>NC_072424.2:81055000-81680000 GCF_028878055.3 Symphalangus syndactylus
CGGTCCCTCGCGGTGAATGTTACAGTTCTAAAGGCGGCGTGTCCAGAGTTTGTTCCTTCTGATGTTCGGATGTGTTTGGAGTTTCTTCCTTCTGGTGGGTTCGTGGTCTCGCTGGCTCAAGAGTGAAGCTGCACACCTTCGCGGTGAGTGTTACAGCTCATAAAAGCAGTGTAGACCCAAAGCGTGAGCAGTAGCAAGATTTATTGCAAAGAGTGAAAGAACAAAGCTCCCACAGCATAGAAGGGGACCCGACCAGGTTGCCACTGCTGGCTCAGGCAACCTGCTTTTATTCTCTTATCTGGCCCGACCCATGTCCTGCTGATTGGTAGAGCCCAGTGGTCTGTTTTGACAGGGCGCTGATTGGTGCGTTTACCATCCCTGAGCTAGACATAAAAGTCCTCCACGTCCGCAGCAGATCAGTTAGATACAGAGTATGGACACAAAGGTTCTCCAAGGCCCCACCAGAGCAGCCAGACACAGAGTGTTGATTGGTGCATCCACAAACCTCGAGCTAGACACAGTGTGCTGATTGGTGTGTTTACAATCCCTGAGCTAGACATAAAGGTCCTCCACATCTCCACCAGACTCAGGAGTCCAGCTGGCTTCACCCAGTGGATCCTGCACTGGGGCTGCAGGTGGAGCTGCCTGCCAGTCCCGCGCAGTGCGCTCGCACTCCTCAGCCCTTGGGCGGTCGATGGGACTGGGGGCCTTGGAGCAGGGGCGACGCTCCTCCGGGAGGCTCGGGCCGCACAGGAGCCCATGGAGCGGGTGGGAGGCTCAGGCATGGCGGGCTGCAGGTCCGGAGCCCTGCCCTGCGGGAAGACAGCTAAGGCCCAGTGAGAAATCCAGCTCAGCGCCGGTGGGCTGGCACTGCTGGGGGACCCAGTACACCCTCCGCAGCCGCTGGCCCGGGTGCCAAGCCCCTCACTGCCCGGGGCCGGCAGGGCCGGCCGGCTGCTCCGAGTCGGGGGAGGGGGGGTGGGGGGGCCCGCCAAGCCCACGCCCACCCGGAACTCCAGCCGACCCGGAACTCCAGCCAGCCTGCAAGCGCTGCACGCAGCCCCGTTCCCGGCTCGCGCCTCTTCCTCCACACTCCCCGCAAGCTCAGGGAGCCGGCTCCCGCCTTGGCCAGCCCAGAAAGGAGCTCCCACAGTGCAGCGGTGGACTGAAGGGCTCCTCAAGTGCCACCAAAGTGGGAGCCTAGGCAGAGGAGGCAGCGAGAGGAGAGAGGGCTATGAGGACTGCCAGCACGCTGTCACCTCTCACAAGTATATATTTTTTGAGCAAACCAGGTAAGACTGATATGAAGCCAAGGTAAAGAACTACTGATTATATGAATACAAAACAACTATCTTTTCTTCTCTCCATATTAAATCTTTGCTATTTTTCAGTAAGTTTAATTACAAATAGCATTTATGGAGCAATGTTGAACAATAGAAATATATTAAAAGACACATGTAATTTTAAATTTTTCTTAAAAACAGAAAGAATTTTTACAACTAGAACTTAAGAAGAACTTGCTTATAAATTATGCCAAGCAATGGCCTATAAAACTACTTTTAATTTCTCTGTTTTCCTGACACTTTTGTTTAATCTTTAGAATCTGGTTTCTTTTGCTTTCCTAAAGCCTTCTTTTTTAATGATAACCAAGTAGAACAACATTAATAAAGTTTATTTACAGAGTAGATTGTTCAATGCATGTCCTTGGCATTTTGCTAGAGGTTAGCTTTGACTTTGTTGGGATATGAGTGTACTTTATAGCTATATTTTAGGGTTCTGATAAATAAAATATAAGTATTTCGTTTACACTTTAGTATGGCTTCTGTTGTCTGCCTGCATTCTCTTTACTCTTTTGCTTTTTTAAAAAAGCTTACTTTCTAAATCATTAGAAGGTGTGCTGCCCCAAACCAGAACTATCTACAGCTGTGAGTTTGAGTCATCGTCTGCAGGTTATCTGTGTTTTTGCTGACTGCACCAATCATATCTTCAGAGCAAAGGCAGTTGTATGACTGTGGGAATAAGAACTTACTCCATATTCTCTAATTCTTTAGTCAAGTTTTTTAAAAAGAAAAGTAATAAAGGGATTAGCCTTTCCCTTCTGTTATTGTCAGGACTTAGTGGCTTTGAAATCAGTTTTCGAGATCAAATAGAGACTTGGAGAAAATTTTGTCTCTATCTCAACATAATAACTATGGGAGGGGCGTTAGTACAGTTTTGGAGGAAAGATTTTATCTTAAAACTGAGATTCTTCTGTTGAGTGACTGGCATTTCACAGGAAA
This sequence comes from Symphalangus syndactylus, assembly GCF_028878055.3. Classification (NCBI taxonomy): domain Eukaryota; kingdom Metazoa; phylum Chordata; class Mammalia; order Primates; family Hylobatidae; genus Symphalangus; species Symphalangus syndactylus. The sequence continues at coordinate 81,057,280 of NC_072424.2, forward strand.
AGTTTTTTGCGCAGTTTAATACTTTTATATATTTCAGAGCTCTTTTGGTGTGAAAAAATGTAAATGAGGTTTATATTTGTATAGTGCATGTTATGTTCTTGTTGCATGTAAATGTCCTGATATCCTACCTAAAGATCTCAATGTCCTGTTTTAAAGCAATTATTTTTCCAGAACATACTTACAAGTGGACCACCTTGTTGTAAAAACTGTCTAGCTTTACATTATCTTACATTATCTCCTATCAGAATATACCCTCAAGACAAGCTTTGTAGGAGTTTGTCTTCCTGAAGGAGAGCAAAAACCCAGTGGGAATTTCAATTATATTTAATATATTATTTAAAAGTAGATTACTCTCATAGTTTCTGATTTCAAAACAGTAAAACTTTATACATAGTTTAAAAATAATTATGATATTTAAGAAATAATATTGATATCCTTATTTTCTCTTTTGAACTATTGTTTTACCCAATATTTTTGTGCCCATCTCAGGAGCTAAGACAATTCTGCTGAAAAAGCAGTATCATTCATAAGACGGTACGAGTTCTGGGTTTGAATCTAACTCAACTCAAATATTTAGGAGTTTTGTAGTGTTGGGCAAGCTACCTAACTGCTGGATGTCTGGGTGTCCTAAGGACAGTCAGTGATTTTAAGAAACATTGAATGGACATAGATTATGGGAGAATAAATTTATGATAAATGTCCTATCCTGAAGGAAGATTATCAACATCTATTAGGTGGAAAAACTCTGCGAATGCCAATTGAGTATGTGTGCGTGTGTGTTTGTTAGGAAGAGGTAATGTAAATTAAATGCTGAAATTGTTGAAGGTAGAAAATAGAGAACACTAAGTTCCTACTGAATTTAACAAATGAATAAAATTAATAATCATTTCTTTTAAATATATTCTAAAATATCTAACATCATCAAATCCAAATGCTATCTAACTCATAGGATTTTTGACATTTTAGAGCTGAAGGAAATTAATGATATTATTAAAACTGCGGCTGCAATTTAAAATCTATTGGTCTTAGTTATTTTCAGGTTTCTATTTATTAAGAAATTGCTACAGATGGGCATAATTTCTTCAGCAGCATCAATTAATTTTGATTAGCTAACCACCGTGCCATTTTATTTTGTGATTTAAATGTCATATGTTTAAAGACAAGGATTTATTAACTTACCTAGTTATTCAGTAGCCTGCATTGGAATCTTCAAATAGTAACTGGCTAGACGTGTGTAAAATTAAACTGCTGTTTCACTGCAAAATTAATGTAATCTGAATTTACCCTTTTATGCAGAACTTTTCAAAATAGTTTTTTTGTTTACCTTCCTCTTTGAAAATAAATATATTTGCTTTCTCTTCCTTTATATTCAAAATAATAGGTACATTTAATTTAATTACATTTAATTGAATTGAATTTCTTTGTTGGTAATTAGAAGTAGTTCACAACATGTTGATATTCAAATCTGAATTGATTCTGTCATAAAAGTTAAATTAAAACATTTGAGTAAAAGTACATTAGTTACATGCAATTTTCCTTTTTAAAAAGATATTATGCAGAAACTTCATTTTATAAAGAACCAATTAAACATAAATGTAGAATAAAATGATCCTACTTTTGCAGCTTTAATAATTCCTCACAAAATCATATGAGATGTGCATTTGCCATGAAAACAGCATGATAAATATAGAGGTAAAAGTAAAAGAAGGATAACTTTTTTGATATAATTCCATGAGCAATATTTGTCACCCCAACATTTACATGTTACAAAATACGATTGTATAATTTATAGTTTACAAAATGCATTTTTAATGCTATCATATTGTGTCATAAAAAGCAAATGAAAAAACTCTAGGCGGTGGAACAAACAGCAAGAAAATGGAGCTCACAGCTGTTGAGTGAATTGCCATGGGCTAAAAAACAAAGCAAAGAAACGAACAAGAACACCACCATCTACCCTGCCAGAGAGTCAATCATTCATAGTGCAGAAGTTTGGGATTGTTTATATAGACAAAGTTTAGGGAAGTTTAAGAGAATTTCAACATTGTTCTATGTAAGACTTTTGTGCTTTGAGGGTTTCAACAGGTTTTAAATTTGATTTATTTTAGCAGGATCATTAGTAATATTTATATAAACTTCCCTTTGGAAAGGTTCTTTTACTTCTAAGACATTTTTTCTAGTGGGATATATTTCATTGAGTAAAAAGAAATATAAAACAACTACAAGAACATCTATGTTCATAATTCCTGATTAAGAAAGATAAAACCATACATATTTAATATTCTGGTTATTACATCTATTTTATTGATTATATAAATAAATATTGTTAAATAAAATTTAAGACACATTCTTCTGCATGAGGCTACATTTAAGCCAGGCATGCATTTTCACAGCATATATATATATAGAGAGAGAGAGAGAGATTAAAATCGTAAGATGTAAGTAAATGTACATAAAAATAGAGGTTAAAGAGTAAAATAAGACCAAAAATAAGGCTGCCAGGAGAGTGAAATTCTAACTTGAATTGGTTATTGAGCTGATTTGATTTTCATTTAACAATAAACATTATCTTCTACACTCAATTAGCAGCATAATCGCCAATATAGAATACTCTATTTGTCTATTAGTCAATACATACAGGCCCTAGAAGAGAAATGCAAAATTAACATAACCAGGATTTATTATGTCATTTGATATACTGAAATAGACTTACCTTCCTTTCAGGGGGAAGCTTTAAGTCCCTTTTTTAATCATTTTTTAAATATAGATGCCACTCTGAGACTCTGGTGAGATATATGGACCTGCTCTCCAGGTAAATGCTATCTATGCTGAGCAAACCCTACTTCATTTGCATACAGTTCCTGGGGGTATTTTTGTAATGCCTGAAAATCATTTAAGTCTGTAAGTACTCAGTATGAGTGAGTGAAAAGAAGAAAATGTCATATCCATATTCACAACTACAAAATTATAGAAATGTCAAAAATAAGAGCCTATGAAATGTTCAAATTGCTTTGTCTGGCTGCACTTCTCTTGGAATTTTCAAAATACTCAAGGAGTTCTCAGTGTTCTCTAACTTTACTCTCATGAGCCTTGCGGTGTTCTATGGCTCTGGAAGTTGACTCCAAACTTTTTAGTGAATAGACGTCCTCCCAATACCCATTCCTAGTGAATTTTGTCTCGGTCAGCAGGAAAGCTTCCAGCCAGTTCATGGAAGAACAGGTATTCTTGCTACTTGCATTAAGTATTGGCTTAAGCAGAGCTTGATTAAAACTGTCCCTGCATTGACAATGTAGTTGTATTCTTTCTAAGAGGAAAAATTGATATGGAAAAATTCGCTCTGGTTCTCTGAATTTAGACAGGCAGGTCTCACTCAAAATAACACAAAATGCACTTTTCACAAACTATGTCAAATGTTACAGTCATAATTCTTTTAAAAGCATGTACAATCGAATACTGTTTCTACTTCTGTAAACTACCTCTAGCAAAGCTGAGTGAGATGAAAAACAATGCTTCAGTGAACAATTTATGCATATTCAAGCTGTGGAAATCTATGTATGAATATCAATTATTTTTGCAAATGTTGAAGTGATATGTTCAAATCAGTTCACCCTTAAGTTCCTAATCTTTACCCTTAATGCCATGCGTTGATCAAGTATGTAACCCAAGAAATATTTCCGTACCTTCAAAATGAAGGTACAAAAAATTTACTGTTGCTTACACACGTGGATTTAATAACATGTAATTTTCAGTAATCAAAAAAGTAAATGTGAAATATGTGAATTGCTGGACTGTATTTCACTTAATCATTGAAGCATAGATTGCATCTAGTAAAAAGTTAGAAAAACAAGCTTTTTCATGAGAAATTATGCTTTGACAATAGGCTAATTGGAGTTTCTCATCAGTGGACAATCACTAAGACACAGACTGGTAGAACGTATTGTGTAACCATCCACAGTTGTGCCATTCTTTTTGACAAATGCATTGAAGAAGATAATACAAAATATAATATTTACACTATTTCTAGTTTCACAGCATTTGTGAAATAATAATGTGTTCTAAAATAACTGACAGAAATTTCTGCATAAGCAATCTGTCAGTTTCCGGCAAGACTTCTATAATCCTGACATGCAAATATGAATAGGAGAGAAATATTAAAAATAAAAGTTGCGTATACATTTTGAACAAAATAAACATGCATAACATAATTTTGCAACATTAAGAAGCTAGTTAAAGCTTTTGTTTTTAAAAGCAGTGTTGTCACTAAGGTTTCGCTCATTAAGTTTATTATCTATACAATATTTTCTGTCATTAAGATGAAAGAAGAAAAGATAGATATTGTACACTCACACAAATCTCTGTTCCTTGAATTATCACTAAAATGAAACCAAAGTGAACAAGTTATAAATCCACAAACATCTAGAGAAACCAAGAACAAATGAGAGAAATAAGCGCAATTTTGTCAGGTGGGGACTGAATGAATAGGTGTTGGTTGGCTTAATTAATGACAAAAGCCAAAACCTGTTTATAGAGAAAAATTTAAATAAGAGGCATATTGTTGCACCAAGGAAGGACTGGAAAGGTTCACTAATTGGAGTCACCACCAAATGTAAAAACAGAACTGGATGAAAAACAGAGTGATTGAAACCCCACATAAAGCGTGTTAAGTTCCACCTCTTTTCCACTAAATCACTCAGTTTGATCCTATGGCTTCAGGACAGTAGCAGGAGACATGGAGTTTACTCTGTGGATAAGATCCAAAAAGAAAACCAGTCACAAGGCTGTGTGAGTCTTAGGCAAAGGCAGAAAGCTGGGCCATTGTGTGGGCATCTGCTGATGAATGGTGAGGTCACCAGCCATTTTTCCATGTTTAGCTTCCAGCTCAGCTTATACTGTCCAGAAAGGAGGTTAAAATATTCCTGTCTAGAGAGGTGGATCATCACATGGAAAAATATTTCCTGGTCATTCAGTTTTGAAGATACCAATTGAAATGCTTGGTTCACACTAAATCAATCAACAATAAAACTACTGGAGAGGTCTCAGTCATGTTCGAGTTTCCCATAAAATTATCCTAACTTTCTTTTAAATATGTTTGCTAGTTCTATGATTATTTTCCCTCAAGTTAATTTCTTTCCATATCTTGCTCTGTTTGGTTTCATATTTTCATTCTCCAAAACCGTCTCTATGTTGCCAAAGTGAGGCACTGCCCCATGATTGCATTATCAGATGAGCCACTGTCTATGCCGCTAACCTCCTGTACTAATTCTCTGTTTTAAATACTTAAGGTATTTCATTTCTTTCTGGTTGAGGTTTGACTAAAACAATATGAAAGGACAGAAAAGATCATCAGAAATGGAAAAAGTTATCTATCGTAAAAGTCAGAAACAGAGGAATTTCAGAGGAATCAGGAACAATGAACAAAAAGTTTTAAATGAGCTATAGTTAATATTCTTAGGGAGTTAAAATATATTACATCTATCAAATAAGATTAAAGAGTTCTATACACAAGAAAGTGTTCTTGTCAATTAAAGATATGATTCAAGGGGAAATTCATGGAAAGATTAATAAGATTAAAGTTAAAGAAATTTTGTAAAATGTAGAAAAAAAGACAAATTCCAAAAAAAAAAAGTGAGACAAACTGGCAACATTATATGATCAAATTGGAGGTTAGACATATGACTAGGAGGAGTCCCAGAAAGAAAGAAAATAGAAATTGAGGGAAGAAAATAATTCAGAAACATTACACAAGTAAATCTCTACAAATATTACTGCAGACGTGTTCAGTTTTAAGGATCCACATGTTAATAAAATAAATGAAAAAGGTACACACCAAAATGAATTTCCCTGAACATTTAGAAAACCATAAATAGATGATTCTAAAAGTTTTCAAATAGCCAAAACAGTCCTATACATAGAATTAAGAGTAACAATATCATTAGGAATTTGCAAGAGCAATACTGGAAGCCAAAAGACAAAACGGGGCAAAGCCTTTGAATTTCCGAGAAAACGGGAGTGTAAACTGAAAATTCTATTATCAGGAAAATTACTTAGGAAATGTGGAGATTCTAAAAGACTTTTCTGAAACACACAATGTCTCAAAATGTTATTTTCCAGGTATCCACAGAAAGCTACTAGAGGATAGATGTTCTACAAAATTATAAAGTAAATGTAGAAAAAGGAAAGGACCAGGTGAAAAAGAAAAAAGGAACAGTAAGATTATATGAGAGGAAATTCCAGGTTGATGTTATAGAATAAAGTCCCAAGATGACATTTGAAGAGCAGGCAATGTGGTCAGTCAGTTTCACAGTCTGGCCTGAAAACAGGAGAACTTGGAGGCAGATGTCTTCATGAAGGTTAGAAAAAGAAAATAAATGTATTACTGGAGTACAAACATGTTTGAAATTTTTAAGATGTACATATAACTCTGTTAAAGTGGGAGGATAATAAGTGTGTGCTCATGGAAACCTAACCAATTAAATATCAAATTTTAGATAGAAAGAAAAAAAAGTAATTCTTGATTTTAGTCCTGCACCAGGAGTGAAGAGTATTAAGTTTTATACTTAGGTTTTATATTTAGATTTTGAAAAATTACCTTAATGACTTTGTAGCTTTAGTTATTGCTACTTTATTACCACAGTAAATAATATATACCAGAGGAATATATACTATAAAATATAGATGGAATACTAAATATAATATCTATATATTTTTACCTGTAGTATTTATATCATATACTATGAAATATTTGTATATAACATAAACAAAAAGCAAACTATATAAGATTTATATTATTTTATAATACTAGCGCTTTGCCTCAGCAAATAACTCATTTGTTGATTTTATACAAGAGCATTGAGGCTTTTTTTTTTCCAAGAGATAACATGACTTAGATTAAATATTTTACTTGAATAAATAATCTTTGATGCCCTTTTCAATACCTAAATTCTAGGACTCCATGAATAATTCAAAACAGAAACATAAAATATAGCTATTACTGATAAAAAATTTATTTCATTTTAAAGCTGTATTGCCTTAATGGGTTTTCCCCATAATTCGAAATTAAAGAAATATTTCCAGTCAAACATAAGATTCATTTTCATAAGGGAAAAAGTTTTTTAATAGCAAGCTAAAATGGATAGTTATGATAGCAACCATGTATGCATATTTAGATGCAATAATTAGATTTATGCTTATAGTTTCTAAAAATGACTGTAGGCAATTATCATCAACTGTAGTGAATTCAGAAGGCTTCGACTGAGGGAATAGCATCCTTTAAAGACCATAAACTGTAAAGAACATGTATTTGCAGAGTCATAATACTTTTTTCTATTCTAGTAGAAAAAAGTTTGACTATTTCATTTCTTCCCTATATTAGTTATGTTGTTATTCTCACACTTATTCTTTTGTATTACTTAGATTTTCTGTTATGATTTACTGTACTTACTGTTTTATGACAGGCTATTATGTTGTTAAGAAATTTTCATAGTTAAAACTCTACCACAATACTTTGATATGAACATAGATTAAGGCTTATTTGTTTTCCTGATAAGCTTTTTTTAACAAAATATTTTTAATTATTATGATTACCTAACAATTATGTATGTTTTTGGGTGAACGTGATGTTTTGATACATGCATACAATGTGTAATGATCAAATCTGGATTACTGGGATATACATGAACTAAAGTATTTTTTATTTCTTTGTGTTAGGAATATCCCAATTGCATTTTTGAGATATTTTAAAATATACAGTAAATTATTGTCAGCTATAATCACCCTATTGCGGTATCAAGTACTAGTTCTTACTCATTCTAACTTACTGATTTTTAGTGCTAACCTTTTTGACCTAAAATTCAGATTATTTTCTCATATTCATAGTCTCATGTGACCATAGTCTCTTGGTGTTTCTCACTCCAAGATTTATATAATATTAGTACATGGTTTTTGCATATCATCTCGTAGTTTCAACATACCTTTCAGTACACGGGGGAAGATTTAAAATGTCATTTCTCCAGTAAACATAGATAAAATAATAACCATATATAGTCAATATCTTTAACATCAATTGTGAGAGTGCTTTATCAGATTTGGGGCTTAATATCAAACATTGAGAGGTATCTACTAGCAGAGATTTGTTTTATTTTTAATTTTTACAAGGTAAAATTTAAGGCCCAATATTCTTTATAATGTGCTATGTGATTATCTGTCTTAAAATAATTTTAACATAAAACTATCCAGGGGTAGAATCCCTGTTTTAATGTATCACCTTATCCATCAAAATATATTTTCATGTCCAAATATCCAGATAATGCCTTTGTTTCTTCATATTCCAACTAATTTTTTAAATGCCCACATGGAAATTAGGATATCCATTTCAAAGGTACGTTTCAAAATTCCCTTATTCCACCTTCTTTAAAAAATATGCTTATATAAGGTAACAATTCCAACAATGTGCCATTGGGTTTATAGCCCAAATAGATATAATATGTATAATAGTAATAGCACAAGAAAGTACAAGTGGTGGAACAATACAAAAATAAAATTTACGTATTTCCCTAAAACCAAGTTTGTTTATAACTGAAGTAGATTCTGATTAGTTAAGATGTGTAATGTATGCCAAAGAACATCAAGTAAGAAAATAACACAAAGATAGAATTTAAAAATTATACACAATAATAAAGGAATCCATTCTCTTAAGAACTCATATCAATTCTTAATTTATATGCACCTAACAACAGATCCTTAAAACCAATAGAACTTGAGACACTAAAAGAACATCAGGGAGAAATGCTAAATTCGATATTATAGTTGGAGTCTTCAACACCCTTCTGTTAGTAATTGATAAATCTAGTAGGAAGAAAATCAGTAAAAATATATTTCAACTGAACAGTACTTTCAATCAACTGAACATAATGGACAGCTATCGACTCCTTCATCTAACAACAGCAGAATAGACAATTTTCTCAAGCTCACAGAGAACGTTCACTAAGATAGACCAGATTTGAGCCATAAAACACACCTTAATAAGTTTAAAATAAAATACATTTTATTCTTAGCCCACAATGGAATGAAACTAGAAATCCATAACTAATATACTGGAACACCCAAAACACTTGCAGATTAAACAACATACTTCTAAATAAAACATGGGTCAAAGGAGAAGTCTCAAAAGAAATTAAAAATATATATTGAACTAAGTAAAAATAAAAATGTTACTGATCAAAATTTATGGGATGCAACAAAAATTGTATTTACAGGGAAATTTATAACACTAAATGCATAGTATTATAAAGTAAGAAAGATCTAAAATCTTTTTCCATTTAGAAATCTAGAAAAAGAAAAGTAAGTTAAATGCACTGTAAACAGAAGAAAATAAATAATAAAAATTAGAAAAAATCAATAATATTGAAAATAGGAAACAAGTAGAGAAGATCACCAAAATGAAAAGTACTTAGAATTGAGATCAATACACTAAGAACCCTCCAGGAAGGTTCTCTAAGAGAAAAAGAGAAAAGACACAAATTATTCGTGCCAGAAAAGATAGATCATCACAGCAGATCCCATGGACATTAAAATGACAAAATACTAGCCAACTGAATTCAGCAGCCCATTAAAAAGATCATTCACCGTGATCAAGTGGAATTCATCTCAGGGATGCAAGAATGGTTCAAATACGTAAACACATAAATGTGATACACTACATTAACGGAATGAAGAACAGAAACCACATAATTATCTTGACAAATGCAGAAAAAGCATTTGACAAAATTTAAGACCCTTTTATGATAAAAGTTATCAACCCATTAGATATAAAAGGAATGTATTTCAGTACAATAAAGGTCAAATATGACAAACCCACAGCTAATATACTGAACAGGGAAAAGTTGAAAAACTTCTCTAAGATCTGGAACAAGACAATGATGCCCACCTTTGTCATTTCTACTCAACATAATACTGGACGGTCTAGCTAGTGCAATTAGGCAAGAGAGAGAAATAAAGCAATATACATTCAAAAGGAAGAAATTAACTTGTCCCTGTTTGCAGATGACATGATCTTTTATAGAGAAAACCCTAAAGACCACTCTAGAAATTGTTAGAACCAGTATACAGTAAAGCTTAGAATACAAAACTGACCTACAAAAATTAGTAACATTTACATATACGAATAAAGGACCATTTGAAAAATGAACCAAGGAAACAATTCTGTTTATAAAAGCTGCAAAATACGTAGAAATAAACTTTAATTTTTAATTTTGTGGATATATAATAGTTATACATATTTATGTAGTAAATGTGATTTTGATAAAACATACAATTTGTAATGATCAAATTAGGGCAATTAGGTTATCCATCACTTCAAACATTTATTATTTCTTCATGTTAGAAATACCTGTTATGGTAACTATAGTTAATAGTTAATAAGATCTATCTATTGTAGTAGATCCTTTTCCTTCTTTCTAACTGTATTTTTCCACCCATTAACCAACCCATCTTTATTCCTTTACCTGCATCATTTTTCCCAGCCTCTGGTAGTCATTATTCTACTCTTTATCTTCATGAGATCGTTTTTTTAGCTCCCATATATGAGTGAGAATATATGATATGTGTCTTTCTGTGCCTGCTTTATTTTACTTAATGTCCTCTAGTTTCGTCCATGTTGTTGCAAATGGCAGGATTTTATTTTTTTATGGTTGAATAGTATTACATTGTGTATATATATGTATATATATACATATATACACACATACACACACACATATAATTTTCCTTTTTTTGGTATAGTGAGGACAGTATGAAGAAAAATTTAATATATAATAAAAGTATTTCAAATCAGTGTCACGTGGTATTTCGACAAATAGACATTAAACAAAGCTGAATTTATACTTTTTATGCCAAAATCCGTGCCAGCTATACAGAAAATGTAAATGCTGAAAATATAACTAAAAGGTATTAGAAGAAAACATGAATCAATATAGTTATAATTTTGGTACAGTGTCTTTCCAGTGTAACAGAAAAGCACATAAGCCTTTCTACTGTATTTGGAATGTAAATAAACTTTTTTTCATTATTATACTTTAAGTTTTAGGGTACATGTGCACAATGTGCAGGTTTGTTACATATGTATACATGTGCCATGTTGGTGTGCTGCACCCATTAACTTGTCATTTAGCATTAGGTATATCTCCTAATGCTATCCCTCCCCCCTCCCCCCACCCCACAGCAGTCCCCGGTATATAATTTTCTTTATCCTTTCATCCTCTGATAGACACATATGTTGATTCCATATTTTGGCTATTGTGAATACTTCTGCAATAAACATACATCTATGATTTTTGTTTATAGTTCAAGGTATGTATCAAACTTGACTTTTGCATATGCATATCTAATTATTCTAGCACAATTTGTTGAAAAGGCTATCCTTTCTCCAATGCTGTTTCTTTGAACCAGTATTAAAAATATGTCGTCCTTATATGTGTCAGTCTATTGCTTAACTCTCTATTCTACTGATCTATTTATTTATCTTTATAAAGCTCTCACAGGTCTTGATTACTATAGCTTTATAATACATCTTGGAAAGACAAATACTACATCTTTGGTCTTTTTTTCAGAATTGTTTTGCATGTTCCAAGACTGTTGAATTTTCATTTGAATTTTAGAATATACTTGTCAATTTCTACAAAAAAAAAAAGCCTGCCAGAATCCTGACTGGAATGATATTAAATCTAAGATCAGGCTGGACGCAGTGGCTCACGCCTGTAATTCCAGCACTTTGGGAGGCCGAACCGGGTGGATCATAAGGTCAGGAGATCAAGACCATCCTGGCTAACATGGTGAAACCCCATCTCTACTAAAAATAAAAAAAATTAGCCAGGCGTGGTGGTTGGCACCTGTAGTCCCAGCTACTCAGGAGGCTGAGGCAGGAGGATGACGTGAACCCGAGAGGTGGAGGTTGCAGTAAGCTGAGGTCGCGCCACTGCACTCCAGCGTGGATGCCAGAGTGAGACTCCGTCTAAAAAAAAAAAAAAAAAAAAAACTCTAAGATCAAAATGAGAATTGACATTCAAATAATATTGTGTTTTCTTTCATGTTAACTCATTATATATCTCTATTGTGATATTGTTTGATTTGTTAGTGAATTTTAACTTCAAGACATTGTTTATATTTTCAAATTCTTTAGTTTTAGAACATATGGAGTAAAGTTATATTAAGTGTCTCAAAGTAGTTTACCTCTAATTCTAACCACTGTGTTATGTCTGGGATGCTTTCAATGGATTATTTTCCTTAATTACGGGCCATACGTGCCTGTTTCTTTAATGCCTGATAAACTTTGATTTTATGCCAGACATTGCAAAAGTTTTGTCATTGTGTTTTGAATTTTTTATTGCCTGTAAACGTTCTAGGTATTTTTTTCTGGGATTTAGTAAGTTACTTAGACATAGCTTGTTCCTTTCAGATCTTGATGTTATGACTGGTTAGGCAGCTGCAGAGAAGTAACCAGGCAGCTAATTATTTCTCATTAATTAGGTATGGTCTTTCTGAGTTTTTAACCTTTTGCCTCATGAATTATGAGTTTTTTTCTGGTCTTACTAATGAGAACACACACTGTTTCTGGACCTAGGTGTGTACTGGTCATTGTTATCGCTGATCCTTTTTTATAGTTCTTTACCCAGTCTCAGGTAGTTTTCTCACTTATATGTATGGATCAATATTCTGCTCTTTGAGGGGGACTTCTGTAGATTTCTAGGATTTTATCTCTGTGCAGTTTTCTCCTTTGTGGTACTCTGTGCTGTGAACTCTTGCTACCTAAGTCTCCTGGTAGTCTTAGCTCCATCTCCTCAACTCATGGAACCTGCCAGAATCCTCTTTGCTTTTTGTGAGCACATCCTTTCTAAAATGTAAAAATGATCCTTTAGTTTTCCTACTTAAAATCTATGTTTTATAGTTTGGCATAATTTATAGGAGTTCTCATGATCAGGTTCTTGCCTACTCCTCCAAAATTGTATTGTTGTACTCTTGACACACAGGGCAAAAACAAAGAAACAAAAAAACAAAACCCGACACACTGCTTACATAATAAAATCTGGTGGATTTTATTTACATTTTTAAATATATTGTCACACTTACTAAAGGAATGGTAGCCAAAAAAATAGAGCTTTTTCATATTCCCTTACCAAACTTTCCCTAATGTTAACATGTTCCATAGCCATACCAAAATGATCAATACCAGAGAACTAACACTAACATTGTCACATACTTCTCTCGGTCTCTTTTTTTTTTTTTTTTTTGTAGATGGAGTCTTGCCCTGTCTCCCATGCTGGAGTGCAGTGGCGCAATCTCGGCTCATTGCAACTTCCACCTCCTGAGTTCAAGTGATTCTCCTGCCTAACCTCCCTAGTAGCTGGGACTACAGGTGCACATCACCACGCCCAGCTAATTTTTGCAATTTTAGTAGAGACAGGTTATTTTTTTTCTTAGTTTTCTCCTTTCTTAACAGTTGCCAGGTCTTTAATTTTCCTTCACACTTCACAGCGTTGATACTTTAGAAAGTATTGGTCAGTTACTTGGAAAATGCCTATCAATTTGGGTTTTATTGATGCTATTTCTTACTAAAATGAGACAGTGCCATTTTGGAAAAAATAATATAAAAATGATATTCTTTTTCAATGAATGATTTCAGGGACTTCACAATGTCAATTTATTTTATAAGTGGTGATATTAGCCTTGACAAATTTATTTTATAAGTGGTGATGTCAGCCTTGACCACTTGCTTAAGTTAGTATCTGCCAAGTTTATTCATTTTAAATACTATTTTTCCCATTGTAATTTATACATATTTTGGGGGTACATATATTTAAGTTACACAAATGTCCTGTTTGTTTTCAAATTTCCTTCACTATTTCTTTGTTGATATATCATAGGTGTGCATATTTTGGTGGTACATGCAATATTTTGATATATGCATACAATGTGTTTTCCCCAACTAATTTTGCCAACCATAGAAAACTTTTCCCTAAAATAATTATTACACTGGTATTTACTGTGAGTGGTTTCTTCTTTCCCTCTTTTCTTTTAAAGTTTCAAATCAGAATTCTTCTATGAGAAAGAATTCCTTTTCTCTTATTTATTAATTCAATATTTATTTGATTCATGAATTTTTATTATATGGGCTATAATTAAAACTAGCATTATTTTATTGTTTAAATTATTTGGCCATTAGGATCTACTACAGGTTGACTTCTGTGTTCTGTTGTTATGCTCCTGTCCTCCTGTGATAACTTTTTTATATTCTGGCACCCCAAGATGCTTTAGGTATATTTTGTAATTTCCTCACCCTAGCCCTGGATTCAACCTTATTTTAACATGAAACCCTAGTTCTTTTTATTGGAGAATGATGTTTAGAATAAAAGACTGTAATACTAATTGTGCTCATTGCCACTGGAGTACTATTAATGCTTGATCTTGGCCTTCTCAATAGACAGCTAGGGAATCTATGTATGTATATGAATCCATGCATAATACAAATATCAACATATATTTATCCATATTTAACCAATCATCTTGTATAATTTTTCATAATCAGTTTATACTGACACCTCCAATTCTATCATATGAGCTTTTTCCATTTCTTATTTTCAACTTCATTCTCAGATACTTTGATAGCCAACTCTTATTTTTATTGTCTATATTTATAGCTTTGTTTAATGCTAGTGTGTAATAATTTCATAAATTCTTGCTCATCTCTGAGTATCTATTTTAAAATTTTATTGCACAGATTACAATATATATTTATGTACAGAGTTTTTTGTTTTGTTTTGTCTTTATCTTTAGAAAGTAACTTAGTTTATATTTTGCCTTCCTCATGCCGTTCAGTGTGGTTATGTTATTGATTTGCAATACAGTTAGGTTAAATTTCTATTCCTGAATTATATTTTTGTTTTCTCCAATGTCCTGGTAAGTTTTAATGATTTGTTCATAGTCCCAGTTATACAAAAAATGTATTCAGAGATGAGTCACAGCCTTGTTGTTCCTACCACTCATTGTCCTTCCCCTCATCTTTCTACCACTTTTCACCCACTCCTTACTAGGTAATCAACATATATCTGGAATATTTTCAATTTCACCTTTTTTCACTTACCTAGCTCTTTCTCATCATTTATAATAATTATTTTTTAATTTATTGGGCCTAATCCTAGGCCTGAGATCATGCTGTATAGTACTTAGTTTGATTCTCACAAAACCATATGAAATAAGTAATATTCCTAGCCCATTTTTAGTAAGAAGGGAACAAAAGCTTGGAGTTGTAAAGTAAGTTGACCAGGGCTTCACAGGTATGTAAATGATCCAGCTCACATTTATATTATTCAGGGCTGTCTGATTTAAATATGCACGACTATCTCCCAAATATTTTTTAGGACCCAGTGATACTTTTACATTGACGCCTTTAGTGATCTCCCAGGGCAGCTAGGCATTCTTTCTCTTCATATTCCATGGTCACCTGCTCATACTATTCATGTAACATTTTGAATCCTAATTCTGCCGCTTACTATGTTTATGACTTTATGTAATATAGTTAAGCCATCTGTACCTCAATTTTTTTATCTGTTACAGTAGCTATTTCACATGGCTGTTGTGAATATTAAATTGGTTAATATTTGTAAAGATTTATATTACATGTAGAAGATACAGTGTAATAATTGAAAAGTGTTTTAAACAGACCAACTTCTGATTACTAGTTTAATTTTTAAAACATTATTTTTTCACTTCCCACTTTTTACTTCACACTAGATTAAAAAGATTTTTTTGGTCACACTTGCGATTATTTCCACTGCATAAAAAGTGCCTAGAACACATTGAAAAATGTTCATCATCACTGACTATCAGAGAAATGCAAATCAAAACCACAGTGAGATACCATCTCACACCAGTTAGAATGGCGATCATTAAAAAGTCAGGAAACAACAGATGCTGGAGAGGATGTGGAGACATAGGAACGCTTTTACACTGTTGGCGGGACTGTAAACTAGTTCAACCATTGTGGAAGTCAGTGTGGTGATTCCTCAGGGATCTAGAACTAGAAATACCATTTGACCCAGCCATCCCATTATTGGGTATATACCCAAAAGATTATAAATCATGCTGCTATAAAGACACATGCACACATATGTTTATAGCGGCACTATTCACAATAGCAAAGACTTGGAACCAACCCAAATGTCCAACAACGATAGACTGGATTAAGAAAATGTGGCACATATACACCACGGAATACTATGCAGCCATAAAAAATTATGAGTTCATGTCCTTTATAGGGACATGGATGAAACTGGAAACCACCATTCTCAGCAAACTATCGCGAGGACAAAAAACCAAACACTGCATGTTCTCACTCATAGGTGGGAATTGAACAATGAGAACACATGGACACAGGAAGGGGAACATCACACTCTGGGGACTGTTGTGGGGTGGGGAGAGGGTGGAGGGATAGCATTAGGAGATATACCTAATGTTAAATGACAAGTTAATGGGTGCAGCACACCAACATGGCACATGTATACACATGTAACAAACCTGCACGTTGTGCACATGTACCCTAAAACTTAAAAGTATAATAATAATAAAATTTAAAAAAAAAAGTACTTTAAAGGCACTGAAATGAAAACAGTTTGGTACTGGCCTAGAAAGAGAAAAGTAGATAGACCAATGGAGCAAGAACCAAAATGAAGCTAGGTTTGTTCAATCATACTGAAAGAGGTTACTTTTGTTTTATTTTGCCTCCAAATAATTTTGCTTCTTGTTGTGAGCTTAGGCAAAGTTATGTTGTTAAGAGGTCATGCAGTTTATGACAAAGAGCTAACCACGTTCAATTTAGGTATCCAAAGAAAAAGATCTGTTAGGATCAATTCATATTCTTTTAATGATTCACAGAAATACAAAGGAAGGTATTAAACTTCTTGCTTGTACTGCAGAAAACCTAGAAAATGACAGATTTTCAAGTAATGTGTCAGAAGCCCACTGTGAAAAATCAAACTTCAGCACTCCAGTTCTACTCTGTGATCTGCTAATTGTTGGCTGTGACTAAGCCATTTCTCCTGTCAGAGTCTGGATAATCATGTGTATTACACAGAAGATTGCAAACTACACATGAGACCATTTATACAAAAAATATTGGGCATAATATCAAGCTAATATGAATGTCCAATGTGTTGTTTCGCTTTGGGTTTATTGATTAATGTCCAAACTAATTTTGATTTTCTAAAATGTTATATTTCTTATAAATCACTTGGGCTGTGTTCTTTTCAACTTCTTTAGTAAACCAAATCCCTACTCTGAAAAAAAAAAAGTGCCTAGAACATATAGCAGTGTTCAATGTATACTTGAAAAAAAAATTTCATAAAAATTAATATCTCTGTATAGCATTCTAAAGGTTAAAAAAGATAAAATGAAGTGTTAATTTAGCAATCGGTTAAAGCCAATATTAAAATTAAAATAAAATTAAATATCTGCATTCACATATAAATGTATACTGGGAAAATAGTGTAGTTTTTATTGAAGATTACATGCATTATAAAATAAATTTCAATTGAGATGTAATTTTTACAGAATTATTTCTGGATTTTCTTTTTCCTAATTTAAAAATTATGAAAAGAGCCTTTTTTATAAGGATTTGGAGGTGAATCATTACATACTGCTGGCTTCCCTTCTGCCAACATCAATAAAACAATAAAGCTCTTTGGCTTTGGGAGCCTGAGGGACAGCCACGAACCTGAACTTGATGCCCTCCTCAAAATTGGTACCTGAGAAAACTCTGGAGTGAGCCACAAAACAACCCGTTCCTGAATGATCCTTGGTAAACAATGGCATTAGGGCAAAAATCAAATATTTTTTTTGAAATGAATGAAAATAGAGACAAAATACACCAAGACTTCTGAGATACAGTGAAAATGGTGCTGAAAATAGTTCATACTGTTAAATGCCTAAATCAAAAAGTTAGCTCTCACATTAACAACCTAATACTGTACCTCGAGGAACTAGAAAATCAAAAACAGACCAAACTCAAAGCTGGCAGAAGAAAAGAAATAAAAAAGATCAGAGCAGAGCTAATGAAATTGAGACTGAAAAAAAACAATAAAAGCATCAATTAAACGAGAATTTGGTTCTTGGGAAGACAGACAAAACTGACAGATTGCTAACCAAGAAAAAAGAGAAGATTCAAGTAAGTACTATCAGAAAAGACGGCATGAGAAAATTCTTAACATCACTAATCACCAGAGAAATGCAAAATAACCTACAATGAGAACCATTTTATACCAGTAAGAATGGCTATTAATAAAACATCAAATATGGGTAACAGGTACACTAGAAGACCAACCCCCACCAGTATGCAATGTACCCATGTAACAAACATGCACACATCTCCTCTGAGTTTAAGATAATTTTCTAAGTCAAAATATTAACTGATGTTGTCAAGGTTATGAAGAAAAGGGAATGTCTATACCTTGTTGGTGGGATTGTACAATAATTCAATCTCTATAGAAAAACAATATGGAGATTTCTCAAAGAACTAAAAACAGAACTACCATTTGATCCAGAAACCTCACTACTGGGTATCTACACAAAAGAAAGAAAATCATTATATCAGGAAGATATTTTCACTTACATGTTTATCACAGCACTATTCTCAGTATTGAAGGTATGGAATCAACCTAAATATTGCTTGATGTGGTTTGGCTGTGTCCCCACCCAAACCACATCTTGAATTGTAGCTCCTATAGTTCCCTCTTGTTGTGGGAGAAACCCAGTGGGAGATAATTGAATCAGAGGGGCAGTTTCCCACATTCTGTTCTCGTGGTAGTGAAAAGGTCTCACGAGAGCTGATGGCTTTATAAGGGGAAGCCCCTTTTGCTTGGCTGTCATTGTCTCTCTTGCCTGCTGCAATGTGAGATGTGCCTTTCACCTTCTTCCATGATTGTAAGGCCCATCAGCCACATGGAACTGTGAGTCCATTAAACCTCTTTTTGTAAATTGCCTAGTCTTGTGTATGTCTTTATCAGCAGTGTGAAAACAGACTAATACAGTAAATTGGTACCAGTAGAGTGGGGCGCTATTAAAAAGATACCCGAAAATGTGGAAGCAACTTTGAAATTCGGTAACAGGCAAAGGCTGGAACAGTTTGGAGGGCCCAGAAGAAGACAAGAAAATGTGGGAAAGTTTGGAACTCCCTAGAGACTTGTTAAATGACTTTGACAAAAATGCTGATAATTATACACACAATGAAATCCCGGCTGAGGTGGTCTCAGATGGAGATGAGGAACTTATTGGAAACTTCTCTTGTTATGTTTTAGCAAAGAGACTGGCAGCATTTTGCCCCTACCCTAAGGACTTGTGAAACTTTGAAATTGAAATAGATGGTTTAGAGTATCTGGCAGAAGAAATATCTAAGCAGCAAAGCAAAGCACTAAAGAGGTGACTTGGGTGCTGTTAAAGGCACTCAGTTTTAAAAGGGAAACAGATCATAAAAGTTTGGAAAATTTTCAGCCTGACAATGCGACAGAAAAGAAAAGCCCATGTTCTGAGGAGAAATTCAAGCCAGCTGCAGAAATTTTCATAAGCAACAAAGGGCCAAATGTTAATTCTCAAAACAATGGGGAAAATGTATCCAGGCATGTCAGAGGTCTTCATGGCAGCCCCTCCTATCACAGGCCCAGAGGCCTAGGAGGAAAATTGGTTTCATGGACTGGGCCCAGGGTCCCCATGCTGTGTGCAGACTAGGAACCTGGTGCCCTGAATGCCAACTGCTCCAGCTGTGGCTGAAAGGGGCCAAGGTACAGCTCAGGCTGTGACTTCAGACGGTGCAGGCCCAAAGCCTTGGCAGCTTCCACATGATGTTGAGTCTTTGAGTTCCCACAAGCCAAGAATTGGGGTTTGGGAGCCTCCACTTAGATTTCAGAAGATGTATCGAAATGCCCAGATGTCCAGGAAGAAAACTATAGGCCAATATTCCTGATGAACACAAATCCTCACAAAATACTAGTAAGCCAAATTCAACACCATATCCAAAAGATAATACATCATGATCAAATGAGTTTTGGCCCAAGGATGCAAGGATAGCTCAACATTTACAAATCAATAAATGTGATTCATCACATAAATTCAAAACAAAAAAATATAATCTTAATAGATGCAGAGAAAGCATTTGATAAATTTCAGCATCCCTTCATGATAAAAATCCTCAAGAAACTAAGAATTGAAGGAATATATTTCAAAATAATAAAAGCTGTATATGACAAAGTCTCAGGTAACATCACACTGAATCAGAAAAGGCTGAAAACATGCCTCCTAGAAACTGGAACAAGAGGAGGATGCCTCACTCCAATTCAACATCATACTGGAAGTCTTTTCAGAGCAATCAGGCAAGAAAAGAAATTACAGACATCCAAATAAAAGAGAAAGTCAAATTGTCTCAGTTAACTGGCAATATGATCTGTATTTAATATTTAAGAAAAACCATTTTGCAGTAGCTAAAAAAAAAACCTACAGTGTAACCATCAACAATGAGCTGCTTCTTTCTCCTTTCTTTTCCAGTTTTTTAAAATCAGATGCATCAGAACACTAATGTTATCATGGATAATCAAGACCTTATACTGTAGGAGAGGACAATGATAATAGCTGTAGTTCCAAAGGGAAGCTAACCTCACTTAGCAAGTTCTGCCTCAGAGAAAGCCATTGTTAGATCCCTCAGTGTTTGCAGAGCCGACAGGTGATAAGATATAACTCTATACTTCTTGAGACAGGCTGTGCTGTTTACTGACCAAGTATTCTGGGAGCAAATATGAAAACTGTTTAGTGAAAGAATAATCTGATTTTGGCCATTTAGAAAAGCACTATTAATTCTAGAAAAGTCAATTTTGTTACTATTGATTAAAGTGAGTCCAGGGATTTATTTCAATTAAATTTTAAAATTATTTATAATTCTTGTTGTTCAGAGAATCTATGGTACCCTCCTAATCCTTAAATGACAAGGATAATTGCAACTTCACGTTTTGCATGTGCAAGAAATGTTACCTAATGTTTCCCCACCCACAACAAAAATTACTGACTCTAAACAACAGATTAAATAGAACAAATTTGTTTCTCTCAGTTACCAACGGAGTTCTATTTTATATTACTAACTCTTAGTAATATATATATATTTATTTCTAATATATATTTGTATTTATGGTTTACATTTATATTTACTTCTGTTTGTATTATAATACTTAGATCGTGCAAATGCTCTATGTTGGGTTCAGCAAAATGTCAGGAAAAATCTCCTGGGTTACTACAAGGTATCACAAGGTTGAACCTTGAATTCAGGGAGTTTTGCAGTTTCTGTGCTACTATACTTTTACACACAATAATTCTCACATACTGAGCACCTGACCTCTTCAGGTGTGCTGTAAAACCAGCCAGGCCTTCCGAAGTCTAGTTCCCCACACAATTCAGGTGATCCTGCCATTGAGTTAGTAGAAAGCCAGTCCTCACGTAGAGAACAACATACGGTTTTGTTCTTTGTGCAAAGTTTTTCTTTGCAATCCATTTTTCTTTTGCTGTATGTTTTTGCTTTTTTTTTTTTTTATCTTGGTTTTGATATTCAGCTTTGTTTTATTTTGTTTTCTCAGTTTTTCAAGTAATTTACTTACAGAGAGATATTGGAAAGCAACTATGTTTACATAATTTTCAACGTACATAAAACATGAAAATATTTTGTTAGTTTATGTCTTTGTGGGAGTGTGAGCAGTTATGCCATAAATATATTGATTTTGAAATAAAAGTAATGTGATTGATTAATTAAAACATAAGTATTCTTCATAAAGTAGGAATTAGGTTGGACATTGGGAGATAGCTGCCAATGAACCAATTTTTTTAAAATTTATTATTATTATACTTTAAGTTCTGGGGTACATGTGCAGAATGTGCAGGTCTGCTACATAGGTATACACATGCCATAGTGGTTTGCTTCACCCATCAACCCGTCATCTACATTAGGTATTTCTCCTAAAGCTATCCCTCCCCTAGCCCCCCACCCCATGACCGGCCCCACTGTGTGATGTTCCCTTCCCTGTGTCCATGTGTTCTCATTTGAACAAATCTTTTCTTAAAATTTTTGTCCCTTCTATTTTCTAGTTGTCTTATAAATTTAGAGGGAGGACTCAATAAGATAGCATTTAAATATTAAATTTTTCAGCGTAAGAAATATATCGTTTATAAACAAAATATTTTATAGTATATGTTCATTTGCTGTAACTCTTATGAATACATAGGATGGATTTTGCACTAGTTATTGGATTGGAATTATAGGCATAAAATATTATGGAATTGTCCTCAAGTGCCCGAAGTTTAATAGTGAAGAAATAATTGAAACTTTTTACATATGTAAATTTAACTTTCTTTTTCTTTTTTCTTTTTCTTTTTTTTTTTTGAGAAGGAGTCTCACTCTGTCACCCAGGCTGGAGTGCAGTGGCCCTTAGAATTATTCTCAGGTTTATTATAGAATTCAACTGATTCCTTTCCCTACTGAATTTATCCATGATAGTCTACCTACCTATAGTTAGAAGTTTTCCTCTGATCTTAAATTTAACTCTCACCAAATATCTAGAAATTTGAATTATTTATTATTCTATTTTAAAGGAATAAGGCTTACATTTTTTAGTGTGTGTTAGGCTATGCAGATAGCCTAGCTAGGCATAGCGGCCTAGGCTAATTTTTTGCATGTGCCTAGTGCAATCGCATGGTGTATGTGTACTTAATGAAAACTTTCTGATGATTTATGATGACGCATTTTGCATGCCTAAAATATACAAAAAATTTTAGTTATTTAATACTTTTTTTGAAGTATTTTTGTGATTTTTTTTTTAAGTTTTAAAATATGAGTGTATGATTAAAGCCAGCCATAACACAGCTGGCACTGAATTCTTAAGGTGTTTACTCCCTAGGGAAAGCAGCATTTTTATGACAACTCTACTTAACATACACAGCCTTTTTTCCCCAGTAAGAAAAAATATATATATTTTAAAATGTGATACAGTAGAAGACATGATAGTTCATATGGTTTACAGAAACATGTTCTTAGATACTTTAATTTCCAGGACTTGTCACAGACCTCAGTAATTATTTCTACTCTTCCCCCAGACTGTCAAAGCAAGTTTTAAAAATTTCATTTAATCTGTATTAACAGTGTTCAGATTTCATTTTATGCAATAGTAAGATAGATTCAGTGACAGATTATATTGTTACATTTTAAGTATTTCATCTCTCCATCTTTGATCTTCTTGTCTGTTTCTCTCCTATTCCTAATCTTTGTTAATAACATTGCCATTATTTCTGTCATGAGAATCAAAACCTTAAAGTCATGTTTGACCTCTCACTCACCCTCTAACCCTTATATAATTGAGTGCCAATTTCTGACAATTCTACTTCTTCACCTTCTTTCAATCTCAACCTCTTATTTCTATTTCTATCACTATGACCACACTCCAAGCCTTCAGTCACTTTTATCTGGGTTTTTGACATCCTCTGAATATTTTCTGTTATTCAAAGCTATATTTTCTTATGCTGCAGACAGATTTTCTTTTTAAATCAAATCCATGATCAAGTAATCCTCCTTTTCAATAATGCATAATTGTTTTTTATACAGTATATAATAAAATGCACAGATTTCAATCTTTCATTTAATATATTCAAGAGCATAATTCAAGTCAATATTTTATTGTTTTTATGTTTTTAGTTACATTTGCTGGACGTTTTATTGTAAATAAAATGCCTGTTAAGGAGATTTGAAAACATAAACAGTACAAAAAAGAATATAATCTTTATTTATAATTCTACTATAAAGAAATACCATAACCTCACTTTTGCTTCTAGATTTTTCCATGAATGGTGTAAAAGATACCAGCATGACTATTCACAATTTTACTTTTTTAAAATTTATATAAGTTTTCTTGGAAAAATGATTTTAATTGAAGAATATTACAGCTTCCATAATGATCATATGTGATCATAACAAGATACATAACCTTTTTTCCCATGTTCTTATTTTGTAAATCACATTTTTCAAAATTATATTTTATTTTCACATGTATTTCCTTATGAAATAATAGAGTAGTAATTCTATTTTCAATAGTTTATACTTGTATTTCTAACTTCTTGTTTCTTGAGTTACTAATTTTGATTCAGTTCTTGAAATTTCTTAGTTTTCATAGCAGTATCAACCTAAGGTTGTGGGAGCAATTCTCTACAGAAAGGCAAATACATATTTTGTTTTCTGTGCTCTCCTATATTAAATACCTTTCAGTTGTCTGTATAGTTAAATAAAATTTTATTTGTACATAAAAAATCTTGGAGTTAGACATTGAGCCTCAAAATATTTATTGGTAATGCATATTGTGTTACGTTATTTATAGGAGTCTTAAGGCAGGAATGATTTTTGTCTTTTTTGATCATTGAAATTTTATTTTTATTTTTGCTCTTTGATTGCTATAACATACTTTAACCTTATAATTTAACCATAATGTTAACCTTATAGTTTAACATACTTTAACCTTATAATAATAAACCTTTAAATTTGAAGGTTAAATATAACCTTCAAATTTAACATTTGACAATAAGAGTTTGGCTTACGGATCACTTTTAGTTGACTTTATATGAATCAATGAGGGTTTTCAATTTCCTATGTCGCTTGTTTTTACTTATTTTTCCCCCTCTGCCTGTCAATAGACTAATATTTTCCTCTAAAATGTAACTGATAGATAATTGGTGTTTGATGTGTGAATGATACCCTAAGTCTGGTATGCCTTTGTATACAACACAAAAAGCAATATGCCTACTCATTTTCTGTTGCCTATTATTGTAACGAATAATTAGATGCACCTTCCACACTATTTTGTAGGTGAAAGCCATCCACACATATATATAAGATTTTAGTCAGCTTTTCATCTGAATATAATACATATAATACATTTGAGTATGTTTTTATTTCAAATGCCAGAGGTTTTCTGGCATTTGAAATTAAAAAAAAAATTGTATATGTAAATATTTTGTTACTACTGGCCAAGAAAATAACTCAGTGTTCCTCGAAAATTTCTACTTTAAGAAAATGAGAAATACTCTTCTTAACTAACTGATGCTTTAAAATAATGTCTCTAACAAACTCCCATAATGCAGAGCATGATGAGTGGATGTAGAAAGTGCACTAAATTGGGAACTGGCCCCTAAATTCTAAAGCGAAGTCTGTCACTACTATTTACATGCTGCTTATTAAGTCAACCAATATGATGGAATTTCAAGTTTGTCATCTTTAGAACAAATAGGCTGGACCCGGTGGCTCACGCTTGTAATCCCAGCACTTCAGGAGGCCGAGGCAGGCAGATCACGAGGTCAGGAGATCGAGACCACGGTGAAACCCTGTCTCTACTAAAAGTACAAAAAATTAGCCGGCCATGGTGGCGGGCGCCTGTAGTCCCAGCTACTCAGAGAGGCTGAGGCAGGAGAATGGCGTGAACCCGGGAGGCGGAGCTTGCAGTGAGTCGAGATCACGCCACTGCACTCCAGCCTGGGAGACAGAGACTCTGTCTCAAAAAAAAAAAAAAAAAAAAAAAAAAAAAAAAAAAAAAAAAACAAGAATTGGTAATGTGTAAGGGTTTTTTAATGTTAACACTCAACCAAGTAGTATTTTTGAACTGTTTTTTAATTGAATGTAACTACCTATTATTTTCACATTTTGTGTTTTCTGCTATCTGCTGTTAAGACATGCCATAATTTTCCCTAAGAAAATTAACCCATGTAAATATTTTATTTTATTCTTCTCACATGTCTGATTTCACCTTCTGGACGTCTCTAATATTTTTTTAATTTCAAGTGTTAGAGTTGGCCCCATTCATTTTCTGATTTTAAGCATTGTTGCAATATTATAAAATATACATAGAATAGACTTTGATTAAGACAGCATATTAAATAAGGTAAACAATAGCATAAATGGCCCTCATAGCTCCTAGGATGGAGAAATCATACACTCACAAAATTTGAATTTGTCTGGTTGGTTCTTTGCAAAAATTTACTATAGCATGTGTGCTTTACTCTTCTTTATTTTGACACCTAAATGTTCAGAAAAACATTAGCAAACGTTAAGTATTTTCCTGTAATTCTTTTTTTTGAGACAGAGTCTCGCTCTGTCGCCCGGGCTGGAGTGCAGTGGCGCAATCTCGGCTCACTGCAAGCTCCGCCTCCCGGGTTCACGCCATTCTCCTGCCTCAGCCTCCGAGTAGCTGGGACTACAGGCGCCCGCCACCGCGCCCGGCTAATTTTTTGTATTTTTTAGTAGAGACGGAGTTTCACCGTGGTCTCGATCTCCTGACCTCGTGATCCGCCCGCCTCGGCCTCCCAAAGTGCTGGGATTACAAGCGTGAGCCACCGCGCCCAGCCCTGTAATTCTTTTTGTCACACAAAAAATAAGTACATCTTGCCTTAGTTTAGTTATGTTATTTTGTTTAAATACTGCTAGCTATGATTTTAAGAAAGCATTCTCACACTTTACAATTACCCATGCAAGACTTATGACTATTGTAACAAAACTACTTAATACAATGTACGAACTTGTTACTTCCTTTTTCTGGGAAGCTAGAATCTTATAAAAAATTGAGTAAGAACTTTCCCCACAACTTCATATAAGAAGTTTTGTTAACAGAAAATATTGGATAATAAGTATATAAAAATCAAAATGTAAACAATAAGCATAAAATTTCCTTGATACATAATATAAAACTTAGTCAATAAAACTTTGAAAATCTCTCAAACAGGATCTCTTTGAGAGACATAAAACTTGATCAAATTTGCTTATTTTGCTTTTCTCATTAAAATTGGTATAAAAATAACTGCAAGTGCTAGCCATTTTTCTGTGTGCTTGCATTAAAATCTGTTGGACTTTATACTCAACATTGAATCTCTGCTTTAAAGTAGAGAGATGTTCAGCTGGAACCCAGGAGAAGAATTACTGTTAGACATCTGAAGTCTAATGACTGATGAATGTAACACTCTTCTCAAATTCAAGTTTAGATCTGAGTTGATGGCTTTACTACTGGAGCAAACACCTTAGGGCTAGATAGCACTTTTCTCCGAAGTTTTCACATATTAGGAAAAAGGTACAGATCTGTCATTTACAGCAAAAGGAGATTTTTTTTTTTTTCTCAACTCAGGGAAACTACAGTGGCTACTTTGTAAGTCATTAGTAGTTTATCTTCTCATATCTATACTTTTATTGTTAGACAGTTCTTTCCATGACAGAATTAATCTCAGATGAGTTTATGTGTTTTTTTTAAGTTGGCCAGAAAATATTGTTTTAAAATTTTTAAAAATGTGATTTCATAATACAAAGCAGTTTTTTTTTTTTTTTTTGAGACGGAGTCTCGCTCTGTCGCCCAGGCTGGAGTGCAGTGGCGTAATCTCGGCTCACTGCAAGCTCCGCCTCCTGGGTTCAAGCTATTCTCCTGCCTCAGCTTCCCGAGTAGCTGGGACTACAGGCACCCGTCACCATGCCCGGCTAATTTTTTGTATATTTTTTTTTAGTAGAGACGGGGTTTCACCGTGTTAGCCAGGATGGTCTCGATCTCCTGACCTGTGATCCACCCACCTCAGCCTTCCAATGTGCTGGGATTACAGGAATGAGCCACCGTGTCCAGCCAATACAATGCAATTTTATGGATTATTTATAAACATTTCTTATGTACTTAATCACAAAGAGTAACTTATTGGATAGGAAAAATGTGCAGCATAGTTAATATTTTGTGTATAGCTGAAAATTTTTAATTACTATTCACTGGAAAATTAAATTAAAAAAGTAAAATAGCATTATTAAAATTATTCAGAGAAACAATGAAAAAACATTTAGATTAAATATTATGAAATAATAAAATCTCACTCAAAGGAAAATGTAGTCTTCTCTCTCTCTTTTATTTTTTTGAGATGGTCTCTTGCTCTGTTGCCCAGGCTGGAGAGCAATAGCGTGATCATGACTCACTGCAGCTTCAAGCAATTCCTCACCTCAAGAGATCCTCCTACCTTACTCTCCCAAATACCTGGGACCACAGGCACACATCACCATGCCTGACTAATTTTTGTTTAAATTTTGTAGAGAGAGCGGTCTCGCCTTGTTGCCCAGGCTGTTCTCAAACTCCTGGGCTCAAGTATATATAGTTATTACGTTTTAGAAACTAGAAAAATAATAGCAAAACAAGAAAAACATGTGGAAGGAGAGTTTCAATAAAATATATTGAAAATAATTTGTTAAAGAACAGGAGATATAAAATTATAAAATAAAGTCAATAACAGGTCCATCCAAAAATGGATAAAACAAACAGCCCCCTGGTAATAACTTTCCTAAAATGCTTGATTAAAATAAAATTCATAGGCCACAAAATTATCTGATTTAAAGTATAACATCAATTTTAACTTCATTTACAAAGTGTGCAAACATTGCCACAATCTAATTTTTTCGTTCCTCTAAAGGAAATTTCATACACATAAACAGTAACTGTTTTCAACCCTTTCCTCCAGGCACAAAAATTCAGTAACTTTTTTTCTGTCTCTCTATATTTGCTTATTCTGAACATGTAATAAAAATGGAATTATACAATATGAGGTATTTTGTGACTAGATTCTTTCACTTACATTGTGTATTCAAAGTTCATGTAATGATACGATCACCTGACTTCTTCTTACAGCTTATTGGTGTGGTGAAGTACAGTAATTGGTTTTTTTTTAATTATTATACTTTAGGTTTTGGGGTACATGTGCACAATGTGCAGGTTTGTTACATATGTATCCATGTGCCATGTTGTTTTGCACTCATTAACTCGTCATTTAGCATTAGGTATATCTCCTAATGCTGTCCCTTCCCACTCCCCCCACTCCATATAGAACTTTGCATAGCTATCGTATTTTCCCGTGGTATACATTTTTTAGTAATTTATTGGAAATTAGAATAAATTTGCCAATACATTGCTAAGGGTTTTTGTATTTATGTTCAAGAGAAATATTGGTCTATGGTTTTCTTTTTTTTTAATCTGTTTTTGATATTAGGGCAATAGTAGCTGTATTAGTCCATTCTCACACTTCTATAAAGAAATACCTGAGACTGAGTAATTTATAAATGAAAGAGGTTTAATAGACTCACAGTTCCACATTGCTGGGGAGGCCTCTGGAAACTTATAATTAGGGCAAAAGGCAAAGGAGAAGCAGGCACTTTCTTCACAGGGCAGCAGAACAGAGTGAGTGCAAGCAGAGGAAATGCCAGATGCTTATGAAAACATCAGATCTAGTGAGACTCACTCATTATCAGGAGAACAGCATGGGGGAAACGACCCCCATGATCCAATTACCTCCACATGGTCCCACCCTCTATGTGGGGACTATGGGTATTAAAATTCAAGGTGAGATTTGGGTGGAGAAACAGAGCCAAACCATATCATTCTGCCCTGTCGCCTCGCAAATCTCATGACCTCACATTTCAAAACAGAGTTATGCTCTTCTAGCAGTCCTTCAAAATCTTAACTCATTTCAACATTAACTCAGAAGTCCAAGTCCAAAGTCCCATCTGAGACAAGGCAAGTCCCTTCCACCTATGAGCCTATAAAATCAACAGTAAGTTAGTTACTTCCCATATACCATAGAGGAATAGTCATTGGGTGAACACACTCATTCCAAATGGGAGAAATTGGCCAAAACAAAGGGGCTACAGGCCTCATCCAGTTCCAAAATCCAATAAAGCAGTCAAATCTTAAAGTTCTGAAATCATCTTCTTTGACTCCATGTCTCACATCCAGGTCATGTAAATCCAAGAGGTGGACTCCCAAGGCCTTAGGCAGTTCCGCCCCTGTGGCTTTACAGGGTACAGCTCCTCTCCTGGTTGCTTTTACAGGCTGGCATTGGGTGTCTCCAGCTTTTCCAGGTGCATGGTGCAGTCTGTCAGTGGATTTACCAATCTGGGGTCTGGAGGGATGATCGCCCTCTTCTCACAGCTCCACTGGGCAGTGCTCCACAGAGGACTTTATGTGGGGGCTCTGACCCCACATTTCCCTTCCGCACTGCCCTAGCACAGGCTCTCTATGAGGGCTCCACCCCTGAAACAAACTTCTGCCTGTATATCCAGGCATTTCCATACATCCTCTGAAATCTAGGCAGAGGTTCCCAAACCTCAATGCCTGACTCCAGCATACCCACAGGCCAACACTACATGTAAGCTACCAAGGCATGGGGATTGCACTCTCTGAAGCAATGAATGGCCTGACCTGCACATTGGCTCCTTTTAACCACTGCTAGAAAGCAGGGCACCAATTCCCAAGACTGCACAAAGCAAGAAGGCCTGGGGCCTTAGGCCTCTAGGCCTGTGATGGGAGAACTGCCATGAAGGCCTCTGACATGCCCCAGAGACATTTTTCCCATTGTCTGGATGATTAACATTTGGCTCCTTGTTACGCAAATTTCATCAGCAGGCTTGAACTCTTCCCCAGAAAATGGGTTTTTCCTTTCTATCGCATTGTCAGGCTGCAGATTTTCCTAACTTTTATGCTCTGTCAACTCTTAAGAGCTTTGCTGTTTAGGATTTTATTCTACCAGATACCCTAAATCATCTCTCTCAAATTCAAAGTCCCACAAATCTCTAGAGATCTCTAGAAATATTTGAGATCAACTCAAATATTTATAATTTTCTTGTAGTGAGAATATTCAAAATCCTACCTTCCAGCTATTTGGAAATATACAATATTGTTAACTGTAGTCACCCTGCTGTTAAATATAATACCATAATTTTTTTCTCCAATTTAACTGTACCTTTGTAACCATTGACCAATCTCTCCCTTTCCCTCCAGCCCTCTCCCCATCATAGTGTCACAGCTTTTTCACTCTGGGTTTTCAGCTAGTGAGAGAAAGTGTTACAGCTCGTTTACTCCCACCACTGGCAAGCTCTGGGTTCTTGTCCTGCAACCAAGAATAATAAGCCACATGCACACCAGAGGGTGAGTAAGGCAGAGTTGGATTTATTAAGCAGCAGAAAAGGTCTCACCAAGGAGAAGGGATCTGAGATAGGGTTTCTGGCTGTGAGGCTAAGTTCAGCGTTTTTATAGGCTTGGAAGGAGGAGGAATGCACTGATTGGTCTGTGGGCCAACTTGGAGGAAGCACCAATCAGAAAGAGACATGTTAGTGGAAAGGATCAATTGAAGGCAGAGGTAAAGGCTCAGCCTACAACCAATCAGGGGCTGGAGGGATGTTACACTTTATGCAAATGAATGTTCAGCCCATGACCAAACACAGAAATATAGGTATATGTAAATTAAGTGAAAGACAAGGACCAGTTGGGAGGAAGTGTGTGAAACGAGACAGAGGGGTAAACCAAGGAGAGGGAAATGTGTCCAAAACAGGAGTGGAATTTGTTCATCTGGGTTCAAAGAGTAGGCATTTCCATCCAAGGATGCAGACTCTTTCTTATCTTATAGTGCCTGCAGTTTTATTTTCAGGCTGTTCCTAGTTTAAAGGAGTTTTACTGAGGACCCACTCTAACTGCCTGCCTGACGGTTTCTTTCTCCTCTCTCCCTAGTCCCTGGAATCACTATTCTAATCTCTACTTTTATGAGAACAAAATTTTTAGCTCCCACATGTGGATAAGATCATGAAATATTTGTCTTTTTTGTGCCTGGCTTAACTTAACGTAATTTTCTTCATGTTCAACCATGTCTCAAATGACAGGATTTCATTTTCTAATCAATGAATTATATTCCATTGTGCATCTATATATTTTGTTTATCCATTGATCCACTGATGGACACTTAGGTTGATTTCAAATTTTGGCTATTGTGAATAGTGCTTCAATAAACATGAGGTGCAGGTATCTCTTCAACACATTAACTCCCTTTCTTTTTAATATATACTCAGAAATAGGATTGCTGGATACTATGGCAGATCTAGTTTTGGTTTTTTGAGGAACTTTTATATTCTTTTCCATAGTAGTTTTACTAATTTAGATTCCCATCTGTGGTGTTCAGGCATTCTTCTTTTTACTATGTTTATGTCAGCATTTGTTTCATTTTGCTTTTCAATATACCCAATCTAATATTTGGGTGGTGGTGTCTCATTGTGGTTTTGATTTGCATTTTCCTGATGATTACTGACATTGAGCACTTTTTTCAAATATTTATTAGTCATTTGAATGTTTTCTTTGAAGAAATGTCTATTCAGTCTTTTGTCCACTTTTTAACATAAATTATTATTATAATTATTATTGTTTGCTATTGAGTTGAGTTCTTTATATATGTTGAATATTAAACTTTTTTCAAATAGTTGGCAAATATTTTCTCTCATTCTGTAGGATGTCTTATCACTGTTGATTTTTTAATTTTTCATGCAGAAGATTTTTATTTTGATATCATCCCATTCATCCATTTTTCCTTTTGCTGCTTGTGCTTTCGGAGTCTTTTTCAAAAAATTCTTGTCCAGACCAATATCAGAAAGCATTTTTTCCCCACATTTTCTTCTAGTAGTCTTATTGTTTTAGGTCTGGGTTATCTATTTTGTTCCATTGGTCGATGTGTCTATTTTTCATCCATCATCATGTGTTGTTGGTTACTATTGATTTGTAGTACATTTTAAAATCAGGTAATATCATACCTCCAGTTTTGTTCTTTTTGCTCAAAATTACTTTGGCTATTCAAGGTTTTTGTTGTTTCATGTGAATTTTAGGATTTTTTTTCATTAGAAAAAAGACAGGTTTATTTTTTATTATACTTTAAGTTTTAGGGTACATGTGCACAATGTGCAGGTTAGTTACGTCTGTATACATGTGCCATGTTGGTATGCTGCACCCATTAACTCGTCATTTAACATTAAGTATATCTCCTAATGCTATCCCTACCCACTCCACCCACTCCACAACAGGCCCTGGTGTGTGATGTTCCCCTTCCTGTGTCCATGTGTTCTCATTGTTCAATTCCCACCTATGAGTGAGAACATGTGGTGTTTGGTTTTTTTGTCCTTGTGATAGTTTGCTGAGAATGATGATTTCCAACTTCATCCATGTCCCTACAAAGGACATGAACTCATCATTTTTTATGGCTGCATAGTATTCCATGGTGTATATGTGCCACATTTTCTTAATCCAGTCTATCATTGTTGGACATTTGGCTTGGTTCCAAGTCTTTGCTATTGTGAATAGTGCCACAATAAACATATGTGTGCATATGCCTTTATAGCAGCATGATTTATAGTCCTTTGCGTATCTACCCAGTAATGGGATGGCTGGGTCAAATGGTATTTCTAGTTCTAGATCCCTGTGGAATCACTACACTGACTTCCACAATGGTTGAACTAGTTTACAGTCCCAACAACAGTGTAAAAGTGTTCCTATTTCTCCACATCCTCTCCAGCACCTGTTGTTTCCTGACATAATGATCACCATTCTAACTGGCGTGAGATGGTATCTCATTGTCGTTTTGATTTGCATTTCTCTGATGGCCAGTGATGATGAGCATTCTTTCATGTGTCTGTTGGCTGCATAAATGTCTTCTTTTGAGAAGTGTCTGTTCATATCCTTTGCCCACTTTTTGATGGGGTTGTTTTTTTCTTGTAAATTTATTTGAGGTCATTGTAGATTCTGGATATTAGCCTTTTGTCAGATGAGTAGATTGCAAAAATTTTCTCCCATTCTGTAGGTTTCCTGTTTACTCTGATGGTAGTTTCTTTTGCTGTTCAGAAGCTCTTTAGTTTAATTAGATCCCATTTGTCAATTTTGGCTTTTGTTGCCATTGCTTTTCGTGTTTCAAACATGAAGTCCTTGCCCATGCCTATGTCCTGAATGGTATTGCCTAGGTTTTCTTCTAGGATTTTTATGGTTTTAGGTGTAACATTTAAGTCTTTAATCCATCTTGAATTAGTTTTTGTATAAGGTGTAAGGAAGGGATCCAGTTTCAGCTTTCTACATATGGCTAGCCAGTTTTCCCAGCACCATTTATTAAATAGGGAATTCTTTCCCCATTTCTTGTTTTTGTCAGACTTGTCAAAGATCAAATGGTTGTAGTTATGTGGCATTATTTCTGAGGGCTCTGTTCTGTTCCATTGGTCTATATCTCTGTTTTGGTACCAGTACCATGCTGTTTTGGTTACTGTAGCCTTGTAGTATAGTTTCAAGTCAGGTAGCATGATACCTCCAGCTTCGTTCTTTTGGCTTAGGATTGTCTTGTCAATGCGGGCTCTTTTTTGGTCCCATATGAACTTTAAAATAGTTTTTTCCAATTCTGTGAAGAAAGTCATTGGCAGCTTGATGGGGATGTCATTGAATCTATAAATTACCTTGGTCAGTATGGCCATTTTCAAGATATTGATTCTTTCTATCCATGAGCATGGAAGGTTCTTCCATTTGTTTGTATCCTCTTTTATTTAATTGAGCAGTGGTTTATAGTTCTCATTGAAGAGGTCCTTCATGTCCCTTATGAGTTGGATTCCTAGGTATTTTATTCTCTTTGAAGCAATTGTGAATGGAAGTTCACTCATGATTTGGCTCTCTGTTTGTCTGTTATTGCTGTGTAAGAATGGCTGTGATTTTTGCATATTGATTTTGTATCCTGAGACTTTGCTGAAGTTGCCTATCAGCTTAAGGAGATTTTGGGCTGAGATCATGGTGTTTCCTAGATATACAATCATGTCATCTGCAAACAGGGACAATTTGACTTCCTCTTTTCCTAATTGAATACCCTTTTTTTCCTTCTCCTGCCTGATTGCCCTGGCCAGAACTTCCAACACTATGTTGAATAGGAGTGATGAGAGAAGCCATCCCTGTCTTGTGCCAGTTTTCAAAGGGAATGCTTCCAGTTTTTGTCCATTCAGTATGATATTGGCTGTGGGTTTGTCATAGATAGCTCATATTATTTTGAGATACGTCCCATCATTACCTAATTTATTGAGAGTTTTTAGCATGAAGTGTTGTTGAATTTTGTCAAAGGCCTTTTCTGCATCTATTGGGATAATCATATGGTTTTTGTCATTGGTTATGTTTATATGCTGGATTACGTTTATTGATTTGTGTATATTGAACCAGCCTTGCATCCCAGGGAGGAAGCCCACTTGATCGTGGTGGATAGGCTTTTTGATGTGCTGCTGGATTCGGTTTGCCAGTATTTTATTGAGGATTTTTGCATCGATGTTCATCAGGGATTTTGGTGTAAAATTTTTTTTTGTTGTGTCTCTGCCAGGCTTTGGTATGAGGATGATACTGGCCTTATAAAATGAGTTAGGGAGGATTCCCTCTTTTTGTATTGATTGGAATAGTTTCAGAAGGAATGGTACCAGCTCCTACTTGTACCTCTGGTAGAATTCGGCTGGGAATCCATCTGGTCCTGGCCATTTTTTGACAGTTTTTTAAATAAGTGATGCTGTGAAAACTAGCTAACTGTATGCAGAAGAATAAAATCAGACTCCTGTCCTTAATCATACATACAAATGAAATCAAAATGGTTTAAATACTTAAATGTAAAACCTGAAACTATGAAACTACTAGAAGAAAATGCTGGGGAATGCTCCAGGATATTGGTCTGGGCAAAGATTTCTTGAGTAAGACCTTAAAAGCACAGGGAAACAAAGAAAATATGGGCAAATATGATTGCATCAAGCTAAAAGGCTTCTGTACAGCAAAGGAAATAATTAAAGTGAAGGGACAATCCACAGAATAAAAGAAAATATTTGCAAACAATTCAACTGAAAAATTAATAATCATAATATATAAGGAACTAAAAAAACTCAATAACAAAAAACCCAAGTACTTATGAAAAAAAATGGATGAAATAATTGAATAGACATTTCTCATAAGAGGACATAAAAATGGCCAAGTGGTACACGAAAAAATGCTCAACATCACTAGACATAAGATATGCAAATCAAAACAATGAGATATAATTTCACCTCAGTTAAAATGGTTTTTATCAAAAAACTAAAAAAAAAGCATACTGGTGAAGATGAAGAGAAAGGAGAACACCTTTATACTGTTGGTGAGAATGTAAATTAGTAGAGCTACTAAGGAATGACAGTGGAGATTTTCCCCAAAAACTAAAAATAGATCTATCATATGACCCACTGATCACACTGCTGGGTATATATTCAAAAGAAAGAAAACCAGTATGTTTGGGCTGAGACAATGGGGTTTTCTAAATATACAATCATGTCATCTGCAAACAGGGACAATTTGACTTCCTCTTTTCCTAATTGAATACCCTTTATTTCTTTCTCCTGCCTGATTGCCCTGGCCAGAACTTCCAACCCTAAGTTGAATAGGAGTGGTGCGAGAGGGCATCCCTATCTTGTGACAATTTTCAAAGGGAAAGCTTCCAGTTTTTGCCCATTCAGTATGATATTGGCTGTGAGTTTGTCATAAATAGTTCTTATTATTTTGAGATACGTCCCATCAATACCTAATTTATTGAGTGTTTTTAGCATGAAGGGTGTTGAATGTTGTCAAAGGCCTTTTCTGCATCTATTGAGATAATCATGTGGTTTTTGACCTCAGTTCTGTTTATATGCTGGATTATATTTATTGATTTGCATATGTTGAACCAGCCTTGCATCCCAGGGATGAAGCCAAGTTGATCATGGTGGATAAGCTTTTTGATGTGCTGCTGGATTCGGTTTGCCAGCATTTTTTTTTTTTTTCATTCATTCCTTTATTTTACAAACATGATAGGCTTTGTGTTAGGCCCCAGAGACACAAAAATGAGTAAGCAGTTCCTGCCTTCAAGGAGCTCTCACTCTGGTGGGAAAAAATGACTAGATAGTTGCAGCACAATATGGTGAGTACCAAGGAGCTCTAATGAATGTTTCCATCTTGGATAATTCACAGCTAAGTGCTGTGAAGTTTACCTCTGAGTATCATGCTGATTGCTAACATGTAGGGGCTTATAAAATCCATTATGAATATAAAACTTCATAAAATATTAATTACTGTTATTACAGTCTCCGTACTCTTTTAGTACTAAGAGACAAGCTACATAAACCACCTAAGATTTTGTGTCTAAAATTTTTAAAATTTGTTTTCATTTTTTTTTTTTTTTATTATACTTTAGGGTTTTAGGGTACATGTGCACAATGTGCAGGTTTGTTACATATGTATCCATGTGCCATGTTGATTTCCTGCACCCATTAATTCGTCATTTAGCATTAGGTGTATCTCCTAATGCTGTCCCTCCCCCCTCCCCCCACCCCACAACAGTCCCCGGAGCGTGATGTTCCCCTTCCTGTGTCCATGAGTTCTCATTGTTCAATTCCCACCTATGAGTGAGAACATGCGGTGTTTGGTTTGCCAGCATTTTATTGAGGATTTTTGCATCGATGTTCATCAGGAATATTGGTCTAAAATTTTCTTTTTTGTTGTGTCTCTGCCAGGCTTTGGTATCAGAATGATGCTGGCCTCGTAAAATGAGTTAAGGAGGATTCCCTCTTTTTGTATTGATTGGAATAGTTTCAGAAGGAATGGTACCAGCTCCTCCTTGTACCTCTGGTAGAATTCGGCTGTGAATCCATCTGGTCCTGGACTTTTTTTGGTTGGTAGGATATTAATTATTGCCTCAATTTCAGAGCCTGTTATTGGTCTATTCAGGGATGCAACTTCTTCCTGGTTTAGTCTTGGGAGGGTGTATGTGTCAAGGAATTTAATCATTTCTTCTAGATTTTCTAGTTTATTTGCAGAGAGGTGTTTATAGTATTCTCTGATGGTAGTTTGTAATCTGTGTGATCAGTGGTGATATCACCTTTATCATTTTTTATTGTGTCTATTTGATTCTTCTCTCTTCTTTATTAGTCTTGCTTGTGGGCTATCAATTTTGTTGATCTTTTCAAAAAACCAGCTCCTGGATTCATTGATTTTTTGACGGATTTTTTGTGTCTCTATCTACTTCAGTACTGCTCTGATCTTAGTTATTTCTTGCCTTCTGCTAGGTTTTGAATGTGTTTGCTCTTGCTTCTCTAGTTCTTCTAATTGTGATGTTAGGGTTCACTTTTAGATCATTCGTGCATTCTCTTGTGGGAATTTAATGCTATAAATTTCCCTCTACACACTGCTTTAAATGTGTCCCAGAGATTCTGGTATGTTGTGTCTTTGTTTTCATCTGTTTAAAGGAACATCTTTATTCCTGCCTTTATTTTGTTAGGTACCCAGTAGTCACTCAGGAGCAAGTTGTTCAGTTTCCATGTAGTCGAGTGGTTTTGAGTGAGTTTCTTAATCCTGAGTTCTAGTTTGATTGCACTGTGGTCTGAGAGACAGTTTGTTATAATTTCTTTTCTTTTACATTTGCTGAGGAGTGCTTTACTTCCAATTATTTGGTAAATTTTGGAATAAGTGTAATGTGGTGCTGAGAAGAATGTATATTCTGTTGATTTGGGGTGGAGAGTTCTGTAGATGTCTATTAGGTCCACTTGGTGCAGAGCTATGTTCAATTCCTGGATATCCTTGTTAACTTTCTCTCTCGTTGATCTGTGTAATGTTGACAGTGGGGTGTTAAAGTCTCCCATTATTATTGTGTGGGAGTCTAAGTCTCTTTATAGGTCTCTAAGGACTTGCTTTATGAATCTGGGTGCTCCTGTATTGGGTGCATATATATTTAGGATAGTTAGCTCTTCTTGTTGAATTGATCCTTTTACCATTATGTCATGGCCTTCTTTGTCTCTTTTGATCTTTGTTGGTTTAAAGTCTGTTTTATCAGAGACTAGGATTGCAACCCTTGCCTTTTTTTGTTTTCCATTTGCTTGGTAGATCTTCCTCCATCCCTTTATTTTGAGCCTATGTGTGTCTTTGCATGTGAGATGGGTCTCCTGAAGAGAGCACACCAGTGGGTCTTGACTCTTTATCCAATTTGCCAGTCTGTGTCTTTGGAGCATTTAGCCCATTTACATTTAAGGTTAATATTGTTATGTGTGAATTTGATCCTGTCATTATGATGTTAGCTGGTTATTTTGCTCATTAGTTGATGCAGTTTCTTCCTAGCATCAATGGTCTTTACAATTTGGAATGCTTTTGCAGTGGCTGGCACCGGTTGTTCCTTTCCATGTTTAGTGCTCCCTTCAGGAGCTCTTTTAGGGCAGGCCTGGTGGTGACAAAATCTCTCAGCATTTGCTTGTCTGTAAAGTATTTTATTTCTCCTTCACTTATGAAGCTTAGTTTGGCTTGATATGAAATTCTGGGTTGAAAATTCTTTTAAGAATGTTGAATATTGGCCCCCACTCTCTTCTGGCTTGTAGAGTTTCTGCCAAGAGGTCTGCTGTTAGTCTGATGGGCTTCCCTTTGTGGGTAACCCGGCCTTTCTCTCTAGCTGCACTTAACATTTTTTCCTTCATTTCAACTTTGGTGAATCTGACAATTATGTGTCTTGGAGTTGCTGTTCTCGAGGAGTATCTTTGTGGTGTTCTTTGTATTTCCTGAATTTGAATATTGGCCTGCCTTGCTAGGTTGGGGAAGTTCTCCTGGATAATATCCTGCAGAGTGTTTCCCAACTTGGTTCCATTCTCCCTGTCACTTTCAGGTACACCAATCAGATGTAGATTTGGTCTTTTCACATAGTCCCGTATTTCTTGGAGGTTTTGTTCCTTTCTTTTTACTCTTTTTTCTCTAAACTTCTCTTTTTGCTTCATTTCATTCATTTGATATTCAATCACTGATAGTCCTTCTTCCAGTTGATTGAATTGGCTACTGAAGCTTGTGCATTTGTTACATAGTTCTCTTGCCATGGTTTTCAGCTCCATCAGGTCATTTAAGGACTTCTCTTCACTGGTTATTCTAGTTATCCATTTGACTAATTTTTTTTCAAAGTTTTTAACTTCTTTGTCATTTGTTCGAACTTCCTCCTTTAGCTCAGAGAAGTTGGATCGTCTGAAGCCTTCTTCCCTCAACTTGTCAGTCATTCTCTGTCCAGCTTTGTTCCATTGCTGGCAAGGAGCTGCTTTCCTCAGTTGGAAATGCAGAAATCACCGGTCTTCTGCATCGCTCATGCTGGGAGCTGTAGACTGGAGCTGTTCCTATTCAGCCATCCTGGAACTGGCCAATTGTTTTTCTTTTTTTGAGACAGAGTCTCACTCTTGTCACCCAGGCTGGAGTGCAATAGCAGAATTATGGCTCACTGCAACCTCTGCCTCCCATGTTCAAGTGATTCACCTGCCTCAGCCTCAGGAGTAGCTGGGATTACAGGCACCCACCACTATGCCGGGCTAATTTTTGTATTTTTAGTAGAGATGAGGTTTCACTATGTTGGACATGCTGGTCTCAAACTCCTGACCTCTGGTGTTCCACCCGCATCGGCCTCCCAAAATGCTGGGATTTCACGTGTGAGCCACCGCGTCTGGCCCCTTTCAATCTTATAACAGTGATTTTATAATTTCTGAAAAATTACATTTTATTTATTCTTTTATGGAAAATGTTTTGGTTGCATATCTAAGGAATCTTTACCTAATCTACGTGCAATGATTAATTTTACGTGACAATGTTTCTGGCTACGAGGTGCCCACATTAAACATTATTTCTGTGTTTATGTCTATGTGAAGGTGTTTCTGGATAAGATTAGGATTTGAACTGCTAGATGTAGTAAAGTAGGTTGCCATTCTCCATGTGGGTAGGTATCATCTAATCCATTAAAAGCCTGGTATAGAGCAGGCGGAGAGGAAAGAGGAATTTGCCCTACTTTTTCCTGTCTCACTGTTTGAGCTGAAACATCTCATCTCATTTCCTTCAGCTATTGAACTGGAGTTTTACAGCATTGGCTTCCATAGTTCTCAGCCCTTTCGACTTGAACTGGATTATACTAACAGCTTTCCTGAGCTTCAGACTAGCTGATCTCATGGGAATTCTCAGCTTCCACAATCATATGTGCCAATTTCTCCACAATCACACACACACACACACACACACACACGATATTAATTATGATAAGCAACTTCAGCAAAGTCTCCGGGTACAAAATCAATGTGCAGACACCACAAGCATTCTTATACACCAATAACAGACAAACAGAGAGCCAAATCATGAGTGAACTCCCATTCACAATTGCTTCAAAGAGAATAAAATACCTAGGAATCCAACTTACAAGGGATGTGAAGGACCTCTTCAAGGAGAGCTACAAACCACTGCTCCATGAAATAAAAGAGGATACAAACAAAAGGAAGAACGTTCCATGCTCATGGATAGGATGAATCAATATCGTGAAAATGGCCATACTGCCCAAGGTAATTTATAGATTCAATGCCATCCCCATCAAGCTACCAATGACTTTCTCCACAGAATTGGAATAAACTACTTCAAAGTTCATATGGAACCAAAAAAAGAGCCCACATTACCAAGACAATCCTAAGCCAAAAGAACAAAGCTGGAGGCATCATGCTACCTGACTACAAACTATACTACAAGGCTACAGTAACCAAAACAGGATGGTACTGGTACCAAAACAGAAATATAGACCAATGGACCAGAACAGAGCCATCAGACATAATACCACACATCTAAAACCATCTGATCTCTGACAAAGTTGACAAAAACAAGAAAAGGGGAAAGAATTCCCTATTGAATAAATGGTGCTGGGAAAACTGGCCAGCCATATGGAGAAAGCTGAAACTGGATCCCTTCCTTACACCTTATACAAAAATTAATTCAAGATGGATTAAAGACTTAAATGTTACACCTAAAATTATAAAAACCCTAGAAGAAAACCTAGGCAATACCATTCAGGACATAGGCATGGGCAAGGACTTCATGTCTAAAACACCAAAAGCAATGTCAACAAAAGCCAAAATTGACAAATGGGATCTAATTAAACTAAAGAGCTTCTGCACAGCAAAAGAAACTACCATCAGAGTGAACAGGCAGCCTACAGAATGGGAAAAAATTTTTGCAATCTACTCATCTGACAAAGGGCTAATATCCAGAATCTACGAAGAACTCAAACAAATTTACGAGAAAAAGACAAACAGCCCCATCAACAAGTGGGCGAAGGATATCAACAGACACTTCTCAAAGGAAGACATTTATGCAGCCAACAGACACATGAAAAAATGCTCATCATCACTGGCCATCAGAGAAACGCAAATCAAAACCACAATGAGATACCACTCACATGAGTTAGAATGGCGATCATTAAAAAGTCAGGAAACAGCAGGTGCTGGAGAGGATGTGGAAAAATAGGAACACTTTTACACTGTTGTTGGGACTGTAAATTAGTTCAACCATTGTGGAAGTCAGTGTGGCAATTCCTCAAGGATCTAGAACTAGAAATACCATTTGACCCAGGCATCCCATTACTGGGTATATGCCCAAAGAATTATAAAACATGCTGCTATAAAGGCATATGCACACGTATGTTTATTGTGGCACTATTCACAATAGCAAAGACTTAGAGCCAACCCAAATGTCCATCAGTGATAGACTAGATTAAGAAAATGTGGCACATATACACCATGGAATACTATGCAGCCATAAAAAGGATGAATTCCTGTCCTTTGTAGGGACAAGGATGAAGCTGGAAACCATCATTCTCAGCAAACTACCGCAAGAACAAAAAACCAAACACCACATGTTCTCACTCATAGGTGGGAATTGAACAATGAGAACACTTGGACACAGGAATGGGAACATCACACACCGGGGCCTGTCGTGGGGTGGGGGAGGGGGGAGGGAAAGCATTAAGAGATATACCTCATGTAAATGATGAGTTAATAGGTGCATCATACCAACATGGCGCTTGTATACATATGTAACAAACCTGCACGTTGTGTACATGTACCCTAGAACGTAAAGTAAAAAAAAAAAATTGAAAAGACTCACAAACTAGAATATTATATTTGCAACTATATGTTGTGTTTAAGAAATCCAGCTTATGTAAGGAACTCCAGACTCAGTAATAAGAAATCAACAACCAAAATAAAAAGGAAAATATTTGATAGATACTTCACCAAAGAAGACATGACGACGACAGATAAGCACACAAAGATATGCTCAACATCACTAATATAGTTAGGGAAAGGCAAATTACAAATACTTTACTAGAATGATTTATGTGGAAATGTGGAGGAATAGAGGCTCTCATACACTACTGGTTGCAATGTGAAATGGTGCAACTACTTTGGAAAACAGATTGGCATTCTCTTAGGTGATTCCCCAGGAGAAATAAATGTACATGACCCTGCGAAGACTTGCACATGAATGTTCATAGAAGATTTATTAGGCAAAACTAGATATAACCCAAATGCCAATCTACAGGTAAATGAGTGTGATGATTAATTTTATGTGTCAACTTGACTATCATATCACAAGGCACAAAGAAATTTGGCTACACATTATTTCTGGGTGTATCTGCATAGACTTTTCCAGATGAAAATAGCATTTGAATTGATAGAGTGAGTAAACGAGAATGCCTTCCTCAGTGTAGACTGGCATTATCCAATCCTTGCAGATCTGAATAGAGCAAAAGGGTTAGGGAAAGAGGAATTTGCTATCTGAATGATGGCTTGGGCTGGAACTTTGGTCTT
Organism: Symphalangus syndactylus; assembly: GCF_028878055.3. Taxonomy (NCBI): domain Eukaryota; kingdom Metazoa; phylum Chordata; class Mammalia; order Primates; family Hylobatidae; genus Symphalangus; species Symphalangus syndactylus. Next base: position 81,100,841 of record NC_072424.2, read on the forward strand.
CTTCTGCACTCGTATTGGTACTTATATTATCAGCTCCCCTGATTCTTGGGCCTTGGAAATTTGGGATTTATTTCATTGGCTCCCCTGGTTCTCAGGCCTTTAGACTCGTACTGAAACTGTATCACTGGCTTCCCTAGGCCTCCAGCTTGCAGATAGCAGATTATGATACTAGTCAGTCTTTATAATCAAGGGAGCTTTTATATCTTTATAATAAATTCTATATGTAACTATACATACATATATATGTAGATAGATAGATGATAGATAGACAGATAGATATAGATAGATATCTCCTATTGATTCTGTTTCTCTGGAGAACCCAGAATAATATATTAGGTAAAAAGATGGTGGCATATCTATACAATGGAATACTAATCAACAATTAAAAAATTACCTAGAGAGATATCGAACAAAAGGCTGAATACTAAAATATGTAGAGTGATAAAAGTCAGTCAAAAGAGTAAATAGCGTATTATTTGATATATACTCATTTATATAAAACTAAAACTAATCTATAGTGACAGGAAACAATTGAATGCTTCCTTAAATCTTAAAGATTTAATCCAGATGTGACGAACATCACATCTCAAATTTTATAACCAAAGCAAGTTGTATAACACATCTAACATTAAGAGGCCGAGGATCATAAAGATGTGCTCAGAAGTGGAGAGAATAAAAAATACTTAGAGCAACATTATCAGCTAGTGAATATCAAGGAAAGTTGCATGTTTAATTGAATTCATTTATACAGAATAGAAAATCTTTTACTGTGGGAGAAAGAATAATATATTACTGCATATTTTTCCTTTAGAATCAATCACCAAAGTTAACTTCCTTAAACTTATTTGCTTTTCTTAATTTTTTCTCTTATTTCAATATGTAATGGATTGTTAAAAGTGTGCATTTTTTTTAGCAGAAAACACACATGAACTTAGAATTAATTTTAACTGTGTTACATTTGCAAGTTGATGACAACAGGGAATATTCCAGTTAGTGAATACTGATTTAAATATCTATTTAGAAGTTGCCTTCAGATAATATTTAGATTCCTATGCAAAGTAAGTTGGGAGCTTCATCAGCAGTATCTAGCAGTCAGAGATGACTATATTTAGAGTTGAGCTAGAGGCACCTTTATCACAAACTTAACCAGCTTCTGACATGTCATTGTCAGTATGCTGAAATCCACATGTGTATATTTTCTGATTTTAGGCAGAAGTGAATATTACATTCAGAGAGGAGATCTTTTTACTGCTTTATTATTGCATAATGTCCTGGATATATTTGATACTGCTCACAGCTCCAATACACCTGTCACTGCACCTCACTGCTAATACAATGACAGCTCAGTGGTCACGTGTTCCAAACGAATGTCACGCAATGCTGTCTTTCGCTACTCATTCTGAGTTACAGTCAGCATTAAAAGCTACGCTCAGACTTATTCTGGATTAGTTTCCTCCAGAGACGCACATCACTAATATGTTTGATTTTAAGAAGTTGTAATGGTATTACACGGAAGTAGACCTGTGTATGGTATTTTCATTATTTGAGATTATAACCTGGTCAGTGGGATCTTGAGTACCATCCAGGATCCAAACAGAGGAGATTTAGGCTTCCAAAATGGCTTGATAATGCCTATCTTCTCCATTATTACATTAGTACAGAAATATGTAAGTAAATTATTAATTATTTAGAGCTAAAACTACCTTCAAATGAAAAAATGGCATACAGAGTTGTATATTGAACTCATTTAGAAGATATTTTGCTCTGGGTTATGTGCTTTAGGAATCCAGTTGAGTAAGTTTAATCATTCTCATTTTACATTTACGAGAACTGGCCTTAGTAAGTGGCATAACTGGAATTGGAATTCAGGCCCAGACTTTTAGATTTTATGTATCTTATTCATTTTAGAGAGATATTTTATTACAAACACAATCTTATACCTAAATGTTTATATTGAAGATGAGAAACCCAGGGCAGAGAAACTAAGTAATTTTATAAAGCTTATATAGAGAAAGCTAACAACAAAACAAAAGACTGTCTTGAATTCTAAGTAACTCTCATGTCCTGAAATCAAATCAGCATCCTGGCTTCTGTATTCTTTTCAGAGTAGCTTTCTAATTAATTCAGTACTCTACCCAGTTCCTAACATTAATTGAGCATCTACTGTCTGTAAGACTCTTGACCTTACAGTTTATAAAAAGAAAGTCTGTCTATATTGAGCTTACAATTTAGTTGAGGAGGAAATTGAGTAAACACTAATTAAATAATATCACTTTTATGGTTGTAGTTGTAGAGAAGAATAAAACTGGGTAGAGGAATAAACTTACTATTTTTAGCAAGGAAGGACCTAAGAGGATCCCATTTGAACAGAAATTTAAATAATGAAAACAGTCATACCATGAGGAAAAATTGAGAACAGGGTTGTACCTTCAGCCTACATGTGTTATAAAGTTCATGTTTTTTATATAATATAATTTATAAATAAGTGGTTCTTGAATAAACTCATCTTTTTACACACAAACATGCACACACAAATACATAGTAATTTCTTACTTATATTTGTGAAGTGGTTTTGTGTATCTCTGCATATTTGTTTTCCTTAACATAATATATATAGAGACCTTTACTGAAATATTTAAATTATGAAAGCTCAAAGATTGTTATTAATGTTAAAGTAGCATTTTAAAAAATCTAAGATTCAAAAATGCGTCAATAATGAGATAAATTATAAATAATTATTTAAATATTTTAACATTTGGAAAATAGGCTTTTATTTTATTATTTATTTTTATTTTTTATTTTTAGACAGAATTTCGCTCTGTCACCCAGGCTGGAGTGCAGTGGCGCGATCTCTGCTCACTGCAACCTCTGCCTCCTGGCTTCAAGCGATTCTTCTGCCTCAGCCTTTCCAGTAACTGGGATTACAGGCATGTGTCACCACACCCAGCTAATTTTTGTATTTTCACTAGAGACGCGGTTTCACCATGTTGGCCAGGATGGTCTTGGCCTTACAAAGCGCTGGGATTACAGGTGTGAGCCACCGCACCCGGCAGGAACCTGGGCTTTATCTTAGAAAATCTTTACTTAGTAAGATTCAATGCCAGATATGTTTTAAATCATCTCATAGAAAGAAATAACACTTTATTAGCTAATGTGTTAGCCTTGAGAAAATAGGTGATCTTATTCCATGATTCACTGATTACTCAATATCTTGCACATAAAATTCTAGAAATTATTAGTGGCTAAATTAAGAAATTATAATTAATCTAGCATTTACTCTTTACTTATAAACATGAATGTATAATTTTACAAATAGATATATGGAAAAAATGTCAAATTTATATTTGAGACAAAAATATATAAAAAATTGGGTATCCTAAAATGTTTTATTTACAGATTTTCATTTTTTTCAACAAATGCTTTATGGAAAAATAACCACACAATATACACATTCAAATATCCCACAGAAATGCTGTATCTTGTTTGTGTATGAAAAAAATGATCTCATAAAATGCTGGTATATTTTGTCCAAATATAAAAATTTCCATTTGGAAAATTCATTTCTCAGTAATAAGAAAATTCTTGGAAGTTCGAATGTTTTAAGAAGTCAAAACCAAACACATACCATATTTACATATTAGCTTTTCCAAACGTGAAAATGCTTCTCCAATTTTCTAACAAATTATGTGTATAATACACAAAGCTTTCTTTACATACAGAACTTATTTTGTATTTTCAATTTTTGTCTTCTATTTATGTTTGAAATTTTTATTTTTGGAATCTAATAAATGTGTCCATTTTCTATGCCATGAAATACAATACAAAGTGCATTTAATAAATAAAAAATATGGCCAGGCGCGGTGGCTCCCATCTGTAATCGCAGCACTTTGGGAGACAGAGGCGGGTGGATCAGGAGGTCAGGAGATTGAGACCATCCTGGCTAACACATCTGTCTCTACTAAAAATACAAAAAATTAGCCAGGCGTGGTGGCATGCGCCTCTATTCCCAGCTACTCGGGAGGCTGAGGTTGTAGTGAGGCGAGATCGTGCCATTGCACTCCAGCCTGGGTGACAGAGTGAGACTCAGTCTCAAAAAAACAAAAAACAAAATAAATAAATAAATAAAAATATCTGTATAATTTTTGAAAATCAATAATTGTAACAATATCTAAAATAACTGTTGCTATCATTTTTAATATAATATGCCAAGCATTTTTCTAATAACGTGTAAATGTATTTAGTCTTCAGAATAATATTGTAAAGTTGGTACATTTTAAGAAAATTTAGATAATTAAGCCATTTAACCAGAGTATTCCACCTAATAGAGGAGATATAAAATTACTACATTTCCTTCTCTGCCTTGACAGACAAAAAAACAAATATGTGCTTTTGAAAATACAGAAAATAAGTGAATAAGTACAACAAAAAAGTATTTAAGAATTGATGCCAATCATAAAACAAGACATTTATACTACCTTATGGAACATATTACATGTTATAGTTAAAAACACAAAAGAAGTAAAATTTCAGAAATTCAGCACACAATTTTCAAGTTCTTTCTAAGAGACAGAATTGTCTGTATAAAAATATGTCTTAGAATTTTGCTTCTCATTCCATCTTTGATGCCCTGGGACTAAAAGATCCCATCTCTCCAAGCAGGAAGGCTACAATAAAACAAAATTAGACCATTGATTAGGATGATTGTTTTATTCATTGTTATATGTTATGTGTATATGTGTGTGTACAATACATAATGACATAAAAAGGAAAAATTTGTTTTTATTTGTTTGCTTTTTTTGTTTGTGAGTCCGTCTTTCTAGCTGCATACTCAATGTGAACTTGACTCAACACTTTCCAAAGTATTGAAGTATACACATATATATGAAAAGTTCCAGAAATGATGTTCCTTTTTATTTAAGATGTGTTTATTTTTCATCTTCAGAAAGGCTTGGCTTTGGAATCTAAAACATTTGCATATAGTAGAAGATATCCACATGAATTCAACAGGAAATTTGTGGCAGAGTTTATGTTTATCAAGCCCTATTAAGCGCTGGTGCCTAAATTTAGAGAACTGCAGTCGTAAGTGACTGTGTTCAAACAAATAATTCAGAAAATTAGGGAAATTATTAAATATAGGACAGTTTCTTCTTTTTCTTTTTTTTTTTTTTTTTTTGGAGACAGAGCCTCTCTCTATTGCTCAGCCTGGAGTGCAGTTGTGCAATCTCAGCTCGCTGCAACCTCCGCCTCCTGGGGTCAAGCGAATTCTCCTGCCTCAGCCTCTGGAGTACTTGGACTACACGCACACTCCACCAAGCCCAGCTAGATTTTTTCGTTTTTTTTTTTTTTTTTTTTTTTTTTTTTTTTTTTTTTTTTTTTTTTTTTTTTTTTTGTATTTTTAGTAGAGATGGGGTTTCAGGGTATTGGCCAGGCTGGTCTTGAACGCCTAACCTTGTGATCCACGCTCCTTGGCCTCTCAGAGTGCTGGGATTACAGGCATAAGCCACCGCGCCCGGCCAGGACAGTTTCTTCTTTAACCTAAGGAAGAGAGGATCAAAATCATGATTAATTTATACTTTGGGTTGTCTCTTATTTAAAGAAAGTAACTGTGTGGAAAGCCCCACTTGCAACCAGAAGTTTACTCTATTGTAAGTATCATAGGGATGGTGTCCAATTTTTTTATTTCTTTTTTGTTTTTCTTAATTTTTACTTTTTTGTTCACCTCTAACAGTGTCTGTAGTGTCTGCAACACAGTGGATGATTCAGCAAGTATGATTTTTGAGTAAAGAAATGATAAGCCAACAAAAGACAAAACACAGGAACAAGTTACTAAGACAGGTTTTAGAAATGTTTGAGACCCCAAAAAAAGACAAAAAGGAAAAAAAATACCCACTTGTACTACATTGTTTACACATCGATCTGCCATTAGGCAAAAGATTTGAACAGAAGATTTCTGAATACCCATTTGTGCTATTTCATTCCATTCACCAGTGGAATCAAATAATGGCATGAAATATCACTATCACCATTAATGTCTATAATACAGTGTAATAAATATAATGCTCCATACCATTTTCAAGCCTGGCTTTCCAAATACTTTTCTTACTTTTCAGTCTTCTAACTTTCTGGACACTTTCACTATGTCTCCAAATGTTGCTTTTCTAGGTTTGCTTTGTTTTAAGCCTATTATATTTGCATTATATTCTAGGGAAAGATATTTGCTAACAGGGATGCAACTGAACTTAAATCTTTTTTTTTTATTATTTTTAAATCTTTTTTTTTTTTTATTTAACTAACTAATCAAGGAGCAATGCCATGAACCTAAGTTTCTTAACTCTTGGTTTACTCCCACAATCTGCCTTTCTCTAAGCAATGAAACTGAATATTAGATTGCATATGCATTAGTGATTGATATCAAAGATGGTAGTAATTAATCTGCTACTCTTCTCACTCTTCATTCCAGGATAAGACATTACTATCCATCCTTTAACCAAAATAGGGAAAATCTGAGTAATTATCATCTCATATCAGTCCTTTTCTTCACATGTCTAAGTGGCTGTAAAATATTAGAAATTCTGCTCAATTTAGTTTCTCTCATCTTCCCTTCCTGTTAAGAGCTAGCACTTTTGCTAGATGTAAGTCATCTTACATAGTAAAAATAATTTCCTCATTTTGCAAGAAGCTCTTGGAATCTGGTGCACAGTACCACCCTCCAATTCAGCTAAATATGTATGCGTGTGTGTATGTGAGGGTATCCTCTCTGCTAAGATCATGTCTATTTTCCTTAACATGCTCTGGTTGGTAATGTAGAGACTATACCATCCAGAAGGTCCCCTTTAACTTTAAAGTTTTTCTAACAATAGATGCTATTTCTCATTTCCTTTAATCCATATAATTCAGTGGTCTTCTCATGTATTTATTCAGCTTAATTTATAAAAATCATAGATAAAAAGCCCTTTTCAAAAATATCAATATTTTTATATATTGTGGTCATCATGAAATACAAACTTTAATTAGTAAAATAACATAAGACTCCATGAATTCTATAAGAAAACATGAATGTCTTCCTCTCTTTTCTTCCTTCCTTCCTTTGACTATAAAAGAGACAATAATAGAAAATTTCATATTGTAATTCTATAACTTATAAAAAATACTAAAAAAATTCTACTTGGATTTGTTCAAAATTTATTCTTTTAAAATTCTTTCTGAATTTAAAAAAGGTTAAATGTGATTTGAGAAATAGCACAAGGCCCTTGACTGAGGCTCCTGTCTCTGTGAGTCTATGTATGTGTGTGTGTGTGTATATGTATGTATGTGTATAGAACCATTTTGAAGTTACCTTCTTTTACTATAAATAGCTAACTCTTATGCTAAATATGTCTTCTTTCATATGAATAATTAGTAATTTTTCTTTTTATGAGATTCTGTCATCACATTACACAGTACTCATCCTTCAATTTAACTTGATCAATTTAACTATTGCTTTGAAATATACACCACTTTAAACTTACAAATTAGAAAAGGCAAGATGGCTCAATAATTCAGTTTCTTTATAAGTCAAGGCTGTTTGTTGTTTTCAAATTATTGCATTTTTGTATATATTTATTTGTGATCTAGAACTAATTATCATGTAGACATAGAAAATTATGTATATAGAAGGTAGGTATGTAGAAATTGTATTCTGTACATTGAAAAATAATTATCAATGTATTGCTCTATTGAAAATTAACACAATTTAATAAACCTCCTTTTAAAATGCTGAATATTTGTTTCCACATGAGACAAAGCATTTTTTTACTTCCACTTTAAAATGTTCTGAATTATTGCTTTAACTCTAGTTACTTTTGTCAAGTTGCAGGTTTAAAGTAAATGAGTATTATTACATTACATTAGCATGATAAACATTTATGAAAACATCTGTTTTTTTATGCACTAAACTATGAACTACCTATGCAATGCCAGATTGTATTTTTTAAATCTTTGATTATTCCTATTTTCTATTAAACTAACTGAGAATTTATTGATAAACAATTTTGCAATGTGTTACACAATTCACATAAAGTTTGCTGAAAGGTTCAAAATAAAAGTGAACCATGAGTTTATGTGAAATTGCTTGACTAAATAATATTTGATATATGTCAATGCAACATATTTCACATTTAAGAAGATTAAAATATGTGGGGTTTTTTTAGGCTGTTGACATTTCAAATAAAATTTTCAGTATGTAGACTCTCTTTTTAAAATTATTCTGAGCTGATTTGTTAGGAGAAAGATATTGGCTTAACTACTGTGGTAGGGTGCAAATTTTACAATCTTTCTTGGGTCAACCTTGCTAACTTGATCTCCTGTCACTATTCCTTTTTCCACTTTATGCTTTATCTGCACTAAATGAAAAATCATTTTTGTTTTTGTTTTTTTGCGTGTTTTTCTTTTTTGAGATGGATTTTTGCTCTGTTGCCCAGGCTAGAGTGCAGTGGCATGATCTTGGCTCACTGCAACCTCTGCCTCCTGGGTCCAAGTGATTCTCCTGCCTCAGCCTCCCAAGTAGTTGGGATTACAGGCACCCATCACCATGCCGTGCTAATTTTTGTATTATTAGTAGAGACTGAGTTTCCCCATGTTGGCCAGGCTGGTGTTGAACTCCTGACCTCAAGTGATCTGCCCACCTTGGCCTCCCAAAGTGCTGGGATTACAGGCATGAGCCACTGCACCTGGCCAAGGATCATTTTTGAAATATATTTTATTTCTCTCTATTATTATACGTGCTATTCTTACTTTCTAAAACGTTTGCTCTCTTCATCCCTTTATTATCTGTCAAATTTCTACTTCTTTCAAGTCCTGAGTCAGGTGTTTCTTTATCTATGCACCCCATCCATCCTGAGAGAACAATGGTCTCACTTGTTACTCTGGCAGTTGGTATACATCTCCATAAAAGACTTTCTCACAAATTTAGACTTAGTTGTTTATAAAACTACTATTATCCATTATACTGTAAACTGTAGTGTATAGTTCCTGAGAACAGTGACTATAACTTAATCACCTTTATATCACTATCCTTTAATAAAATGCCAGATAGATTATGTTTCTCTCCTGTCACCAATATCACTCAACCCAAGTAAGCCAAGACTGCAAATTACAAGACCTCTGCAGTTCCCATTCTTTTCATGAGATGACAGACTCTAGGAAATATAAAATTTTAGGTAATATTCTTTAGGATTTCCATTTTCACTCCCAACTGAATATTAGTTTCAACTGGGAAACTTTGAAAACTGTACTGCTGATAGCTATAGGAGGGAGGGAACTTCTAGGCAGACAGGGGTGGGTCCCTGGTAAAATACCTTTGAGCCAAAAGGCCTGAAACCTACAGCCCAAAGTGAGAACTTCCATCTCTGTGTGCCTGCTCTCTCCCGATTGGTTCTTTCTGAATAATGTCTTTTAACCAATGGAATGCTGCCTTTTCCAAAACTACCTACGGCCGCCCCTATCCTGTACCTATAAAGACCCCAGACTCAGCTGGCAGACAGTAGAAGCGGCCAGACATCAGGGAGAAGCAGTTGGATATCTGGGAGAAGCAACTTTCACTTCAGAGATGGTGTCTAGACTAGGCAACTTGACCTCGAAAGAGAGACGCCTTAGAGGCGGCTTGACTTCAGGGGAGAGGGACCTTCCGTTCCTGTCCCCTTTCTAGCTCCCCCTGCTAAGAGCTGCTTTCATCACTCAATACAATTCTCCACATTCACCATCCTTCAATTCATCTGCATGACCTCATTCCTCTTGGGCACCAAACAAGAATTTGGGATCCACTGGGTGCAAGTACCCAAACAGGCTGTCACACTGGCTCTTTGCCCTCACTGGCGAAAGGCAGCTTCCCCACGTGATGAGGCAAAGGGCCCGCTGAGCTGACAACACACTGCTGTCTGCAGATGGAAGAGCTAAGCGAGCATTGTAACATGTCCTCTGGAGCTTTGGGGTCACAGGCACCCCTAACCTGGACGCTGCTGCGAGGCCCGCCCAGACTTCGCTCCTGCAGGTGCCAAAGCAACTGGTTCCTACACTAGGTTGCTCTGGTGCCTGCACTCGTTTGCTCACACGCTCCCTCCCACAAGCAGTTGACTCGGGTGGGCTGAGTAAATGAGGCACCCATGTTGGAAGTCCTGCAAAGGGGTCAAGAAAATATCTGGCATCACTACTGCTCAGAGTCCACCAAAATAAATAAAATACCAAATTTGAACTCCAGCCCCAAGAATAATTACCAATTCTGGGCCAAGCTCATAGACACTAAACTGCTTCACTATAAGAGACCATACATGTGTGGACATATTTGTGTCTGAGAGCTAATTTACACCAGGTTGTAAATAAATGAAATCTCCAGCTAAATGAGATGAAATTAAATTAAATGTAGTGAGGCTGCATGCTACTTGCCAATACATTCTAGAGGAAATAAGAGAAGATAAAAGTAAAACATTACCCCAAGGCTTAAGTTTAAAGCCCACAAGTGCCTCACAATATCTCCACAAGAAAGTCCAGAAGTCCACAACCACGTTACAAATTTTATACTGTCTAAATCTAGTATACCTCTCATTTATGTTTTTCTAATTGCTCAAAATTTCCACTTCCCAAGGTTGTTTATCCTCAAGAAGTTTTTCTTCCATAGTGCTCTGCTTATCTTGGTATCATGATCCAAGTTATTCTCATTTCCCAAACCCAGTGTATTGATTTCATGAAATAATTAGATTATTCCTGAATCTGTAATTGGATTGACTTTTTAATATGTCTGTAAACTTCATAAGAGCAGATAACTTGTCTTGTATACCCATTATTATAACTGGATTATGTAGAAGCATTTCTTGCTCTTAATAAGCAAGGTTTGAATGAAGTCATGTTAAATAACAAAGAAGTTTTGTAGATGTGTAAATATTTGAAAAATAGGATAGTAATTATGTTACATATAGCAAGCACACCAGAACGCAACAGTCTAGGTAAATCTTGTCCCCTTTCAGTACTGCCTTTTTCTATTTGTAAGACCTTGGAAAATAATTTCGTCTCTCAGTGCATCAATGTCATTTTCTGTATAGAATAGAATAATAGCTCTCAGGTAAGGTTATTGTGAGAATTAAATATGTTAATGGCTGTAAAACACAAGTAATTGTTCTAGCACATAACACTCAATAAATGTTTGCTCTTATTATTGAGCAAAGTGATTGTTTTCTTAGGCATCTATGTCAGTTTCAGTAACAATTATCTGCTTTTAATCATAAAATTCTACATATTAATTATAATCTTCTATCTGATGAAGACAACTGCTAATCTAAGATCACAAAGTATTTTCCACATTCAAAATTAAACCATGGTTTATGATTTAATTCAGACCTGTATAAAAATATATGAATTAGAATGTCAGGACCAGAAGAAGTTTATTCTGTTTTAGCATAGGCTCCTTTTCAACTAAATAGGCCCTAGTTTTCTGGCTAGAAATCAGGCAGTAACTTTGCAGAAATTCTGTCCAATCCCCTACTTTAATTAATTTCCCAAAATGTGAATAGGAGGAAGAAATAAAAATTTTAAAAAACTGAAAATATTTTAAAATATTGAGTGGAAAGATTGTAAGCTATCCCTATATTTTTACAAGAATCTTGAATTAAAATATCTGTTAATATTGTCAGAAAATATATCGTGTTCTGGTTTAATATCAGTAAAATCTGCATAAAAAATGGTTGCAAATTTTTCCATATATAAGTCACTATAGAATATGCCCTTGAAGAATGTTAAGGGTTGTTTCTAGCTAGAAAGAACAATTGGTTTACATGTCCTGAAACAAATATTCATCTTACCCTTCCAGCCACATTGCCATTTTTGTCTTTGCTCCTTGATAATTATATAGGTTTAAGGAAAACAAAAATTTTTTGTTTGTCTTCAGAAGGACTTTATAGTTCCCATGGTGTAGATATACTGCATGTAGTAATTTAAAATAAGATAGAGTAATCTATTATCTGCCATTAAGCAAAATAAAATTTGCACATGGGCTCTTCCACATTTACACTGGAATAAGAACTTCTAGAAGTTTCTTGCATTTCATTTACACAATTCTTAACTAGAGTTTGAAACCCTTTCTATAGTCAAACTAGTTTCAAAGGATGATTACAGAGCTGAAACTGTCACCGAATTCTGCTTTCCTCAGCAATTCAAAATAAAGGTTCAGAAAGCATTTGGTCCTGCTCAACCTACCATTTAATATCAAATTTAAAGCTGTCACTGATGTCACATTATTAGGGTATAAAGCTTGATGCCATGTTGACACTAAACTCCATTTAAAAGCTTCCAAAAATATTCTGGGTGTCTTGTTCTGACTTTTACAACCTTTGATAATATCATCTTGAGTAGAACAGTCAAGAGCAGAAATCAGTGATTTTAGTAAACTTCATAATGGTAGAGAATCCCATGTGGAGATATTTGCATTCTACTGCTTTGTACTAGAAGATGCACAAGGTGAATGTAATGAGATGAGTTGGGAATATTGCAATGCTTTAAGTGAGAAATGATGAGTCTGGGCTGAAGCTGGAAAAAGGGCAGCGATAAGAGGAATGCATATTTGTAGAGTGAATTCGACCAGGTGACCTATTTGTGGTTGGGAATGGGAAGGAGAAGTGGACGGTAGTTGTAAAATCTTTTATTGTTAGACTGGATAGACGGACATGCTATTAATGATCATACACTTGGGATGGGGGTAAGGATTTTGAGGCTTTATGATAACCTCTGTCCTCCCCACATGAAAAAACAGGTCTAGAATTACTGCATCAATGCAAGAAGGTCTGGGGCATTTGCCATAAACCAGCTCCAATCCCATGCATTATGAGCAAATGTGGTTTCTCTCAACCTCAGGTATCTTCGACTTTTATTTTTCTGGCCCTTGGGCATATAATTTGAACCAATCTTTCCTTTAATTAGAATGCAGATTCCAGTAGCTTTATTTACAAATTTGGCTTAAGCCTAGGAAAAAGTACGATCCAGTCTACCTTACTGATGTATTTCAGAGTAGTTTTGACACTCAGGCCTCTATTTTACTATAAGTAAAAACAAAACTAACAAAGCATCATCTATCATAAGTGGAAATTCAAAGAGCACTACATATGATGGAGACATATTTTAAACATGCAATGTCATTATTTGAGAGGTAGTAAGTTGGAGATAAATTAGAACAGATTTTCTAAACTCTCTGTGGTAAAGGATCAGATATTTATTTTTAAAAATACCTAATGTGGTGTAAACTGATACTTATGAAAAATGCAAGAAAAGTGAATCAGTTGAAAAATTAGATGAAAAAGCACAAAATACAAACCATCCAATTTTGTATTAATATAAAATTTAATCAGCATAAAATTACTCTGTCAAATTGCTATAAAAAAGTTTCTAAATATTACTGTGGATTCCTGCCTTTGTATTAAAAAGTGTCAAAGAGCTCACACACCTATTCTGGTCTGCCAAACGCAGTTTAAGCAGCATTAGATTCAAAACCTGAATCCAAAAGAAAACATTTAGATCAGCACTAATGAGGCTAGAAGGAGAATATAATTAGGAAAAGCAAATGCAATGAGAAACAGCCCTGAATCACAGCTGAGATCAGAAAATAAAACTGTAAAGTCATTATATCATTTTTTAAAAAAGAACTTTTTACTAGCTAAACCTGACAATGTAGGGGAAAGCAAGTTGATATAGCTGGAGTTGAAATTTTGTCTATTTTTAACAAGGTGGAAAGAACGGTATGTTGGAGCATAAGTGTTGGAGAGGATAAAAGACAAGAGTGAGATTTTTGAATGTAAGATTAGAAGTTTGAATTTCCTGTCATACTTTTAGATCTCTATTACAGTAAATTTTTAGAATAAGTCTATCTGGAGTCTTCTAAACTAGCAATTTTTATTTGTTACATAAACTATTAACTGCTACTTTTTTCAGATTATATTTTTTTCAATTTCTGCCAGAAGGTCGTCCAACATCAAGTATCTTCTCAGTCCTCCACTCCTAGAGTAGACCATTTCTCAGATGCAGATATTTACAATAGTAATGACACAAAGTGGCAGAGTATTTTTATTCCTAGATGTCACTTCATGGAGGAAAGATGACCTGATATAAGGTTATTGATTGACACTCATTAATCCAGTATTAAAAATGTGAGAGCTGAGAATTTTTGACATTTCTATCTCCATTTGGGGAAAATGTCTTCAGTATTTTTTTGAAATGACAAGAAAAATTTAATATTGAATTGCAAGGAATTTGAATTGTTGACAGATGTAATGATTTGACAGCACTTAATTCAAATGGAGTTGCACAGATCTCTAGGGACCACAGAATAAAGAAACTTAAATGATCCCAATGATGGGAGAAGAGCCAAAAATAGAATAAATGACATTTGTTTGACTTGTCAACCTGTGAAGCCTACCTCATGATCACTGAGGAGCCTCTAACAGAAGTTTCTCTTCTCAAACCATTATTACAGATAGGGACCCCTAGAGAGAAAACATCAACTGTCACAAGTGACAACTCAAGGGGCAGTGCATATAATGGAGATATTTTAAATTAATAATTCTAAAATTTTCATGGGAAACTCTGTAGAGAAAATAACCAATTTAGTTTCATGGAAAAATGAAAGACAAAATTCAAAAAACTTGACAGCAAATTTAACCCTAAAGTTTTGGTGTGGGCTTTTTAAATGTAATCACTTACATATAACCATATATACCCATAGTGAAAAGAATGTATATATACATGAAAAAATGTAATTTTCTAGACTTAGATATAAGAATACAGTGCTATTGTTAAGTCTTTTACTTGAAGAGAGTAATTGCCCCAGAACATTATGTACATTAAGGTAAAAATAGAAAGAGTACTAATTGAGTAATAATAACAATAATAATAGTAATAAATGTTCATGGCATATTTACCAGGTGAAGGGCACTGTACTGAAAGTTTTATATGTGTTATCAGGTAGATAGTATTATCTTTGCTTTTGTACAGACATGAAAATGAAGACAAAGATCAGAGAATTTGAATGACCTGCAGAATGTCACCTTGATGAGTTACGTATCAGACATTTGAGTATCATCAGTGTGATGTCATTTTATTTAGCTCTTTGTTCAGCCTCAAATGCCTTAGCAGTGATTAGTCAACACTTTCATATGAGTTGTAGCATGCTACCATTTTAGTAAAAGGAGTGTTGGACAGAGATAAAGGAGACAAGATGTGGTTCTGGCTCTTAAATTAGGCAGTTATGTTATCCTGAGTAACCCACCATCTCTGTAAAGCTCTCATATCCTATGTGTTACAAGAAATTACTGAAATAGCTTTTTTAAAAAAATGTCCATTCTATCTGTTTAATGTATACATAAATGAGCTACTATAATTATTGCATGATTATTTTATGTACTACCCCCTCATCTTAAACCAATTAATTCGTGTTTATGAGCTATGGATTCAATAGATAAAATGAAAAGATGCAGACTGTTTAATGAAATCCAGCACATCATTACCAGCTACCACTAGAAAATGACTCATAATTCATGTCCATGAAAGGGTGTTTGTAGCATTTTCATAAACAAATGGAAAATTGCTGAGTATTTGTTAGATATTCTAAAGAGTATGCTTTATCTAAATGTGAGTCTCAGAATTATCTAAGCCATTACTTGAGACTGTTAACGTGAAAATATCAACAATTTCATTACATTCTGAAAAATTGGTTCTTAAGTGCTTTGAAGCAAAAATGATAGCAGTCTGGAAGTTTGAAAGTATGAGTCTTTATTTCAGAAATAATGGAACATGAAAATAAACAGTACTCAATCTACCATAGAAATTATTGTATACTTTTTGGGAAGCTTGAGGGACAAGGGAAAAGAAGGAATGTACATTATTTTAACAAGTAGTATCCCAGGAGTTGGGGAAATAGATATTAGAGTAGTTCCATGAAAATTTTGTCCTGATAAGTTCCATTGTCATGAGTTGTATATTTTTACATTCCTGATACCATGATTTTGAGAAGATGCAGTTTGTTGTAGTTGTTTTAAGGCAATTGGAGGCGAACATAGTTGCAAGTATGGATTCAAAAACCAAACACACACACACACACACACACACACACATTCATGCACATTTGTTTTCCATTTTATTAAAGAAAGTATACTTTTAACAACAAGAACATAGAAAAAATGTAATTTCAAATTGATGCATGTATCTCTCAGTATAAAAATCTGCTGGATTCCCAAGTTGAAACAGCAAGGTCAGATAGCCAGAGAGAGTGTTTCCTTGAAACGATTCCATCACAACAATTTATCGACATGTCTTCACCTCCAGAGATTGGATAGTGAGTGTTCAGGTAGTAAAAGACATCTGACATTTGGCTTTATGGGAAAGTCTGTACAGTGATTTTATTTTTCTTATTTTTACAAGAGTCCAGTGAAACATTATCACAATTAGCAAGCAGCTTATGATGGTCGAACTAGTAGATTGCAAGAAAAATATGTTTGATAAATTTCTGATGTAGATAAATCAACGGATTTTAAAAAGCAGGCTTACAATAAAACAAAATAAGATATAATTTTAGAAATTGAAGAAATATAAATATTTTCAAAGGTAAATTAATTGTTCATAATTTAACAGAGTTCTGATTCTATGTTCAGCCCTTTTTAAAAATGTACCAGAGAGTCTTACTCTTTTAGGTCCATTACATTTATTCCTGTACATTAAAATATATAAGTATAATCTGGAAAAATCCTGATTTTTAAATGATGGAAGATTTTCCTTCCTTTAAAATATAATTTTTACAAAACAGTGCACAAAATGTTCTGAGTAAATTAAAGCTCTCTTGGTGCAGTCTGTACATTACCCACAGCTTGTTCTGTCCAGTTGAGAAAAATACAATAATATTAATAAATTATATTGAAATGTTGATGAATTAAGAATGCAGATTGAAATTGGATTTAAACAACGTCTTAAGTAGTATAAGACAGAAACAACATGAATTAATCTTCTTTAATAATAGTATCCATCTTGTAATGTTTCACTTTCTTATGTTAGGTTGGTGCAAAGTTCCCTTATCATGAGTTGTATATTTTTACACTCCTAATATCATGATTTTGAGAAGATGCAGTTTGGTGTAGTTGTTTTAAGGCAGTTGGAGACCAACATATTTGTAAGAACGGATTCAAAAACCAAACACACA
This sequence comes from Symphalangus syndactylus, assembly GCF_028878055.3. Taxonomy (NCBI): domain Eukaryota; kingdom Metazoa; phylum Chordata; class Mammalia; order Primates; family Hylobatidae; genus Symphalangus; species Symphalangus syndactylus. Next base: position 81,118,044 of record NC_072424.2, read on the forward strand.
CACACACACACATTCATGTACATTTGTGTTCTAAACATTTTATTAAAGAAAGTATACTTTTTTTTTTTTTTTTTTTTTTTTTTTTTGAGACAGAGTCTCGCTCTGTCGCCCAGGCTGGAGTGCCGTGGCGCGATCTCGGCTCACTGCAAGCTCCGCCTCCCGGGTTCATGCCATTCTCCTGCCTCAGCCTCTCCGAGTAGCTGGGACAACAGGCGCCCGCCACCACGCTCGGCTAATTTTTTTGTATTTTTAGTAGAGACGGGGTTTCATCGTGGTCTCGATCTCCTGACCTCGTGATCCGCCCGCCTCGGCCTCCCAAAGTGCTGGGATTACAAGCGTGAGCCACCGCGCCCGGCCAAGAAAGTATACTTTTAAGAACAAGAACACAGAAAGAATGTAATTTCAAATTGATGTATGTATCTCTTAGTATACAAATCTGCTGGATTCCCAAGTTAGAACAGCAAGGTCAGATAGCCAGAGAGAGTGTTTCCTTGAAATAATTTCATTACAACAATTTATCTACATGTCTTTAATTCCAGAGATTGGACGGTGTGTGTCTATACAAACTCTGGAGCTGAAAGCATGTGGATAAATGTTGATTGTTCATTTCATATTATTTGATATTTTGCCAATTTAATATTTCATTTTCATTTTAATACCTTAATGATACGTCCCCCACATGTCACAAATTATTGTGTTTATTTAATTTGCCATTTATAGATTTTATACATTAAAATACCATTTGCTATTAAAAGTAATGGCAAAAACCACGGTTACTTTTCAACCAACCTAATAGTATTGGAGGAAAAAAATAAACACTTTGGATTTAATTACACTCTTAATACTGCATACAGTTTCTCATAGAATGTTCTAAGAAGAAATTGAATAAGCAGTAACAAATAGAAAAGAAATAAAATTAATGTTGAAAGTTTAGAGAAACTAAGACATGTATATAAGCTTTCTAAATAGAAGAAAAAAAGTGAAATTTTGTTTATTCAATATTATTTGAGGTTTTGCCAATTTAATAATATCTCATTTCACTTTTATTTAAATACCTTAGTGATACATCCTCCATGTCATAAATTATTGTATTTCTTTAATTTGCCAGTTACAGATTTTATATATACCTAAGAAATATCATGATCAATGTCTGAGGTTAACACACATTATTTGTTTGAAAAATCAATAAGTGAAATATAAACCAAAGAACATAAGAAGCGTTTTATTAAATTTTTTTTTACAAAGCCTAGAGATTTAATTCTGAAAGATAATGAATACTGCAGTCTTGAAATCACATGATTTTATAGGTTGATATAGATGTCCCATTTAATGAAAAATGTTGTCCTTCAAGTCATTCCACTTATACTTCGGACTAGATTAAATTTCCCCCCTAGAATCCTAATGAAGATAATGTATCTTTTTGCTTTCTTAATTCTTTCCTAACAAAACTTTTGTGAGGGGGAAGGAAATGAAGAGATCATCTTTTGACAATATACTAAAATGAAAGCATTATAAGATGGACAGGAAATATGAATAAATTTATTGGTTAATTAAGTCTTTAGTTTCTCTTAATTGGCACAATCTAAAATTATTTATTGATAGCAAATGGTTCTACGTTCTAAATAAATTTTATTTTTGGACACTGTGGAACAGTTAATAAATGTATCAAATATTCTACCTCGTGTTATTTTTGCTAGTTTACACAAAAACACAATTATTTTGATTCTGTTGTTTTTCATAAATATTTATGTATAATATCATTTTCCTTGTAAACAGGATTTTTCCTGCCCAAAGGGAGGAAAAACAATTTGTGTGTTAATTTTATCTCACTGGTTTTGTTCAGCTTCAGTAGTTGTGTATATAAAGGAAGAGATTAGATAAAGGGGAATACAAGCAACCCCTGTTGTGAACGTAAAGAATTTTAATTAGCCATGATGATAATTTTGAAGCAATTCAGGTATATTCCACCCCTTTGCTCATAGAACAAACCAGCTGCTAAATGGTTCCTGTCAGTAGTCCTTCAATACTTACTTTGTTTAGATTTTGCTGCCCCCTACAGAATAACCAAAGGCATTCATGAGTTTGCCATGTACCTTCAACTTCAAGATTTGTCTTCTTGAGATACTGGTAGAAATAAACCTCACATGGTACTTTTTATTACTAAAGTTTGGCATATTTTGTATTACTTGTGACACAGCTGAACCTCCCTCAAAATTAAAATAAAGAAATAAAAAGCATTCTTTCCAATTCCTCCCTTCTCTACACGAAAAGAAAAAGTAAAAATTTTTAAAGAGAAAAACTAGTAATGTTTAAAATTTTCAAATAGTAACCTCATTGTAAAGCTATAGAGTGTTTTGCCTTTTTTCCTATTTCATGGAAGACAGTTTTATTGTTCTAAGTGCTTAACAGGCACAAATAGGCCATGGAAGTGACGGGAAAAAATTCTTCAGTAATAAAGATAGATTATCTGGTTTACGTTTAAAAGTTCTAATCTACTTAAAAAAAAATACATTTACTATAATAAATATAAAATGGTTCTTTCCTTGAAAATCACATTATTGATTTATCAAACATCTTTTTTCTGGGTCTTCAAATAAAAAAATAATGTGTATTTGTTTTTAAATAAACTCCTTGCCCATAGTAGAAAAATATAGGTTAAGTGCAAAAATTTAGGTAAATCTGAAAGTGGCAATTCAGTGTGTTCTATTTCCCCAATAATTTGTTTCCTAAAAATGTACAACACATGTAATTACTTTCACCTATTTTTTGTATTTTTATCAGATGTTTCTCTTTGCTAGAATGGTGCTTATGAAGAAATAAGATACATCAATCATAAAAGGTATTACTATTTCTAAATAAAAGTTCTCATCACCACTAAATAGTGGCTAGTAATGGTGAGGCGCTAACCCAACAGTCCTCTTTCAGGTCAAGCATTGCTAGCTCATACGGTGATCTTTAGCTAAGAGAATTTCATTCATTGCTACAGAGAACATTTTTAAATTTTTTAATGAAAATGAATGGTATATTTTATTTGTAAACATTTATTATTTTCCTGTTTAAAAAAGTAATATTTAGAAAAAACAAAGTTTTCATGAAGATAGCTGAAATAATTTCCATTGCTAATTATAAAAGGTAGCATACTCTATTTAAATATAAAGTCAGACTAATATGTGAAAGTGGCAAAAAAGTATAAATATTAAAACAATCTGTAACTTAATATGAGCAATTTGACTCAACATTTTTTAATCTCCCATCTAATAAATAAAATTGTTTATTTAAAGATAAATACGTCCAATGTTCACCTAAATGGCACTTTTTATCTCCAATATACATCAAAATTTTGAATGTTTATAGCCTTACAAAGCATCCTTTTAACTCCTAATATAGGATTATCAGTGCTAAAAGCCTATGAAGCGAATTACTGCTATCTTAATTTTAAATGACATATCTTTAAAAAAAAATTAAGAAAGAGCATAGGAAATAAAGACTACCTAAGCTACATTAAAAAGGAACACATGATTTTTAAACTGAAATATTTTAGTTCTACATTCTTTGCATTTCCAAATATGTTTTATAATCAGCTTATCAATTTCTGCAACAAAAACAGAAAATATGTCTTGGTAAAATTTTACATGATTGACATTATATGGTTTTGCACTTCATAAAAGCATGAGCTTTATTTTCTTTATAAAATTACATATTTTTCCCTAGAAAAATATTGTATAACAAAGCTATAAATTTTAGAAAATATATCCAATAAACAGATATTGTTTTTTATTTAATTGTAATCTCAGTATATAATATTAAGTGAAATTAATTGTAATTATTTAAAAATCAAATAAGACTCTTTTATCTAAATGAAAACAGATATTGTCTGAAAGTATATATTTAAAATACATTCATAATTTCAGCCAGGAATAATGAAATAAAATTGCAACACTGGAAATTGATTATTAACTACTTAGGTTCCTTCTTGGAAATTTCTGCAGTACATAAAATTCCGAAGTCTTTATTCAGGACTTAGTTTTAAACTTTCTGCAAGGAAACTATTTTATTTAGGCCTTGATGCTTCTGATATTCCTTATCACTGGATTCTTGTATGTATTCTATCTTTTCATTAACAACCTTAATTTATTTTTAAAGAACATATTCTTGAATAACAAACATTATAGAAGTGATTGTTTCATGTATACCTCTTTAGAAAATAACTTAAAATAATACATAAATTTAAGTAAAATTTTTATTTTGAAAATTGATGGCCCATTTTAAGTCATAGTGAAGTATTTTTCTAGTAATTTTTAGAAATAACGTTAAAAAATAAAGTGTAATTTACATATATTTAAAAATTGAAGTGTAATTTACATACATTGAAGGGCACTCATTTTAAATATAGAGTTCAAGGCGTTTTTACAAATGTTTCCATCTGTATAATTAACATTCCTATTAAAATATAGTATGTTTCCATTGGTCAAAAAATTTCCCTTGTTCCTTTTTACAGTTATTCTAACCTTCCATAGGTGACAATAAGCAGCATGTAGCTTTTATCTCTTTGGATTAATTTTGACTCTTTCTGAATATCCTATGAATAATGTCAAATATATTCTATTTTATATCTGATTTCTTTTGCTCAGCATAGTGTTTTGACATTTAAACGTGTTGTTTCTATTGATAATTTTGTCTTCATTTTGCATAGCTGAACTGCCTTCCATTGTATGAATATATCATAATGGGTTTATACATTCTTCTTTTGATGAATGCTGCCTTTGTTTTTACCCATTGCCATAATAAATAATGCTGCTACAAACATTCTTGCATACATCTGTTAAGGACATATATTTTCACTGTTTTTCTGGGAGTAAAATTAGTGTATCATTATCTAGGTTCATGTTTAAATCTAAAAAAAAAAAAAAGTTCCAAGCAGTTTTCCAAAGTAGTTGTACTATGTCACACCACTACGCCTGATGCATGAGAGTTCCAGTTGTTCCACATTCTCCTAAAAGTTGAATGTCTTTAATTCTACCTAATCCAGGGTGTCTAAAGTTGTATTTTCAATTTGATTTCCTGGTGAGCGCCTTACAGTTTTCACTAGTATTTCTCAATAAGCACTTCCCATAACTTTCCTGACATTTTGTGTATCCAATCCTGTTAATTTTCTAAAATCTCTACCCATTTTAAATAGATTGTCTTAAATGATGTGTAGCAGTGCTTTACATATTCTTACAAATTCTATGTCAGATACATGTATTATGAATATTTTCAGAGATACCTACCTCAAGGTTGTGAAGACATTCTCCTGTGATTTCTTCTAGAAGCTTCATTTGTTTTCCAGAAGTTTCTTTAGTCTTAGCTTTTATGTTAGGTATATGATTGATCTCAAATTAATGTCTATATATAATGTGAAGTGAGAATTGATGTCTTTTTTAATGTTTATTCAGCTATTGTAGCACCATTTGTTGAGAATGACTTTCGTTTCCACTTTGAATTGTCATGGTGTCTTTAAGACCAACTGGCCATATGTGTAGGGGTCTATGTCCATTGAACTTTATATCAATTCTCATGCCATTGCCATAGTCCATTGATTACTGATTACTTCTTTGAGTACTCTATCTACATTTTTCTTTAAGATTGGATAGTCTAGGTCTTTTGCATTTTCTAACAAGTTTTATAATCAACCTATCAATTTCTCCAGCAAAGCCTTTCCAGATTTTGAAGAGGGTGTATTAAATCAATAAATTGATGTGTAGTGAATTAATTTATAACAATCAAACATGGAATTTTTAAATATTCTTTAATTTGTTTCAAAAATATTTTGAAGATTTGAAGTTTCTCTAAACATGAAGATTCAGGGAACCCATCATTTGTTAAGCTTGAAATTTTCAAGTTAATTTTAAAATCTATATTTCCCAATTATTTACTGTTAGCACATGGAAAGAGAACGATTTTGAATATCAACTTTGCAGCCTGCCACCTTGATGAAGTCACTCGTTATTTATGATAAATTTTCTTTAAGGATACTTTAAAGTTTTCAATGTAAACAATAATATATGTAGTTGGCAAAAATAGTTTTACTTCACTTCAAAATTATGTACCTTTATTTTTTTTCTTGCTATATTGCGCTAGCCCTTAGTAAAGTGTTTAATAGAAGTGATCAATGCAGACATCCTTACATTTTTTCTGATCATAGAGGCTGTTTGGTATTTTACTATTAAGTAGAATTTTCATAGATTAATTTGTGTATTTATTCATTTATTTATTCATCAATGACTTATTTCTTATTTTGTTGAGAATTTCACCCTAATAGATGTTGGATTATATATCAAGTGATTTTTTTTCTATTGAGATTAAGTGCTCTTTTTTCCTTTTGATTGATTTTCAGATGTTGAAACAAACTTCTCTCTCATCAGTAAAACTCGTGGTTATCTTAAAATTTTTCGAGATACTACTGAATATTATTGAATAGCATTTGATTCAAATGTTGTGTCTATATTTATGAGAAATTTGTGATTTAAGTTTTTTTAGATGTATCTATTGGTCAAATTCTTTATATTGTGGTATGCTGGACTTATAAAATTAGTGAGTGTCCCCTCACTACTCTATTTTCTTAAAATGTTCTTATATTATTGTTATTTCTTCTCTTAATTTTTGATACAATTTTCTAACCATCAATCTAGGCCTCCTTGAAGGACAACACTTTTCATTAAATGGGACATCTACATCTGCATCTATAAGTGCTTTATTGAAAATATGTACCAAGTGTGGAAGAAACTTCCTGATGCAAATAAAAAAGAGAAAATACAACGTGAATTTTATGTCATCACAGGCCAGATTTCCTGTTAGGACAGCTCTAGTTGAGAAGCTATATCAGGAATTCAGCCTAACCAGACTGTAAGGCATGCAAGTGAAGCAGGTTTTGGAATTCACTATTTGAATTAATATTTTTGAGAGTTCTACTATCTTGGTCTGTTCTTTTGGATTCTGTCATGTTGATTTCTGCAGCTGTTATGAGATATCCTTGTTAAGCAACTGTAGTGATACTTTCCATTTCAAGCTGCTGGGGATACTGGGAGGTGGGCAGAGCAGCTGTGAGTTTTATCTGTGTCAGTAGCGCTGTGAAGGCAGGAGTAAAACATGCTCACAGAGCAATAAACAGTATTCCTTCACAGGGCTTCTGTAAAAATAAGGCTGATGAGAAATGAACATTGGAGAGCAACAACTAAAATATAGTGAAAGTAGTCACTTAGACACAACAAAAAGTATGAGAAGTGTTTCCAAGGCAAAATATATTTAATTTAGAATAGATTTTATCAGGGAGAGCAGGCATATATAAAAGGAACAAGTCTATATTACAAACACAGACTCACACAAAATGACAAATATACAAAGACACAGGTTTATAACAGGTTTATAATACACACAAACTAACTCCACACCCAATAAAAATCTTACAGAGACACTGTGGTATAAGAAACAAAAGTCAAGAATACCATAGCTATATACATTCAGCTATCCTTGGCAACTGCACCACCTCTGTGCACAATAAACACACTCAGACAAATGCATTTGTCAATATGTTGCGTACCTTATCTTTACCATACGTGAACTACAGAGGAAATTTGTTGTAAGTTCAGAAATATAATAGAAAATACTAGCCTTCCAATTTTATCTTAGTTTTTAGTAAAACAACAAGAGCATCAGTAATAAAATAAATCTGCCTTTCTGGGTTGTTGAAGAAAATCTTAGACTTAAGTGAAGATAATCCTAAAATTTGAAAAGTTAACAGTCTAACTTCTTCCTGTATCTTTTCTCCATCTTAGATTCCAACCGCTGCTCATCTTCTGAAAATTTTCCCAAATAAAAACTGATGAATTTTTAATTTTTGCATGGAATTTTAGAGAATAATAACATATGTAAAATAAAAAACAGTAACAAGTATAAAATGAAACTATATTGGTGAATGAGACAAAGATTATGAAATACAAATTGGGTAAACTTAATGCTAAACAAATAATAAATAGTAATAAACGAATAAAGTTTCTTAGTGCCATAGGCTGAGTAGAATGAGAATGAGAAAACAGTGATTAGCTAGGTGATTCACTGTGATAATTGAGATCTATTTATCCAGAATTTTTTAAAAAGGATATTAGATAGAAGAGTATGACCCTAAAGTGACTTTGTCATAAAAAAGCATTTAAATACTAAGTTTAGCTTGCTGTATTATATTAATCTTAGTGCTTGGTTTCAACATATAAAAATATATTATGTATTTAAAAGGGTAAATGAACTACCATGCAGAATGGACTTAATTTGTTCATTTGTTCTATGTCTCAATGCCTTTCTGAAACATTTTTAATTAAGAACATGAAATGACTCATTAACATTCAGCTCTAAAAATAAGTGAGTGATTACAATATGTTGAAAAAAGCAAGTTAATTCATGCATTGCCATCAAATATTTCTCAAAATGGACTCAAGGAATTCTGTTTCAAAACACTTGGGGAGGTAAAAGCTTCACATTAAAAAAAAAAGAACTCTAAGCAGTGCCATAGGTGGGGGGTCACAGATACACACAAAAGATAAAACTATGCATTGCTCTCAAATCTATTCAGTTAATGGTTATAAGGAGCCCGATTTCACCCCTGTAGCAAAAACTCTAGTTTTTATGTACTCAATACATGCAAAGTATTAAATCACTTTTATTTATTCATATAATAAATCATGAGTGAAGCTATTAATTCAATTATCATTTTATAACTAAACCAATACAGAGGAACTATTAATAGACTCTCAGAATTACACAGGAAGTTAACAGTAGATCCAGATAGATAATAAAAATACTATGTACCTATTCATGCCTTAGCTATGTGAAAAAAATAATAGTTCATGACCTTTAAAAATTACAATTTCAATCTACTTGTTTTGGACATTTTTAATGGTGTCAGCCTGGCCCTCCCATGATCCTGCTTCCCTAATAACACTCTCATATCCTTATCGTGGGAATATTAATTGTTATAATCTTTTCAGAAATAAAGCAGATTACATAGAAATATGTATGCTAAATGAGGCAGTCTAGCAGGATTTCTTCTAGAGTGGCAGAGGGAGGACATTTCTCAAAAAAAAAAAAGAAAAACGTTAGCAAAAAGTGTTAAAATTGATAAAAATTTTGCAACCCTAAACATCTCCTGTGCTTTAACAATTAACTCCTTTCTCCAAACTTATGGAAACCACCAATATATTATTGCCAGCATAGGTTTTCTTTATTTTTCAGAATGTCAGAAATTGGAATCATACCATATATAGTCTTTTCAGATTGGTTTCATTGATTTAACTATATGTAATTAAGGTTCCTCCATGCTTTCACGGCTTGATAACTCATTACTTTTTATTTCTGGCTAACATTCTATTGTATGGATTTACCAAGTTGGTTTATCCATTCATCTACAGAAATAAATTTTGTTTGCTTCTAGTCTTTGGCAATTATGTAGGTTTTTGTGGAGAAATGTCTTCATTTCACTTAGGTATATATGTAACGGTAGTAATGCACTTATATATCTAAGAGGCACATAAGCAGCGATGCTCTTAGATATAGTAAAAATATGGTTAGTTTTATAAGAAACTGTCTAAGAAACTTCAAAACTGGTTGTATTATTTGCCATTTTTACCGGCAATGAATGATAGCCTCATATTCTTACCAGATTTTAATATTGTTAGCTTTGTTTGTTTTGAGACAAGGTTCTGTCACCCAGGCTGTGTTGTTAGATTTTTGGATCTTAGTCATTCTTACAAGTGTATATTTGTATCTCATTATTTTAATTTGTAAGTTCCTAATTGCAAATGGTTTTAGATATCTTCACATGCTTATGTGCCATTTGCATATCATCTTTGGTAAGGTTAAAATCTTTTGCCATTTTAAATTAGGGCTTTTTCTCTTTTTGTTGTGTTTTACAAGTCTATATACATAGAATACAAATATTTTATTAGATATGTGTTTTGCAAATATTTCCTCCAAGTCTGTGACTTGTCTTTTCATTCTCTTAAGTGTCTTTCATACAGTTTTTAAGAAGCTTCCACATATCAGTTTTTTATGGATATTGCTTTTTCTGCTGTATAACAAAAATTCTTTTATTATTCAATAATCACCTCGTTTTCTACTATGTTTTCTTCTAAAATTTGTATAGTTTTGCATTTTAAATTCATGTCTATGATTTATTGTGAGTTGATATTTATTAAAAGTGTAAAGTCTGTGTCTAAACTTTTTGCACAGAGAAATCTAATTTTTCAGTACTATTTGCCGAAAATACCATTTTTCCTCTATTGAATTTACTTTACTCTTTTGTAAAGATCAGTTGGCTCTATTTGTGTGGGTCTAATTATAGCCTTTCTCTTCTGTTCCATTCATCTATGAGTTTATTATTTCAGCAATATGACACTTTCTTAATTAATGCAGATTTGGAGTTAAGTCTTGAAATAGGGTATTATAATTCATCTAACTTTATTTTTGTTCAACATTGTGTTGGATATTCTGAGTCTAGCTTTTCTATGTAAAAATGAAAATCAAATTTGTCAATATCAGAGAACGAGCTTGCTGGGATTTTGATTGGGGTTTTATTGCATTTATAGATGCAGTTGAAAATAATTGACATCTTAATAATGAGTCTTCTGTGAACATGGAATCTCATCACATTTGTTTTTATTTTTATTATTCTAAAGTTTCAGCTTTTATTTTAGATATATGGTGTACATATGTAGGATTCTTACATGAGTACCTTGGATCCAGGTAGTGAGCAAGGTAGCCAACAGGTAGTTTTTCAACTCATACTCTCCTTCCTCAACCTCCATCTAATAGTCCACAGTGACTGTTGTGCTCATGTTTATGTCCATGTATCCTCAGTGTTTAGTTCCCACTTATAAATGAGAACATGTGGTATTTGGTTTTCTGTTCCTGCATTAATTTCCTTAGGATTATGGCCTCCAACTGTGTCCATGTTGCTGCAAAGGAATTGACATCATTCTTTTTTTACGGCTGCGTACTATTCCATGATGTATATGTACCAAATTGTCTTTATCCAGTCCACCATTGATGAGTACCTAGGTTGAGTCCATGTCTTTGATACTGTGAATAGGGTTGTAATAAACATACAAGTGTATCCATCTTATTGGTAGAATGATCTATATTCCTTTGAGTATACACCCAGTAATATTGCTGGGTCGAATGGTAGTTGTTTTAAGTGATTTGAGAAATATCCAAACTGCTTTCCACAGAGGCTGAACTAATTTATAATACATTTCCAGTATAGGGAATAATCACTCCCTTTTCTCCACAGCCTCACCAGCATGTTTTTTTTTTTTTTTGACTTTTTAATTATACCTATTATGAATAGTGTGAGATAGTTTTGATTTGTGGTTTTAATTTGTATTTCTGTGATGATTAATGATGCTGAGCAGTTTTCATACGTTTATTGGCCACTTGAATGTCTTCTTTAGAGAAGTGTCTGTTCATGTCCTTTGCCCACTTTTTAATGAGGTTATTTGTTTTTTTCCTGTTGATTTGTTGAAAATTTTTATAGATTTTTGAATATTAGACCTGATATGGTTTGGCTGTGTCCCCACTCAAATCTCGAAGTTTAGTTCCCATAATCCTCATATATCATAAAATGGATTCTTTGAGAGGTAACTGAATCATGGGGGTGAGTTTTCCCTTGCTGTTCTCATGATAGTGAATACGTCTCAGTAGATCTGATGGTTTTATGGTTTTACAGAGGGCAGTTCTCCTGAACATGCTCTCTTGCCTGCTGCCAGGTAAGACTTGCCTTTGCTCCTCCTTCACCTTCCACCATAATTGTGAGGCCTCCCCTGCCATGTGGAACTGTAAATCCATTAAAACTCTCTTGTTTTTAATAAATTACTCAGTTTCAGGTATTTCTTCATAGCAGTATGAAAATGGACTAATACAGTAAATTGGTACCAATAGAATGGGTTATGGCTGTAAAGATAGATGAAAATGTAAAAATGACTTTGGAACTGGGTAACAGGCAGAAGTTGCAACTGTTTGGGGGGCTCAGAAGAAGACAGGAAAATGTGGGAAAGTTTGGAACTCTCTAGAGACTTGCTGAATGGCCTTGACCAAAATGCTGACAGTGATATGGACAAGGAAGTCCAGATTGAGGTGGTCTCAGATGGAGATGGGAACTTGTTGGGAAGCAGAGTAAAGGTCACTCTTGCTATGCAGAGACTAGTGGCATTTTGCCCCTGTCCCAGAGATCTGTGGAACTTTGAACTTGAGAGAAACGATTTAGGGTATCTTGCAGAAGAAACATATGCAGCAAAGCATTCAAGAGGTGACTTGCGTGCTGTTAAAGGCATTCAGTTTTATAAGGGAAGCAGAGAATGCACCTGGAACAGCTGCAGACACTCAATGCTAGCCCATGAAAGCAGCGGGGAGGGAGGCTTTACCCTGCAATGCCACAGGGGTGAGCTGCCTAAGACCATGGGAGCCCACCTCTTGCATCAGCATGATCTAGATGTGAGACATGGAGTTTAAGGAGATCATATTGGAGCTTTAAGATTTGGCCTTGCTGGATTTCAGACTTACATGGGACCCATAGCCCTTTCATTTTGGCTAATTTCTCCCATTTGGACTGGGTGTATTTACCCAATGCCTGTACCCACATTGTATCTAGGAGGTAACTAGCTTGCTTTTGATTTTACAGGCTCATAGCAGAAGGGGCTTGCCTTGTCTCAGATGACACTTTAGACTGTGGACTTTTGAATTAATAGTGAAATGAGTTAAGACTTTGAGGGACTGTTGGGAAGGCATGATTTGTTTTGAAATTTGAGGGCATGAAATTTGGGAGGGGCCAGGGGTGCAATGATAGGATTTGACTGTGTCCCCACCCAAATACCATCTTGAATTTTAGCTCTCATAATCCCCACATGTTATAGGATGGACCCAGTGGGAGGTAATTGAATTATGGGGGCGAGTTTTCCTGTGCTGTTCTCAGGAAGTGAGTATGTCTCATGAGATCTGATGGTTTTATGAAAGGCAGTTCCCCTGCACATGTTCTCTTGCCTGCTGCCATGTAAGACTTGCCTTTGCTCCTCCTTTGCCTTCTGCCATATATGTGAGGCCTCCCCAGCATGTGGAACTGTGAGTCCATGTAACCTCTTTTTCTTTATAAATTACCCAGTCTTGAGTATTTCTTCATAGCAGTATGAAAATGGACTAATCCAGACCCTTGTCACATGCATAGTTTGTGAATATTTTCTCCCATTCTGTAGGTTGTCTGTTTACTCTATCGATGCTTTCTTTTGCTGACCAGAAGCTCTTTAATTAGGTTCTACTTGTTTTTGTTGCAATTGCTTTTGGGAACTTAGCCATAAATTATTTGCCAACGCTGATGTCAAGAAGGATATTTCCTAGGTTTTCTTCTAGGATTTTTATAGTTTGAGATCTTACATATAAATTCTTAAATCATCTGAGTAAATTTTTTATATGGCCAAAGATAAGGATCTAGTTGTATTGTTCTTCATATGGCTATCCAGTTATCCCAACAGCATTTATTGAATGTTATCCTTTCCCCATTGCTTGTTTATTTCATTTTATTTTATTTCTTTAATCAGCATTGTATTATTCCCACAAATAATTAGATTTACATATAGATTTTTTGTTTTTTTGCTGTGAGAAATATTATGATGTTTTTAATTTTAAACTTCAATTGTTCATTGCTTGTATACAGAAAAGCAATTGACTTTTGTATATTAACATTGTAAATTGTGCAGCCTTGCTATAATTACTTATTCTGGAAACTCTTTTGATGATTCTTTGAAAGTTTATACATTGACAACTATGTCATCTGTCAAAAATTACAGTGTTATTTCTTTATTTCCATTTTATTTGCATTTTTTCTTTTATAGCACTAGTTAGGATGTCTGGTATTAGGTAGAAAGGACTGGCATGAGGTGACATCTTTGCCTTGTTCCTGATCTTAGGGAAAAAATCAACTAATTTCTCACTGTTAAGTATGATGTTAGCTGTTGGGCTTTGTAGGCATTTATTATCAAATTTAGTTTGTCTTCTATTCCTAGTTGTCTGAGAATTTTTATTGTGAATGGATGTTGGATGTTTTAAAATTATGTTTGCATCTATTGATATGGTGATAATTTTTCTTATTTACCCTGTTATTATGATGGGTTATATTACTTAAATTTTTAATGTTAAATCAGCCTTGCATAACTATTATTAATACTACTTGGTCATTGCATATAATTTTTTTCATACACTGATGGATTTGATTTGATCATATTTTGTTATTGATTTTTGCATCTATGTTTATAACATATATTGATGTCTTTATCTTGGTTCGAGGATAACACTGAATTCATAGAATGACTTAGAAAATGTTCTTCTGCTTCTATTTTCTGGAAGAGAATATAGGGGACTGGAATTTTTTTCTAATTAAATATTTGACAGAATTTACCAAGGAAGCCATATAGAACTGGTACTTTAGAAAAGTTTTTTTAATGTTATCGATTATTGACTCAGTTTCATTAAAAGACATAGGTCTATTTGCCTGTTTCTCTTTATGTGAGTTTTGAAGCTTGTGTATTTTTTTAAATTATCTTTCTTTTATCAAATTTGTGGATAGTGAGTTGGTTATAGTGTTCTTTTATTTTATTTATTGGCTATGATAGGAATAGTTATAACTACTCTTTAATTTTTGACATTAGTACCTTGTGTTTTCTTTTTCTTTTATCCCTAGTTAGTTTGGCTAGAGGTTTGTCAATTTTATTGTTATTTTCAAAGAACCAGCTTTAGGTTTCATTAAATTTTGTTTTTTCTGTTTTCATTACCATTGATTTCTCCTCCGATTTATGCTATTTATTCTACTTTATTTATGCTTAAATTGTTCTTATTTTTTAGTCTCTTAAAGTGTAAGTTTAAACTATTCATTTTAAACATACCTTCTTTTCAAATATATGCAATTGATGATATAAATTTATAAGTTCGCTTTCACTGCAAAACAAAAACAGAGAATTTGTCACTAACATTTCTAACTAGATACTGTTGATGTGGGAGTAGAAGTGGAAAAAAAAATCTATATAGTCTTCTGATAACATCTCAGTCTCCTAGGGTCTGACACCTTTGAGTTTGATTCTCACAGTATTTATAAGATTTTTTTCTGCCCCTCTCTCATAGTTAAGACAGGAAAGATGGAGGAGGTTACACCCGGGTAATTGCCCTTCTGTCTGTGTAACACAGGGTTCTGGAAAAGTCTTTTTGACTAGACAGCAGGCGTTTGTTACAGAGAATGTATTTAGTATATTTTGAAATGGTTTCTTTTCCTTTCTCCATGCCAAAGACACAAAATGTAATTTCTTGGTTTTTCACCTTTGAGAACCTGGTAGGATTCCTACAGGTAAAAGCCAAGATAGCTCGTAGTCCTCTTCTTATGACTATGACCTAAGTAGTTTCTCACTCTCAACTTACTCTACCCTTAGCCTTTAGCAATGTGTTAAAATTGCTCTTTAAGTGTTTCTTCCAGTTTATAGTTCCAATGGCTTCTTATCTAGTTAAACCAACCTTGGTTGGTTATTATTTTTTCTCCGTATTTGCCTGCCTCTTCAGATTTCAGGATACTGTTTTGCCTTTTAACCTCAGTTTTCTAATGGTTCCCAAAACAGTTGTTAATATTTAACTTATTCAGCTTTTTTCCTTGTTGTAAGGATGGAAGTGATTACTTCCAAACTTGTTGCATGTTGGAACTTAAACCAGAAGTTAACAGTAAATATTTTAATTCCGATGTACTCCAATTTGTAATGTTTTGGTTTTTATTGATTATACTTCTAGTGTTCTTCTTAACATATCTTTGCCTGAACCAAGGTCACAGAGATATTCTATGATTTTATAAGCATTATAATTTTATATTTAACATTTAGGCCTGTGTTCCTTTTTAATCTAATTCTCTATAAAGTTATTAGGCTTGCTTAAAAGTTTAATCCGGAGATTACTCATGTTATTCCACTGAATTATATTAGCTAAAATAAGTCACAAGCCCTATCCAGCTTTATGGAGAAAGTGCTACACGTGTGTTAGAATGTAGGAGGCTATGGTTCATCAGGGACCATTCATACAACAAACAACCAGAATCTGACCTCTTGTCGTGAATGATTTATATCCTTCACACATGCAAAATATGTTTATCTTTCCAGATGCCCAAAAGTCTCATCTCATGATTTATGCCATTATCCTGGAACTTGAGATGCAAGATATCATTATCTAACTCAGTTCCAGAGTGGATAAGGGTCCTCTGGATCAGTTTTTCTCAATCTGAACAGGGTGGAATGGGGTGAGCATGAGGGAGACAACCTGTGCCCAACACAGCCAACACACAAGAGTGAGAGAGGGAGAAGTTAACTTCAAAAGACATGGCCATCAGAAAAATAAAAACAAATGAAAGGCATTTCATAGTCAAAGTTTATAGACATTTAAAATCCAGCCAATCACAGGTCCTTGATTAACACTCAATTCTATTCCTTGTGAGTGGTTCTTCATGTAATTTTTTGGTAAGTCATCCAAGTCCTTAGTTTTTTCGTCTTAAGCTAGTCTTCATTTGCCATAAAAACTATTTTTGTTTGAAAATGAGGTTTCTATAAGTAAGTTTTTCCTGTCCATAGAAGATTTCAAAGTCCAATGGCATCTTTTAACTTTGAAATGTATGAATCATTTTTAATCTAAGTGGTACAATTACTTAAAAAAAAAACATTGTGGACTTCCTATGTACTTGATTATAATCAACTCCATTATGGATCAAAGAGAACACAGTCACAGATTTCTATGAAACAGGCTGCTCTCTACTTCAGTCTGTCAGTACTGGTGCTAGAAGCCAACACTCAGACTGTTCTTACAAACCTGTTGTTACATATTCTTAAGATAAACCCTGAAAATCACATTTAGAGTTGACCATTACTTCTACAACACAGCTACTATTTGTTAATTAATAACAATTATAATGTTCTTTTTTGTATTGTTTTACTGGCCTAACAAGAATAGTTTCTAGTTAAAAGGAAGAAAATAAATTGTTACTTAATAAGTAGAACTGAGACCTTTACTGTCTAAGTTTATAATAAAATAATCAAGTCATGTATTTAACCTCTAAAATGTCAGTTGAAACGAATGAAATCAAAACAAACTGTGAATCCTATAAATAAATACATTAATGGCTCACCTCAGAGTCAACAGGAACTTTAGAAATGAATGACAACACCTGATTATACATTACTAAAATAGAAAGTCTTCTCCTGTTGGGCAAAACAGTGCATAACTCCAATTTTCACAAATATTTTATTTAAAGGAGTCATACTGTGTTTACAATTATTTCATAATTTTCTAGCTCAGTTGCATGCTGTGACTTAAATATAAATGTGGACTGATGGAAAAAATAAGGGGGAGAAAAAAATTCTACCACATTATTACAAAACCCCAGAAATATGCATAAATGAAACTCTACATTATATTTCATTATCAATTTTTCTTTTATTTTAATATAAAAATAATGTTTATCCTGAGTCTAAATGGATTGGCAAAACTGCATATATTGAAGACACCTTACTTAATCCTTTTTCAGACAATGATAATTTCAGTGTTTAGTTAATACCAAGAATATGAAAATATTTGTAAAAAGCCATTTTCGCATGTATCTATGAAATATAATCTAGCATATATTTTATTAATATGGATATTATACAAATTAACATTATTTTTATTCTAATAGATGCTTTTATCTGAAAACAAAACCACAACATTCAGTATTCAATTTTAAATGTTTTTTAAGAAAAAAAGACATTTTATATGTTTATGTTTATAGTAAAAATAAGATTTTGGAATATATGTCATTTTTAAGAGAGAATACTACTAAGTAATAAAATATTATGGAGATTCAGTAAGTTTCAGGGGGTCATTACAGAGGGCTCTTTCAGAATTGCTGTTCATAATGATAAATTTTAATAGCATCTACATATTAGCATCTACATATAGAAACTATCAAGGCAACACTGGTTTAAAAAGAGCCATTATTAATGACTGCTTGACTGTTATGTGATTCCTGAATAATGGTAAGTTTACTTTACTCCATAAAATATGTAAGCTTTCTTACAAAATAAATAGGCTCTGATTTAATCATCTTTAATGTTTTCCATATGGCAGATACCACATTCCCAGTATTCTTCTTACTGCTCTGACTTGATAAGCCTATTTGGTTGTATCTATGAGGCCATACCAATACCACATTGCTAATAATTGAAGGAGACTTGTATTTAACATTCCTGAATAAAATATGTTCTATCACAATTTATTCTCCGATTTTCTAATTAATGCTGAGAATGAATGGTTTTAGACCCTATTAGTAGTCAATTCTTGTTCTACACAAACCATTCCTCCATGAGGTCTCTCTGGGAAATAAATGTTCAAAATAGAAAGTCATGTAGATTAATATAATTTTGGAGTAAACTTTGACCTCTAGTTTTTATATATTCATTTGGGATAAACAGATGATAATCATATTTTCCATATTTTTCATTCCATATTCAAGATGACAGTCAAGCCAGAGAGTAGAGTTTTATCTGTGACTTAAGGAAGTGTTAATTTGAGCTCTCTCTCTATGTCTTTCTAGATTTTATCTGGCATGGGAGGAAGATATCTGAAGACTGAATTAAAGATATAAAAGAGAAAAAAATACAGAGAAGTTAGGCAAGTCCTGACTAGGAAGCAGTCATAATCTAGTAACAATCAATGACTTGTTTTTCCAAAGTCATAAAACCAAATCAGATATAATGTCTAGGAAATATCTACCCTTTTGCATGATAGTCTATGAAAAATCTGAAAAAAGACCATTGAGCTTAAGAATATACTTAGGGAACTTGTCAACCAACCTCGTACAAACATCTCTATCATAAATAATTGTATTAGACACTATTTCTGGACAATCAAAGGGCTAAAAAAGAGGATTGTTTAATATTTTTTAAAATTATTCATGAATGTTGTAATTCTCAAAAAGAATGACCATTTGCTCTATGCAAATTATTGGGATAGATGCTATGGTCTAAAAACAAGGCACTTATATTTTCAGGTAGTATAGGCTATATGGAATAATGAAATATGCATAAAAACAAATAATAGAATATATATTATTTCATTTGATGCTCATAGTAATCCTAAAATAGTAAGCTATTATTTACAAATTTTACAAAATAGAAAACTGAGGTTAGTAGGTGTTGAGTAATATATCCAAAAATCACATAAGTAATCAAAACTAAATCTTTGTAATAACAAATTTCAAGGTCTTATCTATTACATAAGCTAATTCTCTACACAAATGTAATGAAAAGAAAGAGTTTCCAGTGGAAATGCTCTTGAATTATTTAACTCAAACAAAAATTGTGTTTCTTCAAAATGAAAATAAAAATTATAGCTTTCATTTTCTACAAATTAGGAAAAGATACATTTAAGATGAAATAATGTGATTAAAATAGCCTAATATATGGATATCTGGATAATTTAAAAAACACAGTTAATACTTATTTCATTACAATATATCTTTGAAAATAGAGTTTTTATATTTTCCTCCAACAAAAACAAAATATAAAAATAAACCACGTTTCACCAAACTAGCAGCTTGTACTTAGTAACATAGTGACATTAATATGAAATTGATATGTAACTTTAAAATTACATTTTTAAGCCCATGTGACATTTCTATTTTATTTAAATCTATAAAAGAAAATACCCTTTAATCAGTTTGACAAGTTATTAGTATTTAATTTTTATTATAGATGGCACAAAATAAGCACAAATATTTATTTTTAATTACCTGCTGTTGAGAAGGTTTAATTAGATCAAGTAAGATGTGTAAGGAAATAGGTGTATAATCTCTTGAACAATTCCAAAAGCTTCCGTTTATTATATTCCTCTTCACTGCAAGATCACTATAGAGATAAATAGCAATAGGACATATTTATTGATGATGCAAAATGACACAGAGTAACAGATTTACTTATAATAAAAAGATACAGAAAAAAATCAGGGCAGTGTATACAATAGTTATCAGCAATATTTTTGTGACAGATGAAGTACAAACTTATGTGTTTGTTTAGTATTCAGAGGTCAAGAGGGTTGAACAACCATCCTGAAGCATAGGCATATGGGACTTATTGAATTCTGAGCGCAGAGAGGAAAGCTGAGAAAAATCCACAAGCACTCTGGGTCATACACTGAGAATCAGGTAGGAAGTGTCTGCTATTGGGGAAGACATATGAGAGTTGAAAGAGAGCTCTTGATAGACTCACGTGCATTGTTAGCAGAGGACATTACTAAGGAAAACCCCATAGGCACTTAGATTGCAACAAGTTCCTGGTAGCAAACCCTTCTACCGCTGGAAAAGTAGAGGAGACCCAAGAGACATCCTCATGGTCTAGTGATGCCTGATGCATGGTAGAGAGAAATGAGTCAAAACCTCTAGACCCTCAGATCTTAATCACTGCTAAAGAAAATGTGTAACCTTGCCATCATATAATTTGAAACCTGTGGTGAACTGAATGTAGATAAAGCACAATAGCAAAAACCAATCCACCACAGACTTGTTTGACTCAACTGCCCACACTGAAGGCCTGGCAGAAAAAGAAGCATGTCCTTTTTCCACACTTAAATATTATTTAATTTACACTAGATTTTTGAACATCATGGTTAACATTCATCAAAAATTACCAGATATGTGAAAAAGGCAAGGAAGTAAAACGTATTGTCAAGAAGGGAAATAGTCAATAAGACCAAATAAAAAGATTGCCCAGATGTTGTCAGAAAGGGATTATAAAATAAATGTGATAAATACATTATCTATATTATCTTTAGTTACAGTAAACATGGTAAAGGATCTATTGGATGAGGTGAACAACACGTGAACAAGTGGGGAAGAGCAGCGAATATATAGGACAAAATGTGAATTCTAGAAAATATATAGAGGCAAAAAATTATTCCATGGACTTAACAAAAGACTATACACAGCATGGGAATACTCATTGATCTTGAAACCAGACCAATGTAACTTATAAAACCAGAAATAAAAATGGTTAAGTGTAGAAAAGAACATAAAACATTATTCTGTGATCAGTGAGATAATGTAAAATGCTTTTCCAGATGCGAAATGGGAGTTTAACAAGTTAAAAAAAAGTCACAAGAAAGACAAAAAGTTAGAAAAGACAAAAGAAAAAAGAAAAAAGTGCAAAGAAAAGTATATAAAGAGATAATGACTAACATTTTCCAATATCAATGAAAAACATAAACCCATAAATCCATGAAGCTTAAGATATTTCAAAGAGTATAAACACAACGAAAAACTCACTTTGTAATATTAAAATGAAATGGCTAAAAAACAAAAAAGTCAAAAAAGAAGTCACATGTAAGTTATAATAAAATAATATATGGTTGATTTCTTATAAGAAACAATGAAGACCAGAAGGCAATGAAATGAAATATGTAACATATGAAAATAAGGAAGTTACAAATTCAAAATTATATGTTCAGTAAAGAAAACCTTCAAAAATGAAAGAAAAATAAAGATGATTTCAGAAAGATAGTGTGTTTATTTCCAGAAGTTACGCAGTATCAAAAAAAGTTGTTTGCAAGAATATTCATGCCAGATAAAAGACTGTTTCCACAGGAAGGATTAGAAAACTTATGAAAGAGTGTGTTTTAAATATAAAACTCTTTTCTAAGAATTTATAATAAAAACCATTTAAAGACCTTTAATTGTTTACATTTAAAATAATAAAAATGAAATATGGGTTTATACTATATATAGAAGTAGAATATATGAGAAGGGTGAGATTGTTGAAACTGGAATTGGAAATGTACTGTTACAAAGTTTATATTGTTACAATGACATTATTCATAGAGCTCTATACACACACAAACAGACACACACACACGCGTGTGCACGCTCACACACAAAGAAAGTCCATAAGGCTTACAGCAGATTTTAGGGCAGACTAGAAAGATAGCAAAAAATAAAAACATTTTAAAAAAAGCATTGAAAGTAAATAGAGTAGAAATAATAAAATACTTTTAAAACAGCAATTTCACAAAAAAGGCAGGAAAAGATCAAATAAAACAATGGAAAGAATAAAAAATAATCTTAAAGCCTAACATACCAATAATTGCATTAAACATAAATATAAAACAGTTAAGGATCTAATTAAATAAAAGCTTGCCAGATTTGATTAAAAGAATAGACTCCATGCATGCCTATGTTCATTGCAGCACTATTCATGATAGCAAAGACATGGAATCAACCTAAATGCCTGTTAGTGATAGACTGGATAAATAAAATGTGGTACTTATATACCATGCAATACTGTGCGGCCATGAAAAAAAGAATGAGTTTGTGTTCTTTTCAGGGACGTCAATGGAACTGGAGGTCATTATACTTAGCAATGTAATGCAGGAACAGAAAACCAAATATCACATGTTCTCACTTATAAGTGGGAGCTAAGTGATGAGAACTCATGGATACATAGAGGGGAAAAACACATACTGGGGCCTATAGCAGGTTAGAAGGTGGGAGGAGGTGGAAGATCGGATCGGGAAAAATAACTAACGGATACTAGGCTTAATATCTGGGTGTTGAAATAATCTGTACAACAAACCCCGTAACACAAGTTTACCTATGTAACAAACCTGCACATTCCTCATATGTACCCGTGATCTTAAAATGTTATAATAATAATAATAATAATAATAACAATAATAAAAGAATAAAGACTCAGCTGCTTTTTTGTTGTTGTTAGGGTCTCTTTTTACTACTCAGGCTGGAGTGCAGTGGTGCAGTCTTGGCTCACTGCAACCTCTGCCTCCGGAGTTCAAGCAATTCTCCGTCCTCAGTCTCCCAAGTAACTGGAACTACAGGCACATGCCACCACACCCAGCTAATTTTTGTACTTTTCGGTAGAGATGGGGTTTCACCACGTTGTCCAGACTGGTCAACTGCTTTTTAAATTAAAAAAAGAAATCTAAGAGTAAATGTTTGCATGTTTTTTTCTGACCAAAATGAAGTAACAAAGACTAGATTTATCTTTCTGCCACCGACAACATAAACAAGAAAATAGGCAAAAATGTACAACGATGGATTTCAAGACACTGAATATCAGTCAACAAAGGATAGTGCTCCTCAAATAGAACAAACAAATTTAGTGACACTTAGAATTGCCTCCAGCCACTGCCTTGAAATAGTTCCCAGGCACATGGAAGAGGGACCCAGGGGAGTCTGGCATACTCTGAATTGATGAGATGGATTTGAGCTCAGAAAGATCACATCAGCTACTGTTTGTAGACCAAAATAGCAGAGAAGAGAAAGCTGCACAGTAGCAGAATTATGAAGATCTGCAGAAAATCTCCAACTGTTTGCCAGTGTTGAAATTTCTTTATGAATGGCAGGAAACTACTGAACAACACTAAAGAAAAAGACTTATCTAAATGAATTAGCGGTAAAATGCTTGGCATTCACAAACTGTAAAAACCTCGTGATTCATATGGCACTGGGTGGAATATTCACAGAAGTCTTGCCTCAATTGTGGGAGATAATTAACCTTAGACTAAAAACGATTCTGGTTTCACTTAGCAATCTTAAAAGCAAAACTCAAAAGAATTAAACTGTCTCCAAGTAATGTAACATCATCCTGGCATGGCAGAGGGGAGGCTCATGAATATTTATAGTAATATAAAAATATAGATCACTCAATAGGGTAAAATTCCTAATATATGGCTTCCAATGAAAAGAAGTAGAAGAATATAATAAAAAATGAGGACAGAAATCAGTCACATTGATACAGAACTGAAACAGACGTTAGAATTAACAGAGGCATTAAAATAGTTATTAAACTGGATTCCAGATGTTCAAAAGTTAAGTAAAATCATGGAAATTACTTAAAATATTCAAATAAAACTTTAAGTGGAAATGAAATGTCTGAGATGAAAAATATAAGGTGGATATGGTTAATGGTAAATTAGTCATTATACTAATAGAAAAAGATAAGTGAATTTGAAAACATAGCCATAGAAACTATTCATAATAGAATGCATGAAGAAAAAGTAATTTAAAAAAATGGAACAACTTCAAGTATAACCAAAGTCCTCAAAAGAAGGCAACAAACAATTTGCAGAAATAAATGTGAAATCTGATAAAAACTACAAATCTACAGATCCAATTATCTGAAAAATAAAACAAACACCAGCACAGAACCGTGGCGAACACTACGGCAACCTATACCATATCAAATTACTCAAAAAAAGAGATATCTTAAAGACAGCCAGAGGAAAACAGACACATTATGTACAGAGGAACAAAAATAAGAGCACTAGCAAGCTTCTAGTTAGAAAGAATGTAAGCAAGATGGCAGCAAACAAGAAGACATTTACAAACCACTGAAAGAACAACAACAAACTATCAACCTAGAATTCTATATGTAGCACAAATACCTCTTAGAAAATGAAAGTAAAATAAGGAATTTCAGATGTATGCAAGAAGAAAAAATAAATCACCAGTATATCCACAAGAAGTGTGAAAATAAGTGCTTGTGGGTGACAGAAAATAACATCAGATGAAAGTGTAAATCTATAGCAAAAAATAAAAAATATCAGATAAGATATTTACATGGTAAATATAGGATAATTTTGTTATTTCAAGTTCTATTAAAGATATTTAAAGTTTTGAGCAAAACACCCAATGCATTATGTGTTTATTTTTAAAGTATTATTGAAATATAAATCAAGAATACCATAAAGACCAGGTGGAAAAAATGTAAGTATATTATTACCAGTTTCAAACACTATATGTGAAGTGGGATAGTATCAGATAGACAGTGACACATTAACGTGTATAATAGGAAGCCTAAAGCAGCCATTAAAATAACTAATCAAAGAATTATAGAGGATAAACCAACAAAAGATATAAAATTAAATCATTAAAAAGTAGGCAGAAAAAGAAAATGGGGAAAAATAAATGGAACAAATAGAAAACAATATTGTTTTTGTGATTAAAAAACGCTATGATCTACCCTTTCAGCAAATTTTAAGTATATAAAAGAGTATCGTTAACTATAGACAATATGCCATATAGTAGACCTCTAGAACTTAGTGATCTTGCATAACTGAAATTTTGTACCTTTTGACTATTACCAACCCATTTCTCCCTTCCATATGTACCTGGTAACTACCCTTCTACTTTCTGCATCTATTATTTTGACCTATTTCAGATTCTTTGTATAAATGGGATCATATAATATTACTGAATATGCATTCCTTCTTGGTCTGGCTTATTTCACTTATCATAATGTCCTCCAGATTTATCCATGTTGTCACAAAGGCAGAATTTCCTTTTTTAAAATGCTAAATAATAATCCACTGTGTGTATATACTGCATTTTCTTTATCCGTTAATCCTTCAAAAGATATTAAGTTTACTTCCATATCTTGGCTATTGTGAATAAACTTTGCAGTTCCTCATAATTCACAAAATAGCAGCATATTGATCTCCACATTTGAATTTAATTTCTTGGAAAAACAGAGAATAATTACAAAAAAAGAAAAGATGATAATGAACAAAGTTACTAATTAAATAATATTTTGGGGGAATATGGTAGACAATATAAAGATCAAAATTTTCTCAGAGTCTGTAAAATGTGTGTGCGCGTGAGAGAGAGAGAGAGAGAGAATGAGAGAGAGTTGATGAAGCTTCAGAAGTGTCCTTGAGAAACTTCTGAATTTTAGTTTATTTCTTTAAAATATCCATTTACCAAAAAAATGTGGTTCTTTCATAATGGAAATTTTTCGGAGTAGAGACTTGTTGGCACTTGACTCAATTGCTTCTTGTTTGAGATTCTTTAAACTATAAAACAATAAATAAACTCTATACTGTCCCATACTGTATTATAATTCCATTTTATTAATATCAATTTATTGATTTCCTACTACATCAGTTAAGGAGCCAGTCAAGACTCAGAAACTATATAAGTTATTTTGGCAGAGATAATTTAATATAAAGAATTTTATTAGGCTCTTCTTGCATGACTATTAAGAAATACCTGAGACTGGATAAGTTATAAAGAAAGAGGTTTAATTGAGTCATCGTTCTACAGGCTCCACAGGGAGCATGACACTGTCATCTGCTCAGCTTCTGGTGAGGCCTTGGCTGTTTGTTTAAAGTCATGGCAGAAGGCAATGGTGGCACCAGTGTGTCACATGGCAAGAGCAGGAGGAAGAGTGGGCAGGGGAGGTGCCGCATAATTTCAAACAACCAGACATCACTGGAACTCACTTCTTTCTTTTGTGAAGACAGCATCCAGCCATGAGGGATCTGCCCTATGACCCAAACACCTCTCATCAGGCCGCATTTCTAACATTGAGGATTACATTTCAACATGAGAGTTGGGGAGACAAATATCCAAACTATTTCAAGAATTATCAACTAAAAAGGCAAAAAGAGAACAGTAATATATCAAGCACAGAGGTAACTCCTGAGGGAAGCAGCTACCTAGGCTAGACATAGAAAAACAAAAGGCAGAGCAATCCCGCAGAGCTCAAACTCACTCAAACCCCTGAGAAAAAAGTGTAGCTAGTTTCAGTAACAGAAAAGTACAGACTGAAATCAATTGTTATTACTGGAACTAACTGCCTTTGCTGGTGTGAAGTAGCAATCTTGGCCTGATCATGACAGAAACAGTAGATTAGCAAATTATAAGTACACAAACGAGTATTGTTAACTATAGACAGTATGCTATATAGTAGATTTCCAGAACTTAGTCATCCTGCATAACTAAAATTTTGTACCCTTTGACCATTACCATCCCCTTTCTCCCTTCCATCTGTTCCTGGTAACCATCGTTCCACTTTCTGTACCTGTTAGTTTGACTATTTCAGATTTCTTGTATAGATCGGATCATATAATATTTCTGAATATGTATTCCTACTGGGTCTGGCTTATTTCACTCATAATGTCCTCCAAGTTCATCCATGTTGTCACAAGGCAGAATTTCCTTCCTAAATTACCTTATTGCTGCTATAACAAATTATTATAAATTTATTTGCTTAATACAACACAAATAAACTATATTGTACCTCTGGAAGTGAAAAATCTGAAATGAATCTTATAGTCAAAAATGAAGATGTTGTTTTTGCTGCATTTATCCTGGAAGCTCTATGGTATATCCCATTTATTTTCCTTTTCCAGCTTCTGGGGGCCACCTGCATTTCATGGATTCTGCTCCTTCCTCCATCTTCAAAGCTCAACACTCCAACCTCTGCTTCTATTGCCTTATCTCCTTTCTCCCTTGTCTTCCACTGTCATATTTCCTTCTCTGACTCTGACCTTCCTGCCTCTTCCTTTTAAGGACACTTGTGATACTTCAGGATAATACACCCATCTCAAGATCTTTAATGTAGTGACACCTGCGAAGTCCCTTTCCACATGTAAGGCAGCATATTCACAGGCTTCAAGAATTAGGACATGGACATCCTTTAGGAAGGTAAGTATTATTCTGTCTATCACAAATAAAAAGTGGACAAAAGGACTAGCCATAGAGAGGAATGGAAAGCCATACAGGAAACATCTAAAAACAAGTAAGTCTTTTATTCCTCCTCTAGCCTTCCATACTCACTCTAGCAAACCCTATTGGTAGAGTTGGAATCATTTGTCAAACAAATAATTTTTTGATCGATTCCCAGTCATGAACTCATTATTAAGCAGAGAATGGACACATGATGAGAAACAATAGCTTAATAAATAGCACTGTGATGTGAATGTTCACGTCTCCCGAAAGTTCATGTGTTGAAACTGAATACTCAATGTGATTGTATTAAGAGGTGAGACCTTTGGGAGGTGATTAGGTCATGAGGGTGGAGCACTCCTGAATGGGAATAGTGCTTTTACAAGGGGCTGAAGAAATCAGAGTTCTTACTTTCCACCCTGTAAGGACACAGAAAGAAGGCACTGTCCATAAGGAAGTAGGCTCTCACCAGGCAAGAATCTGCAGGCACCTTGATCTTGGAATTCTTAGCCTCCAAAATTGTGAAAAATAAACATTTGTTGTTTATAAGCCCCCCACCCAGTTTATGGTATTTTGTTAAAGCAACCCAAACTAAGGCAGGTAATGTAACTTGGCATTACTAAGAACTAAGGATACACACACACATACACACACATACACACACACACACACACACAGCCTTCAAAAGATATAAATTTTATCAGAGAAACTAGAAAAGTACAAAAATAACTGCAGTAACATACATTAGATAAATAATACAATAAAGCATATAAAAATGAGAGGAGGGAAGAGATAAATTGATCCAAATCAATGGGAAGAAATTGTACTGTGGAAGAAGCAATAATGCCTTTTCTCTGGTCTTTGGTAGAAAATAGGAATATTTTAAAATTATTATTTTTAAAATTTTTATTGTGTGTAATTTGAATATCTTTCCAAATTTTGTTATTTTGAGTTATATTACCAATAATAAATGCTTTCTTTTCAAAACAATTGGTAATATGCAATAAGCTTGACACTTAATGTAAATTTATGGGATAAAGTTGAATCTAATTGACATTAAATATTTTAAAGATAAAATTTAGAAAGTCAATTACTAAAGTTGATAATTCCCTGGAGATATAAGTATGAGAAAAGATATTTTTATTATATCAAGCTATGACATTACTCATATAAACAAGAATGACAAATATCAATAGCTGATGAAAATAACTAGGATTTTTCATGTTTAAAATCTTACACGTTTTTAACTTTCATGTGTACATTATTGTCATGTATTCATATAGCTTATGTGTGATTAATATGTATGTTTTCAAAAGTCTACATTTTAATAATACATAACAAAATAAAGTAAAATCATATAAAATCAAATTTCTTTTTATGTCTATGTAATTCAAGGGTTAAAAACAATAATAGTTATTTGCTGTGAGTCTGTCTTTTAATATGCATGCTATCTGAATGATATATTCCTATGTGCTTATTGTATACATTTCAAACAAAATAATATATGTGATAATAGTTTTTACTTTTATTTCCCTAAAGTTAAATACCTGCAATTCACATTCAAAATAATTACTTAAATATGACATTATAGTCATTTTTCTGATTGGTTGAAATATATATATGTGTGTGTGTGTATATATATTTGTATTTGTATTTGTGTTTATTTATTTTTTTGAGGCAGAGTGAGTCTCGCTGTGTTGCCCAGGCTGGAGTGCAGTGCCGCGATCTTGGTTCACTGCAAGCTCCACCTCCAGGTTCATGCTATTCTCCTGCATCAGCCTTCAGAGTAGCTGGGACTACAGGCACCTGCCACCATGCCTGGCTAATTTTTTGTATTTTTAGTAGAGACGAGGTTTCACCGTGTTAGCCAGGATGGTCTCGATCTCCTGACCTGGTGATCCACCCACCTCAGCCTCCCAAAGTGTTGGGATTACAGGCATGAGCCACCGCACCTGGCCTGGTTGATTTATTTTTAAATTTTTAAAATATGAAATATATCACAGAAGCACAAACATGCACAAAACACAAGTGTATATCCCCATTATCCCCTAATGCCTCCCAATTTTAAGCTTCCACTGTGCTGAAGTTAACATTGAAATTTTTGTATATCAATCAGTTTGAAACATGCCTAAAAATAGCTTTATTATGTAAGCTTGTATCTCAAAACCTGTTGTTTAGTTTGGCCTGTTTTTTTAAAATGTTTAACTTACGTACAAGTTATCCTTAAGTGTGTTTACTCTTCTTAAGGCTGTCTTCACTTCACTGA
Source organism: Symphalangus syndactylus (assembly GCF_028878055.3). NCBI lineage: Eukaryota > Metazoa > Chordata > Mammalia > Primates > Hylobatidae > Symphalangus > Symphalangus syndactylus. The sequence continues at coordinate 81,147,893 of NC_072424.2, forward strand.
GCATTATGTATATGAGAGTCATCTTTGGTGTTGTTTCTATAATCCATTCATTTTTTCTGAGGTAATGCATTTGGTTGTATGATTATGCCATAATTACTTATGTATTCTGTATTTGTTAAACAGTTGCAATTTTTCTGGTTTAAGAAAAATGCTACTATAAATAATTTTTTATTTTTACAAATATCATGGTCCATACATGGAAGAATTTTTTTGCTCGGTTTATGTATGACATGGATGCCAATATTCAAATGTAATAAATAATACCAAACTTATCCAAACTTGTAGTGTCAATTTCTACTCCCACAAATATTGATCAGTTTCAATTATTCCACCTTATCAATACTTTATATTATCAGATTTGTGTGGGTTTTTTTTTTTTTTAATGATGGGCATTTGAGTGGTTCTGTTGTTTTGCTTTACATTCTCCTTCTTACTAATAAAGTTTCTTACCAGCTCATATTTTTAATAATCAATCACTGATATATCCTCTTTGGTTAACTGTCAGTTTAAGTCTACTACTAATTTGTCTTTGAGTTTTGTGACATTTTATAATTACTTTGTGGGAGTTGCCCATATTTTGCCACTCTGTAGGTTGTCTTTTTAGTCTCAATGTTTTTTTTTTTTTTCTCATAAGTATAACATCTAGGATTTTTTGTACTGCTTATAAGCAAAATAAGAAATATTTTCATTTTGGGTTATTGCATTTTTTATACTATTTGAAATTATTTCTCAGCTCCAAGTTTATGTTGATAATCGTCTATCTCATCTCCAAAGTTATTTATTTACCTTTAAATCTGCAATCAACCCGGAATTGCTACCTTTTTAATAGTGTGATTTAGGGGCTGTATCCAAATGCCCTTGTATCAATACTAAACGAATCTGCATCATTTATTAAGAAGAAAAACTATTTATTGAAAAGATTGTCATTTACTCAAAAGACCTCGGTTCCATAAGACCAACCTTGTTATAAATCAAGAGGATCTATTTTGTGGTCTCTACTATATTTCATTGGTTTATTTATTGAGTTTTTCACAATTCCAAACTAAATTACTGTGAAATGTTAAGTCTTGATGTTATATAGCATCTCACCTTTGTCTTGCTGTAAATTATCTTGCTGGCCTTGGCTCTTTGCTTTTTTATATAAATTTTTGAATGAATTTGTTAATTTCTCCTCAAAAAACACTTGAATCTTTTATTGGATGTGAAATTGACTGTAGATTATAGATAAATAAGAGCAAAACATGGCTTTTACATTATTTTTACATTTCTGAATATTCCAAATCATAAATATGTTATGTACTTCTATTCATTAGATATTTTCATTTATTTCAATAATGATTTATAAATGTCTATAAAATAGGTCTTGCACATGTTTGTTAAATTTATTTCTATCATTTGATATTTTGAAGTTAACTTTACATCTTTTAACATTTCATTTATGAATTTCTTACAGTTATCTAAAAATTTTGTATCATACATATACACACGTGCCTGATATTTTGTATATAGACCTAATTTCTTCCCTGCTGTACTAGAATAAGGATGAGAAAAAAAGACAGAAAACTGCCATTATTGACAATATGAGAGTGTAGACAGAAGAAAAGAGAAAAAAATGACCTTTGCACTGAATTACTAGACTAGAGATGCTATCAGCTAACATCACTGGTTTGAGATCTTTAATGGCTATATTTCAACATTTAAGTATTAAAGATGATGTTTCCATAAAGATTTTTGTTGATCTTTATATTAAATAGACCTATTCAGATGAAAAAATGTTCTTCTTATCTTAGTTTTCTACAAAACATTTAATGCTAATGAATGTTTAATTTTGCCCAAATATTATTCTACTTTTAGTGAAATAACTATGATTATTTTCTTCTTTGTTTGAAAATATGAATTTCATTAACTTATTTTTAAAATAAATAATAGTAAATATTTCCTGTTTCTATTCTTTTGTTTTACAGATGAGATGTAATAATGTATACTACAGTGTTTATCAGCAGCCTATTATGGAAAAAAAAAGTAGAGCTAGCATAAAGTCAAAAGTATAGCACAAATACAGAACTTACACCTTGAAAATCTAAAATTTCATTACTCATTTATATGATAATTTAATTTCTTATATTTTTAATTTATAAATCTTAATGTTTGTGAAGTGTATTAAACATTAATTTCCTAAACTACAGATAATGGAGAAAAAATACATCTGCTCTGGGTTTTAGTATATGAAAATTTTCACAATATTATTTTAACAAACTGCTTTTATTGCAAAGAAAATTTTGTTGGATGTGATCCCTCTGGAAGAGAGCATGGGATATCTACTGTGTAGCCAAAATATTATATTACCTTTAAAGAACAAGATAGATTTATACATAATAGGCTCATTAAAATATCCCAATTATTGGCATTATTTTGTTTTTACACATTTATTTCACAAACCAGGCATAAAATGAATGAGAATTTTGAAATAAAATAGAGTTCAGCCTCATAAAATATGACTGTGTCTGAGGGTTCTATCAAATCTCTCAAGGGAAAAATCAAATCTGATAAAAATTGGTATCAAATAATTTAATGTTGCACTCCAAATATTTTATTGGAACATGATACTGTTAGCCTGCAAGCTGTTGTGCTGACATTTGATTACATTTTTAAATGGCTGTGAAACTAATCATGACAGGATTTACTTTCCAGTTTGTTTTCTACACCCAAGGTCATTTAAGCTTTTGTGGTATAACAGAAAGAATGTTTATGTAATACCAGCATGTATTACTAAATATAATCTTATAGTGTAGCTTATTATTTTTCTTATTAAGTGTCATGTCATTTATTTTGTTTAAATATAATGTTACAACCTAAAAAATACACTGGTTGTAGTTTGTGTTTTGGAGATTAATATATCCAAATATAAAAAAGTTATAGCTTGATATACAAAAACATTAAAGAAATACATATGCATACATATTGTCAGACAAATTGAGGTTATAGATATTTGTCTAAGTGGGGCCTAATTAAACTGAAGAGCTTCTGCATAGCAAAAGAAATAACCAATAGAGTAAACAAACAACCTCCAGAATGGGAGAAGTATCTGTGAACTGCATCTGACAAAAGCCTAATATCTAGAATCTATAGAGACCTTAAAAATCCAACAAGCAAGAAAAAAATAACCCCATTAAAAATGGGCAAAGAACATGAACAGATATTTTTCTAAAAAAGACATACAAGCAGACAAGAAATATGAAAAAATGCTTACCATCACTAGTCAGTCATCAGAGAAATGCAAATCAAAACCACAATAAGATACCATCTCATGCCAATGAGAATGGCTATTAACTAAAAAGTCAAAAAACAACAGATGCTGGTGAGGCTGCAGAGAAAAGAGAATGCTGATGTATTGTTGGTGAGAATGAAAAATTAGTCCTGCCACTGTGGAAAGCAGTTTGGAGATTCTCAAAGTACTGAAAACCGAGCTATCATTCAATCCAGGAATCCTGTTATTTGGTATATACCCAAATGAAAATAAAGCATTCTGTCAAAAAGACACGTGTTCTTGTATATTTATGGCAGGACAATTCACAGTAGCACAGGTATGGAATCAATCCAAGTGCCTATCAATGGTAGAGTGGATAAGGAAAACGTGGTACATATACACTATGGAATACTATGCAGCCACAACGAATAATTAAATCATGCCCTTTGCAGCAACTTGTATGCAGTTGGAGGCCATAATCCCAAGCCAGTTAACACAGACACAAAACCAAATACCACATGGTCTCACTCAAAAGTGGGAGCTAAATTTTGAGCACACATGGACATAAACATGGGAACAACAGATACTGGGGTCTAGTCAAGAGGGTAGGGAGGAGGTGTGGAATGAGAAACTACCTTTCAGGCTCTATGCTCAGTACCTGGGTGATAGGATCCACATACCAAACCCCAGCATCATACAATATTCCCATGTAAAAAAGCCTGCACTTGTAGTCCCTGTATCTAAAATAAAGTTTGAAATCAACAAATAAATATTTGCCTACACATATGTAGGTATAACTGAATTCATATGAAACGGATCTACCCCTTTTAATATCTAATTTTAAAAAGGACAGCATAAGTCTAACATGTAAGTAAGTCTTTAATCCATCTTGAATTAATTTTTGTATAAGGTGTAAGGAAGGGATCCAGTTTCAGCTTTCTACATATGGCTAGCCAGTTTTCCCAGCACCATTTATTAAACCATAAAAACCGCAGAAGAAAACCTAGGCAATACCATTCAGGACATAGGCATGGGCAAGGACTTCATGTCTAAAACACCAAAAGCAATGACAACAAAAGCCAAAATTGATAAATGGGATCTAATTAAACTAAAGAGCTTCTGCACAGCAAAAGAAACTACCATCAGAGTGAACAGGCAACCTACAAAATGGGAGAAAATTTTCGCAACCTACTCATCTGACAAAGGGCTAATATCCAGAATCTACAATGAACTCAAACAAATTTACAAGAAAAAAACAACCCCATCAAAAAGTGGATGAAGAATATGAACAGACACTTCTCAAAAGAAGACATTTATGCAGCCAAAAAACACATGAAAAAATGCTCATCATCACTGGCCATCAGAGAAATGCAAATCAAAACTAAAGTGGGATACCATCTCATACCAGTTAGAATGGCCATCATTAAAAAGTCAGGAAACAACAGGTTCTGGAGAGGATGTGGAGAAATAGGAACACTTTTACACTGCTGGTGGGACTGTAAACTAGTTCAACCATTGTGGAAGTCAGTGTGGCGATTCCTCAGGGATCTAGAACTAGAAATACCATTTAACCCAGCCATCCCATTACTGGGTATATACCCAAAGGATTATAAATCATGCTGCTATAAAGACACATGCACATGTATGTTCATAGCGGCACTATTCACAATAGCAAAGACTTGGAACCAACCCAAATGTCCAACAACGATAGACTGGATAAAGAAAATGTGGCACATATACACTATGGAATACTATGCAGCTATAAAAAACGATGAGTTCATGTCCTTTGTAGGAACATGGATGAAACTGGAAACCATCATTCTCAGCAAACTATTGCAAGGACAAAAAACCAAACACCGCATGTTCTCACTCATAGGTGGGAATTGAACAATGAGAACTCATGGACACAGGAAGGGGAACATCACACTCCGGGGACTGTTGTGGGGTGGCGGGAAGGGGGGAGGGATAGCATTAGGAGATATACCTAATGCTAAATGACCAGTTAATGGGTGCAGCACACCAACATGGTACATACATACATATGTAACAGACCTGCACATTGTGCACATGTACCCTAAAACTTAAAATATAATAATAAAATAAAATAAAAAAGGACAGCGTAAAATTTTCCTAGAAGATATGTGGTAATTATTAATTCAAAATGTGTCCATATATGTCTATTTCTATTAACCTTTTGATCTGCACTCAAATGACTAAGTATTTTAGTAATATGTGGCAAACAGTAATATTTCCCAACAAAAAATATGAAACAAAAAAAGCTAAATTAAAATTGTAAAAAGAAAATGTGGGAATTCAAAAACATATTAATGTTCTCAAATGTAAGAACATATGAATGTTCTTACTTTAATAGAACATTTATCCTGAACTTTCTGATCATGAAATTATCCAGGTATGCTGATATATTCAATTTTATTTCTAATTTTTGACATATAAATTTGCTATAAGAATTTGTGTTGCTATCATCATTAACTTTCTTCTTTTTTTCTTTAGAGACAGCATATTTCTGTTGCTCAGGCTGCAGTGCAGTGGTGCAATCATGGCTTACTGTAACCTCAAACTCCTGGGCTCAAGTGATATGCCCACCTCAGCCTCCCAAAGGACAAACCACTTCAGGTGCAAGCCACCATGCCCAGCTAATTTTGTTTTGGTTTGGTTTTTGGTAGATAGAGTTCCCCAGAAACCCTATGTTCCCCAGCATAGTCTCAAACTTCTGACCTCAAGTGATTCTCCCATCTTGGCCTCCCAAATGGCTGAGATTACAAGCATAAGCCATGAGCCACTACACCCAGCCTATTATTTATGTTCTATTATTTATATTCTATAACCATCTTGTAGTATGCTCAATTAAATTTTTTTTTTGGAAAATAAATAAGGTATCTATGTCTGATTCTCTATGACTTTTAGGATAGATTATTATGTTTGTTTGTTTTAGTTTCCATAATATGCCATCAGGCATATCAACTGAAACAGAGAGACACTAGAAAAACCTGTCAGTCATGCAAAGTTGGGTTTATGGAAATTACTGCAGCAAAGGAAAACAGCACCTTGACAGTTTTAAGTTTCCCAAATGATGTAAATTAAGAAAGCATATTTATTGAATTTTGTAATCTGAGAATGACTGATTAAGGGAGGCCTTTCAAGTAGGAGTTTAGGATTGAGTAAATATAATTTATGAATGGTAAGATGAAGGTCTCAATGAGAATGTTGATGACTAAATTGTCATGATAGGAGACCTATTTGATCAGATGAGCAAATTTTGGCCTGCATAAATTTGCAAGAATTTCCAGAAGTGAACAGTAAAATTATTTGTTGATTTGGTGTGTCATCTTCTGGGCAAGAGTAACCCAGAGGGCACAGTTAAATTATCTTGACCCAGGTGGTCTCATTCTGTTTCAACAGTTGAGTTATGTTGAAGCAGATGTTCACAGTTCTTATAATTTTGTTCAGTGACATCAGTTAAAAGAAAATCTCTGGATACATTTTCCCTACAGAGATAAACTGAATTTCTATTAGGTATGTATAACAATTGAAATATATGTTCATGATATAACAAAGGAGTAGTAAGTGGAAAAGCTGTCAGAAGGGCCCCAAAAGGTCTGGAAACCCTGGTTCAAGTACAAAATCTAACAAAAAAATTAGCAAATTCTTACGTTCTTATTTCAGAACCTCTTTGTGTTGACTGTGCTCTCTATATAATCTTCAAACCAAGGTGTTTTTAAGATTCACTGTCTTCTTGTAGGCATGCTGAGATGGAATAAAGTGGGTAATGCACATGCCTGCTGGTGAAGATATCTCAGGTGTTATGGTTTTTAATCTTTGCCCTTTCACAGTATATAATTACTATTATAGTTTCACTGGTTTCTCTATTAATCACATTATATGTCTAGTTGCCATATCCAGTTACTATTCTTCATTCTTTACATAATTTGACCTATTTGTGGATAAAACATTGGTGAATATAATATCCTTCATTAAACTGTTTTAATATTTGTTTCCATGAGACAATCTTTTGGTTTTAAAACAAATGGATAAAGAAAATGTTGCATATATACAACATGGAATACTACTCAGCCATAAAAAGGAATGTAATAAGAGCATTAGCAGCAACCTGGATGAAATTGGAGGCCATTATTCTAAGTGAAGTAACTCAGGAAAAAAAAATACTGTATGTTCTCACTTTTATATAGGAGCTAAGCTATGAGGATGCAAATGCATAAGAATGATATAATGGACTTTGGGGACTCGGAGGGCAGGGTGAGAGGGGGAAGGATAAAAAACTATACAATGGGTACAGTGTACACTGTTCGTGTGACAGGTGCACCAAAATCTTAAAACTCACCACTAGAGAACTTTGTCCACATGTTGGAAGTAGCAGTTTATTTCAGGTCAATGATTGTTTATCAGAGATCAATTTTGTCTACATCTCAACAGCATTTGAAAGCTAACTAGCATTTTTTTATTATTCTTCAATAAATATATTGGAAAAGTTTTTGGAGATATGCATCAATTTGAAAAAAATAGTGGATGAAACTCATATCCTAGAAATGTTGAAAAAAAGAAAAAGATACGTTATGAATGCATAAAATATATGTAGATTCTAGTCTATTTTATCATTTACTACTACTGAATATACACAAGTCTATTATAAAACGTTAACAACTATCAAAATTTATGCACATAAATACTTATAGACTGTACATGGCACCATTCCCATTCTAGAGAAATGTCAACAAGTGTAAAGATGCAATACTAAATTAAAACTGCATAAAATTAACTATATTACATACTGAACTTCAAAAATTTTGTAGCCACCTCCTATTGCAAGTGGATGCTGATTATCTCCATGTGAGCAGTCCATCTCTCCAGTACAGTAAAAAGTGATCTTTTATGGTTCTTACATATTTTTATCATGTTTAGTGCAATATGGTAATCCTTGAACTATGCTATAAGACCATAAAATTGCCACCACCAGTGCTGGAACTGCTCTCAAGAAGCAGAGAAAAGTCATGGTATTCCAAGAAAATTGAACTGCTTGATGTGTAAGATAGCTTTAGATCTACAGCTGCAGTTATCCAAATTTTAAGATAAATGAATCCTGAGTAAGGACCATTGTGAACAAAGAAAAGGGAAATTCATAAAGCCAAAGAAGCATCCACACAAGAAGGCACAAAACCTTGCACTTCTTGTGAAATACCTTTTTATCTTGTATTAAAAATGCAACTTTCATGTAGGTGCAGGACTGCTATAAGTAAAGCATACCTATAGATTCTAATATGATTTCAGAAAAAGCAAAAATAAGGTGAAAGATTAATGCTGGAAAATGTAATGGCTGTAAAAGATGGTTAATAATTTTAAAAATTGATTTGGATTAAAAATATTTCAAGATAACAGGAGAATCAGCTTCTGCCCAGCAAGAGACAGCAGACAAGTTCCCAGATGTTGATAAGAAAATCATTGAGGAAATAGGATATTTGCTTGAAGAAATTTTTAGTGTAGATTAAAGTGCCCTATCTTGGAGTAAAAAATGTCACAAATGGCATTTATTGGTCTAGAAGAGAAGCAATCACCAGGCTTCAAAGCAGGAAAAGATAGGCTAACTTGGCCGTTTTGTGAAAATGCAGATGGGTTTATGATCAGGACTGCCCTTATGTCTTGAAGGGAAAAGATAAACACTAGGTTAGCATCACTAATCCCACCAGTCAGAACTTGAATTCCCAAAAGTTGCCAGTCTTTTGGTTGTACAACAAGAAGTCCTGGACAATAAGAACCTTTTTTTCTGAATTGGTTCTATCAGTACCTTATCCCTGAAGTCAGGTAGTGCCTTGCTAGTAAGAGGCTGCCTTTTAAAATTATTTTAATATTGGCCAATTCTCCTAGCCACCAAGGACTCCATGAGTTCAACATTAAAGGTGTTGAAGCAATCTACTTTTCCCCAAACACAACATCTCCAATTCAGCCTCTAGATCAGGAGGTTATGAGGACCTTTACACACAGTACTCTTATAGAAAGTATTGTCAACACTATAGAAGAGAACATCAATAGAGAACAGTGTGAAAGTCTGGAAAAAGTATACCATTGAAGGTGCTATGATTATTATAGAAAAAAGCTTTGAAACACATCAAGACCAAAACAATAAATAATTTCTATTGGAGAAAACTGTGTCCTGATGTTGTACATGGCATTGCAGGATTTGTGACAGAGCCAATCAAGTATATTATACAAGAGACTGTGGAATAGATGGATCAAGATGGTGGAATAGAAGGCTTCACTAATAGTTCTCCCTGCAAGGGCAATAACGTAACAAAAATCTACACACAATAAAGTACCTTCATAAGAACCAAGAATCAGGTGAGCACTCACAGTACGTATATGACTGAAAGAGGCATAGAAGAGGTAGAAAAAACAGTAATTAATCCCTGATACCACCTTTTACCCACTGGCAGTAGCTGCATGGTGCAGAGAGCATTTCTGGGTGCTGGGGGAGGGAGACTGCAGCAGTTGTGAGGCATTGAACTCAGTGCTGTCCTGTTATAACAGAAAGCAAAATCAAGTCAAACTCAACTAATGCCCACCCACAGAGGGAGCATCTAAACCAGTCTTAGCCATGGGAGAATCACTAATCCCACCAGTCAGAGCTTGAGTTCCCATAAGCCTCGCTACTGTGGGCTACAGTGCCCTGGGGCTCTAAATAAACTTGTAAGGCAGTCTAGGCCACAAGGACTGCAACCCCTAGATAAATCTTACTACTGAACTCAGCCCAGAGCCAGGAGACTGGGGGGACACACAATCTACTGAGACACCAACTGGGATGCCTAACAGAGTGCAGGCATCACCCTCTGCTCACCCAAGGATGCACAGCTTGCAGCTCAGCAAGAGACCCCTAATTCTACTTGAGAAGAGAAGAGGAAAGAGTAGGGAGAACTTTATCTTGCATCCAGGATAACAGCTCAGTCACAGCAGGATAGGACACTTGTCAGAGCCACAAGACCCCTTTTCCAGGCCCTAGCTCCCAGATGACATTTGTAGACACACCCTGGTCCAGAAGGGAACCTGCTTCCTTAAAGGGAAGGGACCAGTGTTGAAAGCATTAGCCAACTGCTAAATGAAGAGCCCTTAAGCCCTGAATAACCAGCAGCAATACCCAGTTGAAGACTTTGGGTGAGACTCTGAGATTTGCTGGCTTCAGGTGAGACTCAGCACATTCCTGGCTATAGTGGCTGTGAGTTGAGACTCTTTCTTCCTGAGAAAAGCAAAGGCAAATGTAAAGGGGACTTTGGTTTGCACATAGTACCAGCTCAGCCACACAGAATTAGAGTGTCAAGCAGGCTCTTGGGGTTGCCCTGATTCCAGGACTTGGTTCTTGGACACAATTTCTGAACCTGCCCTTGCTCAGAGGGGAGCCCACCGCACTGAAAGGTGAGTTCCAGGTCAGAGAGCATTAATCACAAGCTGACTAAAGAGCCCTTGGGCCTTCAGGGAACATCAACAGTCATCTGTAAGTATTCCCCTAGGGCTGTAGTGGAAGTGGCCTCAGGGAGAGTCTCCTCTGCCTTTGGAAAGGGGAGGGAAGAGTGAGAAGGACTGCATATTGTGACTTGAGTGCCAGCTCAGCTGCAATACAACAAAATGCCAAGTAGACTTCTAAGGTTTTGGTGTTTGTTAGTCTCTGGCTCCTGTGGCACCTCTGGACCTGCTGGGGTCCTGGGGAAACTCACTGTCCTGAAGAGAAGTACAAAGGCCCGATTGGCTTTGCCACGTGATGATTGTAGAGACCCAGAGCCTTGAGTCAACATAGGCAGTACCAAGGAGTGGTTATGGCAAGCTCTGGGCAAGATCCAGTGATGTGCTGGCTTCAGGTCTGACCCAGTGCTATCATAGTAGTGGTGGCTACAGGGCTACTTGTGTCACTCCACCTCCAGCTTCAGGTAGATCAGAACAGAGAGAGAGACATCATTTGTTTGGGAGAAAGAAAGGGAAGAGAACAAGAGTCTCTGCCTGGTAATCCAGAAGACTTTCTCAGATCTTGTCCAAGAACATTAAGGCAGTACCTCTATGGGTCTGCAAGAACCAAAGCAATACTGCACTTGGGGTATCCCCTAAACCAGGTATAGCTTAAATCACAACACCCAAGTCCTTTTGAATATCTAGAAAGCCTTCCAAGAAGGATGGGTACAAAAAAAGCTCAGACTGCAAAGACTACCATAAATACACAACTCTGCAAGGCCCAGACACAGATGAACATCTATAAGTATCAAGATAATCTAGGAAAACATGACCTCAAATAAGGACCTCAAATAAGGAATTCATGATCTAAATAAGGCACTTGAAGCCAGTCCTGGAGAAACAGAGATATATGACCTTTCAGACAGAGAATTCAAAACAGCTGTTTTGAGGAAACTCAAATTCAAGAGAACATAGAGAAGGAATTTAGAATTTTATCAGATACGTTTAACAAATAAATGAATATAATTAAAAAGAATCAAGCAGAAATTATGAAACTTAAAATGAAATTGGGATACTGTAAAAGTGTTTTACTAGCAGAATTGACTAAGCAGAAGAAAAAATAGTGAGTTGGAAGACAGGCTACTTGAAAATACACAGTCAGAGGAGAGAAAAGATAAAAAAACATAAAAAGAGCGAGGCATGCCTACAGGATCAAGAAAATAGCCTCAAAGGGACAAATCTAGGAGTTATTGGCCCTAAAGAGAAGGTAGAGAAATAGACAGAGGTAGAAAGTTTATTCAAAGGGATAATAACAAAGAATATTCCAAGCCTAGAGAAAGATATCAATATCCAAGTACAAGAAGGTTATAGAACAATAAGCAAATTTAACTCAAGGAAGACTACCTCGAGGCATTTAATAGTCAAACTCCCAAAGATCAATGGCAAAGAAAGGATCCTAAAACCAGCAAGAGAAAAGAAGAAAAAACATACAATGAGGCCGGGCGCGGTGGCTCACGCCTGTAATCCCAGCACTTTGGAAGGCTGAGGTGGGCGGATCACAAGGTCAGGAGATCGAGACCATCCTGGCTAACATGGTGAAACCCTGTCTCTACTAAAAATACAAAAAATTAGCCAGGCGAGGTGGCGGGTGCCTGTAGTCCCAGCTACGTGGGAGGCTGAGGCAGGAGAATGGCGTGAACCCCGGGGGGCGGAGCCTGCAGTGAGCCGAGATCACGCCACTGCACTCCAGCCTGGGTGAAAGAGCGAGACTCCATCTCAAAAAAAAAAAAAAAAAAGAAAAAAAAAATAACATACAATGGAGCTTGAAACATCTGGCAGTAGACTTTCCAATGGGTACCATACAGGCTAGAAGAGAATGGCATGACATATTTAAAGTTCTGAAGAAAAAAATTACTTTGGAATAATAAATTTGGGAAAAATATCTTTCAATCATAAAGGGTAAATAAAGACTTTCCCAGACAAACAAAAGTTGAGGGATTTTATCAATACCAGATGAGTCCTACAAGAAATGCTAAAGGGAGTACTTTACACAGAACGAAAAGAGTGTTAATGAGCAAAAAGTTATCACTCGAAGGTACAAAACTCACTGGTAATAGTAAATACACAAAAAAACACAGAATATTATAACACTGTACTGTAGTATGCAAACTACTCTTACCATAAGTAGAAAGGCTAAATAATGAATCAGTCAAAAATAATATATACAACAACTTTCTAAGACATAGAGGGTAAAATAAGCTATAAATAGAAACAATAAGGAGTTAAAAATTTGGGAAATAAAGTTAAGAAGTAGAGTTTTTATTAGTTTTCTGTTTGCTTGTTTGTTTATACACACAGTGTTAAGTTGTTATCAGCTTAAAATAATGGGTTATAAGACAGTATTTGCAAGCCTGTGGTAACCTCAAACCAAAAAACATACAGTGGATACACAAAAAATAAAAAGCAAGAAACCATATCATATTTTTGGAGAAAATTATATATACTAAAATTATATATAACTTTTGAGGAGGTCAGAACTTATACATGAATTTTCAACTGTGTGAAGGGACATCCTCCTAACCTCTATGTTGTTGAAAGGCCAACTGTATGGTTAATTCCCCCAGATCATCCAGAATAGAAGTTATGCCCAAGTTCCAACAACTTTTGCTAAATGACTAGCACCAATAGTGATACATAATAGATGCTTCAAAAATATGTTTATCTACCCTCCATTTCTTATTCCTTTGCCAATATCTAGCAAAATTAAAAGTATATTAAATGTTATAAGATTATAAAGAACATTATTCATTTGAAAAATAACAAATTAATTAAAGAATATTACAAATGCCTGAGCCTGAAAAAGACCAAAGGAATAATATAGGTTTGTTTGTTTGTTTGTATTTTTGAAAAAGTGAATACATTCTAGTTGGGGTAAAATCCTTACTTCAATTTGACAAAATAAAGCCTGTGTACAGTATAAAAAAGTAGGATCTTTCTGATTGCATTCATATCTTTTCTGTGGTAGAATTTTATCCCAGAAATAGTGGGAAATCACAGAGACACTCCACTACCAAATATTTTCAACAGAATTACAGCAGTAATAAATAGAAGCTGGCAGAGAGAGTTTATTTCCTCTTAATAGTGATTAGATAAGCAGATTATCTAATTAATTCCATTATAAATAAATCTGAATCAGGCATTTATTTTGATTTCTTTTCCTTCTGCTGCATACATGCATGAGAATGTTTTGGAGACTGGCGGCTCATGCCTGTAGTCTCTGCTATGTGGGAGGCTGAGATGGGAGGATTGATTGCACCCAGGATAATGGAGAGAGGTTGAAACAGTTTGCAGGGCTAAGAAGAAGACAGGAAGATGTGGGAAAGTTTATAACATCCTAGGGACTTGTAAATTGGTTTTGACAAAAATGCTGATAGTAATATGGATAATGAAGTCCAGACTGAGGTGCTCTCAGATGGAGATGAGGAACTTCCTGGGAACTGGAAACTGGAGCAAAGGTAACTCTTACTATGCTTTAGCTAGAAACTGGTGACATTTTGCTCCTGCCCTAGAGATCTCCTGCACTTTGAGCTTGAGAGAGATTACTTAGGGTATCTGACAAAAGAAATTTTTAAGCAGTAAAGTTGTCAAGATGTGACCTTGGTGCTCTTAAAGGATTTCAGTTTTATGCATTCACAAAGAGATATTTTGGATTTGGAACTTTTTACAAGTATACTTTAAGTTCTGGGATACATGTGCAGAACATGCAGGTTTGTTACATAGGTATACACGTGGCATGGTGGTTTGCTGCACCCATCAACCCATCATCTACATTAGGTATTTCTCCTAATGCTATCCTTCCCCTAGCCCCCCATCCCCCGACAGGCCCTGGTGTGTGATGTTCCCCTCCCTGTATCCATGTGCTCTCATTGTTCAACTCCCACTTATGAGTGAGAAGATGTAGTGTTTGGTTTTCTGTTCCTGTGTTAGTTTGCTGAGAATGAAAGTTTCCAGCTTCATCTATGTCCCTGAAAAAGACATCATAAACTCATCCTCCTTTTATGGTTGCATAGTATTCCATGGTGTATATGTGCCACATTTTCTTTATCCAATCTATTACTGATGGGCATTTGTGTTGGTTCCAATTCTTTGCTATTGTGAATAGTGCCGCAATAAACATATGTAAGCATAGGTCTTTAGAGTAGAATGATTTATAATCCTTTGGGTATATACCCAGTAATAAGATTGCTGGATCAAATGGTATTTCTGGTTCTAGATCCTTGAGGAATTTCCACACTGTCTCCCACAATGGTTGAACTAATTTACACTCGCACCAACAGTGTAGAAATGTTCCTATTTCTCCATGTCCTCTCTAGCATCTGTTGTTTCCTGACTTTTTAATGATTGCCATTGCAACTGGCATGAGATGGCATCTCATTGTGGTTTTGATTTACATTTCTCTAATGACCAGTGATGATGAGCTTTTTTCATATGTTTGTTGGGCACATAAATGTCTTCTTTTGAGAAGTGTCTGTTCATATCCTTTGCCCAGTTTGGATGGGTTTGTTTGTTTTTTATCTTCTAAATTTGTTTAAGTTCCTTGAAGATTCTGGATATTAGCCCTTTGTCAGATTGATAGATTGCAAAAATTTTTCCTCATTCTGTAGGTTGCCTATTCACTCTGATGATAGTTCCATTTGCTATGCAGAAGCTCTTTTTTGTTGCTGTTGCTTTTGGTGTTTTAGTCATGAAGTCTTTGCCCATGCCTATGTCCTGAATAGTATTGCCTAGGTTTTCTTCTAGAGTTTTTATGGTTTTAGGTTTAAGTCTTTAATCCATCTTGAATTAATTTTTATTAGGTGTAAGAAAGGGGTCCAGTTTCAGTTTTCTGCATATGGGTAGCCAGTTTTCCCAACACTATTTATTAAATAGAAAATCCTTTTCCCATTGCTTGTTTTTATCATGTTTGTCAAAGATCAGATTGTTGTAGATGTGTGGCATTATTTCTGAGGCCTCTGTTCTGTTTCATTGGTCTATATATCTGTTTTGGTACCAGTAAAATGCTGTTTTGGTTACTGTAGACTTGTAGTATAGTTTGAAGTCAGGTAGTGTGATGCCTCCAGCTTTGTTCTTTTTGCTTAGGATTGTCTTGGCTATACAGGCTCCTTTTTGGTTCCATATGAAATTTAAAGTAGTTTTTTCTAATTTTGTGAAGAAAGACAATAGTGGCTTGATGGGGATAGCATTGAATTCATAAATTACTTTGGGCAGTATGGCCATTTTCACGATATTGATTCTTTCTATTCAGGAGCATGGAATATTTTTCCATTTGTTTGTGTCCTCTCTGGTTTCCTTGAGCAGTGGTTTGTAGTTATCCCTGAAGAAGTCCTTCACATCCCTTGTAAGTTGTATTCCTAGGTATTTTATTCTCTTTGTAGCAATTGTGAGTGGGAGTTCACTCATAATTTGGCTCTCTGTTTGCCTATTATTGGTGTATAAGAATGCTTGCGATTTTCTCACATTGATTTTGCATCCTGAGACTTTGCTGAAGTTCTTTATCAGCTTAAGGAGATTTGGGGCTGAGATGATGGGGTTTTCTAAAAATACAATCATGTCATTTGAAAACAGGGACAATTTGACTTCCTCTTTTCCTATTTGAATATGCTTTATTTCTTTCTCTTTCCTGATTGCCCTGGCCAGAACTTGCAATACTAAGTTGAATAGGTGTGGTGAGAGAGGACATCCTTGTCTTGTGAGGTTTTCAAAGGAATGCTTACAGCTGAGATTTTGGCTGTGGGTGTATCATAAATAGTTCTTATTATTTTGAGATACGTTCCATCAATACTTAGTTTATTGAGAGTTTTTAGCATGAGGGTTGTTAAATTTTGTCGAAGGCCTTTTCTGCATCCATTGGGATAATCATGTGGTTTTGGCATTGGTTCTGTTTATGTGATGGAAAGGGAATATCATCACTGATCCCACAGAAATACAAACTGCCATCAGAAAATACTATAAACAACTCTACGCAGATAAACTAGAAATTCTAGAAGAAATGGATAAATTCCTGGACACATACACCCTCCCAAGACTAAACCAGGAAGAAGCCGAATCCCTGAAGAGACCAATAACAAGTTCTGAAATTGAGGCTGTAATTAATAGCCTACCAACCAAGAAAAGCCCAGGACAAGACAGATTCACAGTGGAATTCTACCACAGGTACAAAGAGGATTTGGTACCATTCCTTCTGAAACTATTCCAAGCAGTAGAAATAGAGGAACTTCTCCCTAACTCATTTTATGAGGCCAGCATCATTATGATACCAAAACCTAGTAAGAGACATAATAAAAAAAGAAAATTTCATTCCAATATATCTGATGAACACCAGTGCTAAAATCTTCAATAAAATACTGGCAAACCAAATCCGGCAGCACATCAAAAAGCTTATCCACCACGATCAAGTCAACTTCATCCCTGGAATACAAGGCTGGTTCAACATATGCAAATTAAACTTATTTTTGAAAGGGAAGCAGAGCATAAAAGTTTGGAAAATTTGCAGCTTATTGATGTGATAGAAAAGAAAAACTGATTTTCTGGAGAGAAATTCAAGCAGGGTGCAGAAATTTGCATAAGTAATGAGGAGTCAAATGTTAATCACCAAGACAATGGGGAAAATGTCTCCAGGGCATGTCAGAGGTCTTCATGGCAGCCCCTCCCACCACAGGCCTGGAGGCCTAAAAGGAAAAAAATTATCGTTACCTGGACTCATCCCAGGGCCTTGCTGCTTTGTGCAATCTCAGGACTTGGTGATCTGCATCTCAGCTGTGGACAAAAAGGGACAAACTTAAACTCAAACTGTTGCTTCAGCTTGTGGAAGCCCTAAGCCTTTGCAGCTTGCATGTGGTAATGGGCCTGCAGGTGCACAGAAGTCAAGAATTGAGGTTTGGGAACTTTAGCCTTGATTTCAGGGGATATAGGGAAATACCTGGATGTCAAGGCAGAAGTTTGCTGAAGGAGTGGGGCCCTCATGGAGAACTTCTGCTAGGGCAGTGTGAAAGGGAAATGTGGGGTTGGAGCCCCCACAGAGAGTTCCCACTGGGGCACTAGTAGAGCTGTGAGAAGAGGGCCACCATCCTACAGACCCCAGAAATGTAGATCCACCAACAGCTTGCACTGTGCACCTGGAAAAGCCAGAGACACTCAACACTAGCCTGTGATAGTTTACATGAGGGGGGCTGTCCCCTTAAAAATCACAGGGGCAGAGCTGCCCAAGGCTGTAGGATCCCATCTCTTGCATCAGTGTGACCTGGATGTGAGAAATGTAGTCAAAGGAGATCATTTCAAAACATTAAGATTTGGACAAGCACAGTGGCTCATGCCTGTAATCACAGCACTTTGGAAGGCTGAGGTGGGCAGATCACTTGAGGTCAGGAGTTTGAGACCAGCCTGGCCAACATGGTGGAACCACGTCTCTACTATAAATACAAAAATTCACCAGTCATGGTTGTAGGCATCTGTAATCTCAGCTACATAGGAGCCTAAGGCAGAATAATCCCTTGAACCTGGGAGGCATAAGTTGCAGTGAGCCAAAGTCATGCCATTACACTGCAGCCTTGGTGCCAGAGCAAGACTCTTACCTCACCCCCCAAAAAGCTTTAAGATTTGACTGACTTGCTTAATTTTGGACTTCCATGGGGCCTGTAGGCCTTGCAGTTTGGCCAATTTCTCCCATTTGGAATGGGTGTACTTAACCAATACCTGTACCCTCATTGTATCCAGGAAAGAACTATCTTGTTTTTGATTTCACAGGCTCATAGACAGAAGGGAACTGCCTTATCTCAGATGAGACTTTGGACTTGGACTTTTCAGTTAATGTTGGAATAAGTTAAGACTTTGGGGAACCATTGAAAAGGCATGATTGTGTTTCGAAATGTGAGGACATGAGATTTGGGAGGGACTGGGGTGGAATGATACAGTTTGTCTCTGTGTCCCCACTCGAATTTCACCTTGAATTGTAATTCCTGTATCCCCATAATCCCCACATGTCAAGGGAGAGACCACGTGGAAGTAATTGAATCATAGGGATGGATTCCTCCATGCCATTTTTGTGATAGGGAGTGAGCTTTCACAAGATCTGATGATTTATAAGTGTTTGACAGTTACTCCTGCAACTTTCTCCTTCCTGCTGCCTTGTGAAGAAGGTCCCATGCTTCTCCCTTGCTTTCCTCCAAGATCGTATGTTTCTTGAGGCCTCCCCAGCTATGCTGAACTAAGTCAATTAAACCTCTTTCCTTTGTAAATTACCCAGTCTTGGGCAGTTCTTTATAGCAGTGTGATAAAGGACTAATACATCTTGTAATTAAATAGGTATTTGATGTTAAATGTTATATTAAACAAACAAAGAGTAGTAGTTTAACAGAGATAAAACACTAAATTGCTGCAGAATAACAAAGATGTTCAAAAGAGGAGATAAGGATGCATCTACTAAACTTTTGCTTCAACATCAGGATTTTATTATATATTATTTCTTATAGACATTGAGATATTGAATGGACACACTGAAGATATTGAGGCTCTTAGGGCTTTCAGCTTTGAGAAAGAAATGGCAGAAATTGTAGGCATTTTGTCATAGGTAAACAAAAAAAGAATTGCCATCCAGAAATCTTAAGTACATTAAGATTGGTTCTAGTAACTGAACACGGATGAACTAAGGGAATGTAAAGTGTTTTCGTTGTCTAACATAGTGTCTTAATACTAGTAAAATACAAAGAATTATATCATAATCAGTTAATTAGAAAATGTCAAGCTGTTTTTTCTATGTGGTGCCTTTATTGTAGCAAAGAAACAGAGTTCATTTAACACAGAAAACTACCTATCTAGAAAACACCTTTTTTTGTTGTTGTTTCTGTATTCCAATTTTCAATAACTCTCAGAAGCAATTGCTTTTTATTTGATGTAGCTATTAATACATTTTCTTTATTCAATCTCAGGCCGAGACAACTTTTCTGCTATATTCTAATCTGCAGAGGTTCTGAAACATAACATAAACTATCACAATGGTGCACTACATTATTGACATAATGCTGAATAGACCAGATGGACAAAATGTAACAAATGTGTTAGATGTCTTTGAGGAATATTATTTTAAAATAAATAATTGAATACAATACATTTGTTAAAAATTTTCTTAAAAGAATTAAACTATCAGAAAGGGCTGAACAGGCTAACACAAACATAACACCAGCAGAAGCAGCTACCACAGTTAGAACTCCAGGAAAAATGGAGGGAGGAATAGAATCTTGGAGGGAAGGTGCTGGAATCTGGACTCCAATCTCTAAAGATAATATTGTGCCAGTATCTCAGCAGCTTTAGGTGATTGAGCTATAGGTTGCTAGGATGCAAAAATCTCTGAGGGAGCATGGTAAAGTCAATTTTGGGAGTGCTAATAGAAGATAAAGATTAGAATGAATACAATTGTCATATGAAGTATCCAACAATCAACATGATTTTGCAATAATATCAATAAATATAATCAGTTCCCTTCCTTCTGTGTACACTGTAACTTCCCTCTACTGATCCTTATTTATTAAAGCTAATAGTGAGTCTACTGACACAAAAGAAATGTGGTTTGCAGTTTCAGGAGCAATGTCTCTAAGCAGAATACAAACAGTAGGTTTGAGAATAAGAGACAAAAGCATAATGACTGGTACCTAATTAAAACATGGATTACTGACTTTTGACTTCTGGTAATGGTGAAGTAAGATCCTAAAGGGTGATTATCCTCATAAAGCAAGCATACAATCTGGACAGTATGTAAAAATCAATTACCTAAAGTAACAGGAGAGTGATCAGGAGGTGGGGAGATCAAGATCATCCTGGCCAACATGGTGAAACCCCGTCTCTACTAAAAATACAAAAATTAGCTGGGCGTGGCGGCGCATGCCTGTAATCCCAGCTACTCAGGAGACTGAGGCTGAGGCAGGAGAATCACTTGAACCCGGAAGGCAGAGGTTGCAGTGAGCTGAGATCCTGCCACTGCACTCCAGCTTGGTGACAGAGCTAGGCTCTGTCAAAAAAAAAAAAACAAAAAAAAAAAACAAAAAAAAAAAACCAGCAACAACAAAAACAAACAAACAAAAAAGACAAAGCAAAAATAATAAAAAAAAAGGGGAGAAAAATGAATAATACTTTCTCTAATTTTTTGCCTGATTATTTATGTAACATAGTTTTTAAAAGCCATAAAGCTGTAGGATACGAGGTAAGTATTAAAAATTAACTTACAGACATGATTTTGGTAAAATGGAATAGATCTACTTTCTCTATTTTTCATGCTAAATACAACTAAAACCTATAGACATAGAACATAAACATAAGAAGGCCGGGTGCAGTGGTTCACGCCTGTAATCCCAGCACTTTGAGAGGCTGAGGTGGGCAGATCACGAGGTCAGGAGTTCAAGACCATCCTGGCCAACATGGTGAAACTCCATCTCTACTAAAAATACAAAAATTAGCTGGGCATGGTGGCACGTGCCTGTAATCCCAGCTACTTGGAAGGCTGAGGCAGGAGAATTGCTTGAACCTGGACCCGGGAGGTGGAGTTTGCAGTGAGCTGAGATCTCGCCACTGCACTCCAGCCTGGGTTATGGGGCGAGATTCTGTCAAAAAAAAGAAAAAACATAAACACAAGAAAACCCTAAAAGGAGGAACCAGCTATGGACTTTGAGACCTCAATGAATGAGGAGGGTGAATTCACTGGCTTTTCTTTTTGCCTCCTATATTCCAGACTTGTAACTGAGGATGCAGTCAAGAAAGTCTCCCTAACTATCCACTCTCACTAGCAAAAAGAGAGGAAAAGGAGCAGCTAACAAGGCAGAAACCTTTTAAATAATGGCCATTCTCTTTCAGCTAATCACAGGGGTGGAGGTGGGGGAGAAACCTGCGCTTCCCTCCTCGCCCAATCCAGAAAAAGGCTATGTGGGGAGACTAGACTTTCAAACAAGCACGTCTGTATCAAGCTTTCCTAATACTTCTGAGAGCTGTATCAGAAAAGGCCAAGTAGGGAGTTGAGACTTTTATCCCCAGTGGCAACTGATGCAACTCTCTCTTAATTTGGTATCAGTGTAACCATGCATGAATCCTGGACTTCCATATACACCCAAGAGCAATGTGTCATTCCTCTCCATCCACGTAGTGTTGGCAAAAGAGAATTAGGTATTTTACCATGCCCCAGTGGTAATAGGGCTAGCCAATCGCAGTGTCATTCAAGAGATGTGGCCAGCCAGAATTCTCACTTCCACCAAGACATAATGAGAAGCTTCCCCCTCTGTTATCAGCGGAAGCCAAATGGGGACCCTGGACATCTAACTGCATATGGCAATAATGAGGCAGAGCCCTTTTTTCCTGCCAGGCCAAAGTTACAAAAAAATTCCAGTTAAAACATGAGGTTCAAATAAGATCCAGGATCTCACAACACAACAGCAAATATGTGCATATTTCAATTGGAAATCATCTAACGTACCAAAACCTAGCAATCTTTGAAGCTGAATATAAAAAAAAAATAGATTCAACTTCAAGGTGTTGGAGATATTGTAATTACCTGAGAAAGATTTTAAATCAGCCATGTAAAAATTTTTCAATGAGCAGTTATGAAAATGCTTGTAACATAAAAAATAAAAAGCCTAATAAAGAAATGTAAATTCTCAGCAAAGAAATAAAAGATAAAAAGAAGAGTGAATAAACATTTTAAAATAAATACTACTGAATGGAAATAAATGTGAAAATGAAAATATAGCACATCATAATATGTAAGATACAGCCAAAGCACTGCTGAGAAGTTTAGTCTTAACTTTACGTATAAGAAAAATAAATAAAGTCTGTCAGTAATCTAAGCTTCAAGAATCGAGCAAAAGAAGAGTAAAACCAACCCAAACAAGCAGAAGAAAAGAAATAAGACCAGAAATAAATAAAATGTAAAACAGAAACAACAGAGAAAATCAATGAAATGAAGAGTGGATTTATTGAAAAGATTAAAAATGTTATCAATAAAAATGTAAAATCTTTTTATATATATATTTTTTATTATACTTTAAGTTCTAGGGTACATGTGCACAATGTGCAGGTTTGTTGCATATATATACATGTGCCATGTTGGTGTGCTGCACCCATTAACTCGTCATTTACATTAGGTATATCTCCTAATGCTATCCCTCCTCCCTCTCCAATCTTTAACAAGAATAACAAACAAAAAAAAAGAGACAAGACACCAATCACCAGTTACAAGAATGAAACAGAAGGTATCACTATAGACCCTACAGACATCAAAATGCTAATTAGGGAGAACTACTCATAAATCTGACAACTGAGATGAAATACATTAATTCAATAAGAAACACAGTCACAACTTACCCTACATTAAAGAGGTTGTTTTAATAGCTCTATAATTACTAAGAACATTTAATTTCTTAAAAAGGAAAATACACTCAAGACATCTCCAGGCTGAAATTATTTCTTTAGAAAATTCTACCTAATGTTTAAAGATTTAATAACAATTCTAAACAGTATTTTCCCAAAAAAGAAAGATGAAATAATACGCTCAAATTTATTTTATATAGTATTATCCTGACATGCAAACCAGGCAAAAGCAATAAAAAAATAGAAAAAAGAAAAGAAAAACAACAGACAAATGTTCATCATAAATATAGATTTTTAAAAATCTTTAAAAATTATTAGCATATAGAATCAGCAACATATAAAAAGGATTATACACCATAAATGTCTTTGCCCATTTTATGCTGCTATAACATAATATTTGAGAATAAGTAATTTATAATAAACAGAAATTTATTTGGCTCATGGTTCTAAAGTCTGGGAAGTCCAAGATCTAGGAGTATGTTCTGTGAGGGACTTCTTGCTGTGTCTTCCCATGATAAAATGTGTAAGGGCAAAAAAGCATGGAGGCAAGTGGGTGTCAAATTCACTTTTACAACAAAGTCACCCTCACAATAACATTAACTCATTCATGAGTGCACAGCCCTCATGAGCTAATCATCTTTTTAAAGTTTCCACCATTTAATACTATTGCATTGAGGATTGAGATTCCAGTGCCTGAATTTTGGGGAACACATTCAAATTGTAGCAATGACCAATTGGGGTATATTCCAGGGATGCAAGATTTGCTCAATATTAGAAAAAAATAATTTATTATTTGAACAAGCTAAAGAAAAGTATCACATGATATTTTGAATTGATGCAGATAAACCATTCTTAAGAATTCAATATCCATGCATGATTAATACTCTAAAAACAATAAGAATAGCAAAGGCCATCCTAAACTTTATAGAGAATACAATTTCTTTTTGTTTATAACAAAAAAAAAGCTAACATTATTGCTTTGCTTTGTATGTGGTTTCTCTCCACCAAGCCTCATTTTTTAATCTGATCCTGAATGTGGCAGTTTTGAAGGATGGGGCCTCGTAGGATGTCTTTTAATCATGGCGCAGATCCCTCATGAGTATTAATGCTCTCCTACAGGGGTGAGCGGGTACCCACTCTCTTGGGAATAGGTTAGTTCCCAAGAGAGCAGGTTGTTAAAAGTGTCTTGCTTCCTCAGTTTCTCGTTTCCTTCCTTGCCATATGATCTCTGCACACACCCATACCTTTTTGACTTTCCACCACGAGTGAAAGCAGCATGACACCCTCACCCAAAGTCAAACAAATAATGGCACCATTGTTGTACTTCTGAGCCTGCAGAACTGTCAGCTAAATAAACCTTTTTTCTTTATAAATTGCCCAGCCTTAGATATTTTGTTAGAGCAACACAAAATGGACTAAGGAAATTATAATGGTAAAAGACTGAGTGCATTCCCCTAAGATCATGAATAAGACAAAGACATTTGCTATCTCACCACAAGGAATTTCTAGCCAGTGCAATAAAGCAATAAAGAAAATAAAATACATATAGAAATGAAGAAACAAAATTGCCCCTATTTGCAGATGACAGGATTATCTAAGCAGAAAATATCAAGGAATCTACAAATATCTCCTAAAAATGAAACATGAGTTCAGCATATCACACAATACAAGATTAAAAAAAAAACATTGTTTTTCTAGATATTAGCAGAAAAAATTGTACCAAATTTAAAAGTACTATACCTTTTATAATCACAAAGAGAATGAAATAGGCATAAATCTAACAAGCCATTGAAAGCCTTGTATACTAAAAACTACTTAACATTGATGAAAGAAATAAAGAAAGTACGAATAAATGGGAAAACATACCATGTTTATAAGTTGGAAAACTCAGTGAAGATAATAATTTTCTACAAATTAATATACAGGCTGAATACAATCATATCAAACATTCATCTACTTTTAGAAATATAGAGATTATTATAAAATATGTATGGAAAGACAAGTAACTAAAATAGCTAGCATAGTATTTAAAAGAAAAATAAAATGAGAGAAATCAGTTTACCCAAATTTAAGACTTTTTATATAGCAACAATAATCAAGCCTTTTTGATACTGAGGGAAAGGCAGACCCATAGTCCAATGGAACAGAAGAGCAAACCAAGATGTAGATTTATTTAAAAAATATATGCAACCTATTTTTGACAATGTCTCAAAAGCAATTGAGCAGAGAAAAGATAGCAGTAAATGGTGCTGGAGCAATTGAATATCCACAAGCAAAAAAAAAAAAATTAAAAAGAAAAGAAAGGAAGGAAGGAAGGGAGGGAGAGAGAGAGAGACAAAGAAAGAAAGAGAGAGAGAGAGGGAGGGAGGGAGGGAGGGAGGGAGGGAGGGAGGAAGGAAAGAAGGAAGGAAGGAAGGAAGGAGAACATTTCAATTAATCTATCACACTGCCAAATTTCTGAAAACAGATCCAAAGATAATTATATCTTTTTACAACATCAAATAATAATGCATTATGTATGTGTACTAGAGTGATCATTTTCCAAACATATGCCTAAATGAAGCATAATGGCATATATACAACCATGATTGATGTGATATCTAGTTTTCATTAAGTTATGATGTGTTAATATTGTGTCAGCATATCCAGTCTTCTATTCATCACTGTGAAATACTATGTGTTACGTTTTCTTTGGTTAATTAAAATAAATTTATCTATTACTAATATTTTGCTAACTTAAAACACCAAGAGGTACTGGTGTTTCAAGTTGTAGGAAACATAGCTTCTAAATTAATATATTTTAAAATATGAGAATAATGGATTGCTGAAGCCAATAGTACAAACTCACTCATAAAAGAGATTGTGGTTTATAAAATAATAGCATAAGATTTAGAGTGGTCAACCTCCTGATATTTCCAACTGAACGTTCTGCTTCTGACATTAAAAATAAAGGGTAATTTCTGTGTGAAGTTATGTAACACTCAATATCAGCCTCAAATGTTTTGAGATTCATGCCAAACATTGTAAGTTGCCTGCATAATATTTTTCTGATTGATCATTGTATAAAAGAATCTAATTAAGACTATGAAAAATCAATATTTATGGCCTGCTATCAAAATTTTCTTTCTTCTTAAAATTAACATTTAATTCATTTATTCAATGGATAGAGAGCAAACAACAACAATATTTTTGCCTTTGTTCAAGGTAACATTGATAAAGTAACGACTAAAAAATTGTCTCTCAAGTAGTCTCATTTCTCCAGGACCTCCAGGACAATAGGAAGCACTCTACAAATAAATGACTAATCATGTTTAAATGGAATAATCGCATAAAGTTGCATAAATGAAGAAGTAACCAATCCAGGCTGTAAAAAATTAAGACATACATGCTGCTTAGAAATTTGAGTGTTTTGTTTGGAAATGAGATGTAAGTTATGAAGATTAAACTGAGAAAATTAAATAGATCTAGTTGTGAACATACTGAATGTCAGGCTTAGGAAAACTGAAGCAAAATAAACCATCTAATAGTTTGAAGCCAGAGAGGACTTCCTTTCTTAAATGCATGTTTAGAAAAAATCATTCTGACAGAAATATGGAAGATGGATTGCAGGGGCAACATACTAGAGTCAACAAGAACAGTTATATTCTGCTCTTATTGACTGCTCCACTGTGAAGGTAGACTTTCTATATCCAGGAAGTCAATCGGCTTTCACTTAACATACAGATAAATGAAAGGGACAACCATCTCATTATCAGCTGGATTGACCTGTACTGAGTCATCTTGATAGCTTTTGCTTATGATGAGAAGTCTCTTGATTTATTGAAGTCAACATTACATTTCTCCCTTGACACTACTTCACTTCTCGTATGTTCCCCAGTGTTTGAAAAACGAATAGCACAGGCACCCTTTCCATAAGGGCTTAACACTAGAAAACCTTTGCCTAAGAGAGCAGCCACAGCAGCTTTTTAAGTTCATAGCTCAAAACTTACATAAAGTGGACTTCGCAGGATTTTGCTTAGGAGTTGCAGAATTAAACTTACTGGCTTGTGTGAAATTTGATTAACTGAAATCTCATCAGTCCTCTTGTTGACCACATCCCCAGAAACAGCCAGCTGGACTCCTGGGCAGCTATGTGTCGAAGCAGAACTGAGCCAGCTGTCAGCTTGCTCACAGAAGGGGACTCTCCACAGTGGAATACAGCTCTTTTAGTAAAAGCAGCACTGCCTCAGAGTGCATACCCAGCCTTAATGAATCCATGAACTGGCACCTCTTTGGTCTCACATTCCATTTTTTTTTTTTTTTTAACATTTAGTAAATGTATTTTGTTCTAGTAAAAGAGGCTGAAAATGTTGCTTTAATTTTCAGATACTGGGAATAGTAACACCTTACAAAGTCCAGAGATGTTACATGTGTAAATCAGACACTGAGGGACTTGATTATAATCTCTTGTTCAATGCAGAATGGCCTCAGAAAGACCAGTCTGATTCCGCACTTCATTCTGACAGCCAACTCATAGACACAAATAATGGAACTGGAAATGTGGATACAGGGCACCTAGTAATATTTGTCAAACGCCTTTGAAAAGGATGACTGTTTCAAATCAGAGCTCATTTGAATAGTTAGTCAACAATGAAAAGATCATTTTAAACACAGTTAACCCCTAAAGTCACAATTTTCAATTATCATGGCTTATTTGGAGGAAGGAAAATTATTCAATGTGAGACATTATTTTTATTTTAGTAAGATTTTTCCCCTTGAATCTAATCAAGTCAATTAGAAATTATAGCATAAAACACATAAAATTAAAAATGGATTAAACTTCATGGTGTTTCACTACTGGATTTTATGATAAGTGGTTCCCATATTATATTCAAATTGGTTTTCTTTCTTTAAGGGATCGTTAACATGCTGAGAACCAAATCATGTGGTCATAAACAGTCACTGTGATTGCCACTACATTGTGATTGCTACTAGTTGCTAATGCTGCAAACATAAATTTTTTTTCTAATAAACTTGGAAGAAGGAGACATTGTAATAAACTCAAAGCCAGCTGATGTAACCACTATTATAACATGAACTATAACCAAAAATATCATTTTATATAATACACATTATGTGATGACTTAGTATGTTGCATCTTGTTCAAAGATAACTGAAACAAAATTAATAATCAACCTTGATCTATTCACCTAAGGATTCACTAATGTATTTATGAAAACAGAAAGCAAGAGTATAGCTAAGAGATAATATTTCTAGTCAAATATTTAAAATTCTTTCATATTCTTTTTTATTAATTTTTAAGTGGACTAATATATAATGTATCTGTTCTAAATTTGTAAATGTTAAGATGATAGAAAAAAGTCGCTTTTGTCTAACTTTTTTCTTAGGCCAAGTTGAAATAATAATTTCACATATTCTAAATACGTCATACTATCATAGGACAGCAATTATATATATATACATATATTTATACATGTATAAATACACATGCACACATATGTATTTTGTGCCACCAATTCAACAGGAATTTGTACACTGCAAAATTACTTATTTCCTTAATTATTTCATATATCCTTTAACCAATGATATTAAAAAACTGACATTCACTTAGTCACCTCCCACCAAGCTCTATTCAACATTTTGAGTGTGTAGGAGAGTGGTTACACTCACAGAAACCTTATGAGGTAGGTTTTAGTCTCACTATTTTTCTAATTTTATAGAACTAAAAACTGAGATACAGAAAGGTTGGTTCACTTGCCAAGTATTTCACAGCAAGTGAGTGGCAGAACTAAACTCCAAATCCAGTCAGTATGAATATAGTCAAACTGTCTTTCTTGTCAAGCTAATTGAAGAGTAGTAACTTTCTTTCTCCTCCATATCAGTTTGTTGATTAATAAGGCTTTTGAATGATGTGTGGAAAACTTGAATTTAGGGTCCCTTTATCAATCTCCTTTTCTGAATCTCTTGCAAGCAATCTTCTGACCACTACTTTGAATTTCTGAGAATGAAATTCTCTAGATACTTGAAGCAATATTACACTTTTCAATAAACTTCTAATAAACATCTCAATCTAATAATATTTTAAAAATAGTAAAATGCATAAATTAAAATATGTTAAATAAGAAATATGTGGTTATCTTCAGAAGAAAAATATAAACTCATGTGAAATGCCTAAACTCATATAATTGGTTAGAAGTGTGTCACCAATTTTGCTTGCTTCCTAAGTAGAAAATCAAACATAATTAATACATAAGATTCTCATAGTCACCAGGATGAACAAAAACACAGAGTGATCAGAAGAAAATTGTCTTTTATTGGAACTGAATGATTTTTTTCCAGTACCTCATGAATAGCAAAGAATGAACACGGTAGAATAAGTACAATAAAAATAGCAATTTTTATTTAATTATCACAAAGTTAGTTACTGTATAACTTTTAAATATATTTCCATTAAATCTATCCTACAACAGAAGAAAGTCATAGTTTTCAATTTTCAATTCTGTAATTATAAGATAAAATGTAAACTCTTTTGAGCAATTATTCCCGTAATATGAAATTTTTACTTTTGAGAAGAATTGGACACTGAGGTGTTAGAATTCTGAAATTTCTCTGAAGAACCTGAGGAGGAGATAGCTTTTATTGTTAACAAGGAGGAAATAATGCAGGAGAACTGATGTCCTTTTATGGAAATAAACACATGGAAAAAAACGCAACTATCTCCAATGTCTGGTTGCTGCTACCTCTCACATGAATTTGGGCCAATGGAATAATTGTGGGAAAGAAGAAAAGATACTGAGGAAACAGTTGTTTATCAAATCCAACACAAAGAAAAATGAATATATTTATGTACGAAAGCATAAATAAAATAATTTTGTCTAGACATTTTTAAAAACAATGTGCTAAAAATTACCAACCATGGAAAAACACTTTTTTTTTTTTTTTTTGAGATGGAGTCTGGCTGTGTTGCCCAGGCTAGAGTGCAGTGGTGTGATCGGCTCACTGTAAGCTCTGCCCTCCCGGGTTCACACCTTTCTCCTGCCTCATCCTCCAAATTAGCTGGAACTACAGGCGCCCACCACCATGCCTGACCAATTTTTTGTATTTTTAGTAGAGACGGGGTTTCACCATGTTAGCCAGGATGGTCTCAATCTCCTGACCTCCTGATCCGCCCGCCTCGGCCTCCCAAAGTGCTGGGATTACAGGCGTGAGTCACCACGCCCCGCTGCAAAAACACTTTTTATTCATCCATTGTATACTATAGAATTCAACAGGGTAGAATTTTTAAAATATTTTTTTTTTTTTAGGTTTGGGTGAAAATTGATAAAAGATTATCTGATCAACTTATAGCTTAATATGTAAGTTTAGTGTCCTGACCAGCAAAGATTAAACTCTGTTTTTGGAACTGCTATAAAATAGTGACATACTAGCAAAATACTTTTGCTTGCAATCTTAGCTGAATAACCTACTGACCTGTTTCTCTGAACTTTCTGTATTTGTCCTTTCTAACCATTTACCAGAAAGTTGGGAAAATATACCCTCTATACACAGCACGGTTGAATAGTAATTCTTAATAGAAAAGTATAGCTGCATGTCTTAGGAAAAATTGAAAGAAAGCGTAGCCAAAAAGACAAAGGTCAAGGTTTAAAGTTATTTAATTTTTAAAGAAGTTAAAAAGGTGAATTATTATGAGACAGAAGTATTTCTAAAATATATCAAATCGTAATAAGAAATAGGCTTTAGAAAATGTGAATAAAGTAGGCAAAAAATCAGTTAATTTAAATTTTTGAATTAATAGAGTTGAGTGTCTCCTAAATAAAATATATTCTTTAAATTTTTCACTGAAGATAATCCCGCCTTTTATAAGATGAGAGTTCATGAGGGAAAGAGTCAAGTGAACAAATAATTTTGATGTAATGAAGTAAGTAATATTCCAGAAGTATTCACCAGACTCTACTTCATACCTATACAAGGTACATAAAATCCACCAGAAGGAGATGGTGTTTGAAGTTAGTACAGTAAATAGTATCCACATAAAGAGGATCCAAATCTGGCCCATAAGCATGTTCCATTCCTTTATTTTACAAATGAATAAAATGAAGAACAAAAATGTGATTGTTTTCTCCATGGTCATACATTCAGTTAGAGAAATAATCAAGACTAAAACCCAGATTATCTATCATGTCTAGTTCTGTTTCCTTCCATCCTTTTAATAGTTGAAAATAATTCATTATAACTGTGTTTTTATTAGCATAATCTTTTAGGAATTTTGACTGAACAGATTTTTTTTTAAGTCAGAGAAGGTTGTCTGATCCCATTGATCCTTTCTTTGATTGATGTAGCTAATTCAATCATACATTTCAAAATAATTTTGTTTGCAGACACAATGTTAAAGTGTTATCTAAGGATTAAGGAACTTTCTCACGCAATGCTTCCTAACGTATTTGTCATAGTCTTATCTTTTCCTTGCATGTCACAGACCAGTTCTTTGGTAAAATACAATTAAAAGGAGTTAGTAGGAGTTTTACTTCCTCCATGACAGTGTGAGGAGCTCTGTGGACCAACTGAACAGTGAAACTGATGGAAATTAAAAACATAAAACCATTTAGAAACTCTCAAAATAGTTATAAGAACATAAATCACATAAATATTTATTCAAGAACACCCATTAAAATTTGCAAAGAACTCTCAGAATCTGTGCTATTTGAACCATGAGACAGAAGTATGAGACAGAAGACCCATGTCTTCTTTTCCCACTTCCAGCTCAATGAGATAAAAATTCCACTCTAGTTTGGTACGGCCAAAAACACTGGGCTCCTTTTCTCCAAAACTCCCAGTCAGAGGACTTTCTGGAAGGAGCAGATAATAAGCATAAGCCCATTTATCCATTGCTAATGTTATATTCTGGGTAATTATGGTTAAGACATGAGAGT
This sequence comes from Symphalangus syndactylus, assembly GCF_028878055.3. NCBI lineage: Eukaryota > Metazoa > Chordata > Mammalia > Primates > Hylobatidae > Symphalangus > Symphalangus syndactylus. Next base: position 81,179,939 of record NC_072424.2, read on the forward strand.
TCCTTCTTCTCTGCCTGGCCCCTACTCATACAGTAGAGGCTTGCCTTAGATGCAATGCTGTGAGAATAGTCTTGCCCGAGCTCATGAAGCAGGGATTCCATGCCAAGAAAGGTAAGCCAAAAAAACCTGATCATTCCCCGTCTCCATCAAGTGCTTAGCTTCCAAAGGCTTTTCACTTAGAGTTAAGTACGCAACTAATAAGGGAGAGGGACAGGGAAGCACTGGGTAGAGAAGTGCGGGGTCCTTGGCAAGGGATCCACCCTGGGCCTCTGCCTGCAGACCGAAGTGAGAACAGGCACTCCTGTTTTGGTGCCCAAATGTTGCATTTTCCAAGACCACTCTGGCTTGCCACTCCCCCCATTCTGTGCCCATATAAACCCCAGACCTTTGTGGGAACATATACAAGCGACTGAACGTCGAGACCAGCAGACCAGCAGACCTGTGGACCCGCAGACCAGCGACGGTGGAACAACACGACAGCGAAAGAGAGAAGAGGAGGGATATCTGGATGCCGAGGGGAGTTCTGCCAGTGGGGCGGTTGGAGAGGAGTCCGGCCGCTGGGCAGTCCGACTGCAGGAAAAGACCACATTCCTACTCCATCCCCACCTCTGGCTCCCCATTCATTTTACTGAGAGCCACCTCCACCACTCAATAAAACCTTGCACTCATCCTTCGGGCCGGCGCGTGATCGAATTCTTTTGGGACACTGAGCACGAGTTTGGGATACAGAAGGCTGTCACACTGGCCCCTCCCACTGACACACAAGTCATCTGCAGATAGCAAATCTGAAAGAGCTTTGTAACGCACGCCCACTAGGGCTTTGGGAGTTGCAGACACCCACCCTTAGATAGTGCCATGGGGCTGGAGCCCAAAAGTGCTCACACAGGCTTCTGCACCTGCCCTTCTTCAGGACTGAGTTGCAGCGTAATGGAACGAGTGAGCCACACCCCTGTTGAGGGCCTGCGAGGGGAATAAAGGAACTCTCCCCTTTCACCACTGTCCCCATGTATAGCACTAAAGCTGTGGCTCAGATATTTTACTGGATGGGAGAAAGCGAGGGGACCAAGAGAGTTCCAAATATCTCTCACAGGAACTGACTTCATTTGCAACAGAGTATGAAGAAGTTCTAACCTAAGAATATTGACACAGTGAAAGTTGTGGTGAAAGAAAGTTGATAAAGGATTGATAGATTAATTGAAGATACATACTAAATTGTAGTCCAGCCACAGACTGGGAGAAAATAAATTGCAAAAGACACATCTGATGAAAGATCATCCTTCAAAATACACAAAGAACTCTTAAAATGCAACAAGAAAACAACCTGATTAAAAATTGGGCAAAAGACCTGAAAGATACCATGCCACAGAAAATTATAGATGACAAGTAAGCATGTGAAAAAATGTTCAACATATATGTTGTTAGAGAACTGTAAATTTAAACAATGAGATATTGCTCCACATCTGTTAGAATGGCCAGAACATTGACAACACCAAATACTGTTAAGGACAGTATTTGTGGAACAACAAGAATTCTCATATGCTTAGTGGGAATGAAAACTACTACAGCCATTTTTGAAGATAGTTTGGCAGCTTTCTTACAAAACTAAACCGACTACTACCATACAATCTAGCAATCATGCCTCTTGTTATTTACCCAAAGGAGTGAAAACTTATGTCCACACAAAAACTTGTGCATGGATGTTTATAGCAGATTTATTCTTAATTACCAAAATTTGGAGGCACCAAGATGTCTTTGACTAGGTGAACAGATAAATAAACAGTGGTCCATCTAGACGACAGACTGTTATTCAGTTGTAAGAAGAAATTAGCCATCTAGCCATATAAAGACATGGAGAAAACTTAATTGCATATTACTAAGTAAAAACAAAACCAATGCCAATCCAAAAAAGCTACCTACTATATCATTCCAACCATATGACATTCTGGAAAAGATAAAGCTATGGATTTAGTAGGAAAAAAAAAAGACCAGGGATTGCTGGAAATTAGAGGAGAGGGAAGAACATAGGAAAACAGGATTTTTAGAGCAAGAAAACTATTATTTATGACACTACAATGCTGGATACATGTCAATATACATTTGACCAAACCCATAAAATGTACAACACAAAAAGTAACTCTAAAGCAAGCAAAAACTATAAACTTTAGGTGATAATGATATGTCAATGTCGGTTCCTCAGTTGTTACAAAGGTACCACTCTGTTATGGGATGTTAATAGTGGAGTATATTGTGCATGTGTACAGACATGGAGTATATGAGAACTCTGGGCATTCTCAGCTCAATTTTGCTGTGAACCTAAAACTTCCCTAAAAATGGAAATGTATTATTTACAACTAACAAAAGAACATGCTCAAAATGAAAACTTAAGTCCACAGAAATAAAGATACATTAAATTATAAATAAGATTAACAACAAAAATCTATCAATATGTACTTTCCTTCTCTCAGCTTCTTTAAAACACATAAAATATATAAAGTCATAATTATGACAATGAATCATTGATTTTTAAAAATCTATAAATGTAATATGCATAACAGTAATGCCACAAAAGGGAGGAAAGGGAATGGAAATCTATGGAATAATGTTTTATATCATACTAGAATTAAGTTAGTGTAACTCTAAAGCTTTATCTGATAAGTTAAGATGTATATGGTAAATCCTAGAACAACCACTAATAACTCAAAAATAGTAAAAAAATAAAATAAATAAACTAAAATTCTACCTTAGGAAATAATGCAAAAGAAAGCATTTAAGAAGAAATACAGGAAAAAAGCCATGAGACATATAGAAAACAGAAAATGAATATGTAGCATATGTAAATTCAAATGTATCAATAGTAACATTAAATGTAAATTGATTAAACAATCCAATGAAAAGCCAGAGATTGTCAGACTGAACTAAAACACAAGATTCAATTGCATGCCATCTATAGCTGACATACTTAGGATTCAAAGATACAAGTAGATTGAAAGTAAAAGTAAAAGAAAAAAGGTGGAGTAGCTATAATAATATCAGACAAAATAGACTTCAAAACAACAAATATTATCAGAGATAATGAGAAACATTTTATAGTGATAAAATAATCGATCCATCAGGAAGATATAACATCTAACCAGATTAACAAAAAACCCTCAAACTAAGTGTCTAATTGCCTCCATTTATATTGAATTCATCATGTCTGGCATTCAACAAAAAAATTACAAGATATGCTCAAAGGCAAGAGAAAACTGTGTGAAAAGACAAAGCAAAACTCAGTGAAATTGTATTAAAATATATGAAAGAATAATCCATCATAACCAAGAAGGTTTTATAACAGAAATTCAAAGTTATGTTAACATTAGACAATAAATCAGAGTATGCGTGTCTTAGTTTTTGTTGCTATAAAGAAACACCTGAGGATGGGTAATTTATAAAGAAGCCAAAATTTATTTTGGCTCCTAGTTGTGCAGGCTACACAGGAGGCATGGCGTCAGCCTCTGCTCCTGGTAAGGGCCTCAGAAAGCTTCCAACCATGGTGAAAGGTGAATGGGGAGCAGGTGTGTCACATGACTGGTGAGAGCAGGAGCAACAGAGTGAAGGGGGAAAGCCCAGGCTCTTTTAAACAATCAGATCCTATGCGAACTAACTGAGTAAGAACTCACTCTTCACTAAGAGACTGGCACTAAGCCATTCATGAGGGATCCACCCCCATGATCCAATACCTCCAACTAGACCCCACCTCCAACATTGGGGATCACATTTCAACGTGAGATTTGGAGAGAACACACATCCAAACTGTATTAATGGAACTCACCATAATAACAAAACAAGGAAATATAAATAATCATTTAAATAGAGGCAGAAAGGAAATACTTAAAAAATTCAATTCTCAGCTAACTAGAAATAATAGGAAACTTGATCAAACTGATAAATTAGTAAAAATATGCTTAAGTTATACTTGATGAAAGACTGAATTTTTTACTTTGGATATTAGGAAAAAGGCAACTCTCTTTCAAATATTATAAAACATTACTAAGAAAGGCGAAAAGCCATTCACCTCAGCAGGTGAATGGACAGCTTGTGATGCATTTGTGCAATGGAATATAGTATTTAGCAACAAAAGGGAACAACCTATGATACATCCGTGATATAAATTAATATCAAAATAAATATGTATACTGAAAGAAGCCAGCAAAATAATACTCTATAATTACATATATGTATATGTATTCATATATAGACCTACATACTTACACACATATACATATGTAAGCACCCATACACACAGATGCACATACACACACATTCTAGAAAATGCAGGCTATAGTGACAGAAACCAGATCATTGGGTGCCTGGAATGGAGGAAAATTGGATTACAGGAAGATATGCAGAAACATTGTTGGGGGAAGGAGCTGTTCATTTCCTTAGTTCTAATGATAGTTTCACAGTTGTCTACTGTGTTAAACTAGTCCAAGTTTTTAATTTATATGCAATTTATTGTATTTAAGTTATAACTCATTAAAATGGAAAAAAATAAAGATATAATTACCTACGGAATGTATTATATTTACCGGTAATAGCAACTATTTAGAAAAATAGTCCATAATAATAAAAAGTTAAAGTACATAAAAAGTCATGCATTAGAGGGTTATAAATTATTTATAATTTTATTGTAAAAATTGGACAATCTACGTGTTTCCTCTGTAATTGCCTGACTAGAAATGTTTAACATAAAATTAATGTATAGGAAAATAGTATATAAAAAGAGCTTGGTTAAAATAATTTTAAAAATCCTTTTATAGGATATTTCTAATTTAAAAAAATAACCTCTAACTAGCGGCAACATAAGGCTGTTGTGATGGGTAAAAGGTAAATTTGGCTAATTTTATATGAAAATGTGATTCAACTGAGAATCAGACTTTCATTAACACATTTGTATAAGATATTATATAGTAAAATAATGTAGAATTATAATTGAAATAAATCAGAATAAAGATATAGTGCAAAGCTGCCCAGGGGTGATCTGATTGTCTAGAAATAGAGTAATTCTAATAAATGGAGAGAACTCAGTATAGAGAATATGACAACAGATTCCTAATTGGCTAAGGATGTTTAAATCTGGGAAAAGGCAATCAAGAGTAAAATCACTGGAGTGGGGATATCTAAAGAGAGAATATAATTAAAATCCAGGTAAAAAGAAATGGTTATCAAATTTGGGTAGTGGCAGCAAACACAGGAAAAGAATGTACCCATATACAAGTGAAAGTATAGAAAATAAAATGTGCATAGTCCACATGGGTAAATATTTTAAAGCGTATTTAAAGTTTGACTTCACCCATAATATTTTTTAAATGTATTGACCAATAATAAGATTACAGTTATCTTTAAATGTTTATTTCTTTCCAGGCTTAAGTAACGGATTTATCAGAGGTTTTATTTTCTGTCGGGTTCATAGAGAGAATAATGGAAAGAGAGATGACTTCTTGTAATTCAAACCCTAAAATATTTGTTTATCTGTAACAAAGCATTTCCAATTCTCAGAAAAGAAAGGATGCAGTTTTTTTGCTCAAAGAAAATTATTAATGCTAAAACTTAAGAAAACAGTACAAATTAAAATATAATTAATCTCTGAAGCTCTATAGAATATGAATTTAAAATAAATTTCAAGTTATCCTGATTTTTATATGTTCATTTTAAAACAATTCTGTTATTATAATAGAATTAGAACTCTTTCAAATTAATTATAATTTTATATTAATATCTGTGGTTTATATGCAGTGTTTTTATGCGACTTTATTTGCTGGGAATAAACTATTATGTAAATGTTTTCCAGTCTAGATCGAAATACATGTTTGATTTGGAAAATAATTAAATCTTACACTGAATTTAAACTGGATATGTTATTTTTAGCCTTTCTTATTATAACACCCTACATAAACACATCTGACTGATTTTTAAGATGATGGTCAAAATGATAAATGTTTGATGCTTCTGTTTATAATATTTCTGGAAAAGTGCATGCTGTAAGTCCTATTGAATTATAGATAAAAGTTTCCATTTAGCTAAACATTTATTTAATACAATAGAAACCTGACCTTTCAATAATAATTCAAGTCTGAATAGCAACAAAAAAAAGATTTAGAAAGCAAGATCTTATTTTTAGAAAACTTCTTTCCATTGTATCTTCATATGAATTGATTTCAAAGGTATCTCTCAATACCTGAACACTATGATTTTGTCCATAATTTCTGTCGTAATTATTGGCTATTGGCCTTACCTAATTACTTCTGAAAAGAAATGCTATAACCTAGTAAGTGAAATGTAAAAATAACCAAAACCCTGGATAACCCCCTACAGCAATCTAGTTTGTAAATATGGCATTGATTCAGCTCTCTAATAGTTCCTTTAGGAGGAAATAAACATTTTTGAGGAGAGTATATCAGACGTTCATAGAAGCATGAAAATTAGGGAAGAAGTGCCATTGTAAAAGAAGGCTTTAGTAAATTATATATAAGCATGTGTGTGTTTTTTAAAGCCTTTTACAACTAGATTTTGCTTTACTGATAATGTTCTCTACAGTCCTAGAATATGGGTCTAAAACAGGGCTTAAATTTGAAGACTCCTGGAGAACAAAAGCCAACATTTATACTATTCTTTTTCTTATGTGTTCTAGAGCTGTATGTAATGCAACGAGGTTTGTATTGTTTTGTTTTTGAGACGGAGTTTCGCTCTTGTTTCCCAGGCTGGAGAGCAGTGGCGCCATCTCGGCTCACTGCAACCTCTGCCTCCCAGGTACAAGGGATTCTCCTGTCTTAGCCTCCCAAGTAGCTGGGATTACAGGTATGTGCCACCACACCCAGCTATTTTTTTTTTTTTTCTGTATTTAGTAGAGACGTGGTTTCATCATGTTAGTCAAGCTGCTGGTGAACTCCTGACCTCAGGTGATCCACCTCCCTCGGCCTCCCAAAATGCTGGGATTACAAATAGTTGCCTTATGATTGTGATTACTCCTTAAATGCGTCAGAGAAAGTTTTTAGTTGTAAAGTTCTAGTTACTTTAAAACGTATCAGCATAATTTTCTAGCAATTTAATTTAACATAAGAAGCAATGACAGTCTGTATTTCTTGGAATTTAAATTATGTTTCATCTACAAACAACACGACTAAATCTGAGTCTGTTCAATTAGTGTTAATGTGATATAATGACAAAATTAGTTCAGAGGATTTTAGACATAAATCATGCTAGAAGAAGTTTCATACTTAAGAGTACCAATTCATTCTTTGCATCCACTTTTAAAGCAAATACAAGCAGAACCCTTCTCTCAGTAATTGAATACTAACTCAGGTCAAACGTACATTTCATGACATGAAGAATAATTAGTAATGTAACCAGCAAAGTTATTTTTGTTCATGCTTAATCATCCATTTCCAAAGTGCTGATAATCAAATGGAGTACAAGGTGAAAACACTTTGCTTTAAAAGTTAACTATGACAATAAACTAGCTGCAATCGAATTTGTGGAAAGAAAAAATTAAAATTGGTTAAAACTTTATTTTTAAGGAGTCATTAATTTAATGTAATTATATGAAATTTTGCCTCAGGAATCAACAAACATATATATAAAGTGTATATTTTGTGCTCTTTCATTATCTCACTGAAAATCATAATGTGAAAACTCATTAAGTCTCCAATCCAAACATCACTGCCATTTGTTCATATTTATGTCTTTTCTGGCCTAATTTTCTTACCTATTCAGATATCACTACATGAACCATCAGATTATTTACTCTCTGTCCTTCACCTGAACTCTCTTTCCATTTTGTCTTTCCAACATCATTCTGCAAAACAACCACAATGACAACCAATCTAACCCATAAAATTTCCAACTGTTTCCCAAAAGTGTTGAGGAAAAAAATTTACAGAACTCTATGAATTAACTACTATTCCTTGATCTACATTCTAGCTGGGTCCTTAATATAGCCTATAAATCATTTTATACCTGATGACTCTCTCTTTCATTTTCCTCAATTTTAACCCTTAAGTTCATTGCCATTTTTATACTGCCTATATTCCCTTAATTCTAACAGGACAAATTTATCTTGGATATCATTGAAATAGCTAGGATCCATCTAATAAGAACTCCCACAACTTCCTACCTCACCACGTCTAAATGTATTTGTATCACTACCTTTAGGTTTATAATTATATATGCCTTCTTTTCGTATTGTTTCAAGATCAGGATAATACCTGCTAGCCTCCCTGTTTTTTTTTTTTCTTTTTTCTGTTTGTTTTTACAGGAGGAGGGCAAATTGTTGGAAATTTATTTGGAAATCAAATTAAAGAATATCTTGCATAGAGATATTCTTTAGAGAAGTATTAAATATGAAATAAAATATATGAAAAATCAAGAGTCTGAGCTTTTAAGCATTCCATACAAGAATTTTAATACCAAAAACACTATGTGAACTATGTGAGCATGGTTCTAGTTAGCTCCTTATCCCCCATAAGATCAGAGGATATAAATATACTAATGGAGACGGGGTATAGAGAGGTAAAGTAGGCAAGGTGTCAATGTGTCAGATTCATCCATCTCTTAATTCCCCCAACAGTTTTGTATATTTAATAGGTAGAAATAAGATTTTTGCATTTGTAGATTATTTTAACTTCTGGTAACAGGACTAAGTTACTCAAAAGTCTTTCCACTAAAAAAGGTAAAAATGCTGAGAAAAATATTTTTTAAAAACTCCTCGCCGGGCGCGGTGGCTCACGCCTGTAATCCCAGCACTTTGGGAGGCCGAGGCGGGCAGATCACGAGGTCAGGAGATCGAGACCACGGTGAAACCCCGTCTCTACTACAAATACAAAAAATTAGCCGGGCGCAGTGGCGGGCGCCTGTAGTCCCAGCTACTCAGGAGGCTGAGGCAGGAGAATGGCGTGAACCTGGGAGGCGGAGCTTGCAGTGAGCCGAGATCGCGCCACTGCACTCCAGCCTGGGCGACAGAGTCAGACTCTGTCTCAAAAAAACAAACAAACAAAAAAAAAAACACCTCAAGGGGCCGGGCGCGGTGGCTCACGCTTGTAATCCCAGCACTTTGGAGGCCGAGGCGGGCGGATCACGAGGTCAGGAGATCGAGACCACGGTGAAACCCCGTCTCTACTAAAAATACAAAAAAAAATTAGCCGGGCGTGGTGGCGGGCGCCTGTAGTCCCAGCTACTTGGAGTGGCTGAGGCAGGAGAATGGCGTGAACCCGGGAGGCGGAGCTTGCAGTGAGCCGAGATTGCGCCACCGCACTCAGGCCTGGGCGACAGAGCGAGACTCCGTCTCAAAAAAATAAACAAAAAAAAACCAAAAAAACTCCTCAAATGTTTTCCGGTAACTGGAAAAATAAAAATAAGAAGACCTACCAAATCAAAGTAACCAAATCAAATCAAAAAGCAGGAGTCTAGAGCAGTAAGACAAATACATGCTAAAGTTTATTTTAACTTGAAAGTATTTGTTGGTACAGGTAAATTTGAGATTTAATTTTGAAGGCTTCCTGTGGTATAATTGCCAAAGTCAAAGTTCAGGGTCTAGGCATCAGAGTCAAAGAGAAGCCCTCCCTAGAAAACTGTTGCAGTAAAAAGCTGTAACTTCGGGATAATGATAAACAGGAAATGAACTGTCCCTTACCCACTCATCCCCCAGAAGAATACAAATACATTTGTCTCAACCCTGACACAAGCAAATGGATAAAAAAAAAATTCCTGAGTTGTAACCATGTGTCAGCTATCTTATGGATTTTTAACACTACCTGTGTTAAACTTTGAATGTAATTATTTTATTAATGTTTAATTTTTCTCTAAATTATACTTTATTGTTTACACACACACTGTTCATGTATTTAGTTTTTCTAAGCTTCTTTGTTTTTGCACTTTGTTACTGTTTTTACTTGTCACCAGCGTTTTGAGGGTATTTCTATATTGCCACAGGATTTTAGTATTGCGGATGAGAAGCCTGATGCCAGCATGACTGATTCCTGTATGGATGATCTTTGACTTTTTCCTAATGAAAATTATGTGAACTCTACTTTATCCTGTGGTTTTCTGAAATTTTATTTTATTATTTATTTTATTTTATTTATTTTCTCACACTGTCAGCCAGGCTGGAGTGCTGTGGTGATCCTGCAGTCTCCACCTCCACTGCTTAGGTGATCCTCCTGCCCCAGCCTCCCAAGTAACTGGGACCAAAGGTCCACACCAACACGTTTGGTTAATTGTTTATTATTATTTTTAGAGACATGGTCTCACTATGTTGCCCAGGCTGGTCTTCATCTCCTGGGCTCAAGTGATGCTTCTGCCTTGACCTCCCAAAGTACTGGGTTTACAAGAAAGAGCCATGCTGCCCAGCTGAAATTGTATCATATTGTGTCTGTGTAGGTCTTTCTTTGCATTATATGCTGGGTGCTTGAAGGCCCTGTTACATATGAAGATGGGTCTTTCTGATGTGACTCTCATCTATAATAATGATTATATATACATACATACACACACACACACACATATCCATATGATTCACACATATAATCCATAATATTATAGATGTGGTTCTCATCTATAATAATGCATGATCTATGATTTCTATGATGATGCATTTCTTCATTTATACTTTTGTTTTCTAGAATTGTTAATGTATATATAATAGGTTTCCTGGAATATATTGTCTATGATTATCATCATTTTATCAGGTTTCCAGTTCAGTGTTATATGTTCTAATTTTTGAGAGTTTTTACCAATATTATGTTTTGATCCTACCAATTTCAGGAACTATATTTTTTCATATTTTTTAACTGAAGTCCATAGTTTTTCAGAGTTCCTTAGTTTTCATGTAATGAATGCTTTCTGTTCCAATATCCTAGCCAGGATACCACGTTATATCTCATCATCATGTCACTTCAAGCTCCTCTTGGTTGTTACAATTTATCTGGCTTTCCTTATTTTTGATAACCTTGGTAGTTTTGTGGCATATTGTTCCAATATTTATAAAATATGCTTCGACAGTATTTATCTGATATTTTTTCATGATTAGACTGAGGTTATGTGTTTTAGGGAGGAAGATCAGGAAGATTACTGAGGTACAGTGCTCTTCATCACTTACTATCAAGAGAACAAACTATAGATATGACATCACCTTTGATGTTAACCTTGATTATTTGGATATTTATTTGATTATTACTTGATTATTTGGCTGTTGGTGAGGGTTCTCCAATGTAAAGCTATGTGATCTCTCCAAGTACTATACTCACTGGAAGGAAGTCGCTATTCACAGCCCACACTAAGTAGTGGGGAATTATGTTTCTTTTACTATAAGATGGAATAGCTACATAAATTATCTGGGATTCTTCTGCATGGGAGACATGTCTACTTTCCCTGATGCATGTGTGTATGTATGCATATATGGCTGCATGAATGTATGCAATCATTTATTTGCATCACTATAATATCATAATGTTTCTTTTGTCTTTTAATTATTAAAATAGCTTCTATAAAAGTGTGCGAAGGATTTTGTGTGGACATAACATTTCAAGTCAGTTCAGTAATAACCTAGGAAATCGAAGTAATGATGAGATATCCAAGGAAAGATGCCACTCATCAGACAGATACTTGTCACAACAGTTCAAAAATTTGACTAGGTCTAAAAGTAGTTCCAGAGGCAATACTTGAAGATCTTTAAGTGAACGGACTTAGGAAACCAAAAAGCCAAGAGTTGTCTTTAATAAATTCAAAATTAAAATATGTAAAAATAATAGTTATGGAACTGGCAGGGAAGTAAGAGTAATTGTAGAAAGGGGCATTTTCAGAAAATGAAGGAAACAGAGGACAGATGAACTTATTTTCATTCTATTGCTTCTCTCTTATAGAAAATAGATATAGGATTCTTTTTATTCCCTCTTTATGCCAATGATAAAACTGAACTTTAGGGCTAAATAACTTGCCCCTACTCATACCAGTGAATGAAAAAAAGTAGATCTGTACTTACTCAAAGCATTTGTTTTATCCACTAAACCTCACTGTCTTTCTGTAATGTATAGGAAGAATTTCAAGAAGTATGTATATCAATTATTGACTTTTCAAAACTCTTGGTTTTTACATTTTTTCTAATATGCTCAGATATGAAGCATATTAAAGATCATCAGGACAAATAAATGTAGCGATTACGGGTAACACCAATTATTGTAGTTAATAACTTTAAAGGTTCTAGATTGTACTACTACTTTTTATATGTACAATCAACATTTAAAACCATAAATTTCAGTATTTTAATTTTATGGTTTGAGTTTAAATATTTTATCATAAATCATAAACTGATATTAAATAATAAGCACAATGTTTATGCTTTCCCTTTGTATTTAAGCATATATCAATCATTGAATATGAAGTGCTGTTATAGAAACATTTTGCTCATAAACAGGCATATAATTGTCAGGAAATACCATCTATAATTGTGTAGTTTACTGTTTAGTGAAAGGTCTGTTAGCATTTTATTTCAATTGCCATTGTTTAATGATTTAATTTACACAAGGATAACACTTGGTGTTAGAATTCTTCAGGCTACTATTGTCATATTTACTGACTTTAATTTACCTAGGTTACATTCTAGACAAAGAATAGAAAGTACTATGGCATACAATACCTTATTCATCATAAGTTATTTAAATGTCTGGCTCACAACATGAAGATGATAAATCATTTAAAATAATGCAACTAGTTCCTTCACACAATATAGAAAACAAGCAGAATTGTGTGGATATTATGGCAGATGAAAAGGAATAAGATAGGGAGTCCAAAAGAAAAAAAAGGGAAATAAAGTTTTTTTAAAAAAGTAGGAAAAAGAAAGATCACCATCTATGTAACCTTTAATAGCAGTATGGGGTAAAACCGAGAATGATGGCTTTCTCATTTCCCTCCAGTATAATCTCCCTATTTAAAGTTCACTCTGCTTCGTGTGAATAATGTATGCGGGCTGACATTCCAGGATAGGAAGAAATAACATGAAACATAGTTTAATAGCTTTAAGTGAACAATACCATTTCCTAATATATTAAAGAAAGGGGAAGTGGAGTTCCTCAAATCTAGCCAGAGTAATTATTAAGCTTTTTAAATATCAGTACCTAGACTAAGCAGAGCCAATATTTTGCTGTTGTATTTAAATATAAAAAAGACATGAAATATTTGTCTTTAAATGTCTTTTTTTTCTGTTTTATTTTTTATCAAAGTGCTTAAGTCTAGGTTTAATACATGTGGCAAAAGTTGCCTCACTTATAGAAACTCTGTGCTCTAGATGAAATTAATGAGTAACAACACAGAGGAATGAAAAAAGGCCACAGAATTGTTTCTAATATTAAAGACTGTTGGAAAAGTAGTGCTATAACATCTCATGTATCAAGCACGGTAAAACAATAGGAATAGTTAACAAAGATAAATTTTGAAAATAACTGAAGCCTCCAAGTTAAATTACACTTTCAACTCATGCTATTTTATACATCTTAATACTTGCATTTTATATTACGTTTTGCTCTTAGGTTCTTAAACCTTGTACTTCCTCAGATTATCAGCTAGTGCCAACAACTGAATTTCCACAAATATTTCAAAGCCTGCTTTCTTATTTCCACTAAAATCCTGCTGCCACTTTTACTCTGATAGCATTTAATCTTTATATACATTTGGAGAAAATTGACTTCTAATTCATGAAAATATAAATGCATCCACTTATTTAGGTAATTCAGGATTTCTAGCTATAGTATTCTATTGTTTCCTGTATAGATCTGCCTTTTACAGCTTTAATTTGATAAGTTTTGTATATCACCTTTCTAAAGTTATCATTTAAAAAAACCTATGGTGAGATTACATGAAGCTTTCAGATGTTAAGTGATTCTTTATCTATATATAGATGCTTATGGCACATAGCCAGTGTAAACATTTTGTTTCCTTTCCATTTAAAATTTTATTATTTAATATTTGGAAAAAAGGAATAGATATTATAGGTATATGTAAATATGACGCATATTAATAAAATAAACCCATCTCCCAACCAGTATGAACTTCTTACAGTGCCATCTCTTTCCTTCTATCCTACCAAAAAGGCTATTCTTAAATGGTTATAAATCCAGGAATCACATAAACTAGGGCCACCCTGATGAAATAGATATTTAAAATAGATTATTAAAAATGACGGATCTTGAAAAGAATGTTTAATCCTTGATTTAAACTAGGTTTTTGAGTACATTTGGCTGCATATATATATATATATATATATATATATATATATATATGAAAGCAGCAATATCATTTTAAAATCATAAATCTGCAATCTTATGATAAATGACTGCTATTTTGCTTTAAAAATTGATATTTTGACTGACCCCAACACTCATTAATGTTATTAATCTATTTTGTATTCTTTTTGCATTTTTCTATTTTTTGTGAATAAATATTGTTGTCCCTGTACACCTTTGGGAATTACTACCTCTAATTCTTTCAATGATTCTATTCCTATTTCCCACTAGTTTTCTTAATTACATTCACTGAACAGTACTAAGCTGAATACTTAAAAGAGAACCCCTTCACATGGCGAGAGTTTCCACTGTTCAACTTCCTAATTTCTAGTACTTTCCGTGTGAGCTCCAGGCACCTCTTAGCATTGCCTCCACTGCTTCTCCTCTGCTCAGGATTCCAAGGGCTTTGCCTATTTTCCCACACTCTGCAGTATGGCCAGAAACTCTTTCATAGCAGTAAACTGGAGTAAAATTATGGCTTCTATCAGCTTTTTCCAACTTCTTAGGGATCACGAGTTTTCATTTCTTGATGTCTAGTGTCTTGAAAACCATTTTTCTATATATTTTATCTATTTTTGTTTGGTTCAAGTAGGAGAATAATTTCCAGTCCCTGTTAACTGCATCTTTTACTGAATCTGAACACTTAAGGTTTTTTTTAAATGTTTAAGCCCAGTATCTTCCTAAGTAGAAGTAGACTAAAATATGTGGTTTATTAGAAGGAATGTTTATATTTTATAAAATTTTCATGTTAGATTTTATGAGAGTATTTTACTGTTTTGTACTGGAAAAATTTAGCAATCAACATGAATTATTTTATTGAGTCAAAAAATCTAATTATGTTACAAAAAATGTCAAAGTGATAAAGATATTTACACTGTGAATGGTATCCTTATTTTTTACTATTCAAAAATAATGATAAAATGATACACAGGAATAACAGTGAAATAAATACACATACAATTTTATATAAATTTTTCTATATTATTTGAATAACATTATATTTAAATTTAATTCTTTAGTCTTCTTTCTCTTACAAAACCATTTTAACATTCTCTTTTGTCTTTTATGAGAAGGCATGTGTCTCACCACATTTGACTTGCTTTACTAAACCAAGACTCAAAATTTTTTGTATTAAACTTTCAGTAATTGAATTCCTATTGTTAGAATATTAAAATAAAGTTATATATGTATTATATATGGAATTTTATGTTAACTAGACAGAAGACAAGCAAATTTTTTTTTAATTTTATTGTTATTATAAGTTTTAGGGTACATGTGCACAACGTGCAGATTTGTTACATATATATACATGTGCCATGTTGGTGTGCTGCACCCATTAACTCGTCGTTTAGCATTAGGTATGTCTCCTAATGTTATCCCTCCCCCCTCTCCCCACCCCACAACAGTCCCCGGTGTGTAATGTTCCCCTTCCTGTGTCCATGTGTTCTCATTGTTTAATTCCCACCTATGAGTGAGAACATGCGTTGTTTGGTTTTTTGTCCTTGCAATAGTTTGCTGAGAATGATGGTTTCCAGTTTCATCTATGTCCCTACAAAGGACATGAACTCATCATTTTTCATGGCTGCATAGTATTCCATGGTGTATATGTGCCACATTTTCTTAATCCAATCTATCGTTGTTGGACATTTGGGTTGGTTCCAAGTCTTTGCTATTGTGAATAGTCCCTCTATAAACATACGTGTGCATGTGTCTTTATAGCAGCATGATTTATAATCCTTTGGGTATATACCCAGTAATGGGATGGCTGGATCAAATGGTATTTCTAGTTCTAGATCCCTGAGGAATCGCCACACTGACTTCCACAATGGTTGAACTAGTTTACAGTCCCACCAGCAGTGTAAAAGTGTTCCTATTTCTCCACATCCTCTCCAGCACTTGTTGTTTCCTGACTTTTTAATGATGGCCATTCTAACTGGTGTGAGATGGTATCTCATTGTGGTTTCGATTTGCATTTCTCTGATGGCCAGTGATGATGAGCATTTTTTCATGTGTCTGTTGGCTGCATAAATGTCTTCTTTTGAGAAGTTTCTGTTCATATCCTTTGCCCACTTTTCGTTGGCGTTGTTTGTTTTTTTCTTGTAAATTTGTTTGAATTCTTTGTAGATTCTGGATATTAGCCTTTGTCAGATGAGTAGATTGCAAAAATTTTCTCCCATTCTGTAGGTTGCCTGTTCACTCTGATGGCAGTTTCTTTGACAAGCAAAATTTGTATAGTTTTTATGAAAAATCATTTCACTGAGTTTATTCAATTGTAATTTAAGTTTTATTAACCTGAAATTTTAAGTAATACTGTCTTTGACATTACAGATTAGTCCAAAATAAAAAGAAGCAAATATTCAGTTAATAAATGAAAGAAATATGAAAAATTCTGACTTTTTTTCCCAAAGGAGCAAAAGAAAAACTTCAGTCAGTGCCAATTATTCCACAGTTTTTCAATCCACTAATGATTTTTTATCTTAAGATATTACCTTTAACTATGTTTAACATTTGTAATTATCTTGTGAGTGGTAAGGGAAGAAAATAAAATGTTAAGATTGTTTATATTCTAAAACATGTTTCTAAAATGTATTAATAGCATAAGATAATATGCTAATAATATCATAGACATTATATGACTCAATAGCCACCATATAATGATAGTATTATTGAAATCTGTTAGGACAACAAAATAGGAATAATTCAGAGAAGGGATGGCCTTCCTTGATAACTCTAATCTGTAAGCCAGTAAAATAATTGTGTGAAGGTAGCACTTTAATGAGCTGGCAGCTTCACATGATAAATAAGGAAAGTGGCAATATTACCAAAGTATGAATATTGTTCTAGTTGCCATGTTAGTATTCAAAAAGGTGATTAGAATAGTTGCACTATATGCTGTATTAAATATGATCTGAATTAAATAAAGGCTCTAATTACATCTTTTGAAATTCTTTAATGTTTTTTAAAAATTTAGACCATGTTTTAAGTGCTTATTCACAATGATAATTTATTTTCTGACAAGTCATTTAAACCTACTAATGTTTACTTAAATTTTGCATTAAGAGTCCCTTTCGGCTGGGTGCGCTGGCTCACGCCTGTAATCCTAGCACTTTGGAAGGCCAAGGGGCGGATCACCTGAGGTCAGGAGTTTGAGACCAGCCTGGCCAACATGGTGAAACCACGTCTCTACAAAAATTACAAAAGTTAGCCGGGTATGTGGCGCGCACCTGTAATCTCATCTACCCGTGAGGCTGAGGCAGGAGAATCGCTGAAACCTGGGAAGTGGAGGCTGCAGTGAGCCGAGATACCGTCACTGCACTACAGCCTGGGCAAGAGCATGAAAGTTCGTCTCAAAAAAATAAAAAATAAATAAAAATAAAAAAAGAGTCCATTTATTATCTGATACCAAAAACCATGGTCACCCTGGGAATGTGGAAAAGTTAATGCATTTGGCAAATATATTGATATAATTTGATAACTGCCCAAGGCACAAAACAGAAACAGAAGAGGTGCAAGATACAGGAGAAATGCATCATAATTAGAAGAGAAGCAGCTGAAAATCAGGGTGATGTCATCCAAGAAAGATGGCAGTTTCTTTGACAAGCAAAATTTGTATCATTTTTATGAAAAATCATTTCACTGACTTTATTCTTAAAGATGAGTAGTGAGTAAAAAAGGAGAGTGGCAGCTGGTGAGAGAGCAAGCACTGGAAATAAAGAAATAGCTACAGTTAATCCCTTGAGTAAGAATAATATCCAAATATGAAAAAAGCTTGATACGTGAATATGTTCTAACTAATATTGTGAAATGAAAATCAAAAACAGCTGATAAATTATTAATATGGTAAAATGTTACAGTAAAGTGCTATGGTGGAAAGGAATAACAATACTTTTAAAGATGCTGTTACAGTGAAAGAAACCTAATATTTTTTTTTTTTTTTTAATAAAGCAAACAAGAGGCCAGACGTGGTGGCTCATGTCTATATTCCTAGTACTTTGGGAGGCTAAGGCAGATGGACTGGTTGAGGTCAGGAGTTCAAGACCAGCCTGGCCAACATGGTGAAACCCCGTCTCTACTAAAAATACAAAAAATTAGCCGGGCATGGTGGCCCACATCTGTAGACCTAACTACTCAGGAGGCTGAGGCAGGAGAATTGCTTGAACTGGGAGGTGGAGGTTGCCGTGAGTCGATATATATATATATATATATTAAACACATTATGAGAGTTATTCCTACCTAGTTTAGTCCAATGAGAGTAAGATATCTATTGAATATAGAAATTCATTTAAACAATAAGAAAACTGCCTAACCTCCAGAAATTTAAAGAGGAGTGGGTCATATCTAAAATCATTATATTTACATTTATGGTCGCTAAAACCAAATGTGAATTCAATTATTAATTACATGTATTTTGACTTTTCTTAGTTTCTATAATTTTCTGTGGATAAGTAAAATTTAACACCACTTTCAGTTTAAGAAACTGTACACTAACTCATAATACTTGAGGGGAGTTTAATGACCAACAGAAATGTGGTCTCATTTAAATACTGATTATATTAATCTTAATACATGCTACACTACCTTATGAAAACTAAATGGGGCTGGGTGCAGTGGTTCTCTTCTGAGAACAAAATTTTCTACTTCAGGTCTCCAAATTTTCTAATTTTTACATGATTTATACTTTGATATAAACTTTATGAACTCTGGTATTTAACTTTTAAATTACTTAGTTTTAGTTGAGTTTATTGTAGTTTAGTTTACTATAAAATTACAGGAGGTCATAAAGAAGAAAAAAATTATGTTTTGCTTTCCACTATTTTATTGGAATGTTTATGTTCTGACATTTTTCTCCTGGTTATTATTTATGATTTCAAGCATAAAAAGTGAGAATATTTGGATCTAAGCTCTAGTAGCCATATTTTCACTTGTATATGGATTATTTAGTAACAATAACAGAAACTAACAATAGTCCAATGAAAAGTAATGAATGAAAGTAAATTTAAAAGCTTTCAAGAGCAATAAATATATTGGATGGATGATGATTTGAAGCCCAAATGAAGTTAAAACAATATATTGCATTTCAAGAAAATTAGCACAACTTAACTTTTATTTCTGTTGATATATCTTTCACTTTTCCTGAAGACAAGCATTCAGAATTCTATATGGTACCAAGTTAAAGTACTGTTGTGGGGATAATTGATTAATGTCAGTAGCCGTTATTAGAAATTTAGCTTTAAGAAAGCAGTGGCTCTTTCTCCCTACCTGCCTCCTTCCTTCTCTTTCTTTCTTCATCCCCTTCTTCCTTCCTTCGTTTTCTTTTTCTTTTTGTTAAATAACATTTCTCCAGCACTAATGTTTGTTTTAATTATAAATACATGATGCATAAAAATGTGAAATTTAGTGCAACATCTCACATTTGCAGGATACCAAGCTATGTACCACTTTTGCAGTCTTTGAATTAGGCCTAATTACCTTCCCAACTTCAGGGTCTTTGAACATGCTATTCCTTTTGTTAGAGGTTTTCCTCAGAATAAAAAAGGTATACTCTTTTTCAGCCTTCAGGCATTCACTTCTGTTACACTTCTTCATAGAGCTATTTACTGACTATTCTTTACAAATATAAATTTCCTGGTCCCTTGCAAGTCTATCCAACATATTATCTCCAAGCTTAGCAGAATGCTTCACACACACTTGGGTGGCCAATATATATTTATTGATTATACTCATCAGCAATAAATCTCATAATTGATGTTGGAAAAATTATTCATAAAGTCACTGGAATTGCAAAAACAAGGCAATCAAATGACAGAAATATACTATAGATGTACAGTTATCTTTAGGTATGCATATTATAAATGGTGTCATAGTAAATTTTGTGTGGATATAACAAAATACCACAGACTGGGTAATTTATATTCAATATAAATTTATTTGGCTCATGGTTCTGGAGGCTGGAAAGTCTAAGTGCATGCACTGGAATCTGGCAAGGACCTTCACCCTGTCATTCCTGGTAGAAGGTGGAAGGGCAAGTGACTCTTAGACAGAGTGACAAAGGGGTCTGAACTTATCCATTTTATAAGGAATCCATTCCCAAGATAACAAATTCACTACCAATATAGTTAACCCACTCCCCAAATAGCAGCATTAATTCCTTCATGGAGGCAGAGCCCTCATGACCTAATCACCTCTTAAGGGTCCTGCCTCCCAACACTGTTACAATGGCAATTACAATTCAATATGAGTTTTGGATGAGACATTCAAACCATAGGAAATGATAAGATATTGACATTTTTAAAGTTGTTTACACAAATTTGGTCAATATTGCTAAATGTTTTACTATAAGTAGCATTACTACTTTAATATTTTAATTACCTTTACTATAGAAACTACTCACAATACATGTCCTGAGTTAAATTTTAGCAAAGTAAAGTGCAGGTTATATACTAGATTTATATATTTCATAAATGTAGTCTTTAGTGTACTTTATATGTGATTTACTAAGGAAGAATATGAGTAATGTGAGTAACATCATTACATATGCAATATTTAATCAATGAAACACTTAAAAATAAAAGATAAATGCAAATCCATATTACACTCCACAATTTATTTAGTAATTTATTCAGAGTATGTAAATTTTTATGGAAAATAACTCAGAAAATAAAAAGAAGCTGATTCAATAAGAAATATTTTCTTTATGAAATAATTTTCTATGGTTTTATTATTATTTAAAATGATTTTAGTAATATCAATTTTAACAAAAAAACAACTTGGAAAAATATATTAAAAGTTATAATAATTGCAAGAATTATTTATAATCTCCAACAGGTTAAATTTAATGCATGATTATGACTTAAAACAGAAATGTTACTAAGCAGGTAATTTATCACAAAATATATGCAATAAAGTATCAAAAAAGGAATGCAACTGGGAAGATTAAGCTGAATTTCAGAATAAATTTATTGGGTTTTTGTCCTTAATGTTGTTACCAGCTTCTTTTTTAATGGGACTAGCTCACTGATAATGTGAAGATAAAATGTGAATGATAAATACATGAATCCAGAGATTAAAATCTGCACATGTTAATTCAAATGAAAAAGAATTTCAGCCAAAATGTCCAAGGGACTATAAATTCCATGATAAACTAAATAACATGCTTCAGGAATAAAGAAAATAGAAAAATCCTAAGGGTGTAAGCATTCAGGTATTTGGCCGTTTATTCATATGGTCCGCTATTATAATCGGCCAGTAATCTAGGAGTCTGCTCCCAGCCCACTCACATCTGAACCTCTCAGAGGGAAATCCTTTTGTCCCAGATAATGTAAATGTGTATGGCAGTGGCTAGAAGCAAATTCTCTAAAGAAAAGTTTTTCTTTTGACATTTAGATCATTTCATTATTTCCTTCAGAATGTATTTTTGTGAATGCTGTGAAATGATTTAGTGTTTTTTTTCTCTATGAATAACCAGTTCTAACACTTTTGAATAGTATATTCTTTATTCAATAATTTGGCCTGACAATTTCATCTATATATGTTCTATAGATTATGGGCTTTGTTTCATTGCTCTCTCTCTACAGATATAGATATAGATATAGATATAGATATAGATATAGATATAGGTATAGATATATAGATATAGATAGATACAGATATAGACATTGATATAGATATAGATCAATGCCATATTATCTGATTTAATATAGCATTATAATAAGCCTCAGTATCTGAAAGGATAATTTTTCTACAGAGTTATTTTTTTCTGAAATTTATTTTTATTATTAATCTTTGCTTTTCCAAATAAGCTTTTACATAAATTTGTTAATTTTCTTAAAAAATTAGATCAGAGGTACAACTGGAATTGTGTAAGCTTATAGCTAAATTTGGAGAATATTTATGAAATAATTTCTTCTTAAATACATTGAGAAGAAATTACATATTCATTCATTTTAATTATATTTTAGTAGCATTTTATAATTGTCCTCACAAAGATCCTACCTATTTTTTACTATACTCATCTTAGATATATTATCATTTTCTTACTGGTACCAAAGGTTGTTTAAATATAATTTCTTCTTATTATTTATTGCTAGTATGTGAAGTGCAATCAATTTTCTTATTTAAATCCTATATCTAGAAAATCTAATACATTTCAAATTCTAATCCACTTAATTTTTTCTCATTTTTTATTGTATTATTATACTTTAAGTTTTAGGGTACATGTGCACAATGTGCAGGTTTGTTACATATGATACATGTGCCATGTTGCTGTACTGCATCTATTAACTCATCATTTAGCATTAGGTATATCTCCTAATGCTATCCCTCCCCCCCTCCCCCCACCCCACAATAGTCCCCAGAGTGTGATGTTCCCCTTCCTGTGTCCATGTGTTCTCATTGTTCAGTTCCCACCTATGAGTGAGAACATGCGGTGTTTGGTTTTTTGTCCTTGCAATAATTTACTGAGAATGATGATTTCCAGTTTCATCCATGTCCCTACAAAGAACATGAACTCATCATTTTTTATGGCTGCATAGTATTCCGTGGTGTATATGTGCCACATTTTCTTAATCCAGTCTATCGTTGTTGGACATTTGGGTTGGTTCCAAGTCTTTGCTATTGTGAATAGTGCTGCAATAAACATATGTGTGCATGTGTCTTTATAGCAGCATGATTTATAATCCTTTGGGTATATACCCAGTAATGGGATGGCTGGGTCAAATGGTATTTCTAGTTCTAGATCCCTGAGGAATCTCCACACTGACTTCCACAATGCTTGAACTAGTTTACAGTCCCACCAACAGTGTAAAAGTGTTCCTATTTCTCCACATCCTCTCCAGCACCTGTTGTTTCCTGACTTTTTAATGATCGCCAATCTAACTGGTGTGAGATGGTATCTCACTGTGGTTTTGATTTGCATTTCTCTGATGGCCAGTGATGATGAGCATTTTTTCATGTGTTTTTTGGCTGCATAAATGTCTTCTTTTGAGAAGTCTCTGTTCATATCCTTCGCCCACTTTTTGATGTTTTTTTTTTTTTTCTTGTAAATTTGTTTGAGTTCATTGTAGATTCTGGATATTAGCCCTTTGTCAGATGAGTAGATTGCGAAAATTTTCTCCGATTTTTTAGGTTGCCTGTTCACTCTGATGGTAGTTTCTTTTGCTGTGCAGAAGCTCTTTAGTTTAATTAGATCCCATTTGTCAATTTTGGCTTTTGTTGCCATTGCTTTTGATGTTTTAGACATGAAGTCCTTGCCCATGCCTATGTCCTGAATGGTAATGCCTAGGTTTTCTTCTAGGGTTTTTATGGTTTTAGGTCTAACACGTAAGTCTTTAATCCATCTTGAATTAATTTTTGTATAAGGTGTAAGGAAGGGAGCCAGTTTCAGCTAGTGTTAGCTGTGAATACTGATGATTTTTCTTCTCCACTATTTTTTTTCTCAACTCAGTATGCTGGCTAGGATTTTGAGGGTGGTCCTCTATGTTATGGCTTAAAAGTACGAGTAGAGTGTTCCCTGTACTAGCTAGTTGTCTAGATACTTTGTTCACAGCCTTGCTTCTCAAACTCAAGAACATATGTTATGTTACAAGGAAATCCTAAAGCTATCTGAGCTTCAAAAACTAGAAGAAACCTGACTTCTCTGAATGTTTTGCCAAAAATAATCAATCTGACAATTTCCCAGGGGCCTTTCTTGGCCCTTGTATCAGTTGATCTGAGCTTGTACTACACATCCAAAATTATGCTTAACCCTACAGATGTCCCATCCTAATGTTTTTAAACTAGAACATTCTTTCCAGTCAACTTCTCTGGAGATTGCATTCAATCACAAATGTTTAAAAAAATTGGCTAAATTTCATGCTCTTTCAATGGTACTTTTCTTGCTTACAGTAGGTCCTATCACTACTCACTTTAGTATCATTTTAGAACATTATGTCTGAGAGGAGATGTAGTTTATGGTTTTCATTCTTCCATAGTGAATCACTTCTCAAATAGTTTTCCTAAAAACCACTGAAGTATAGTAATCAATCTATAAGATAAAATAGACTATGCTGACAGAGATAATAATTGGCAAGGTAATAAATGCAATCGGAAATTCTGCAACGGTTGTGACTAAACGTTGCCACCTGAATAATATTTTAACAAATATACAATTTGAGCCTGAAAAACATTTTTGGGTATTTTTAGTACCTTAGTAGCTACCAAAAATGTTGAATTATTAATAATTCTAACTTTTATTGAGGAATTACTAGATGCTTAGCACTTTTCTAAACACGTTAAATATATTATCTCATTTAGTTATCACAAAAACATTAAAATGCAAATACAATGATTCCCTTTTTTAAGCTGACTAAAATGAAGAACAAGTTGCTCCATAATTCGTCAAGCTGCCTCATTTATTTCACTGTTCTCATTTTCCTCGAGGTGCAGTGGCTTGCCAAGAGAACTGTCAGTGCCTCCATGGTCACACCGGCAAGAAACCTCTCCTGTGCCCTAAGATTGGGAGTGGGCAAAATTAACTACAAAATAATTTGGGATTGCTGAGCATAGCAATGTGAAGTTCCTCAAGTATGCCTTGATAAGTAAATGTTTTATAAAAAGCAAGACTTTTTCCAGGCATGCAGTCCCTTTTTCTGATAGAACGGTTGCCCAGATAAGACAATTTTCTTCTATGAATAAATTGTTTTTTGGAATTTTCTGAGGTTAAACAATGAATTTATCTACTGTTTTTCAACATTGTCCTCAGGCGCAAGAATTTCCCAGAACAATAGTTCAAGTCACCTTAACATAGTGGTCTTAGTATTGAGTCCTGATAGTAAACCTATGTGGATGCAGGTGGCCTTAATTATCAACTCCAACTCTAGGATACTCAGCATAAGATGCTTAAGTCCCACATACATTTATTTAACTATAATATTTCTATAAATCCAGATGTATTATGAAAATTTCCCATCCATGTTAATTTTTTATATAAATTATGTTCCTGTCAAAAATTGCCACGCAATTCAATTGTATGCTTCAATGTTGAAAATGAAGTTCCCAGAAGCTTTTAATTGTTATCTTATACAGAGGCTCACCCTTGATATAAACTCCCATTACTTAAATGACTTTTACTTCTGTTTTATTTGCAAATTCTATTGCTAAATTGGGTTAAGGAAATGTCAGTACTGATACAGATGATTTATTCTATAATTTTGAAGCAAGAAATAGTGAATGGCATTTTGGAATATTATACACAAGAAAGAGCGTATGAAAATGTAGTGATTCAAAACTCTTACAGCAGTAATAACGTACCATAAGAGTGAGAGAATATCAACTAGAGCAATGCTAAGTTTAAACCTTTAATCTAAAATGATGCAGCATGAGAATAACTCTGAGGGATGTTTGTCCTTGGGGAAAGGAAGATAACTTTTTATAGAGCTTTAACAGCAAAAGTCCAGATGGTTTTACGAATAGTTGGACCAAAACAGTTCTCAGAAGAAGAGGGAATTTTCCTTGTAGTTTAGCAGGTGCTGTTGGGCAATTTTTGCTTCGCAAGAGGACTGGAGATGAAGAATTTGATGTTACATTTATGTAAGGCCCACAGTGGAAAATGGTTTTCAGTATGTATCACATGGAACTTCCATTAAAATAATAAGAAGAAATAATTACCTATGTCTCTGTAAACTCTAAAGTGTTTTAAAATTAAAATTATAATATTTAAAGAAGCATGCTTCGCTTCCAGATGACTGACTAGAGGCATCTAGTACTAACTTCCTCCACAAAGAAGAACCAAAATAGTGAGTAGATAATCACACTTTGAATAGATCATCTAAGAGAGACACGAATTCAACAGAGTGGTGCCAGGAAACACCTAAAACAAAAACGGAAAGGGAAGTAAGGCAGCCTGCTTAGCTAGAGTCAGCTGGTGCCCCAATGCAGGCAAAAGGTAAGTGAGACACCCCCAGTGATCTGCATTCCCACTGAGGACTCCTGCAAATCTAGCCATGGGAAAGTCCCTTGATCCTTGCAGGCTCTGAGACTAACACATGGAGCTGCCTGGAAACAAGGATGTGGTGTAACTCCAGAAAGGAAGCTCACAATGTGTCACATATGACTTGAAGACCTAACCAGTTACAGTACAGTGCCATTTTGAGAGCCCAGACCCACCAGACTCCATCCACCCCTGGAGTCCCACAACCCTTGAATCTCCACATTCCTGGTGCCCATTGACATCCTTAGCCCAGAGCCACTGCCATGACTGGTAGCTGCTACCAGGGCCAAAGTGAGCTGCCACCCATTTATGAGTGCCCTCAGGACAGGCTATCCTGCCCACACCTGCCATCTGGGGCAAAAGTGTACTCTCCTTAGTCACTTGCCTACTGCTACTAGCATTGAAAGCAACCCTGCCCTCCCCAGTAGCAGGGCTGCAGCATAGCTGCTGCTGGCCCACCTAAGCATTCTGTCAGGGGAATGGGGATTTTCCTGCCCACCATTACCACAACCAACACCTGCACACACCAATGGGGAACCTGATGACAGACCCACCTGGCCCAGCTCTGCAACCCCCTCAGTGCCCAAATATGCCATCAAGAGCCTGGGAATTACTCAGCCCCGTCCACCACCATTGGCACCTGAGAACGGCTTTCAGGGGCCTGAGACAAGACCCACACAACCTGCCACTAAACCACTGCTGGCACCCACCCACACGTGCCACCTGCAGGCCTGTGGACTGACCCACCAGGCTGGTCATGGTCACTGCCAACATTAGCCTGAAGTGCTTGGGAGTTAGAAGCTTGTCCTGCCAGTGCTACTGCCATCATTCATGTCATATCCACCACCCAGGGGCCAAAAAACCCATCCATCTGCCCAGCTCATTGCTGCCACTATCAACACCCTGCCTCTAGGCTCGTAAAATGACCTAAATGAACATATGCCACCCTGGGGCCCAAGGACAGGCATACTTAGACCATTGCTGTAATTACTGAGGCCCAAGTACAGGCCTATCTAGCTTCCCTGTCATCAGAAAAATATTTACCATCACAAAAACAGACAAAGTATAAAGCCCATGGGTAGAGCAAACACACAAGTAAGGAAACAACCCAATGTTACCACTACAAAAGACAGCAAAGTACAAAGATAAACAATAAGAGAACCAAAGGAACAGGGATATACAAAACAATCAGAAATCAATTAAAAAATGACAGATATAAGCCCTCACATATCAATAATATTGTTGAATGTACGCAGATTAAACTTTCCACTTAGACTGGCTAAGTGGATTTTTAAAATAGCCTAACAATATGCTGCCTACAAAAAAACTCATCACACGCATTGACTACATGTAAAAAGATGGAAAAATTCATTCCCTACAGACAACAACAACAATAACAACAAACAAACAAACAAACAAAAAACAGCAGAAAGAGCTTTACTTACATAGATGAAATAGAGTTTAAGTCAAAAATGCAAAATAAAGGAAACTCACTATATAATGATAAAGAGATCAATTCAGCAAGAGGATATAACAATACTAAACATACATGCATCCAACAATAGTGCATCCAAATATATAAAACATATTATTGGCTCTAAAGGAAGAGATACACTCTAATACAATAATAATTGGGACTTCAATGCCCCGCTCTAAGCAGAAAATCAACAAAGAAACTTGGATTTAAACTTCACATTAGACCAAACGGACTTACCAGTCATTTACAGAACATTTCATTCAAAAGCTACAGAATACACACTTTTTCTCATCACCATATGGAACATTCTTCAGGATAGGGCATATATTAAGCCACAAAACAAGTCTCAAAAAAATTTTAAAAAATTGAAATCATATCAACTATCTTCTCAGAACACAGTGAAATTAAATGAGAAATCAAAAAAAAAAAAAAAAGAGAGAAGCTTTAGAAAATGTACAAACACAAGCAATATGCTCCTGAATGACTATTTGGTAAACAATGAAATTAGAAACGAGATTTAAATTTCTTGAAATAAACGAAAATGAAAACAAAACATAATAAAACCTACTGAATACAGCAAAAGTAGTGCTAAGAGGGAAATTTATAGCAATTAAGACCTATATCAAAAAGTAGAAATATTTCAAATGAAGAACCAAACAGTGTTCCTCAAGAAACTAGAAAATCAAGAACAAACCAAACCTAAAACTTAGAAGGATAGAAATAATGAAAGTTATAGCAGAACTAAATGAAATAGAGATTAAAGATACAATCAATAGAATAAAAATTTAGATTTTTGAAAAGATAAAATGCATAAGCCACTAGCTAGCTAGACTAACTGAGGAAAAAAAGAGAGAAGATTCAAATAAACACAATCTGATATAAAAAGGAAACATTTAAAGTGATACCACAGAAATACAAAAGATCACCAAAAACCATTATGAACAACTATACACCAACAAACTGGAAAACCTAGTGGAAATGGATACATTCCTGAACACACGCAACCTACCATAAGTGAATCATTGAGAAACTGAAAACCTGAACAAACAAAAATGGAGTAACAATAATGAATCAGTAACTAAAAGACTCCCAGCAAAGGACAGTTCAGGACTGGATGGCTTCACTTCAGAAGTCTACTAAACTTACGAAGAACTAGTATTATCCTCCTCAATCCATTTCAAAAAAAAAATCAAGAGGAAGGACTTTCCCTAACTAATTCTATGAGGCCAGCATTATCTTGATATCTAAACCAGATAAGGACACACCAAATAAGGAAACTACAGGTCAATATCCCAGATGAACATAGATTGTTAAATTATCAACAAAATACTAGCAAACAAAAACCAACAGCACCTGGAAAAGATAATACACCATCATCAAGTAGGATTTATGCCAGGGATGCAAAGATAGTTCAGCTATGCAAAACAATAAATTTGTTGTATCATATCAACAGAATTAAGGACAAAAATTATATGATTATCTCAATACACGCAGAAAAATAATTTGATAAAATTCAAAATCCCTTCCTCATAGAAACCTTCAACCAACATGCAAAGAACATATCTCAAGATAATACAGGCCATATAATGCAAACCCACAGCTGACATCATACTTCATGAGGAAAAGCTCAAAGTCTGTAAGAACTGGAACAAGTCAAGATGATCACTTTTACCACTTCTGTTCAAATAGTACTGGAAGTTCCAGCCAGAACAATCAGACAAGGAAAAAGAAATAAAAAAGCATCCAAATTGGAAAAGAGGAAGTCAAACTGTCCCTCTTTGCAGATGACATACTCTAATATAGAAAGAAACGTAAAGACAATAGCAAAAAAACTCTAAAGTTGCTTGAGGCACAATCAACATACAAAAATTAGGAGCATTTCTGTGCATCAATAATGAACTAGCTGAGTAAAAATCAAGAAATCCCATTTACAATAGCTACAAAAATATAAAACACCTTGAAATACATTTACTCAAAGAGGTGAAAGACCTCTACAATGAAAACTACAAATCACTAATGAAAGAAATTAAAGAGGGAACAAACAAATTGAAAGGCATTCCATTCTGAGGGATTAAAATAATTAACATTATTAAAATGATGATGTTTCCCAGTCAAATCTATAGATCCAATGCAATTCCAGTCAAAATACCAATGGCATTCTTCACAGAATAGAAAAACAATTATAATATTCTTATGGAATCAAAAATCAGCTTAAATAGCCAAAGCAATCCTTAGCAAAATAGCAAAGCTGGAAACATCACATTACCTGACTTAAAAATATTTTCCAAGGCTATCATAATCGAAAGAGCACGGTACTGGTATAAAAACAAGAAGATAATCAGTGAAACAAAACGTAAAACTCAGAGATAAACCCATGTATTTACAGCCAACTGATTTTCAACAAAGGAGCCAAAATTGTACATTGTGGAAAAAACACCCTCTTCAATAAATGGAGGGTGAGAAAATTGAATATCTGCAAGCAAAAAATAAAACTCACCCCCTATGTCTTCTCATATAAAAAAAGTCAACACAAGATGGAGTAAAGGCTTAAATGTAAGGCCTGAAATGGTAAAACATAAAAACATAGGCGAAACACTTTAGGACTTTGGTCTAGGAAAGAATTTTATGGATAAGACCTTAAAAGTTCAGACAACAAAAACAAAAAGAAACAAATGCAACTATACTATGCTAAGAATCTTCTGCAAAGTGAAGGTATCAATCAACAGAGTGAATAAACAACCTATTGGATGAGAGAAAATATTGGCAAAATATTCATCTAACAAGAGACTAACGTATGAATCCCAAGCCAGAGTAATCAGGCAAAATAAAGAAATAATGGGCATCCATATTGGAAAAGAGGAAGTCAATATTTGTCAATGATATGATTGTACAGTTAGAACATCCTAGACTCCTCCAAAAGATCTCTAGATTTGATAAATGAATTCAGTCAATTCTCATATTTAAGAAATCAGTGTTCACAAATCAGTAACACTGGTATAGACCAACAACAACCAAGCTCAGAATCAAATCAAGAACCCAATTTCTTTTACAATAGCTGCAAAAAAATGTAATGAAATACCTAGGAGTACACATAACCAAGGAAGTAAAAGATCTCTGATGGCATTTGGCTCTATGTCTCCACCCAAACATCATGTTGAATTTTAATTCTGAGTATTGTGGGAGGGAGCTGAGGGGAGGTGAGTGACTCATGGGGGCAGATTTCTCCTTTGCTATTCCTGGGACAGTGAGTTATCACAAGATCTGTTTACTGGAAAGTGTGTAGCACTTCTTCCTTCACTTTCTCTCTCTCTCTCTCCTCCACATGTGAAGACATGATTGCTTCCACTTTGCTCTTCCACCATGTTGTGCTTTTCCTGAGGCCTCCACAGCCATGACTCCTTTACTGCTTGTGTAACTGTGAGTCAATAAAACCTCTTTTCTTTATAAATTCCCCAGTCTCAGGTAGTTCTTTATAGCAATGTGAAAACCCGCTAATACAGAGAATTGGCACCAGAGAAGTGGGGCATTGCTGTAGAGATACCTGAAAATGTGAAAATAACTTTGGAATTGTGTAATAGACTGAGGCTGTAACAATTTGGAGGGCTCAGATGAAGACAGGAAGATGAGGAAAAGTTTAGAACTTCCTAGAAACTTGTTGAATAGTTTTAACCAAAATGCTCATAGTGATATGGGTAATAAAGTCCAGGCTGAGAAGATCTAAGATGGAGATAAGAAACTTATTGGAAACTGGAGTAAAAGTCACTCTTGCTACGCTTTAATAAAGAGACTGGCAGCATTGTGCCCTTGCCCTAGAGATCTTTAGAACTTTGAACTTGAGACAGATAATTTAGGATATCTGGTGATGGGAATTTCTTTTTATTATTATTTTTATTAATATTATACTTTAAATTTTAGGGTACATGTGCACAATGTGCAGGTTCGTTACATATGTATACATGTGCCATGTTGGTGTGCTGCACCCATTAACTCGTCATTTAGCATTAGGTATATCTCCTAATGCTGTCCCTCCCCACTCCCCGCACCCCACAGCAGTCCCCGGAGTGTGATGTTCCCCTTCCTGTGTCCATGTGTTCTCATTGTTCAGTTCCCACCTATGAGTGAGAACATGCAGTGTTTGGTTTTTTGTCCTTGTGATAGTTTGCTGAGAATGATGGTATCCAGTTTCATCCATGTCCCTACAAAGGACATGAACTCATAATTTTTTATGGCTGCATAGTATTCCATGATGTATAGGTGCCACATTTT
This sequence comes from Symphalangus syndactylus, assembly GCF_028878055.3. Classification (NCBI taxonomy): domain Eukaryota; kingdom Metazoa; phylum Chordata; class Mammalia; order Primates; family Hylobatidae; genus Symphalangus; species Symphalangus syndactylus. The sequence continues at coordinate 81,211,956 of NC_072424.2, forward strand.
CTTAATCCAGTCTATTGCTTTTGGACATTTGGGTTGGTTCCAAGTCTTTGCTATTGTGAATAGTGCCACAATAAACATATGTGTGCATGTGTCTTTATAGCAGCATGATTTATAATCCTTTGGGTATATACCCAGTAATAGGATGGCTGGGTCAAATGGTATTTCTAGTTCTAGATCCCAGAGGAATCGCCACACTGACTTCCACAATGGTTGAACTAGTTTACAGTCCCACCAACAGTGTAAAAGTGTTCCTATTTCTCCACATCCTCTCCAGCACCTGTTGTTTCCAGACTTTTTAATGATGACCATTCTAACTGGTGTGAGATGGTATCTCACTGTGCTTTTGATTTGCATTTCTCTGATGGCCAGTGATGATGAGCATTTTTTCATGTGTTTTTTGGTTGCATAGATGTCTTCTTTTGAGAAGTGTCTGTTCATGTCCTTTGCCCACTTTTTGATAGGGTTGTTTGTTTTTTTCTTGTAAATTTGTTTGAGTTCTTTGTAGATTCTGGATATTAGCCCTTTATCAGATGAGTAGGTTGCAAAAATTTTCCCCCATTTTGTGGGTTGCGTATTCACTCTGATGGTAGTTTCTTTTGCTGTGCAGAAGCTCTTTAGTTTAGTGAGATCTCATTTGTCAATTTTGGCTTTTGTTGCCATTGCTTTTGGTGTTTTAGACATGAAGTCCTTGCCCATGCCTATGTCCTGAATGGTATTGCCTAGGTTTTCTTCTAGGGTTTTTATGGTTTTAGGTCTAACATGTAAGTCTTTAATCCATCTTGAATTAATTTTTGTATAAGGTGTAAAAAGGGATCCAGTTTCAGCTTTCTACATATGGCTAGCCAGTTTTCCCAGCACCATTTATTAAATAGGGAATCCTTTCCCCATTGCTTGTTTTTTGTCAGGTTTGTCAAAGATCAGATGGTTGTAGATATGAGGCATTATTTCTTAGGGCTCTGTTCTGTTCCACTGATCTATATCGCTGTTTTGGTACCAGTACCATGTTGTTTTGGTGACTGTAGCCTTGTACTATAGTTTGAAGTCAGGTAGCATGATGCCTCCAGCTTTGTTCTTTTGGCTTAGGATTGACTTGGCGATGTGGGCTGTTTTTTGGTTCCATATGAACTTTAAAGTAGTTTTTTCTAATTATGTGAAGGAAGTCATTGGTAGCTTGATGGGGATGGCATTGAATCTGTAAATTACCTTGGGCAGTATGGCCATTTTCACGATATTGATTCTTCCAACCCATGAGCATGGAATGTTCTTCCATTTGTTTGTATCCTCTTTTATTTCCTTGAGCAGTGGTTTATAGTTCTCCTTGAAAAGGTCCTTCACAGATTCATAAAGCAAGTCCTTAGTGACCTACAAAGAGACTTAGACTCCCACACAATAATAATGGGAGACTTTAACACCCCACTGTCAACATTAGACAGATCAACGAGACAGAAAGTTAACAAGGATACCCAGGAATTGCACTCAGCTCTGCACCAAGCAGACTTAATAGACATCTACATAACTCTCCACCCCAAATCAACAGAATCTACATTTTTTTCAGCACCACATCACACCTATTCCAAAACTGACTACATAGTTGGAAGTAAAGCACTCCTCAGCAAATGTGAAAGAATAGAAATTATAACAAACTGTCTCTCAGACCACAGTGCAATCAAACTAGAACTCAGGATTAAGAAACTCACTCAAAACCGCTCAAGTACATGGAAACTGAACAACGTGCTCCTGAATGACTACTGGGTACATAACGAAATGAAGGCAGAAATAAAGATGTTCTTTGAAACCAATGTGAAGAAAGACACAACATACCAGAATCTCTGGGACACATTCAAAGCAGTGTGTAGAGGGAAATTTATAGCACTAAATGCCCACAAGAGAAAGCAGGAAAGATCCAAAATTGACACCCTAACATCACAATTAAAATAACTAGAAAAGCAAGAGCAAACACATTCAAAAGCTAGCAGAAGGCAAGAAATAACTAAAATCAGAGCAGAACTGAAGGAAATAGAGACACCAAAGCCCTTCAAAAAATTAATGAATTCAGGAGCTGGTTTTTTGAAAAGATCAACAAAATCGATAGACCACTAGCAAGACTAATAAAGAAGAAAAGAGAGAAGAATCAAATAGACGCAATAAAAAATGATAAAGGGGATATCACGACCAATCCCACAGAAATACAAGCTACCATCAGAGAATACTACAAACATCTCTACGCAAATAAACTAGAAAATCTAGAAGAAATGGATAAATTCCTCGACACATACACCCTCCCAAGACTAAACCAGGAAGAAGTTGAATCTCTGAATAGACCAATAACAGGTTCTGAAATTGTGGCAATAATCAATAGCTTACCAACCAAAAAAAGTCCAGGACCAGATGGATTCACAGCCGAGTTCTACCAGAGGTACAAGGAGGAGCTGGTACCATTCCTTCTGAAACTATTCCAATCAATAGAAAAAGATGGAATCCTCCCTAACTCATTTTATGAGGCTGGCATCATCCTGATACCAAAGCCTGGCAGAGACACAACCAAAAAGGAGAATTTTAGACCAATATCCTTGATGAACATTGATGCAAAAATCCTCAATAAAATACTGGCAAACCGAATCCAGCAGCACATCAAAAATCTTATCCACCATGATCAAGTGGGCTTCATCCCTGGGATGCAAGGCTGGTTCAACATATGCAAATCAATAAATGTAACCCATCATATAAACAGAACCAAAGACAAAAACCACATGATTATCTCAATAGATGCAGAAAAGGCCTTTGACAAAATTCAACAACCCTTCATGCTAAAAACTCTCAATAAATTAGGTATTGATGGGACATATCTCAAAATAATAAGAGCTACCTATGACAAACCCACAGCCAATATCATATTGAATGGGCATAAACTGGAAGCATTCCCTTTGAAAACTGGCACAAGGCAGGGATGCCCTCTCTCACCACTCCTATTCAACGTAGTGTTGGAAGTTCTGGCCAGGGCAATTGTGCAGGAGAAGGAAATAAAGGGTATTCAATTAGGAAAAGAGGAAGTCAAATTGTCCCTGTTTGCAGATGACATGATTGTATATCTAGAAAACCCCATTGTCTCAGCCTAAAATTTCCTTAAGCTGATAAGCAACTTCAGCAAAGTCTCAGGATACAAAATCAATGTACAAAAATCACAAGCATTCTTATATACCAATAACAGACAAACAGAGAGCCAAATCATGAGTGAACTCCCATTCACAATTGCTTCAAAGAGAATAAAATACCTAGGAATCCAACTTACAAGGGTGAAGGGAATTTCTAAGCAGCAAAGCATTCAAGATGTTGCTTTTAAAAGCCTATGCTCATATGTGTTTGCAAAGAGATGGTCTAAAATTGGAACTTATATTTGAAAGAGAAGCAGAGCATGAAAGTTTGAAAAAATTGCATCCCGACCATGTGGTGGAAAAGATAAACCCATTTTCTGGGAAGGAATTCAAGTCCACTGCATAAATTTGCATAAGTAATGAGGAGCCAAATGTTAACAACGAAGACAATAGGAAAAATGCCTCCAAGATATTTCAGAGACCTTCACAGCAATCCCTCTAATCACAGGCTTGGAGGTCTAGGAGAGAAAAATGCTTTTGTGGGCCAGGACCAGGACAAAGCTTCTCTTTGCAGCCTCAGGACATAGCACCCTACATCATTCTCACTCCAGCCCTAGCCATGTCTAAAAGGGGCCAAGGTACTGCTTGGGCCATTGCTTCAGAGAGTGCAAGCCCCAAGCCTTGGTAGCTTCTACATGGTGTTGAGCCTGTGGGTGCACAGAGGGCAAGAGCTGAGGCTTGGGGGCCTCATCCTAGATTTCAGGGGATGTATGGAACCACCTGAATGTTGAGGCATCAGTCTGCTGCAGGGGTGGAGCTCTCATGGAGAAACTCTGATAGGGCAGTGCAGAAGGTAAATGTGGGGTTGGAGCCCTAGTGGGGACCCAGAAAAAGCTGGAAAAGCTGTAGGCATTCAACACCAGCCAGTGAAAGCAGCCACGGTGGCTATACCCTGCAGAGCCACAGGGGCAGACCTGACCAGGACCTTGGGAACTCACCCCTTATGTCAGTGTGGCCTAGATATGAGACATGGAGTCAACAGGAAATATTTTGGAGCTTTAATGACTGCCCTGATGGGTTTGAGACTTGCATGGGGCCTGTGGCCCTTTTGTTTTTGTCAATTTTTCCCTTTTGGAGTGAAAACGTTTACCCAATGCCTGGACCCCCATCGTATCTTGGGAGTAACTAACTTGCTTTATATTTTACAGGCTCATAGGTGGAAGAAATTTGCCTTGTCACAGATCATACTTTGGACTTGGTTTTTTGAGTTAATACTGGAATGATTTAAGACTTTGGGGGACTGTTGGGAAGGAATAATTGTGTTTTGCAGTATGAGAAGGACATGAGAATTGAAAGGCGACAGGTGCAAATTGTATGGTTTGGCTCTGCTACCATCTAAATCTCATGTTGAATTTTAATTCCCAATTTTAGGAGAGGGATTGGGTAGGAGATGGCTGGATCATTGGGGCAGAGATTTCCTTTGCTTTTTTTGTGCTAGTGAGTTCTCACAAGATCTAGTTGTTTGAAAGTGTGTAGCACTTCCCCCTTTCCTCAGTTTCTCTCTTGCTGCCATGTGAAGATGTGTTTGCTTCCCCTTTGCCCTTCCACCATGACTGTAAGTTTCCCAAGACCTCACCATCAATGTCTCTCGTACAGCAAGTGGAACTGCTAGTCAATTTAACCTATTTATAAATTACCCAGTCTCAGATAGTTCTTTATAGTGTGAAAATGAACTAATACAATCTCTATAAGGAGAACAACAAAACACTTCTGAAAAAAAATCATAGATGCCACCAAAAAATGGAAATACATCCCATACTCATGAATTAAAAGAGTGAATATCATTAAAATGACCATACTGCCCAAAGCAATCTACAGATTCAACTCAAGTCCTATCAAAATACCAACATCATGTTTCACAGAATTAGAGGAAACAATTTTTAAATGCACATGGAATCAGATAAGACCCTGAGTAGCTACAGCAGTCCTAAGCAAAAAGAAAAAAAGTCTGGAGGCATCACATTATCTAATCTCAAATTATACTACAAGGCTATAGTACCCCAAACAGCATGATACTGACATAAAGGTAATACCTAGACCAGTAGAAAAAACTGGGAACCCAGAAAACAACCCAATACTTACATTCAATTGATCTTTGACAAAGCATACAAAAACATAAATTAGGGAACAGGCATTCTATTCAATAAATAGTTCTGGAAAAACTGGATAACCACAGGTAGAATACTAAAACTGGATCCTTATCTCTCACCATATGCAAAAATCAACTCAAGATGGACTAAAGACTTAAATGTAAGACCTGAAACCATACAAATTTTGGAAGGAAACCTAGAAAAAACTTCTGGACATTGATCTACGCAAATAATTTTCAACTAAATTTGCAAAAGCAAATACAAAAAATAACCCCAAAATTAAAAATGAGAGCATTAATTAAACTGACAAGCTTCTGCTCCACAGAAGAAATTATTCTCAGTGTAAACAGACAACCCACAGAATGGGAGAAAATATTTGCAAACTATGCATCCAGTGACAAACTAATATCCACAATCTACAATGAACTCCGACAACTCAACAGTAAAAACAAATAAATAAATAAAAATAATAATCCCATTAAAATGTGAGCAAAGGTCATGAAAAGACATTTCTCAGAAGAGATGCAAATGGCTACCAGATATATTAAAAAATGTTCATATCACCGATGAACAGGGAAATGCTACTCAAAACCACAATGAGCTATCATTTTATCCCAGTTAGAATGGCTATTACTAAAAAGAAAAATAACAGATGGTGGTGCAGATGTGAAGAAAAGGGAACTCATACACCATTGGTGAGAATGTAAATTAGTACAGGCACTCTGGAAAACAGTATGGAGATTGTGTTAGGCCATTCTTGCATTTCTATAAATAAATATGTGAGACTGGGTAATTTATAAGGAAAGAAGCTTAACTGAATCACAATTCTGCAGTCTATACGGGAAACACAGTACCAGTATCTGCTTCTGGGGAGGCCTCAGGAAGCTTTTAGTCATTGTGGAATGTGAAGAGGAAAGAGGCACATTACAAGGCTACAGCAAGAGTAAGAGAGAGTCAGGAGGGTGCACACATTTTTAAATGACAAGATCTTGTGAGAAGTTACTCACTATCATGATAATAGCACCAAGCCAGGAGGAATCTGCCCCTATGACTCAAACAGGTCCCATCAACCCTCTTGCCCTCAAGCATTGGGGATTACAATTCAACATGAGATTTGGGTAAGGGCAAATATCCAAACTATATCAAAGATCTCTCAAAACACTAAAAAGAGAACTACAATATGTCCAGCAATCCCATTACCAGGTATTTATCCAAAGGAAAAGAAATCAGTATATCAAAGGCATATCTGCACTCCCGTATTTATTGTAGCGCTACACACAAGAGCAAAGATAGGGAATCCACCCATGTTTCCATCAACAGAATAATGGTTAAACAAAATATGACATATATGTACACAATGGAATATTATTTGGGCATAAAAAGGAGTGAGATCATGACATTTGCAGCAACATAGATGGAACTGGAGATCATTATGTTAAGTGACATAAGCCAGGCACAGAAAGACAAATACTGCACATTCTCACTCATATGTTGGATCTAAAATACTTGATTTTATGGTAGTAGAGAGTGGAATGATAAATAGTGACTGGGATTGGTATGTGGATGGCTGGGGGAATAAAAAGAGATTGCTTAATGGGCACAAACATAGATTTTTTGTTGTTGTTTTGTTTTTTGAGACAGAGTCTTGCTCTGCTGCCCAGGCTGGAGTGCAGTGGCATGATTTCAGCTCACTACAAGCTCTGCCTGTCAGAGTCAAGCAATTACCGGGCCTCAGCCTCCCAAGTAGCTGGGACTACAGGTGTGTGCCACCACACACAGGTAATTTTTGTATTCTTAGTACAGACGGGGATTTGCTATGTTGGCCAGACTGGTCAAACTCCTGGACTCAAGTGATCCATCCATCTTGGCCTCTCGAAGTGCTAAGATTACAGGCGTGAGCCACATTTTAATGTTTTATAGTAGGGTAGGGCGACTATAGTTAGCAACAATGTATTATATATTTCAAAATCGCTAGAATACTTGAACTGCTCCCAATACATAGAAATGATAAATGCTTGAAGTGATGGAAACCCTGTTTGATCATTACACATTTTATGCATGTAACAAAATACCACATGTACCCCACACACATGTACATATATTAGGTATCAATTAAAAATTATAATTATTAAAAGACTGAGTGATAAGCTCAAGATTACCAAAGTAGAAGAGGTTATATCTTGAATATGGATAGAGAAATAAGCTTTTCTTTATAAGAAAAATATACACATATATCTACATGGTTAACACAAATACAAGTAAATGTAACCAGCAATATTTTGTTGTTTTTGTTTCAGGATCTTGGACAAAAAGCTAACTAGTAGTAAGGAACACTTGCATAGGACAAGATGAACAGAAGGAAGTTGATTTTATTCTGATACTAGTGCTAGCAATAAGGGAGAGAACACAGAGCAAACCTGGACACCCAGCTTTGTCAAGACAAAGGGCTGGAGAGGTTTTGAGAGCTGGGATTGGAAACGAGCATAGGCTATCTGTGTTTGCTAATTGTCCCTACCAAAGAAAATTAAACACTCTAATATGTTTATGACAGGAGGTACTTTTACAACTTAGAGCAAGGCTCAGGCAGGACTTAGATTCCTATCCTTTCACAGAAACTGGGAGATAAGGGTATTATCCTCCTTGATGATTAGGTTTCAAAGAGGTGGTTCCCAGGTCCTTGAGAAAGACATTCCTGGGTTATAAAACTGACAAGAGGCTTTTTAAAAGATTTACATCTCAAAGAAGCAGAGGAGGGATTTACAACCATAAGTTATCTAAAATAAATGGTCTAAGAAAAGGCAGGGCGGGAGCCTAGAGTCTGGAAGAAGCCTGTCTGAAGTTTCACCAGGCTGAAGGGCTGTCTTGGTCACTAGAAACAACCACATTCAGAAATGAAAGTCGTCATTATATAGACTTCAAATTAAACGGCTTCAAAAACAGCAAAATCCAGGATATCAAAAATTAAGCTTTAAAATAGTGACTCATTCAGATACACTTAACACCAGCCTAATGAAGAGAAAAACATCACAATTTCAACCAAACCATAAAAAAGTCCTATAAATGAATTTACAAGGAAAAGTAGAAGCTAGGGATATGTAACAGGAAGAAAAACAAAAAGAATGAGAGATGTTAAATGAATTAGTTTGAAGAGCGCTTTGACCATAAACCTGTGAAAGGAAAATATATTGGACCCCCAAAATCACTAAGAAAAATTCAAGCTAGAAACTGCTTAGGGCAAACCTGCCTCCCGTTCTAGCCAAAGTTACGAAGATAGATGCATTTCAGATTGCCTCCTGTGGAAAGGCTAATCGGAAACTCAAAAGAATGAAACTGTTTGTGTCTTACCTATCTGTGACCTGAAAGTCCTGTCCTTGCTTCCAGTCTTTCTGCCTTTGCTTCAAAATGCTCCGCCTTTCCGAATCAAACCAATGTACTTCTTACATATATTGACTGATGTCTCATATCTCCCTAAAATGTATAAAACCAAGCTGTGCCCCAATCACCTTGGCACATGTAGTCAGGACTTTCTGAGGTTGTGTCATGGGAGCATGAAAAAATAAACTTTCTAAATTAACTGAGACATGTCTCAGATTTTCTAGGTTCACAAACCTGAAAGAAATGAGAAAATTGCCCAGAATATCTGGGTTAAAAGCTTCCCAGACAAAGGACAGGTACAAAGTAAATTCAGCTGAAGGAGCTTGTCTGGTGTCTTTATACAAGAGCAGAGCACAGTGTACAGTGGAGTGTGTTAGAAGATGAGGAAAAATAAATTGTCTGGGATTAGATGATAATGGAAAATGTAGAGCTTATACTCAGCCCATCATCATGGATATGGGATCCGTGTTAAGAAAACCCAGCCCTTAATTTAATGCTCCTTTGTTGCTAACTTAAAACTCCTAATAATTTCTGGACAAGTTACTATATTTTGGAATAACATGGTACTTAGAAATAGATAAGTAATACAGTATCAAATAGGATGTTGTCCTGTGTACCTTTTTTTTCTTTTTTTTAAATTATACTTTAAGGCCTGGGGTACATGTGCAGAACATGCAGTTTTGTTACGTAAATATACATGTACCATGATGGTTTGCTGTACGCATCAACCTGTCACCTACGTTAAGTATTTCTCCTAATGTTATCCCTCCCCTAGTGCCCGACACCCTGATAGGCCCCAGTGTGTGATGTTCCCCTCCCTATGTCCATGTGTTCTCATTGTTCAACTCCCTCTTGTGAGTGAGAACATGCAGGGTTTGGTTTCCTGTTCTTGCTGAGAATGATGCTGAGAATGATGGTTTCTACCTTCATCCATGTCCCTGCAAAGGACATGAACTTACCTTTTTTATGGCTGCATAGTATTCCATGGCGTATATGTGCCATGTTTTCTTTATCCAGTCTATTATCGATGGACATTTGGGTTGGTTCCAAGACTTTGCTATTGTGAATAATGCTGCAATAAACTTATATGTGCATGTGTCTTTATAGAAAAATGATTTATAATCCTTTGGGTATATGCCCAGTAATGGGATTGCTTGGTCAAATTGTATTTCTAGTTGTAGATCCTTGAGGAATAGCTACACTGTCTTCCACAACGGTGGAACTAATTTACGCTCCCACCAACACTGTAAAAGCGTTCCTATTTTTCCACATCCTCTCCAGTATCTGTTGTGTCCTGATTTTTTGTTTGTTTGTTTGTTTGTTTTTTTGAGAGAGAGTTTCTCTCTATTGCCAGGCTGGAGTGCAGTGGCGCAATGCCGGCTCACAGAAACCTCCGACTCCCCAGTTCAAGTGATTCTCCTGCCTCAGCCTCCTGAGTAGCTAGGATTACAGGCATGCACCACCACGTCCAGTTAATTTTTATATTTCTAGTAGAGCCAGGGTTTCACCATGTTGGCCAAGATGGTCTCAATCTCCTGACCTTGTGATCCACCTGCCTCGGCCTCCCAAAGTACTGGAATTACAGGTGTGAGCCACAGCACCTGGCCTTTCCTGACTTTTTAATGATCGTCATTCTAACTGGCATGAGATTGTATCTCATTGTGGTTTTGCATTTCTCTAACGACAAGTGATGATGAGTATTTTTTCATATGTCTGTTGGCTGCATAAATGTTTTCTTTTGAGAAGTGTCTGTTCATATCCTTTGCCCACCTTTTGATGGGGTTGTTTGTTTTTTTCTCGTAAATTTGTTTAAGTTATTTGTAGATTCTGGATATTAGCCCTTTGTCAGATGGATGGATTGCAAAAATTTTCTCCCATTTTGCCTGTTCAGTCTGATGATAGTTTCTTTTGCTATGCAGAAGCTCTTTAGCTAATTAGATCCCACTGGTCAATTTTGGCTTTTGTTGGCATTGCTTTTGGTGTTTTACACATGAAGTCTTTGCCCATACCTATGTCCTCAATGGTATTGCCCAGGTTTTCTTCTAGGATTGAAACTATTCCCGACAATAGAAAAAGAGTGAATCTTTCCTAACTCATTTTATGAGGGCAGCATCATCCTGATACTAAAACCTGGCAGAGACACAACAAAAAAAGAAAATTTCAGGCCAATATCCCTGATGAACATCGATGCAAAAATCCTCAATAAAATACTGGCAAACCCGAATTCAGCAGCACATCAAAAAGCTTATCTATCATAATCAAGTCGGCTTCATCCCAGGGATGCAAGGCTGATTCAACATATGCAAATCAATAAACGGAATCCATCACAGAAACAGAACCAATGACAAAAATCACATGATTATCTCAATAGATGCAGAAAAGGCCTTTGACAAAATTCAACACAGCTTCATGCTAAAAGCTTTTTTTTTTTTTTTTTTTTTTTGAGATGGAGTCTTGCTCTGTCACCCAGGCTGGAGCACAGTGGTGTATCTCGGCTCACTGTAAGCTCCGTCTCTCGGTTTCAAACCATTCTCCTGCCTCAGCCTCCTGAGTAGTTGGGACTACAGGTGTCTGCCACCACACCTGGCTAATTTTTTGTATTTTTAGTAGAGACAGGGTTTCACTGTGTTAGCCAGGATGGTCTCAATCTCCTAACCTCATGATCCACCCGCCTCGGCCTCCCAAAGTGCTGGGATTACAGGTGTGAGCCACTGCGCCCGGCTGCTAAAAACTTTCAATAAACTGGGTATCGATGTAACGTATCTCAAAATAATAAGAGCTATTTATGACAAACCCACAGCCAATATCATACTGAATGGGCAAAAACTGTAAGCATTATTTTTGAAAACTGGCACAAGAGAAGGATGCTCTCTCTCACCACTCCTATTTGATATAGTATTGGAAATTCTGGCCAGGGCAATCAGGCAAGAAAAAGAAATAAATGGTATTCAAATAGGAAGAGAGGAAGTCAAATTATCTGTTTGCAGATGACATGAGTGTATATTTAGAAAATCCTGTCGTCTCAGCCCAAAATCTTCTCAAGCTGATAAGCAACTTCAGCAGTCTCAGGATACAAAATCAATGTGCAAAAATTACAAGCATTCCTGTACACCAATAACTGACAGAGAGCCAAATCTTGAGTGACCTCCCATTCACAATTGCTACTAAGAGAATAAAATACTTAAGAATACAACTTACAAGGGGTGTGAAGGACCTCTTCAAGGAGAACTACAAATCACTGCTCAAGGAAATAAGAGAAGACACAAACAAACAGAAAAACATTCCATGCTCATGGATAGGAAGAATCAATATCATGAAAATGGCTATACTGCCCAAAGTAATTTATAGATTCAATGATATCCCTATCAAGCTTCCACTGACTGTCTTTACAGAATTGAAAAACACTACTTTAAACTTCATATGGAATCAAAAAAGAGCCTGCATAACCAAGACAATCCTGGGCAAGAAGAACAAAGCTGGAGGCATCATGCTACCTGACTTCCAACTATATTACAAGGCTACGGTAATCAAAACAACATGATACTGTTACCAAAATGGATATATAGACCAATGGAACAGAACAGAAGCCTCAGAAATAACACTACACATCTACAATAATGTGATCTTTGACAAACCTGATACAGACAAGCAACGGGGAAAAGATTCCCTATTTAATAAATGTTGTTGGGAAAACTGGCTAGCCATATGCAGAAAACTGAAACTGGACCCCTGCCTTACACCTTATACAAAAATAAACCCAAGATGGATCAAAGACTTAAATGTAAGACCTAGGACTATAAAAATCCTAGAAGTATGTTGTCCTATGTACTTTTTTCTTCAAATTCTCTTAGCAAATTTCAGAATTTGCATTTCCATATAATTTTTAGAATCAGCTTGCCAGATTCTTAATCATAATGATGATGATGATAATGATAAAAATAATGTATTTACTTTGGGAGGTTTTTTATTTTGGGAGGCATTTGGGAAATTTTTTGGAGGACTGACATATTTTTATTTTCATTACTTCAATCTAGTACTTCTTTGTTAACATAAGTTATTATAATGTATTTCTCTGGAGTTTTCCACTTTCTTCATTAATTTTTTAAACATCTTATTTAAATTGATAACTTTGATAATTTATTTTGCCATTGAAAAATAAACATTTTAAAAATTGTATTTTCTGTGTGTTTAGCAACTTGAAATACAACAGACTTTAGTTTCGACTGATTTAATTATTAAAATTAGTGAACCCTTAACTATGCATGAAATCAACACACAAAAAATCTAGCCTGTATTGATCTCACACACAACAAAGTTTCTTAACTTATTCCTTAATTTTTAAAAAATTTGCACATAATAAAATTTAATTTTTGTGTTGTATAATTTTATGGATTTTAATAAATGGATAGAGTCACATACCTATCTCCAAATACAATACCATAACAAAGGACTTCCATTATTTCAGAAATTCTCTTGAACTGTCCTTTTGTATACAACTCCTTCTCCCATTTCTAATCCCTTGCAAATATTGATTTGTTTCTTCCCCTCTACTTTTGCCTTTTTGAGGGTGTCATGATAATGAGAATTACAAAATATGTTGCCTTTTGAGTTTGGCTGATTTTACTTAGTAAGATGCATTTAAAATTAATCCATAATGTTGTACAATTCAATTTTTCATAATATTTATTTCTAAGGGATATTCTATTCTATGAATACAACACAGTTTGTTTATCCATTCACCTGTTGAAGGGCATCTGAGTTATTTCCAGTTTGGGGCAATTATGAATTGAGCTGCTATAAATATTTGTGAAGAGATTTTTGTGTGAACATAAGATTTCAATTAACTTTAGTACATACATATGTAGGAGTGAGATTGCTTAATAATGTGATAAGTAGCTGTACATTTTTGTTCATTCCTACCCGCAATGTGTGAGCGTCAGTTTCTTTCTATTTTCACCAGCCTTTGGAATTGTCAGTCTTTCAATTTTAGTCATTCCAGTATCAATATAGGTGTGTTACAATGTAACTTTAATTTTGTATTTCCCTAATAACTAAAAATGTGGAACATCTTTTTATATACTTATTTGCTATCTGTCTTAGTCCACTTTCTGTGGATTATAAGAGAATACCAGAAACTAGACACTCAGTAGAGAAAAGAAATTTGTTTCTAACAGTTATGAAGGCTGAGAATTCCAGTGTCCAGGGACCGCATCTTGTAAGGACCTTCTTGCTGATGGTGTCTCTCTGCTTCTATTCTCTAAAGGAAATTACAGATAATTTATGTAATTTCTTCCTTAAAGTTTCAATAGAATTCACCGGTGAACCCATCTGGGCTTGACACTTTCTGTTTTGGAAGGTTATTAATTATTGATGACATTTATTTAATAGATACAGGCCTATTAATATTGTCTATTTCTGCTTTTATAACTTTGGAAAACTGTGGGACTTTTCAAAAATTGGTTTAGCTTACATAGATACAAGATATGTGGGCATAGTTGTTACTAGTATTCTTTTATTATCCTTTTTATGTCCATGGGATCTGCAATGATGTCTCCTCTTTCATTTGTAATCTTGGTAATTTGTGCCTTCTCTCTTTTTTTTTTTCTTATTCTGGCTTAAGGGGTATCAATTTCATAGATATTTTTTTCAAAGAGCCAGCTTTCAGCTTTGTTAAGTTTTATGATTTTCAATAACTGCTTTGTTAAGTTTGTTTGCATATTCAATCAACTATATAATAATAAAGAGTTATAATGTATTGAATATTTATTGAATATATGCCAGGTACCCTACTATATTCTTTATTCTTCTTCATGTTACTTAATTTTATACATACCATAGGTCTGTGAAATATCATTACCCTCATTTTACTAATAGAAAAACTGAGGCTGGGGCAAAGAGAAGTGAAGTACCTTACTCTGGGCCATTTAGTATTGGTGCCTAAATTGAGATTTGAGCCCATGATGATCTGAAGACATTACTTTTACATTATTCCATCAGAGATGCTTTACAACTAAACCATTAGAGGATCAACTATATATGCAGGATAAAATATTGTATATTCAGGCAAATTCCTGACCTCTGGACTTCCAGGCATTATTGGGGATATTAAATTGTAAATTCTTGTGATAGATTATGCCAGTTCTCGATCAGAGAATGTGAGAGAACAAAATAGCAGGACACGTCTATACTTTTACCACCCTGGCATTTAATCTTCTCAACCATATCACGCTAAGTTGTGTTTCCTGTAAATATTTCTGCATTAAAAATAGGGATAATTTCTGAAGGGAATTATAATACAGGAAAGAAAAGATAACTTTTTCATTAATTCTTACTTTTTCATGTGTCTCAAGAGGAGTAGGTACTTTTAAATACTTTATTTACACTCTTCACGTGGGTACTCTTATTCACTCTGAAGCTCACTCCTCTTTAGTTTTATTTATTTTCTTCCAACATAGTACTCATTCAATCATCTCTGTATACATTTCCATCTAAGTATTTTATTCAATCTCTATGAAATTTCCATTTCTATACACAGGGATATAACTATGAGGACTCACTGCTTGTACCTCCAGGCAAAGCCTCATTTCTGAGCCCTTTATTATGGATGGACTGTTTCTCCAATGATCATTCCTGCTCAGTAAAATCCAAATATCACAGAAAAAGCTGGCAGGATGAGTTTAGGTAATAATATAGGTAATGCTGATCCTATATCTTCCAGGTTGAATATTTTTTATATTTTCTTTCTTTTTCTTTTCCTGTTTTTTTTTGAGACAGAGTCTCGCTCTGTTGCCCAGGCTAGAGTGCAGTGCCAAGATCTCGGCTCACTGCAAGCTCTGCCTCCCAGGTTCATGCCATTCTCCTGCCTCAGCCTCCCTAGTAGCTGGGACTACAGGCGCCCGCCACCACGCCTGGCTAATTTTTTGTATTTTTAGTAGAGACAGGGTTTCACCACGTTAGCCAGGATAGTCTCAATCTCCTGACCTCATGATCCGCCCGCCTCGGCCTCCCAAAGTGTTGGGATTACAGGCGTGAGCCACTGCGCCTGGCCTTCTTTTATATTTTCTTACGTGTATGAGCTTTAGGGAAACCAGTCCTTATACAGAGAAACTTGAGAAATATGTTTATGCCTTGTAAGCTAGATATTAATTTTTTAGTGAGTTTAGTTAAAATCCTCATTGAGAAAGAAAATATTTTCATATTTAGCAAGTTCTTCCACATATCTCACATTTCTTATCAACACTGAACTTTGCATTATGCACAATAGCATTGAGTTTCATTCTTGATCAGACTAGAAAGTCTGCCATAGAAAGTGGTAAAACCTTATTCCTCTTTTTAAGTCCTATTACTTCATGAAAAATTAATAAATCACCTCACTGCTTCTAATTTACTGCTCCACTTAAGTTCTGACACTTTCTTGGTGACAAGATGCTATCTGGGAGGTGGAGAGGTATGGCTTCTATTTCTGTTATACACATATGTGGTCATCCAGGATTTTGTTTCTTAAACTTGAATGACATAGAAACCATATTTAAAGAGGAATATATATTATATAATTCCTGCACTGATTTACTTTGGACTACACAGAGTGAACGTGAGGGCCAGCAAATATCTTTGAGTACTTATCTAAAGCCTATACTTCTTCCGTCTCTGCTAAGAGATTAGGAAAGTATCAACAGTGAGTTGCTAATATAGTAAACTCTAGGACAATTCTCTTCACTATTTTTCCTTGAAACAATGAAGAAAAAAAATGACCAAGGAAATATATAAGAATCATCATGCTCAAACAGATTTCTTGTGAGATTTTTATCTGTGTCTTGTGTTACCATTTAACTGTCCAGCTCAGGTATGCTAATGGAAACGTGGTTTTCTAACCCAAGGATTGAGAAAAAAAAAAAGTAAGAATGCCCTGAACTCTCCCATCCAGTGTCCTCCAATGAGTCTGAATAAAAAAAAGATGTAAGCTCTCCTAAACTAAATGGCTTCTGTGACTCCTTTTTTTGGGCTCTGTGGACACTGCTCTTCAACACACAGGGTGGATTTACATTGTGGAAGGCTTTTCAGCAGCAGCAGTGTCCAGGACTCAAGATTTTAAAAGAATCCTTTGAATAATATATTTCAATTAAATATTTTAAAATATACAATACTTACGATATGAAAATACCTTTATATGATCATATATTGAAACATATTTCAGAATGTAAAACAAAATTATAAAGCTAGTAACCTTTAAACTTGCAACATTATTTTAATGTGGCAATATTGTTATACTTACTGATTTTAATATGCTTATGCCACCCTGCATCATATATGAATCAATCTCCCAACTTTTCTCTTTATTTGGATTACAGTGACATCTTTGTATACCCCAAAGATCATCAGTCCACATGGTGTTTCTATGACGCCCTAAACACAAATGTAAATGTAGGGTGTAAAGTGGCATCATTGTATGTAATTAGAAGGCTTTTTCTGATTAATTCATAATCTGCTGATATAAGGTTACTATAAAAATGAAAGACTAAAATTAAATCATTATTATACAGAATTATCAATATTTAGAAAACATTGATAGAGGATCTATTTTCCTACTAAACTTTTTCTGCAGAGCTTCTTAATATTTTTGTATGTTTGTTTTAGATTTTTACTGTAGAAAATATGTATTTTCTGTAAATTTGATAATAAAACCAGGATTCTGCTTATCCTGCTTTTCTGTTTTACTGAATATTTTCAGATATCATATATTAATTTACCTTTCCATAGAAAATAACTTAATAATATTTAATTAATTAGTGATATTTGTTAATTAATAAATAATATTAATTATACTTAGTAATAAATTAATATTAAATAAATTAATTTTGAATTAATAATTCAAAAACTATGACTATCTACATATTCCTCAAAGCATTTGGTGGTAACTCTATCATAATGCTTTGTACATTTTATTACTGTTGTCTCTTTGCTTAGAAGTCTCCCAGTGCCAAAATGTGTATTCTTTGCAGTCAGACAACATCAATATGAAATAGTAGCTAGTTTAATATAGGACACATAGTTGGGATTAATTAAATGTTAAATAATTAATAGACTTTTAAAAAACACATCAAAATCCTAATTGTAGAAAGACTTCTATATATTTTTATGTGTTTATCTTACTTCTCTCAGCTCATATCTACCATATATTTTAAATGTCTGTATTATAGTCTCCTTTGCTCTATCACTGGTAAACTGCAACGTAATTAATCCTGTTACATACTCCATCTTGGTAAGTTTAAACAAATTTACTTAATATATAATGATGAAGTCATTACTGCCTGTGTTTGACTGTTATTGAATTGCTATAAAGAAATACTGAGACTGAGTAATTTATAAAGAAAAGAGATTTAGTTGGCTCACAGTTCTGTAGGCTTAATGCTGGCATCTGCTCGGCTTCTGGTGAAGGCTCAGGGAGCTTTCAATCATGGCAGAAGATGAAGAGGGAACAGGCATATGGTATGGCAAAATAAAAAGCAAGTGAGAGAGACTGGAGGGGGTGGTTCCACACGCTTAAATAAGCAGATGTCATGTAAATTAACTGAGCAAGAACTCACTTATCACCAAGGAGCTGGTGCTAAACCATCCATGAGGGATCCATCCGCATGATCCAAATACCTCCCACAAGGCCCCAACTCCAACACTGGGGATTGCATTTCAACATAAGATTTGGGAGGGCACAAATATTCATATTATATTACTGCTATGTGTTTCTTTTTTGAGACAGGCATTTTTTTTCTTTTCTTTTTTTAAAATTTTTCATTAGTATTTTTGCATTACTGTTAAAGCCAGCTCAGTAGAGCACAGGTGAAACTTTCCCAAGCTTCTTTTCTCCCTTTTCTTTCAATGCATTTTCTGCCATCAGACTTTCATTCCTCTATGAGTGCTCTCTGTGCTGCCTATAGGGAATAAGAAATTGATTTTTTATCAAATACTAAACTTGAGAAAACATTTTAAATACTAATTCTTCTTAGGCTTTCATGATGCCTTCTCAAGACTCTATAGATAATATGCTTCATGCTAAATAACTTTTAAAAATGTCTCTGCGGTTTCCAGAGTTCTAAAATCATATATTAATTTATTTTTAAATGTTAAAGAAGAAATTGAGCAAAGGAAAGATGCTCTAAATTTATATGGATTGCTTTAACATTGCTTAATGAAGGCTTGCAGTTGACTTTATGAAGGAAACAGAAACATCTTGTTATAAAATGAAGCCTTATATTGTATCTTCTCTCTCTGTCACCTTAAAATACAACTTATATAAAGAAGGGCAACAGTAATTGAAGAGCAATTATGGTAGCTTTCTGTATTCATGCCAAAGAAGAAACATTTATACCCCTTGTGTGTTTAAGAAAAAATGGCCTCACAAAGTTGACATCTCCTATGTTAGCAGCTTATTAAAATTCAGTAGAAAGAGGATATTTCCATTTTTAAGAAAATAAAAGAACAATGTGAAAGGAATGTGTACTAGTCTATTGCACCCACTTTTACTATGCAGATAAATAAAAATTAGAAATTTGGGCTTTAAATGTTGAAGACTGAATTTAACTACTCAGATCGACTAACCTACATATAATTTGCAAAATAACAATTTAATAGAAAGGAAAATACTTGAAAAAATAAATTTTTTAAATTTAAGCCTTATAGTATGTCATATAATTATATGGACTTTCAGGAGTTTATACTGACCAAAAATGAGTCATATATTTTTCAGACATGTAAAATGTAAAATGATCAATTTAAGATTCTGAAAATATAAATAATCCAAATAAGTGGAATCTGTGAATGGTGTGTAAATTACTTGCTTAGGGCTGTGTAACAAAGTACCGAAAACTGGGTGGCTGAATATAATAGAAATTTATTGTCTCACAGTTCTAGAGGTTATAAGTCTGAAATCAAAGTGTAGGCAAGTTGGTGCATTTTGAAGAATCTGAGGGAGGACCTGTTCCATGCCTTTCCCTTCCTTTTGTCGACAGCCAGAAATCCTTAGGAGTCCCTGGCCTCTATATGCAGCTTCTGGTGACATTCCTTGGCTTGTACATGCATCACTCCAATCTCTGACTCCATCTTCACATGATATTCTCTATGTGTATCTCTGTGTCCAAATTTCCCTCTTTATAATGACATCAGTCCACTCTAATGACCCCATCTTGACATAATTACATCTGCAAAGACTCCGTTTACAGATAACATCACATTTCCAGGTGCCAAGGATTTGGGCTTCAACACATTTTATTTATTTATTTGAAATATACAATCAAAATCCCAGAATTATGCTAAAGTTAGTGTGTGTTGAACATTGGCTCTTCTCAGTTTACCAACATAATATACTTTCTCTAAGAAAAGGAAAGAGTATACTACTTTTTCTAGCCTTTTTTTTTTTTTTATAGCAGGTCAGTCAGAAGCACAGGTAAAACAAACCAGGGCTTGCTGTTGCTTTGGAAGTGGGGCTCTCCTTCTTGAGAGACTAAACCCACAATCTGTATGATCTGACACTATCTCCAGGTAAATGGAGTCAGAATTGAATTAGAGGACACCCAGCTGGCATTCACTTCAGTACTGACTGCTTGTTTCCTGATAGGGGGAAATCCCCACACATCTGGTGTAAAAGGCTGATTATGAGAGTATAGTGGGAGAAACTGAGTTTGTTTTCTCCACTCAATATTATTGTCCCAGTTATTGATTATTTATTTCAAATCACTACATAAAAAACTTTCTTTGGGCATGCGCAGTGGCTCACACTTGTAATCTCAGCAGTTTGGGAGGCCAAGGTGGGTGGATCACCTGAGGTCAAGAGTTAGAGACCAGCCTGGCCAACATGGTGAAACCTCACTGCTACTAAAAATACAGGTGGTGTGCACCTGTAGTCTCAGCTACTTGGGAGGCTGAGACAGGAGAATTGCTTGAACCCAGGAGGTGGAGGTTGCAGTGAGCCGAGATCATGCCGTTGCACTCTAGCCTGGGCAACAGAGCAAAAACGCCATCTCAAAAAACAAAAAAAACAAAAAACAAAAACAAACAAATGAAAAAAAACTTCCTTCATTCAACCTTGTAGAAAATCAGCCACCAATTATGACTAACATCCAACTGTTCTGTTTTCATCTTTATTGTCACTGTTTTGTTAAGGTAGTGATTATTTCTTATTTGAATATTTGAATTCATACTGTGTCTGCTAAACTCTCTTGTCACCACCACCACAGCATCATCTCATGCTACCACCCACTTTATAATCTGTCCTCTTCATATTCATCTTTGTGGCTTTTTAAAGATGCTATGCTTTGAATCTCCTTTGGAACTTTACCCATTCATTTTCTTCTAACTAGAATGTTCTATCCCTTTTTCATTGACTTACTCCTACTTATCCTTGAGTCTGGTCTTAGACAGCACTTTTACTGTGAAGTTTTCTAGATATTCAAGAAGAGATTATATGGCCTTTTTATGGGCTACCTTGTCCTCTTGATCAAAGAACCATAACAGCTCTTATCACACTGTGCTTTAATTGTAAACTTTGTTATCTGTCTCACTCACTAGCTACTTGAGGGCAGATACTATCTCATTTATTGTAGTATTTCCAATATTTTAAAAGATCTTTTATAATTAGTGTTTCAAACTATTTGTTGAATGAAAGGACAAATATGAAAATTGTTACTACAGAAATGCGTATAGAAACAAGATTTCAAAGTTACTTATTTCCTATAGACTTCAGTAAATCAAACAGCAAATGTTAAGATACAGGTTCACAGTGGGCCTTTTCTGATTATATTGCAAAACAAATGAAATATTTGCCTCATGTATATACACTTTTAACATCTAATCACATAGCTATATTGTAGACGTTTCTCATAATTTAACTTGCATAATTCCATGTTTCAAGTTATACATTATCCCTTAATAAGGATTCATTGTAATCAAAGCAATATTAGCATGTTCTCTGTTACAAGGAGAAACCAGATGGACCACTTGTGTGTCGATTTAAGTTCTCATAATCCAGGATATAGTGTGCATCCTCCAATACATACCTAAAAAAGCATATAATCTAAGAGTTTCTTACATTGTATACTACCTGTTAAAAAGTAACTGTATAAATATTATCTTTATGGGTTTTTATTAAGATTTAACTGATTGAATTTTTTAGTGTGAACTAAATTATATGCCAAATGCACAAGATTTGACATAGTTATTTAAGATCTGTTCAGATTATAGTTGTATTAGTTTATAAAGGCAGCAAGGTAGTTTAGGCTTAGTTAGCCACAAGAAAAGTATGTGTTTTTTTTTTGTTGTGGTTGTTTGTTTATTTTTATTTTTTTTTTACTGCCATGATTAAATTCTGCCTTTGATCTGATGACCTAAGGCAGACCTTTGATTTGATGACCTAAGGCAGACCTTTCATTTTGCACATTTACTGTAAGGTTGATGGATGAAAAGATGGATGAACAGATGGATGAGTACACTGGTGGGTGTCCCCTCAGTTGTCTGAAATTCTCTGAATGATAATGGATAATAATGTAATATGAATAAAAATGCTTCATGAAAATGAAAATGTTGGATTGTTGTGAATCTAAGTCAAATAATGCCTTTTTAGAAGTTAATTTTCAACCTTTTTCGAAGTTAATATTAAGAAGTCCCA
Source organism: Symphalangus syndactylus (assembly GCF_028878055.3). Taxonomy (NCBI): domain Eukaryota; kingdom Metazoa; phylum Chordata; class Mammalia; order Primates; family Hylobatidae; genus Symphalangus; species Symphalangus syndactylus. The sequence goes on from NC_072424.2 coordinate 81,234,227, forward strand.
TTGTAAATTCATATGACTTTATTATCTTTGTAAATGTATCATCCAGTCTCTTTGTACCTAATCATATATAGAGCAAAGCATCTCAACATAACTCAAATGTCATATGGATGCATGCCAGCTATTTATTTAAATAATTTTAAATGTCTGCATAGAAAGTTGGCATTGAATGACTTAATTATCTTAATTATTGATTTGAATATTTAAAATATCACAGCAATCAGCAATAAGCAATTGAGACTACTTATTGCTCTTAATCTATTCACCTGTTATTAAGATGTTGATTAGGTAAAATGAATCATCAACAGAACTAAGTTTAACTTTTGTCATATCTAGAACTGATAGTCCCCACAACTTCCTCTGTCATTAATTGTACAGCACAAATGTCAAGGCCAGTGTTCATTTTCAAAATTAAAATTCCTGATATGCAAACCATAAAACCTTTTCCAATGACAGTACTCTTAGAGTGTAGAACAAACAAAACTTATATGTTTAACTACTAGATATCTTAGTTGCTGTATCAGATATTTTCACAATTTACTCCAATGTATATAATTTTTTCTGTTTGTCATTTCAATGTTTTTATTGAATACATGATACTTATGACAAGAATTCAGTTATGCACTGCTTGACCATGGGGATATATTTTGAGAAATGTATCACTAGGTGATCTTCTTGTTGCATGAACAACATACAGTGTACTTACACAAACTTAGATGGTATATCCCACTATACACCTAGGCTATATAGTGTAGCCTATTTCTCCTAGGCTACAAACTATATAGCATGTTACGATACTGAATACTATAGGCAACTGCAACAAAATGGTGAGTATTTGTGTATCTAACCCTAGGAAATACATGGCATTTCAGTTATTCATGTTATTACAGTAATAACATGGCATTATAATCTTATGAGACCACTGTCCAATATGTGGTTGGTCATTGACCATAATATTGATATTCAGTGCAAGATAATATTTATAAGTATACCATTTGGTCCCTTTGTATATAATCATGTATAGTTTATATATTGAGCATGTTTGAATGAACACTAATCATAATCTTTCAAAAAGAAGTTTGACACAAGGAGCATGTACTAGGACTAAACTGACCTGAGTTCCGTATTAGTTCTGTCACTCAATAACTGCATAAACTTAGTCAAGTTACCTGATACCTATGCACTTCCTTTTTTCCTTATAAATATATACATAAAACTATCTACTTCTGTGTGTTATTAAAAAGTTTCAAGGGATTACTAATGTAAAGTGCCTGTATGTCATTAAATAGGCTGTTTTAATTTCCTTTTAAGCAGAAGAAAAAGGAAGATAATTATTACTGAAGTTATTGTTGAGTCTTCTAATAATATGAAAATGAGGAACATAAGATTTTCTTTTGATTGTTGAACTGTAAAATCAATATGTATTTTGTCAGCAGGGGGACAACAAAATAACCCAAAAGAGGCAAAATTTGAGTCTCTTTAATTGACTATGTTATCTCAGTCAAAAAAAAGGACAGTGCGGAAGAAGATAGATATGGAAGCATCTCAGAAGCAAGCATCATCAGGCTCTATCCAAGCTGTGTTCAAGAGGAGAGGGAGGTTTCACAGATATGTTAAGCCTTCCTAGCCAACTTTTTCGGATCCACTGGCATGTAGTTTCAAGAGTCTAGGTAAGTACTACATCACATGCCCTGAGACAACCGGTTCTTCCTCCATGCTCATGCTCACACAGATGATTGTGATTTAACCTCCCATGTAAGTGTATTCACATAGCAAATGAACACGTTTTTCCACACAGATTTTGAGAAATACCATTATTATATTAATAACAGGTTTTTTTTAACTGTAACTTAATATGCTGGTGGAAAAATATTTGCAATGTATGTGATGGTAATTTTATCTGCCTTCAAGACAGATATGAATATATACTTATATTTATGTATTTATATACTTTAATATATATAAAGATAAATGCACATATGCATCTATGCATATGTCTAGACTGACATATATGCATTTATCTTTATATATATATTAACATATATAAATATATGCAGATATACAGGTAGATAAATATATAGCTATAGATATAAATATCACACTGATATAGATATAGATATAAATACGCCAATATAATCCTTGCTCTGTGCACTTATGTTCTATTCATTTCTTTTCATTTGGGATAATAATGTTTGTGGCTCTGGCTTTCATATATATATATGTACATATATATATACACACACACACACACACACACACACATATACATACACACAAATTAGCCTGGAACTCATGGGAGCACTATTTGCCCCAACTATATCCCCCACTCACAAGTTAGACGAGAAGATTTAAATACTCTTAATGAACAGATTGCTAAAAAAAAGAAAAAAAATTTGCTCAAACAAGTAAATTCGCTTTGCCCTTTTCTGTATGTTTCTTGTTACTAGGACAAAGTTAGATTTACTCATTTCTCAATCTTTCTATTTGGATACATTTGCAATGGAGATAAAGAAGCACTTACTACATATTAACAACTGGCATTGCTGTGTTATTCTCATATAGTCCTCTCAGGAAAAGCCCATCAATAGAGTTCATTTCTCTAAAACCAGGGGACTTGATTGTTCATACAACTTGTGGAGTATTCTTGCATACATTTTGTTTTTGACTTTTTTTTGTAGAAGGAATTTTGTTCATGTGAAAAAACGAGACTTTGTCTATCACTATTATGGGGGAAATTTGTCATCCTATCTTCATTTTCTACTTTAGTTTGGGAAGATCTCTTTGGTTACTCTGTTTTTACAAGTCAGGACAACAGTGGGCAATTGGGTATGTAAGCGAGGTTGGCTGGTCCCTGCCATACATATGAACATCCAGAGGTCATGTGTGTGTGTGGTGTGTGTGTGTGGGTGAAAAAAAGAAAAAGAGCCTGGACAAATTCTGAACAAATCAGTTAGAAAAATATCTCTGGGAAATGTGAAGGTGAGCTTGTATTAGTGGACAGAGTAAGAATAGACTAAAAAGTTTGATGTTTATCATGGCATCTGAGATAAGTCAGGGAAAGACTTTAAGCAATACTGTTTTGATTAGATTTATATCTTATTTTGTTAACACTAGTAACAGCAAGGACAATTGATTGGTAAGGGGAAGAGGAGGTCTTCAGGCTATGGTGGTCTTATCAGATTTAAAAATATAGCTACTAGGTGACAGTAAGAACAAGGAGCAAAAAACAAAGTGAAGAGCTATTTTTTCACATTTCGTATTTTGATTCAGTTTGTATCCATCATGAGAAGAAAGACCCATGTACAGTGAATGCACTAAACACTCTTCAAGAAGCAGTTTTTCTGTGTTCCAGGGTTTTTTACAGGAATGGGAGATGCAGTAATTCGATGCTTTCTATGTCTATTATATTAAATATGATAGTCTTTATTCTTTATTTTGTGCTGCATTTAATGTACGCTTCCTTTGTAGAACAATTAGAGTCTCATTTTGCAGTTTTCCATTTTAGGTGGATGAAACTAACTGCTCGGTCTCGTGTTCTGACCATTCCTTACAGGGTTTAACTCATCATAGTCATTTTGAGGCCATTTTGTAATTAACTGTAGATGTTAATTATCTGTGACCTATGTACACTCAGGTCAACAACACTTAAACACTTACTCAGCTACAGCCCAAGAGTTCCCTGACTAATATCCCTACTTCCTACTAACACCTCCCAATGCTATTCTCTCTAAATGTTATCTCTTTTTCTATGTGTTCATATCCACCTCTGCTGAACTGTTTTCTGTACTTGAAGACTCTATTGAGCATGTGTATGTATGTGTGTAGCTGTGTTTGTGTGTGAATCTCTAAGATATGGACAGTCTAGAGAACTGCACTCAAAGTCCAGAAGGCCAATACTATTTTCATAATAAAATTGGGTTATTATTTGCTTTATTTATTCTCATGAATCTCCAGTGGATTTTTCCACAGACTACCTGACATATTTACAATTACCTCTGTAAGTAGATTTTCTCCATGTACTTCAATCAAGGCATCATAATGCATCAGATTAAATGTAGGGGCAAAAATAAGAATTCAACTATCTTCTATTAAGCCAGACGCATTAAATGGATCTTCAAAAATGTAAAACAATGTGACTTTTCTCTTTAATTTTTGAAAATATTGGGTTTTTTGTTTGTTTTTGTTTTGAGATGGAATCTTGCTCTGTCATCCAGGCTGGGGTGCACTGGTACAATTTCGGCTGCCTGCAACCTCTGCCTCCTGGGTTCAAGTGATTCTCCTGCCTCAGCCTCCCAAGTAGCCAGGACTACAGGCATGCACCACCATGCCCAGCTAATCTTTGTGTTTTTAGCAGAGATGGAGTTTCACCAGGTTGGCCAGGCTGGTTTCGAACTCCTGACCTCAAGTGATCTGCCCGCCTTGGCTTCCCAAAGGGCTGGGATTTCAGGCATGAGCCACAGTGCCCGCCCCAAGATATTGTTATTTTTATTAAAGTATTTAAGATAATAGATTTTGGTAGTAATTTTTAAATCACTTAGCATATAAGCATTTTTTTTTTTTTTTTTTTTTTTTTTTTTGAGACGGAGTCTCGCTCTGTCCCCTAGGCTGGAGTGCAGTGGTACGATCTCGGCTCACTGCAACCTCCGCCTCCCGGGTTCATGCCATTCTCCTGCCTCAGCCTCTCCGAGTAGCTGGGACTACAGGCGCCCGCCACCACGCCCGGCTAATTTTTTTGTATTTTTAGTAGAGACGGGGTTTCACCATGGTCTCGATCTCCCGACCTTGTGATCCGCCCGCCTCGGCCTCCCAAAGTGCTGGGATTACAAGCGTGAGCCACCGCGCCCGGCTTAGCATATAAGCATTTAAAACTGATATTAGTTTTAATTTCTAATATAGTTAATATTAATAGGTATAACACACATAAACTCTTTTTACAGTCCTCAATAATTTTTAATGATATAAATTGGCCCTGCATCCAAAAAGTTTGAGAACAGTGTCCTGGAGGACACTTAGAAATCTAAGAAACATTCAGTATTCTTGTTGCAGACATTGGTAAATAGAAGTACATCATTAGACATTTTAGCTCACAGGAATGAACTATTGTAAAATAGAACAGGGCCCAGATTTTCCCCCTTCAACAGCTATTATATTAATCATGAAACCTATCTTCTCTGCAAGGTATCAATACACTAATTCACAGCAGAGAGCATCACAGGAATGGTTAGAGAGGGAACTGAGCCTATATGTGATTCTGATCACTTACAGAGCACCATCTACTTAAACTTTTTAGCTGTAAATCCTTAAATGGTGCTTTATATTACTACCCAGTGGCAATTAGGAATTTCATGCCAAGTTGGTACAACCCTACTTATAAAATGTAGGTTTGATTAAGAATAAATAGCGAAGAAGCTCCCAAGATAAACATATCAGGATAATATAAAAGTCACAAATCAGAAATGAATATAGTCCTTGCATGAAAATTTTCCACATCAAGTACATTAAAAGATCTCCATAAGAACAGGAGGCTCCTTTTTTTATAGCATGATTCCAATCATTATTATTTTGGTGATTTCAATACCTACATAAAATATCAATTCAACCTTGCCCTCTCGGTAGTGTCTTGACCTTCTATCTTCAGAGATCTTGTCTATTATTTCATTTCAAGCAAGCATTCTCATGTGCATACCCTGGGTGCTTGTTATTATCTTTTTCCATAGCATTTTTAAAACATAATTTTAACTATCCTAATAAGTGAATGAATTTTACATTAGGACACTAATTACAAGAGCAGCGAATTATTATTCTAAAGTATCTTTTATATTCTCCATACCCTCTAAGACATGCCAAAAAGTTCCTTCTAATTACACTCTATCACTTGTACATACTTTTGATCCCCGACCTTGTCCTGGGCTAATTCTCAGCTGTCACATGTTCCTAAAATATCTGTCTCTGTCTCTAAGAAATGTGACTTTTTCTCTTCCTCCTGCCACCCACATCAGAAAAACTCCTGATTTCTTAGGAGACCGAAGTAGTATTATTTCCCAATATATTCCAGTGTATGGCAACATAGGGATAGGTATGACACTGAAAATTGAAGATAATATATCAGCAATTTTATATACCAATGGTATGGTTTGGCTGTGTCCCCACCCAAATTTCATCTTGAATTACAGCTCCCATAATCCCCATGTATTGTGAGAGGGACACAGTGTGAGGTAATTGAATCAGAGGGGCAGCTTCCCCCATGCTATTCTTATGATAAGATTTTGTGAGATCTTATGGTTTTATAAGAAGCTTCCTCCTTTGCTCCATTTTCATTCTTTTCCTTTCTGCTGTCATGTGAAGAAGGACAAGTTTGCTTCTCTCTCCACCATGTTTGTAAGTTTCCTGAGGCTTCCCCAATCATACTGAACTGTAAGTCAATTAAATGTCTTTCCTTTATAAATTAACCAGTCTCAGATTGTCTTTATTAACAGCAGGAGAATGGACTAATACAGTATATTGGTACCACAGAGAGTGGGGTGCTGCTGTAAAGATACCCAAAGGAAAAGTGGCTCATGCCTGTAATCCCACCACTTTGGGAGGCCAAGATGGAAGGATCACTTGAGGTCAGGAGTTCGAGACCAGCCTGACCAACATGGTGAAAGCTCATCTCTACTAAAAATACAAAAATTAGCTGGGTGTGATGGTACATGCCTGTAATCCCAGCTACTTGGGAGGCTGAGGCAGGAGAATCACTTGAATCTGGGAGGTGGAGGTTGCAGTGAGCTGAGATTGTGCCATTGCACTCCAGCCTGGGCAACAAGAGTGAGACTTTGTCTCAAAAAAACAAACAAACAAAATACTCAAAAATGTGGAAGCACCTTTGGAATTGGGTAATGGACAGAAGTTGGAACAGTTTGGAGGGCTCAGAAGAAGAGGAAGATGTGGGAAAGTTTGAACTTCTTAGAGACTCAGAGGGCTCAGAAGACAGAAAGATGTGGGAAAGTTTGGAAATTCCTAGAGACTTGTTGAATGGCTTTGACCAAAATGCTGAAAATTCAAGAGGAAGCAGAGCATAAAACCTTGCAACCTGACAATGCGATAGAAAAGAAAAACCCATTTTCTTGAGAGAAATTCAAGCCTGCTGCAGAAATTTGCATAAGTAACAAACAGTGGAATGTAATCACCAAGACAATGGGGAAAATGTCTCCAGAGCATATCAGAGATCTTCACAGCAGCCCCTCCAATCACAAGCTTGGAGGCCTAGGAGAGACAAATGTTTTCATGGGCCAGACCCAAGGTCCCTCTGCTGTGTGACGCCTCAGGACTTGGTCCCATCCTTTCCAGCCATTCCAGCCATGGCTAAAAGGGGCCAACATACAGCTCTGGCCATGGCTTTAGAGGGAGAAAGTCCCAAGCCTTGGCAGCTTTCACTTCAGTGTTTAGCCTGCAGGTGCACAGAAGTCGAGAATTGAGGTTTGGGAACCTTCACCTAGATTTCAGAGGATGCAATAAATGCCTGGATTTCCATGCAGATAATTGCTGCAGGGGTAGAGCACTCATGGAGAATGTCTGCTAGGGCCATGTGGAAGGGAAATGGTGAGATCATAACCCCTACACAGAATCCCCACTAGGGCATGCCTAGTGAAGCTATGAGAAGAGGGCCACCGTCGTCGTCCTCCAGAACCCAGAATTGTAGCTTCACCAACAGCTTGCACTGTGTGCCTGGAAAAGCTGCAGACACTCAATGCCAGCTGGGAATGGAGCTAGGATGGGGAGTTGTACCCTACAAAGCTAAAAAGGAGGAGCTGCCCAAGACCTTGGGAGCCCACCCTTTGCTTCAGCATGACATGGATATCAGACATGGAGTCAAAGGAGATTATTTTGAAACATTAAGGTTTAATGACTGCCTTACTGGATTTCAGAATTGCATGGGGGCTGAAGCCCCTTGGTTTTGGCCAATTTCTCCTATTTGGAAGAGGTGTATTTACCCAATGCTTGTGCTCCCATTGTATCTAAGAAGCAACTAATTTGCTTTTCATTTTACAGGCATATAGGTAGAAGGGACTCACCTTCTCTCAGATGAGACTTTGGACTTGGACTTTTGAATTAAGGCTGGAATGAATTAAGACTTTAGAGGACTGTTGGATGGGCATGATTGTGTTTTGAAATGTGAGGACAAGAGATTTTGGAGTGGGCAGGGGTGGAATAATATGATTTGGCTGTGTCCCCACCCAAATCTCATCTTGAGTTGTAGTTCCCATAATTTCTATGTGTCATTGGAGGGACCCGGAGGGAGTTAATTGAATCATGGGGGCAGTTTCCACGACGCTATTATCATGATAGTAGTTCTCACGAGATCTAATCGTTCTGTAGGGGGCATCCTCCTTCACTGGATTCTTGTTCTCCTCCTTGCTGCCAACATGTGAAGAAGGATGTGTGTGATTCCTCTTCTGCAATGATTGTAGGTTTCCTGAGGCCTTTCCAGCCATGCGAAACTGTGAGCCCATTAAACGTCTTTCCTCTATAAATTACCCACTTTAGGGTATGTCTTTATTACCAGCCTGAGAATATACCAGACTAGTATACCATAGCTAATGGGGTGAAATAAATTATATTTTTTAGTACCTGTATTGGATTTATGTGTGTATGTAAGTGTGTGTAGAGATGTTTGTGGTAATGTAGCACTCTTTGTCTCTCTCTCCTCTTTTTCTTGTTTACATTATTCTCCTTCTCTTCCTTCTCCTCCTGCTCCTCTTTTCTGTCTTTTTCCCCTATTCCCAACTCTTGTCCTAGGATGAAACACCATCTTTGTTCTCTTTTTTCTTTTGGAGTGTGTGATATCTTCACAACACATTAAAAATACATTTTTTATTATTATAAATGTCATAATTTAAACTTAAGCTCCAAAAATTTGTAATTAATTTGTTCACAGTTTTAGTATTGCAGAATAAAAGACATTTTTGCAGGCAGAAATTACAGTTTTTATTTTCTAAAGTGTCCAGGGTTTCAGGTACTACAGAGTCATAGAACTTGAACAGATGGTACTTTGCAATTAATAAGAATTTTAAAAGCCAAATGCTGTGTGCATAATAGCATTTGCTTTGCCCATTATTAAACATCGAATTTTACTCATGTACTGCTTTAAAAAATTACTCTACACTCTACCACCTTTGACCTTACAGGAGATTAGGAAATCGAGAAGTTATTGAGTGAGGAGATCCGACAAAATTACGATTACAGAAACCTCTGAATGCTGCATGTAATTGAATTTATTCACAAGCCAAAAATCAATGCAGCCATCCAGAAACACACCAAATGTGTTTTTTGTGCTTTATCAAGCCTAACTGATGTTGGAGGAAATAAATTAGAGAAATAGTTAGTCTTATAAAAGGAGTCCTTAAGGATATACCAAATAACCATTCATAAGAGCTAAGAGTAATTCATATTTTTGAATTACCATTGATAGTGGCAATTGAGATTAACTCTTTTTCCTTCTTAAACTCCAGCCCTTACAATTCCTCCCTACATTCCTATAGGAAGAAGCAAAATAAATAAATTCATTTGTGGTTTGATATCGATGTGATAGTTTTTGATATATCTGTTTTAGGACTAAAAGTCAAAAATATCATAGCTAATGGACTAAAATACTCATTTTTACACATTTTTTGAGAAATTATGTAAATATTTACATCTATGTTACAGTAAAATACTGCCATTTAAAAAAAAAAATCTAAGGAGAAGGCCTAATATCATAAAGTCTCATTTCTTTGTTTGGTTGACATAGTACTTAGGCTCTTGTTTCCTACCCAAATAGACCATCACTCTTTATAGACATATCCACATGTGCAGATATTCCTACATATCCAAATCTTATAAATACTACAGGGCCCAGTTCCCTTCACTGTGCTAGATGAATATAGGTATTTACTTCCGGTGACTTCGGATAAAATGTTTTAACAATTATTTCTATATAGGGCTTAGTTTGTTTATATCCACATGATAAAAAAATAAGTCCTATGTAGAAATAATTATTCAAGGTATGCTCTGTAGACAGACAATGGTCTTCAAACTGCTATCAGACTGTAAAAATCAAGCTCAGAAGTTGAGAGTAAATACTTAAAAGTTGTATACCGTCTTGAGATGTAATTTTATGTCTGCTGGACTTAATTTTAAAAATTGGAAGCTGTACTTTGTATACATTCCTTTCTTTGTGTTTAATTTTCTAATGATTCATTGTAATCGCTGCTCTGAACTGAATTTTGTACTCCCAAATCCACATGTTCCGGCCCTAACCATAATGTGACTGTATTTAGAGATAACACCCTTAGGGAGATAATTAAAGTTAAATAAGGTCGTAAAAGTGAGACTCCATCCTAGTCTATTTGGGCTCCAATAACAAAACATCGTTGACTAAGTAGCTTAAAAGCAACAAAAATTATTTATTTGTTTGTTTATTTATTTATTTACTTATTTGAGACAGAGACTTCCTCTGTCACCCAGGCTGGAATACAGTGGTGCCATTATGGCTCACTGCAGTCTCTGCCTCTTGGGCTCCAGCCTCCTGAGTAGCTGGGACCACAGGTGTGTGCCACCATGCCTGGCTATTTTATTTTTATTTTTATTTTTTGTAGAGACAGGATCTCACTATGTTGCCTAGGCTGGTCGTGAACTCCTGGGCTTAAGCGATCCTTCTGCTTCAGCCTCTCAAAATGTTGGGATTACAATAAAGTGATGGCATAGCCATCACTTTCAGCTTAAAAATTTATTTTCAATAGTTCTAGAGGCTGGGAAGTCGAATATCAAGGAATTGGCAGATTAATTATCTGATGAGGGACTGTTTCCTGGTTCATAGATGGTGGTTTCTCTCTGTGATCTTATGTGGTGGAGGGGGCAAGGCAACTCTCTGGGGAATCTCTTCCTAAATAAATAGGGCTGATGACCTTATACGAGGAGGAAAAGACAACAAAGATCTTATTCCTCTGTGTGAGCACAAAGAAAAGGCCATTTGAGAACACGGCAAGAAAGCAGAAGTCTGCAAGCCAGAAAGGGAAGCTCCACAAGAAACCAAATCATCTGTCACCTTAATCATGGACACCTAGTCTCCAGAAATGTGACAAAATACTTAGCTGTTGTTTAAGCCACCCAGTCTACAGTATTTTGCCATGGCAGCCAAGCTAAGACAAAGTACTTGCCTCGAATGATGGGGCTTAATAACCTAATTTTTTCGTATGATAATGAAAAGTTATAGGAAGATCTCCAGTTTTTAACAAAAATTTCCCTAGTATCTTAAAGCCAGGGTAGGCTTCTTGCTCTCCTCACACCCTATAAATATCCTTAATTGCAATATATATCATACTATGTTTTTAAAATTTAATGTTTGCATAATACTTATGGTCTTTCAATCATAAAAGACAAATTCTCAGTGCCCATACTAAGAAATCTGTTTTTTCTTTTTTCTTTCTTTCTTTTTTTTTGAGACAGTTTCACTCTGTCGTCCAGGCTGCAGTGCAGTGGTGCGATCTTGGCTCACTGCAACCTCTGCCTCCTGGGTTCAAGTGATGCTCCTGCCTCAGCCTCCAGAGTAGCTGGGATTACAGGTGCGCACCACCACGCGTGGCTAATTTTTGTATTTTTAGTAGAGGCAGGGTTTCACCATGTTGGTCAGGCTGGTCTCGAACTCCTGAACTTGTGATCTGCCCCCCTCAGCCTCCCAAAGTGCTGAGATTATGCCCAGCGGAAATCTGTTTTCCTTCTAAAAAAAAACAAACTCCAAGTGGTTCTGATTCAGATGACTCTGAAATATATTGCTACTTTGTAGTTATCTACTTGTCACTCTAGGTCCTCCACTTAGATATGTTTCTTAAAGGAAAAGAACATTTTTGTGTTTATTGTTGTGTCCACTGGGACCAATCTAATCTGTTTCTGATTATATGCTGAATCAATATTTATTTTAAAAATTACTCATTAGTCAAAAAATATTCAGTAATCTCAGGCTCATTACTGACTTGGTCTGGAAATGATAATCACATAAAATATGCTCAGTTTTATATTTTTATTACATAAAATGTTACATTTACCTTTTGATCTATAATACTGTGATTTAAATGATATACATCAAAATTCTGGAATGACATTGTTAAAGCTTATGTTGAAATGTGAAAAATTAAGAATATACAAATAATAAATATTGTATACCTACAAGTTTAGTATGCTACTTTAAAATTAGATCTATATGTTTTTGTGAACTTGAACCCTAGAAACTGGGTTAATTTCAAGTTGGCAAGCAATTCTGTCATGACAGAATGGAAAGCTAGATTTATTATTAGTGTAGATAGTCCCTTTGAGTTCTGAAATGATTTGAATTATTCATTTACTCCATTTTTTTATAATTTCAATTGTTTTAGATTCAGGCTTGTTACCTGGGCAGGCTTGTTATATAAGTATATTGTGTGACGCTTAGGTTTGGAGCACAATCGACCCTGTTGCCCAGGTAGTGAGGATAGTACCCAATAGTTACTTTTGTAACCCTTGCCATGTCCCTCTCTCCCTTCTCTAGTAGTCATCAGTGCCTACTGTTTCTATCTACATGTCCATGTGTACCCAATGTTTATCTCCCACTTATAAGTGAAGACATGCGGTATTTGGTTTTATGTTCCTGTATTCGTTCACGTAGGATACTGGTCTCTAGCTGTATCTATGTTCCTGCAAAGGCCATGATGTCATTCTTTTATATGGCTGTGTGGTATTCTATAGTATATATGTGCAACATTTTCTCGATCCAGTCCACCTATATTTGGATCCAGTCCACCTACATATATTGGGCACCTATATTTACCCAAATTTAAAACAAGCACTAATACTTAACTCTTAAAGAAAATCGTGAAGTTATTTAAGCCTGAAAAAGATGTTTAGAAAGATTATATTTTTCAGTTTGGTAATATAAATGGTGTGGCTATTCAAATGTAGACATCGACAGACTCTAGAACTACTCTGATAGAAAGGTTCCACATGAAGTATGTCTGTGATGCACTAATTAAGTCATATCTGTAAGTAATGAACCCCATATAATTATCTCTAGCCCAGATGAATACCATCAACTACAAACACTTCTCTCCAGCTTACCATTCAAACTCTTTTATCCAGCTTCCCATTTTATATAGCCTTTTGATTTTCTGATAATATGTCAAATTTAAAATGGTTGAAGTTGAGCTGTTTTTGTAGCAATGCTGTTCTATTCCCAGGCTTCCACATCTCAGTAAACAGAAATATAATTCACGTAGATGATAGAAGCAAAAACTTAGGGTAGACTTTAGATTTCTTTTTTTTCCTTTTCTTTATTCCATTCTATTAAATACTCAACAATTCAATGTCCAAAATACATCTACCTAAGATCCACCTAGTTCTCTCCATATCATTACCACCACTCTAGACCAAAGCAGAATTACTTCTAACCTGTGTTACTGCTATTGCCTTCTTAACTGATGTTTCTTCTTTCACTTGTGTTTCTTTGAAACCCATTCTTTAACCAAAAACAACAACGATTTTCAATCTAAATTGGATCTTTTCAATGCTTTAAAATGCTTCAGTGGACTCCAGTTGTATATAGCATAAATTCCAAACTGCTTTCCATGATTTATAAAAGTCACTGCCTTATTGGTTCTTGAATACCATTTTCCCTCATGTGGTTTTCTAACCATTCATCCTATGTTTCCTATTTATTCCCTATTCTTCAGCCATATCATCGCTAGATTATCTATGAAAGTCACTGTGCTTCAATTTTTTAAACCCAGTTCTTGAATTGTTAACATCTATGTTGGGCAGCCTTTAAAATGGCTCGCAATGATTTCTACCTCCTAGGATTCATACTCTTGTTTAATCCCCCTTTTGGCCTGTGAGCTGGACCTAGTGGTTCATTGCTAAGAATGAAATCTGGAGAAATAAGTGATGTAACTTTCACAACCAGATTACAAATATATTGTGCCCCCAGTAGGGACAGACTGACACCTCACTCGGCCAGGTACTCCTCTGAGACAAAACTTCCAGAGGAACTATCAGACAGCTGAATTTGTGGTTCATGAAAATCCACTGCTCTGCAGCCACTGCTGCTGACACCCAGCCAAACACAGTCTGGAGTGGACCTCTAGCAAATTCCAACAGACCTGCAGCTGAGGGTCCTGTCTGTTAGAAGGAAAACTAACAAACAGAAAGGACACCCACACCAAAAACCCATCTGTACATCACCATCATCAAAGACCAAAAGTAGAAAAAACTAAAATGATGGGGAGAAAACAGAGCAGAAAAACTGGAAACTCTAAAAAGCAGAGCGCCTCTCCTCCTCCAAAGGAATGCGGTTCCTCACCAGCAACGGAACAAAGCTGGACGGAGAATGACTTTGACGAGTTGGGAGAAGAAGGCTTAAGATGATGAAACTACTCCGAGCTACAGGAGGAAATTCAAACCAATGGCAAAGAAGTTAAAAACTTTGAAAACAAAATAGACAAATGTTTAACTAAAATAACCAATGCAGAGAAGTGCTTAAAGGAGCTGATGGAGCTGAAAGTCAAGTTTCAAGAACTACGTGAAGACTGCAGAAGCCTCAGTAGCAGATGCGATCAACTGGAAGAAAGGGTATCAGAGATGGAAGATGAAATGAATGAAATGAAGCGAGAAGGGAAGTTTAGAGAAAAAAGAATAAAAAGAAATGAACAAAGCCTCCAAGAAATATGGGACTATGTGAAAAGACCAAACCTACATCTGACTGGTGTACCTGAAAGTGACGGGGAGAATGGAACCAAGTTGGAAAACACTCTGCAAGATATTATCCAGGAGAACTTCCCCAATCTAGCAAGGCAGGCCAACATTCAGATTCAGGAAATACAGAGAACGCCACAAAGATACTCCTCGAGAAGAGCAACTCCAAGACACATAATTCTCAGATTCACCAAAGTTGAAATGAAGGAAAAAATGTTAAGGGCAGCCAGAGAGAAAGGTCGGGTTACCCACAAAGGGAAGCCCATCAGACTAACAGCTGATCTCTCGGCAGAAACTCTACAAGCCAAAAGAGAGTGGGGGCTGATATTCAACATTCTTAAAGAATTTTCAACCCAGAATTTCATATCAAGCCAAACTAAGCTTCATAAGTGAAGGAGAAATAAAATACTTTACAGACAAGCAAATGCTGAGTGATTTTGTCACCACCAGGCCTGCCCTAAAAGAGCTCCTGAAGGAAGCACTAAACATGGAAAGGAACAACTGGTACCAGCCACTGCAAAAACATGCCAAATTGTAAAGACCATCGAGGCTAGGAAGAAACGGCATCAACTAATGAGCAAAATAACCAGCTAACATCATAATGACAGGATCAAATTCACACATAACAATATTAACTTTAAATGTAAATGGGCTAAATGCTCCAATTAAAAGACACAGACTGGCAAATTGGATAAGGAGTCAAGACCCATCAGTGTGCTCTATTCAGGAAACCCATCTCATATGCAGAGACACACATAGACTCAAAATAAAGGGATGGAGGAAGATCTACCACGCAAATGGAAAACAAAAAAAGGCAGGGGTTGCAATCCTAGTCTCTGATAAAATAGACTTTAAACCAACAAAGATCAAAAGAGACATAGAAGGTCATGATGTAATGGTAAAAGGATCAATTCAACAAGAAGAGTTAACTATCCTAAATATATATGCACCCAATACAGGAGCACCCAGATTCATAAAGCAAGTCCTGAGTGACCCACAAAGACACTTAGACTCCCACACAATAATAATGGGAGATTTTAGCACCCCACTGTCAACATTAGACACATCAATGAGACAGAAAGTTAACAAGGATACTCAGGAATTGAACTCAGCTCTGCACCAAGCGGACCTAATAGATATCTACATAACTCTCCACCCCTAATCAACAGAATATACATTTTTTTCAGCACCACACCACACCTATTCCAAAATTGAGCACATAATTGGAAGTAAAGCTCTCCTCGGCAAATGTAAAAGAACAGAAATTATAACAAACTGTCTCTCAGACCACAGTGCAATCAAACTAGAATTCAGGATTAAGAAACTCACTCAAAACAGCTCAACTACATGGAAACTGAACAACCTGCTCCTGAATGACTACTGGGTACATAACGAAATGAAGGCAGAAATAAAGATGTTCTTTGAAACCAATGAGAACAAAGACACAACATACCAGAATCTCTGGGACACATTCAAAGCAGTGTGTAGAGGGAAATTTATAGCACTAAATGCCCACAAGAGAAAGCAGGAAAGATCCAAAACTGACACCCTAACATCACAATTAAAAGAACTAGAAAAGCAAGAGCAAACACATTGAAAAGCTAGCAGAAGGCAAGAGATAACTAAAATCAGAGCAGAACTGAAGGAAATAGACACACAAAAAACCCTTCAAAAATTAATGAATCCAGGAGTTGGTTTTTTGAAAAGATCAACAAAATTGATAGACCACTAGCAAGACTAATAAAGAAGAAAAGAGAGAAGAATCAAATAGACGCAATAAAAAATGATAAAGGGGATATCACCACTGATCCCACAGAAATACAATCTACCATCAGAGAATACTACAAACACCTCTATGCAAACAAACTAGAAAATCTAGAAGAAATGGATAAATTCCTCGACACATACACCCTCCCAAGACTAAACCAGGAAGAAGCTGAATCTCTGAATAGACCAATAACAGGTTCTGAAATTGTGGCAATAATCACAGCTTACCAGCCAAAAAGAGTCCAGGACCTGATGGATTCCCAGCCGAATTCTACCAGAGGTACAAGGAGGAACTGGTAGCATTCCTTCTGAAACTATTCCAATCAACAGAAAAAGAGGGAATCCTCCCTAACTCATTTTATGAGGCCAGCATCATCCTGATACCAAAGCCTGGCAGAGCCACAACCAAAAAAGAGAATTTCAGACCAATATCCTTGATGAACATTGATGTAAAAATCCTCAATAAAATACTGGCAAACTGAATCCAGCAGCACATCAAAAAGCTTATCCACTATGATCAAGTGGGCTTCATCCCTGGGATGCAAGGGTGGTTCAACATATGCAAATCAATAAATGTAATCCAGCATATAAACAGAGCCAAAGACAAAAACCACATGATTGTCTCAATAGATGTAGAAAAGGCCTTTGACAAAATTCAACAACCCTTCATGCTAAAAACTCTCAATAAATTAGGTATTGACGGGACATATCTCAAAATAATAAGAGCTATCTATCACAAACCCACAGCCAATATCATACTGAATGGGCAAAAACTGGAAGCATTCCCTTTGAAAACTGGCACAAGACAGGGATGCCATCTCTCACCACTCCTATTCAACATAGTGTTGGAAGTTTTGGCCAGGGCAATCAGGCAGGAGAAAGAAATAAAGGGTATTCAATTAGGAAAAGAGGAAGTCAAATGGTCCCTGTTTGCAGATGACATGATTGTATACCTAGAAAACCCCATTGTCTCAGCCCAAAATCTCCTCAAGCTGGTAAGAAACTTCAGCAAAGTCTCAGGATACAAAATCAATGTGCAAAAATCACAAGCATTTTTGTACACCAATCACAGACAGAGAGCCAAATCATGCATGAACTCCCATTCACAATTGCTTCAAAAAGAATAAAATACCTAGGAATCCAACTTACAAGGGACGTGAAGGACCTCCTCAAGGAGATCTGCAAACCACTGCTCAATGAAATAAAAGAGGATACAAACAAATGGAAGAACATTCCATGCTCATGGGTTGGAAGAATCAATATCGTGAAAATGGCCGTACCGCCCAAGGTTATTCATAGATTCAATGCCATCCCCATCAAGCTACTAATGACTTTCTTCACAGAATTGGAAAAAACTACTTTAAAGTTCATATGGAACCAAAAAAGAGCCCGCATTGCCAAGTCAATCTTAAGCCAAAAGAACAAAGCTGGAGGCATCACGCTACCTGACTTCAAACTATACTACAAGGCTACAGTAACCAAAACAGCAAGGTACTGGTACCAAAACAGAGACATAGATCAATGGAACAGAACAGAGCCCTCAGAAATAATGCCACATATCTACAACTATCTCATCTTTGACAAACCTGACAAAAACAAGCAATGGGATAAGGATTCTCTATTTAATAAATGGTGCTGGGAAAACTGGCTAGCCATATGTAGAAAGCTGAAACTGGATCCCTTCCTTACACCTTATACAAAAATTAATTCAAGATGGATTAAAGACTTACATGTTAGACCTAAAACCATAAAAACCCTAGAAGAAAACCTAGGCAATACCATTTAGGACATAGGCATGGGCAAGGACTTCATGTCTAAAACATCAAAAGCCATGGCAACAAAAGCCAAAATTGACAAATGGGATCTCATTAAACTAAAGAGCTTCTGCACAGCAAAAGAAACTACCATCAGAGTGAACACGCAACCTACAAAATGGGGGAAAATTTTTGCAACCTACTCCTCTGACAAAGGGCTAATCTCCAGAATCTACAATGAACTCAAACACATTTACAAGAAAAAAACAAACAACCCTATCAAAAAGTGGGCAAAGGACATGAACAGACACTTCTCAAAAGAAGACATTTATGCAGCCAAAAAACACATGAAAAAATGCTCATCATCACTGGCCATCAGAGAAATGCAAATCAAAACCACAATGAGATACCATCTCACACCAGTTAGAATGGCCATCATTAAAAAGTCAGGAAACAACAGGTGCTGGAGAGGATGTGGAGAAATAGCAACACTTTTACACTGTTGGTGGGACTGTAAACTAGTTCAAGCATTGTGGAAGTCAGTGTGGCGATTCCTCAGGGATCTAGAACTAGAAATACCATTTGACCCAGCCATCCCATTACTGGGTATATACCCAAAGGACTATAAATCACGCTGCTATAAAGACACATGCACACGTATGTTCATTGCGGCACTATTCACGATAGCAAAGACTTGGAACCAACCCAAATGTCCAACAACGATAGACTGGATTAAGCAAATGTGGCACATATACACCATGGAATACTATGCAGCCATAAAAAATGATGAGTTCATGTCCTTTGTAGGGACATGGATGAAACTGGAAACCATCATTCTCAGTAAACTATCACAAGGACAAAAAACCAAACACCGCATGTTCTCACTCATAGGTGGGAATTGAACAATGAGAACACATGGACACAGGTAGGGGAACATCACACTCCGGGGACTGTTGTGGGGTTGGGGGAGGGGGGAAGGACAGCATTAGGAGATAATACCTAATGCTAAATGACGAGTTAATGGGTGCAACACACCAACATGGCACATGGATACATATGTAACAAACCTGCACATTGCGCACGTGTACCCTATAACTTAAAGTATAACAATAATAATAATAAAAATGTTAACCAAGAACAACAAAAAAAAACAAATATATTGTTCTTCCAATGTGCACACCCTCTCTTACTCTCTCAATTGCTTCCTTTGAGGGAGAGCAGTTATCATGTGGCACACTGCTTTATGCCCACATGATAAGAAACTAATATTTACAGAGAACATCCAGCAAGATTCCGATATCTCTCCAAATAGCTACACCTCAAGATTATAGTAATTCCTTCTTCCTTGCCACTTTAGGGGTAATGGTTGTGATGATTCTTGCTATTTCTGATGCCAGTGGTCCTTCCCTATTTTTAGTTCTTTCAAACTGCTGCACCTTTATAAATGGTTCTATGTTGAACTTTGCTCATATTATTTAATTTGAGTGGGCAATGCATTTTCTGTTGGGACACGGATGCAGATAGGAGAATAAGGGCAGACTCTCATCAATAAGTAATTAGCAATCTCGTTAGAGAGTCAACTCACAGAGAGAAAAATGACAAAAAGAAGAGAAAAAAAAATTTGAAAGATCAGAATGAAGGCCTTAATAATGTCATAAAGGTTTTCTTGTAGCCTGCTGGCCTTCCCACTCACCCAACAACACACACTAAAACAGCTAATAATACAAAATTCAGTAATCTTTGATATCGCTTATATATTTCCAATTTTTTTTTTACCAGAGATGTGTGCTTGCATACACACACAATTATTTTATAAATTGACAATTATTCCAGCTGCAATTAATACCTGACAAACTAAAAGTATTTATTAATTTCATAAACAAAAGTGCAGAGGTAGGTAATTTCAGAGTTTAAATCAGCAACTTGATAATTTCAACAAAGATCCATGCTCTTTCTGACTTTTTGAGCCACCACTCTTGGCTTTTTGCTTTTATACTTACTGCCTTATGGTTATAAAATAGCAGTGAAATCTTTGGGCATCCGAACTTTATTTATTTTATTTTTTTAACATGGTCTCTCCCTGTCGCTGGGACTGGAGTGCAGTATTGCAATCATGGCTCACCATAGCCTCAACCTCCTGATCTCAAGTGATCCTCCCACCTCAGCCTTCCAAGGTAGCTGGGACTACAGGCATGCACCAGTACATCCAGCTAATTTTGTATGTTTTTTAGAGACGGGGTTACCACCATGTTAGCCAGGCTGGTCTCCAACTCCTGAGCTCAAGCGATCCTCTTGCCTTTGCCTCCCAAAGTGATGAGCTTATAGGCATGAGCCACCGTGCCTGGCCAGAACTATTTTCAAAAACAAGAAGCAAGGTAAACAGGTGATGAGACGGGAGAATTCCCTGGACCTCTTCGCAGCACTGCAACAAGGGTGTGGTTCGCTTACTTGGCCGCCGTGCTCAAACCCCTTGCAGGGGGCGGAGTACACAGGCAGGTGGGTGCCAGGGCCACAGTGAGTACTTTGGGGCTCTGGCCCCATGGTAGCATTTAGGGGTGTGTTATAATTCATGCTATTTTAGCAGTTGCCAGTCCGAGGATGGCTAAGTGTTAACCAGCTCAGTGGAGAGTCAGGGTGACAGCTTTTTACACCCTGCCCTCTTGGTACCTGGGCCCTTTTCTGGCATCCAGGAAGAATCAGTTCACACGGACTTGAAAGATGGTGAATGGAGAGGTTTCATTAAGCAGTGGAAGTGGCTCTCAGTGGAAGGAGAGCTGGAAAGTGGATGGTGCGGGAAGAAGGTGATCTTTCCCTGAAGCCTGGCCATATCCACTGGGCTCTCCTCTGAAGTCCTGACATCCGAAGTTAAACCGCATCTCTCTGTAGTCTCCAATGCTCAGTTACTTCTCTCCACGTTCAGCCACTTGTCCCTCTGCCAGCTGAGGTCTGAGGTTTATATGGGCACGGGATAAGGGGGTGGGGTGAGCCAAAAAGCAACATTCAGGTGCAAATTAGGAATGCCTCTTCTCATTTAGGGCGGTGGGTCCAGTATTGAGGGTGGAGCCCTCTCCGGGGACCCCGCCCTCCTTCTTCCAGTCTGTATCAGTGACAGATCCCTAACGACCAGGGCCGTAAATCTGTGTGACTCTCCCATATTTTATCAACATTGGAGCTTTTTTTGGAGCCATGAGTCTGACCCTTCCCTCTCCTTTGCTACAATTTTGTCAAAGGGCAACTTGAACTGCAAGGGAAATCGGGAAACAGGAGTCTGGCAAAAGAAAATGGGGTGATCCTTATAATGACTCACTCCTAGAGCTGGAAGTCCATTTTAGCTTCCCAGATCAAGGAAACTTTCCCTGTAGCAACCACACAAGTTCTAGATGTTTTAATTAGGGGAGGAAAAGGAGAAAGGCTGTGAATACCAACTAATATTTTCTACAACAAGCACTTATGACATACTATAATGATATCATTATATTTCTTTAATCCTGATACGTAAATTAGATATCGCTAGTCTTAATCTCAGTGACCTGCACATATTATTCAATAAGTGTTTATTGAGTATAAGAACAGACAAAGTGTGATAGGTATTGTGATAAAATATATTTACTTCGGGTTTTTACTAATATCTAATTAATATATCCATTAATTGTACTTTTAGTTGCTTAGGATCAAGAAAGACTGAAAGGAATCAAGTTCAATCTTCCATGCACTTAATCTCAAGAGATGATAATTCAGCTTCTACTTACACTGTCGTAATGGGAGTGAGGCTCAATTCTATGAAAATTCTTATTTTAGGTTATAATATGCTTCCCTATAACTGTAATCTTCTGCTTTTATTCCTGCTTTTGCTGGACCCATGCTGAAACAATGTCCACATACTTTATCTTACATCCTTTCCTCCAAGATCTGTTTATTTTCAAATTATTTAATTATCTTTTCAATGTGTTGTTATCCTAGTTGCACTTCAAAATCTCAAAGAACCTCTTGAATTTTGGTGTTAACAATTCTAACCATATGTGGGTATGTTAAAATTCTTCACATACACTAGATACGGGTACTTGACTATTGACTAATACATTTTCCTTTTGTCTATATAGAACACTGTCCTCATCATATTTTTGCTAATACGGATTTTTCACTTCAAAACTATACTATGCTAAAACCATTTGTTTATAACATAGTCTGTACCTATTTTCCAAACCATATATTCCAAGCCAGGAATCATGTTTTTATCTTACATCTTTGTGACATTTTAAAAATGTCCTAAGACATAACGAAGTGGTGAATTTTAGTAAAATAACTAGCAGATTTGAGGCACTAAAATAAGCATATTGCAGGAAAATTTCTCAGTCTATGTGTTTCAAATTACCTTATCTTTTAAACAGGACTGTTAAGAATCTGATGTCAGAAACTGTGTTACAGTCAGTGATAATATGTATTTGCCTATAAACTTTAAAATATTGTGCATATAAAAAGTGTTAGTATTATTTTAGGTGATGGATATCTGTTTGTCAAATATTTAACATTCTTCTCATTTCAAGTTTCAAATTAAATATTAATACAGGTATTTTTAACCCACATTCATATAGTTACATATTTTGGCTTAATTCTGAAAAATTGCTAGAGGTAAAACTCATCTACTCCACTGATATTAACCAAATGTGAGACAGTTGAAGTTTATTGAAATATATTCCCTCAAGATCTTTTTACATGAACTCTAAGCCAACCCAGTAGTAATAATTTTATTCTCATTTTACTAATTCCTGATAAAACTTAGGTGCTAATAACCCATAACGTTAACCCTTCCTAGAATTTTGTGTAATATAATTTTACATTATAAAAATAAATATCATAATAAGCATACTACAAGCCGACTTTAAAGGTACTACATAAATATAACATTGGAAAATAAAAAGAAAATAGTTTCAAAGGTAGCAATTCATTTGCTTAGGGAAAGGTTTTAATCAGAAACAATGTCATATCCATATCTTTGATAAAATTTGTTTCAAAGTAATTTTACGTATTGATTTTTATTTTCTAAATTCTCATTGCATTTGTGTGTTTTAGAGTTAAAGTGGGCTGGAGGCCACAAATTTGAAGCTTCTTTCTATTTCATGTCAAAAAAATGGTTATTCAGACTCTGTCTGAGTATTTCAAGGAATATCCCAAACACAGGGTAGTCAACTCAAAATTAACTTTAAAAAAAAGATATTTTATTTTGTCTAAAACTACCTTATTGTAAAATCTACGCACTAGTTTTAGTTTTGCACAACAGAAATTCTATGACAATGCTCTTTTTCCCCACAGAGTGTAGGCACCCCCATATGTGCACACAGGTATTTCCACACACACACAACATATTTGGATTCTCTCTCTGATACTTACTTGTTCACAAGAAGTGTTTTGTGTGTTTTTCTCTTTCCCTATCCTCCTATCTTTGTGGTAAGTACAAGAGATGACCTGCCTGATGAGGAAAAAGTTCTGCAAATGCCTATCTTCTTTTCCTGAGACTGATTTTTTACAGGCACAAAGTAGTAATAAGTTCATCTTGTCTCTAATATCAGCTACATGCCAAATCATTAATTTCCCAGAAACAAAGCGATTCGACCAGAAATAATATTAGAAAAACATAAATTTGTGTTATTTTCATAGTTTTTCCTTTTAATATTTTTCTTTTTTTTACTAGCATGCCTTGTTCTGTTTCAAATCAATGAAAAAGGAAAACCCACTAAGTAAAATCCCAATGCTTACATATATACTTTATAGTCGTAATGGTTGTTCTGCTTTTATTCTTCTACTTTAAATTTTTATTATTATTCTGGGAAGGGATCAAAAAAATTAAGTAAAAGTAGTAGACTTTTTAAAAAATCCAAAGTAGTAGACTTTAAAAAAAAATCTAAAGCAGGAAGAATAAAAAATCCCATAAAGGGCCATTAAAAAATAATTAAAACTAATTTCCAATAAATTCCGTGACCTTAGAATAAAGGAAGGATTCCAAAAGGGGAAACTGAGGAGAATACAAAAACAGTAGAAATTACAAAGAGAAAGGATTTTTATGTAAAATATATTTTTGTAGATAAAAAGGCTTTGTAAAAGAAAAAAAACATGATGCTTCAGTAACTAAAAAATAATAATGGCATTTCAAAACCGAATCAATGACCAATGCATTTAAAGCGTGATGCAAGAAAACACAGAGACTTGACAGGACTTAAGGAATTTTTTTTGGTCCTTATTGAAGGAATAATTCCACTTAAAAAGACAATAATTTAATTTTCTGATGAGGTGTTTTGGAGAACAATTTTCTAGTCTTTCAGAGGGTGTATATATATATATATATATATATATACACATATATATACACACATATATATACACACATATGTATATATACACACACATATATATATATATACACACACACATATATATACACACATATATATATAGGACATTATCAAGTCTCCTTGCAATGTTTTACATATTAATTTTGTTTTTTCTTTCAAAAACTCCCAGAAATTTTAAATAAAATGTCAGAATGTTTTTGCAGAAAGCATTCATATTTATTAACAAAAGTAGATTTAAAGACTTCATGGTGCAAAATCTGCCAAATTATTGTTTATAAGTTCCATAATGCATTCGAATGGAAAAGTAAGAGATAAGAAAATTAGTAACTCCAGGAATAGAATTTTATTCCTATTAATGACATCTGCTGACAGAGCCCCAAAGATATTTATTTGAAATAAACACAATGTTCCTAAATCCCTTCTCTAGGAATTTGGAATATGAAGTTCAAAATAGAGAAGTATGCTTTTAAGGAAAGTTCAGCTGAAACTACACAGAAAGATTATGAAGAAACCCAAGTGATAACTTTCTAGAACCTGTGGATTTTGAAATGTAGTTCCTAAAACTCATTCTTTCAGCTGTCCAAGATTAATGGGGCCTTGGAAACATGAATTATCCTACCAAAACCATACAAACACAGAGACGACCTGTTGTTATTCATTGCTTTGCAATGAAAATGCATGCTGTTCACATGATACAGTAGATTGAATTGTATCTTCCAAAAAGGTATGTCTAAGTCCTAACCCTGGACATGTGAATAGATTTTATTTGGAGAAAAAAGGTCTTTGCAGATATAATTAAGGATCTTGACATGAGATCACACTGCATTTAATATGGGCTTTAAATCCATGACTGATGTCTTTATAAAAGAAAGGAGGGGAGATATGACACACAGAGAAGACCATGAGAAGATGAAGGCAGAGATTGGTGATACACTGCCATAAATCAAAAAACACCAGGAGACACCAGAAGCTGAAAGAGGTAGGAAAGGAATTTCCCCTAGAATCTTTGGAGGGAGAAAGCATGGACCTGCTGATACCTTAATTGCAGACTTCCAGTTTGAGCGTGAGAGAATACATGTCTTTTTTCAAAAAGCCACCAAATTTATGGTAATTTGTTATGGCAGCCTAGGAAACAAATACACATGATCTGGGCTCTATTAACAAACCAAGCATGCGGAGACCCAATATTATTTATTACTAAACATAATGAGAAGACTCATTGTTTATTACTATGAAATGAAAATGAATGATTATTACCCTCTCTCTGTGGAAGTACTAAGGATAATCAATACAATGCTTTTATATAGAGGAAGAGAATATTACAGTTAGATGATTTTTAAAAATGTTTCTCAGCTACAGTGAATGCAGTGTTTTTTCTCACAAGGGACTTCTTGCCCATGGATTTACAACTGGCCAAATTGAATCTTTTGGTCAAGACTCTCTACTGTGAGTAGAGCAGGAAATACACGAAAACATTCAGTATATGTGATACATTCTTCCATGAATTTTGAATAACCTTTTTTTACCTTTCTAAAATTCTTTGCCTCTGCCATAAGCTTTACAATGAAGAAACACCCTTTCTATATAGAAAGCTATAATTCAATGTATTATTATCTGATTGTCCTTTAACTTGAGCTCTGTAAGAGATAACCAAGTTCTCCAATGACGTGTTGGGACAAATCTTTGCTTCTCAGAGCAAAGTTTATGTTATGTATTTTAAAAAAAGCTGTCATTTTGGTGACTTCACATATCCAAATATTAATCTGTGGCTCCTGCATTCCATTAATTTATTTAACATGAAAATATAGACTGAATTTTAAAAATAAAGATTATTCTTATAAATATAACATTAAATTTGTATTCATTTGTGAATAAATATTTTAAGGTTAAAATATTGGTTTAATTAATATTTGATACCCGAGGATTAATTCCATATTTATTAATACATTGAATTTTGTTGCATTGCCTTTTTCTCATCTATTTATTTACTTCCTTGAGTGTTATTTATTTATATGATTCCATGTAACTAACGTTAGCCCTTTGTTTACACTCAAAGCTGCAGGTTATTATTTTTATTTATATATTTTTTCTCAAATGATTTTTTAAAGTGTCAAAGAACCTTTCTTATTATGTATTCAATGGACAGTGTTTGTCTTTGTAAAGTTTGGTTCTTTCTTCAATAAAAATTTTAAAAAATAAGCAAAATCGGTTTTAATGGAAATTGATTCTTAAATACAAAATTAATGATAATGATTTTTAAAGGGAATTCCATTGTTTTCTAATAAAATATATAAAATTTATTATATTTAAGAGGCTATACACACTGTGAGATCTTATTTGTCTTTTGTTTAAACCATTTTATTTTATTTTATTACTTATGCTATGTGTACATCATCTGTGTTATCATTTATATTTTTATACTTTAAATTTATTAAACTACTGTATTAATTTAAATATCAGCAATTTTTTAATAAAAGAACTCAGATGATTGAGTCGAATAAGTTTTGAAAAGAGGAATTACTTACAAAATGGTGGACACAGCAAAAGAACAAACAAAAGAAGATAAGACACGCAATTACTAGAAGTTTGAGAAGGTAGGAACAACTCTTGGAGCTGAAGAGCATGGAGATAATGTCAGTGGGCCTGTGTGAGAGTTAAGACAAAGTGAAAACGTTTCCATTAACTTAGACCTTGGGTTCCAACAAATCTAGTTTATGCAAGAAAAGGCAGAAAAAAAATACTGATCTCTCTCTTCCTACCCTTTAATCTCTGCTGCCATTCATTGATTAGATTCAACCAATATCCTATTAACAAGCTGGCTCAGATAATGAATTCTATAGTGGCAAAAAAGCAGAGAGGAAAAAAGCTAATAATGGATCTGGGGTAGGGTAGGAAATAAAGAGAAGGTGGTCAGTACAATTATTCTCCTATTTAAAGAGTGGAGGAGTGGCCAAAGAGTGATCTATAAACTTTAAAAAACACTTAGGTAAATAGTTACACAAACATTACAATTCACACAGATGCCACAACATTCCAAAAAAAGGAGCTCCAATCCTGTGTGATACTGACATATCATTACATGAAGCCATGACGGCTTTCATTTTATTTTCTAAAAATAATACGAATTATTTTTTGATAAACCAATAGTCTTTTTAAAATAAAATAATATCAAGGTAATGTTTTAAAATGTGAGATAGATAAATTTTGTGGGTAAAGACTTAGAATATAACAAAATATAAATTCATCTTTCAACACTTGTATAACAATAAAAACAGAAAGAAGTCACACATGATGTAAAATTACAAAACTCATTATGAATTCAATGGCAAATATTATGATCTGAAATAGGAGGAATAAGTTTTATCCAGAATTCCATATGGAATGACTACTCTACATTGTGTATCACTGATCCATAAAGCATTAGAGCAGTTATGATTGCACATGTTGACGTGCCTTGCTATACTTTTGGAAAAAGTAATCTACTGAATTGAATCAGCTCATTGCACATATTATTTATTTATGTGGGAGAATAGCTAGGTAACTTTCTATCTTATACTAATAATACATGTAACAGGAAATTAGATGTTTTGTTAGGTAAAGATTAGAAGTCATAACATAGACTAGAAAACGCACTGAGATCATTCCTGATGATTCTTCAGCTCTGTGTGTACAACCAAAAAAGAGTCATTTGTATATGACAAAATGAGAAATTTTATCTAAATTCCAATCTGAACTTACTCTAAGAGGGAAAAAATAAGAGGTCATCACTGATTTAAGACATTTTTAAAATCTTAAATAAAAAATTAAGATTAAAAGAAATTAATCTTAAAAATAATAAATGCCATAAATATACTGAATTCTTCGTCACTGAGTAAACATCTTTTTAGCATTCACGGCACAAATGTGGTCCATGAGTATACTTCTCTGCTGCTAACTACTGTTTTCCACTAAATTTTGTTAGATATTCAATGGGAGATTTGAAAGTGAGAACTGAGATAAAAAGATCTCTTCACGACATAAGTAATGCCATTAAATCAATTTCAATGATTTCAAGTGTTTCTTGAGTGACAAATCTCAATGATACTTTCATTATTCATATTTTCCCTAACCCACAGTCCTGAAAGACCACAATTTCTTAATGTTGTGGTAAGACAATAAGATAATATCGTCAGAAGATTGAACTGGGGTCCAAGCAGAGATATCTAACAGTTTTATTCTTTCTTAACACATGGTAATTGTCTTCACTCATTGGCGAAAGAAGCTGATGAAGTATTATTAAGTATACTTTAAAATGAACTCGAATATTGTAGTAGATCATGAAGAAATACTTTCCAGAGCTCAAGGCAAGAGAAGCTGATTGGAAACATGAATTTTGTCTACCAAATTGAAAGGCTTGAAATTCCAGCTTTTGAGTGAAATTAATCAGCTTCGTATCTGTTTTGGAGACAGGAAATAGTCTTCGGTAAGAAAAGACACGATAACTTCTGATTCCAAGTGTTATATATTATGCCCAAATATCTGATAGATTCACTCCAATCCTGGCTGCCATTCTCAATGACCTATTTTACTTCTAGCTCTATTTAGGGGTTGTACACATTTACAAGAAAACATTGATGGATGGTGAAATCTGACCAACACCTCATGATCTTTATTCATCAACCTGAATAGGTAACCTGGTTAAAATTTACAAAATATCAACCATTTTATGTGATATAATTATTTAAATTGAAATATTAATTTAGTAATAACATCTGTGATAATCTTACACATATTTTTAAGCTCAGTGATTGTAAAAGTAGTTTAACAATATCAAATTTCAGAAATGTTGCTGTAAAGAACATACTTCATAATTTTGAAATGCCGTTAAAAAACATAAAGAAATGGAATAAGTGGAAACTTGTGGAAACTACTATCATGTAGATTAATCTGTTTGCTTGAACAATAAAGCATGTAAGTGGATAAAATGTAGATTAGCATATTACAACATGTGTTTTAGGGAAATGCAAATTTCTGATTAAGAAAATTTGAGAAATTCTGCATCATATAATCCCCAAATGAAGTGTTACAATGCATAGAAGAAGACACGATAAATCATTCAGCTAATAAACATCAAAATTTCATTTAACCAAGAATTTTCAAAATATATCTGATGCTTTTGTGATATGTAATAGTTCTTTTTATTAGCAGAACCTATGTTCATTGGAAGATATTTTGAGAAAAATGGTCCGGATAATTGCTTTCCTAATATTGGAATTTGAAAGTGGATCATTTAAAATAAAAACAAACAAATTATACAAGTCAGTCTTACCAATAATATGGCAATAATTATTTGTTCATTAAATACTAACATTTATTTATTTGCCTGTCCATGCATTTTCTTAATTCAATCCACTCAATAAATTAGTTGGCATTATAAAGCTAAATCACTCATTAGAGCATAACTGTTCAGCACATTTATTTATTTTATAAAATATTTGAAACACTCTTCTTTATCTTCTTTACTATTGTTTTTAAAATTGCAGTCACACTCCACACTCTAGATGTCTAGAAATACTATCCTAAGTGCTGAAAACATCTTTATTTCAAATACCATATGCAAGTTAAAATGAAAAATTTATTTAGCCTTAATTATTTTCCCTTGCTATAATTAGCAACTAATCTTATCCACATATAGCTGCAGGCTCAGACCCACTAAATGCTTGACTGTCGGAATGATTTGGGAACTTTACTTTCTGATAATTACAAGATATAATTACTTTGGAGCTTTCGAAGACCTTTCAGTGATTAGGGAAGCTTTTCTAAATCAGTCATAACATTTGTATTACTAATAAACTAAGAAGTCCCGCACTCTAACAGCTGACGCGTTTAAAAGAAACACCAATTCTAAAAATGGTATTGCAGACTTCAGGGAAAACCATTGAAGTATTTAAAAGCATTACCATCTACAAAATCCAGCTTCATATTTTTTATTTTATAAATATATAATCGATTAAGATGTATAAAATCAATTTTATGGGCATATTTTCAGGACACTGAATCTAGAAAATACAGAATAATTAATAAAACATGCAAAAAACTAAAGAAAAAAATTTCTTTCAGCAGTGCTCAATAGCTTATACCAACCAAAAGAACAGTGTTAAGAAATTTACTGCCAGAGTAATTCACACAAAAATCTGTCACCAAAGATCTGAGTACCTTAAGAAAGTATGAGCAATTTTTATTTTCTGCATGACAGCGAATGTGACAGGGAAATTGTTGCTGAATTTTAATCTGAATATAGGAAAAATCAGAAGTGGAAAACTCATGTTTGAAAGTTGAGGAAAAGTAAGTAATTTACTGAAATAATTCAGGTCTATTTTTCTTTATGCTGAAAGCGTTTTTTTTTTTAAGTTTCACTGTCAATATGACTAAAATGTGGCATATCAATGCCAGTGAGACAAGATTCACTGTAGTACAGGTGGACGTGGCAAAGAACACTTTGAAAAGCGGAATACATATATTCGGGTTCTCCCCAGAAGTGTGAGATAAAAATTAACATCCATGTTTATTTAACACTCAATGAACTTGTGTAATTGTAATCTATTTATATGTACAAGAATCTCAGCTAAATTTTATTGAAAAATAGTCCTGCAGAGACACTGAGATATGTGAGATTAAAAAAGTAAAATTTTATACAAAGATGTTAAAGAAGTTCTCATAATACCATAATACTCTCAGAATAGGAAGTTCCTTTACTATATTACTATATATAGCATTTGTTGTTTAGTTTTTGAACTAGCTCTGTACTTTGATGAATCCAAACTTATTTGTCTAAATCTACACAATGGCTACTGTAAAAGAAGTAGTTAGTTTGAGAAATAGGTGTCTTTAAAAATGCTTAGTGAAACAATCTGCACACTTAAATTCTGGATTCCTGAGTTCTTTCCCTGCTTCTGTGCATTTAGGAATTATGTGACTTTATTATGAACACATTTCTACTATATGTCAAGTATTCTTGCTATATGTTACTAGCAATTTTTTTTTTTTTTTTTTTTTTTTTGAGACAGAGTCCTTCTCTGTAGCCCAGGCGGGAGTGCAGTGGCACGATCTCGGCTCCCTGCAACCTCTGTTCCCAGGTTTAAGAGATTCTCCTGCCTCAGCCACCTGAGTAGCTGGGATTACAGGTATGCACCACCATAATTTTTGTATTCTTAGTAGAGACAGGGTTTTGCCATGTTGGCAAGGCTGATTTTGAACTCCTAGCCTCAAGTGATCTGCCTACTTCAGCCTCCCAAAGGGCCCAGATTATAGGCATGAGCCATCATGCCTGTAATCTTTTTAATAAATTGCCAGTATAGATATTATCCTGTTTTGGTAGTAAAAAAGTTGAGGTTCAGGAAATTTAAATAAACTGCCTAAAGTCACGAAGTTAGCAAATGACAGAAGCAGAATTCAAACCTACATTTAACTAATTCCAAAGATTGACTCTTTAAAATGCATCAGACTGTGACCTTCAATAAATTTCATAATCCCGCTGAATTTAAATTTATTTACATACATAAAGCAGCAAGCCACTTCTTATATAACTTATCTGATTGTTGGATTAATAAAAAATACAAGAAGTTGAATATATTTTATGTGTAAAGGTATTTAATAAATATATCACATTTTTTATTACTTTTTCTTCTAATCCTAGGTTATTTTAAGTAGAAATAGTGCTTGGGTTTTATCTGTTCCCTAGAAATATAAAACTGGAGGTAAGTGATGCCAGTTTTATTATCTAAAAGAAATCTGCATAAAATTATCCTATTATAAATTTGAACTGATGTAAGTGCTATTACTCAACTATAAAATACAAGATGATGCTATTCTTAAGATGACTAATTTTGGATTGCATTATATACAAAAATACCCATAAATAACAAAGTATTATTTGTCTTAAATCAATACTTCCCTTAGAGTACTGATTTTTAATTAGTTATTTCAATGGAAATTTCTGACTATATTTATAGAATGAGAAAAATTATGTATTCTCACATCAGTAGACATAGTCAAGCCTGTTTCCTCAATGTGAATAAGTAAAGTGTAATAACATAACATAGCATCTAATTCTTTTGTTCAGATTTTTGTTTTAATAATGCCATAAACTGCTTAAAATTACTTTTGAAGTCTAACATTTCATACAAATATAATATAGAAGGAACTATAGGAACTACCACTAAAATTGCTTCGCTTGAAGCAAAAATTGGAAGAAGAGTAATGTTTATCAAAGGTCAGTATGATGAGCCACTCTTTGCACTTCTGAAATATGAGCTGTAATATCCAATTACTTAATGAGTAAAGCCATGAGCTTGCCAGTCACAGACAGGATTTCAGTCCTGTCCTTGTCCCTTATTAGCTGAGAAATCTAGTTACTTTACTTAAATTTCTGAATTCTGGATAAATTTAGTATTTACCTCCTAGGGTAGGTGTAAGAAAAATGAGTTTATTGATACGGAGTAGTTTGCATAGTTTCAGAAAGACAATAAAGTACTAATAATATATAAAAATTTCAGGCCACTCATGAAGCATTCTAAATACAGTTTATTTTTGGGGGAATGTTTTTTTAGATTGCAAATTGTGACATGCTATGTGAATATGAACCTGCTTTACATTTTTGCTAGAAATTGGAAAATTCATATAATTTCCCTTATTGAGATGTTAATAATACAAGATATTAGTATTGATTGAATATGCTTTTCTTATTTTTATACAAAATTAATAGTATCATTAACAAGTTGGTAAGCTTCTGGACATTGTTTTAACATAGCATTTGAAACATTGTCATACAGGCCAGTCCTAAAAAGAATTGGGGCAAATAGACCCACCTAAAAAAGGTATTTTTCTTATGAAATGCAAATTGTCCCACCTGTTTTTAGGACATTCCCTGCATCTGTTAAATTCACACATCTTTTTTGGAAAAGACACAAATTGGCCCAAGAGCAGACATTAGCAGAAGTTCCTTATTTCATCAAAAATAAGGAGCTAGAAAAGAGGACACTAAGATTGGATTTTATTCTGAGTAGAATAAGAAGCCATTGAAAGGGTTTAATGAAGAGCGCTGCACTATGTCATTTGTGGTGCAACACCTCTAATCTGGCTGCTATGTGGGAAAGGGCTTTTAGAGAGACAAGAGTGTAAGCAAGAGAAATCGTTCAGGAGCAGTTGTGGTAATACAGGCAAGAGATAGAAATGGTGGTATAGACTTGTTTTAGTTGTACAGTCAGGAACAGGTGGGTTTATATATAGTGAAGGATGTGTGACCACAAAGTGCAGTTGAATATTCCTCTCAGCAAGCAAGCATTGCCCTCCTCCACAAAATTCTGAACACAGCAAACAGAAAGTGCAAGATTCACATATTATCACTGCACTGATTAAAAATTGTTCAAGTGGCCAACAGTAACTTCTTAGAATGAGTTTATTGGACCTGTGGTGCTCCATCTAGATCCCTCAGCCAAGGTGACAACTCCTTCCAAGGACATCTTGCATCTAGTGGACGATAATGAGGAACACAAAGACACAGCCTCCCTTCCTAACTCAGAACAATTCTTAAGGAATATCAACTCTGAACCCTCCATGAGGTTGGCTGGGGCTTTCACTGGCAATGCATGGCAGCTTGACTTCCTCCTGTACCAAATCTTACTTCTTTTTCCTTTCCACAGGTGCTAATCCCAAGAGCACTTTCCAGCAAATGTTCTGCACATTAAAAGGCCTCACTTTAACAGGATGGCCTCATTCCCCGCTTGCCTCATACTCATGCTGCCAGACCCAACTTAGCATTCTCAGCAATTCTCAGGCTTTCTCTCATCTTTGGGGATTTGAGCATTCTGATGCTTCTGTTCAGATCACCCTTATCTATTGTTCCAACTAGTGCTTGTCTGCTCACGTTTTAGTCTAATTCAGAGTTGATCACTTCTGGGACTTTCCCCAAACCTTTCATTTTGGATTACAGGCTTTGCTCTAAGCTTCCCCGGTACTATTTAGAGATTAACTCTGAGATTACGTATCACACAAAAGTAGTAATTTTTTTTGTAATCTTTCAATGACGAATAAGACCTTTGAAAAAAAGAGAATCTCCATTTTCTTCAGTTTCTTTAATGTGTAGCACATTGAGTGATACAAAATGGTTTTTTAATAAATATTTGTCAACTGAATAAAGCAAAAAACAAGCTTATGAGTGAGTGAAATAATAAATAAGGGTGACTGAAACTGATCCAAAGCCATTGGAGATATATTCTAGATCTTGCTTTCACTTTCCTATTTTTACCAAGTTTGTAAACATTCATTCTAATAATAGTAATAATGATAATAATAAATGGTAACAATGAGAATATTATTAATATCTGGCACTAATAAAACCTTAAGTGTCAGGAGTTATGCTAAGTGATTCAAATGAATTATTATGCTTCCTCCCAACAACATTGTTGTGTGTAATTACTCTCATACTCAACCTCATTTTGAAGACAAGGAAGACAGAGAAGTTGAATATTTTTCCTAGATTTCAAAGAGAAAAAAGTGAGGGAGTTAAAGTCATCCACCTTTAAATAAATGCTGGTTCACGGAAGGCATTTTTAACACATTGTTCTTTATTCCATATATTTTATTATATTTAAAAAATTAAGGAAACAAATTGGAACCAAAAAGCAGGGACATAGACTTAGGCATTAGAATTATTGGCTTCTGAACGGCTTGGACTAATAAAAACTCTCAGATATCCATTTCTCTTATCTGTAAAAATTCAAAATTTGTAGCTAAGAGAAGTTGGCTCAATTAAGTGAGATAGTTTATGTATACACAGTAGACATTAATTTCCCTCTCTTCTTGCCCTCTTTCGCCCCATAATGTCTTTTTATCTTTTATATAAAGTGTTAATTTATAATATGCTTTGGTTTTGACACACAAACAATACAGATGATTAGTTGTATTCTTTTTTATATAAATCATCATGCTCTGCCCCTACAAAATATTAATTAAAATTAAAAATTGAAGCTAACTGTAAACTTCAATTAAATTTGCCTGTCCTGATACATACTTTTTTATCGTTCTAAATGAATCAAAAGCAACTACATCGTTACAAAAACTCAACATAAAAAATGCGTTAAGATTTCATGAGAAAGAGCGAGAAAGAGGGAGAAAGGAGAGTGTGAAATTGGAGTGACATATAGCACAGCTTCTTCTGTGCAATGAGCTTGGAAGATCAAAGAATCCTCTATTTTTTTTTTTTTTTTCTTTACTGTCAAACACAAAGAAACTTTACAGGGAAAGTTAAGTTGAAATTCTTAAGGTCATGGGTTACAACTAACTTGTGACAAAGTTTTCTGTGAACCTATTAGAGAAGAAACATCAAGGAAGCCATAAAAGAACATTCTATAAGTTGCTCTGGGACATGTTTTCAAATAGTACCCTATCACATTACCTAAAAATGTCATCATTGATGAACAGCCTTTGTGGTAGATAGAACCTTGTAGTTAATGTGCTTACCCCAACTGCTCCAGAACTCTTGAGAATTTAGGAAGATGACTCTTAGCCAACTTAATATTTAGAAATACCACTCTAAGATCTGCATCATTCTTGTTATCATCGACCCAATAATCTGTAAGATTTATACATAGTAAGCCTGAGCCTACAAGGAGTGAGCAGGCAGTGATTCATTGTTAGTATATTTTCCAGATGGTATTATATCACTGGGTTATTAGGAAAATTATGTAAGATTAGTTGAGCAAAAATGAGAACATTTAGATGTAATATAGATATAGAAAATGAAGGAAAATAATATAACTCCACATCCATAATTGTAGGCGTAATACAGCTATAATTATTGTTGCTGAAGTTTAAGAGGAGAGATATTATTTCTAGAGATTAGAATGATAATGTGGTAAGCAGAAAATTCTGTTAAGACAAGTTCAACACATTGATTCTATATTAAGAAATAAGAAAATTTTGCAGAAGCTTTTGTAACTTTGCTTTTGAACTTCACATATTGAATCTTCGGGTTTCATTATTTGGAAAAAAAGATGATTTTTGCCACTTTAAAATTATTCTTTCATCAGAGTACATGGTTAACAAAAGTAGCCCCAAGTATTTTTCTATTTAACTTCAAATTTTAAGTAACCAGAAAGCAATATTGACAGTGTTGTTTTAATCTATGTAAGTATATTTACATGCATGTATTGCAAAATCAATGCCAATGTTCTGTGAATTTTTTTCCAAATTTAATATGTTAAATTTATTTTACTTATCAAAACAAAAATTAGTCTATTCTGTTACTATAACTCAGATGTAGAAATATAGTGGCTGTACTTAATACTAGAAATATTTAATTGCTTTCTTAATACCTAAAACTCATTTTACATCTTAAGTTGAAGACAAAACATGTTCCAAGTTTAATACGTGGCAAAGTATACACAACTTCGGTTATAACATATAAACTTTGTCCATGAACTAGAACTAGACAGCCTATTGATATGCAATACTATATTTATGAATATAAATTCGTTAAAAAAATCCTCTAGCACAGAAAATATTATCCATGTGTCTTAACACTGCTACAAATGAAGAGATAATATACTTCAGAGAGAGAAATACTCTTTATAGTTATTACTTGGGAGCTTAAGGAATAAAATTATGAAATACCAAGGAAGCAATAGCTACAAAAACATATAAACCACTGTGGCAAGAAAGATGATGCTAATGGTTTATATTTGCATATGACACTTGCTGTAAAATAAATGCAGATGAATAAAACAAGAATTTATTATCTTACCTTTGATTGTTTGCTTTATCTCAGCTCTACGGGGAACTGATCAGTAATAGTATTCTTTACCTATTTGCATTCCTATTTAGAATTGCTTCTCTTGGCAAACATTTCAGTAAGTTTTATGCATGAGAAAACCAAGTGTGTTTGAATTGATAACGGTTGTGAAGATCTATATATTAGCTAAACAGAATTTCGGTAAATATATTTTAATGCAAATCTTATCAACCAAATGTCAGAATCACTACAGTGATGGTTATGCTACTGCAACATGCTCACTCTAGAAAGGAGCAGGCTGTTCACCAGAGATTCACACTTTAAGCAGAGGCAAAAAAAAGAATTATTTGTTCTGCATCTTTCCTGATAAACAAAGCAACTTTCTTGTTTATTCTCTGTTTAAATAAAGGTGAGTGGTAAACATTTGATAAAAGTACTGTTAAAATAATAAGAAATGCCAACTATATAGTCATTTCTCAAGAAAATAAACAAATTATTCCTTGAAAATGTTCATAAATACCTCTTCTTCTCTGTCTCTTTTGGGTGTGACCTTTTATCTTTTGTGATATATATTTAAAATTCAGTATCCCAAAGACGCTGAGTGTGTGTTGGAAACAGAGGTAGGGGTTTTTCTTCTACTGGTCTTGTTTCTCTGGAGAACCCTGGCAAATACAGGATGTTTGCTTTTTGTTTCTGCTAATAGTTTCTAGCTGTATTATGGTGTTGTCAGACAGTGTTGTTTATATTTTGATTTTGAGGAAAGTACTGATGTTTTCGTTGTGACCAAATCATATGATCACTTTTTGTAATTGTGTCATAAGCACTGGGGGAGAAGACATATCCCTATCCTCAGGGTGTAGCACTCAAAATATAAAAATATAATCTATCTAATTGATTATGTTAATTAACTTTTCTATTTCCTAATGTATTTATTTGTGCTCAATCAATCTGCCTTGTAATGTAGTAGTTTATTAAA
The DNA here is from genome assembly GCF_028878055.3 of Symphalangus syndactylus. Classification (NCBI taxonomy): domain Eukaryota; kingdom Metazoa; phylum Chordata; class Mammalia; order Primates; family Hylobatidae; genus Symphalangus; species Symphalangus syndactylus. The sequence continues at coordinate 81,272,573 of NC_072424.2, forward strand.
TCATCCTGTTATTATGGTGTTTCTATCTTCACATCTCTAATTCTCTGTAACTTTTGCTTCATAATGGGCTTTACTGTGGTATTTGGCACAAAAAATATAAACATCTTCAACTTGAATTGTACCTTTTAGTATTACAATTGTTTCATTTTTAGCACCTCTGGGCATCTTTGGAGATTGAAGAGTGAATCAGGATTACCATACCTTCTCTCTGTTTCTGTCTGTGTTTCAATCTCTATCCCTATCTAGATGCCTATGTCTTGTTCTTCTCTTTAATTTTAAACTCTCTGAATCATTCTGATTCAGATGTGTCTCTTTTTACAGTACATAATTCAAATTTGTTTTGTGTGTCAAATTTATTTTTCTTCCTTTTATTAAGCGCATTAAGCCTATTTATATTTATTTAAATGACTAATATATTCGGTCACTACTCTGACATAATATTTTATAATTACATTTTTCATTATACTTGCTATATTTCTTTCTCTACAAGATATGATCATACTTTTTTACTACAAATAACTTTTCCTACTGAATTATTTCAACATTCGTGACATAGGAGATATAAGTCTAATACAGTCTTACTAATTGTTAATGTAAAATCTCTATATTTATTTTGAGGAACTGGCATAATCACTAATTGATGCAAAAATGAGCTTGTACACACATTTAAGATAATTTAAATTATGTGTATATGGATATTGTTTAACAATATTATTTATCTATCTATATAACCCTGTATATAGACATTGTGAACAAAGAATTATGTTATGTTCTATATAAAAGAAATTAATGGTAAATATATATATTTACCATTATATATATATATGGTATATTATATGTTGTATGTACATATATATGTGTGTGTGTGTGTGTATATATATATATATATATATTCCAGTATTAGGAATGCATCTATTTTCTACTTTTATTTTTTTCCTTTCTAGTTACATACCCTAAAATGTTCATGTTATATATTTATTCTCAGGCATTAGAAATTTTTAAACACAAGTAACCATATAATGCAAATAATTGTTTTAAACTAAAGGTGAAGATGCTACTCAAGATTTTTTTTAATAGTTTCTTTAGGGATGAAGGCCAGCCAGATGATAGAAAAGGACTCTCCAGTGCTCATTCCCTAGCAGAAACATCAATTCAAACACCTATCCACATACAAAAATACCTACACAAGAGCTAAGGAAATCAGGTGAAAAAGTACAGCACCAGGCTGTAGCACAAACATAAGAAGAGATGAGTGACAAGTGTAGGAATGACACTCTTACATTACCTGCATCACTCCTTCGCCAACTCAGGGAGCATAGCATGGAGAGAGAGATAACCTCTGGATGGGAGAAGGAGAGGGGATTGAGCTCTGGACTTTGTCTCAGATCCCAAAAGTACGCCCAACCTAGTAAAACCCAGAACCAAGCAGGCCTCCATTGCCCCAGACTCTATACTGCTACTTGCAAACTGAAGGTCCATGCCTGCACCCATGCAAGGCTAGATCCCATGGCTCTTTGTTTCAGGCCTGTGCAACAGACTTGATCTCTGAGCTGCCCTACCTTTCAGCCCATCCTCAGTGATCACAGGCTCCAGAATACCCCGAGCGCTGGGCTAGCCCCCACAGCCACATACTTCAGACATGCCTGAACACCTAGTCAACCACTGCAGCACTAGTTAGCATCTGTGGACACAACCAGGCTGATCATTGTTGATACAGACTTCAGGCTCACCTAGCATCAAGTCATTCCCTGCATCCCAGGTTCCATTCAAGTCTTAGTGACTCCAGTGTTCAACCTTGCTCCAGCAGACTCAGGGTATAGGCCTATACAAGTAGGTACCAGTGCCAAGTTGGACTCCATGGCTTAAGGATACAATAGCACCCCTGTAGATCTCCAGGCTCCAAGATAGTACCTATGGACTCAAGGCCCATGTCCATCCCAGAGGACTCAGATGCAAAGCCCATCCCAATGCCCGACCAGTCATTGTAGAATCATACTCAAAGTCCACCCCAGTGGCATCTCCAAGGCCCATCCTGACTGATTGTCAGCTCAGTCCCTGTGGACACAGTTTTCTGGTCAATCAGACCAGAATCATATTGTCAGTGAAGAGAGATAATTTGACTTCCATCTACTACCTGGGTTAGATACGAACTCCAGGTCTGCCTTTATGTACCCAGGCTCTACCTCCATCCCTGCAGCCCAATCAACAGGTCTGCCCCTGTGGATCTAGGCTTCAAGCCAACCTCATGGACCCAGGCTCCAGGCTTACGCACCTGTTGATCAATGCATCAGGCAAACCTTCCAATGACTCCAGCAGCATGTGCACCCTCAGACCACATCAGATAACCTGCCTAGGATCTCTGCATGGGTGAAAGGTTTTCCCAGACAAAGTCAGTCTACAAAGACTGTAATAAGCGCCTACTTAAAATGTGTGGACAACAACATGAGGCAACAACAAATATAAAGAAAAAGATATAACACCACCAAAAAAACCCAAAATAATCTACAAGTAACTGGCATCAAAACATGTAGATATGAAAACTGCTTGGCAAAGAATTCAATGTTATTGTTTTAATAAATCTCAATAAAATTCAAGAAAATATTGAGAAACAATTCAATGAAATCAGGGAAACAATGGATGACCAAAATTATAAATTTAACAAAGAGATTGAGACAGTTAAAAAAATTAAACAAGAATTCTGGAGATGAATTACGAGTGAAATGAAAACTGCTATAGACAATGTCAATAACATACTTAATAAAGCAGAAGAATAAAAATCTGTGAACTCAAAGACAGTTTATTTGTAAACATACTGTCAGAGAAGAAAAGATAAAAAATAATTTAAAAAATGAAGAAAGCTTACAGGATATATTGAACAGCAATAAAAGAGGAAATATTTGAGTTATAAGATTATTTGTGAAGAAGAGAAAAACTAAATGCAGAAAGCTTATTTAAAGAATTAATAGCAGAAACCTTTTGAAAATTGGATAAAGTGCCAGGCGCAGTGGCTCATGCCTGTCTTCCAAACACTTTGGGAGGCCAAGGTGGGTGGATCACAAGGTCAAGAAATTGAGACCATCCTGGCCAACGTGGTGAAACCCCGTCTCTACTAAAAATACAAAAATTAGCTGGGGGTGGTGGCACATGCCTGTAGTCGCAGCTACTCGGGAGACTGAGGCAGAAGAATCACTTGAACCCAGGAGGCAGAGGTTGCAATGAGCCAAGATTGCGCCACTGCACTCCAGCCTGGCAACAGAGCAAGATTCCATCTCAAAAAGAAAAAGAAAAGAAAAGTATACAAAAGAAAAGAAAATTGGATAAAGATATAAATATCCAGGTACAGGAAGGACAAAAATCTTCAACCAGATTCAATCCAAATAAAACTACGCCAAAACATATGATTAACAAACTGTCAAAAATCAAAGACGAAGGGAGTATTCTGAAAGTAGCAATGGAAAAAACAGCAAATGACTTATACAGGACTTCTAATCAGGCTAACAGCACATTTCTCAGCAGAGACCTTACAGACTGGGGAGCAGGATGGCATTCTTAAAGTGTTGAAGGAAACAAACAAACAAACAAAAAACAATTTCCAAGTAAGAATAGTATACTCAACAAAGCTGTGCACCAAAAATGAAGGGAAGATAAATATTCTCTTAGTCAAATAAAAACTGAGACATCCATCATCACCAAACTGGTCTTAAAATAAATGCCAAAAGTAGTTATTCAGGGTGAGAGAAAAGGATGGTAGTTAGTATGAGAGTATAAAACTTCCTGGTGAAGGTGAGCATGTGGTAAAATTCAGAATACCCCAATACTGTAATGGTGGAGTATAATTCAGTTATATTTTAAACATGAAGATTATAAGACAAATCTGTTAAAAATAACAATACCAATAATAATTTGTTAAGAAATACACAACATAAAAAGATGTAAATTATGACATCAGAAATTTAGCATTTGAGGGAGTTGGAAGAAAAGTACAGTTTATCCTTACATAGAACCAACATTTGGTTTTGTTGATCTTTACAACTGATCCCACAGAAATAAAAAAGATCTTCAGACACTATTGTAAACTCTATGAACACAAAGTAAAAAGTCTAGAAGAAATGAATAAATGCCTAGAAACACAAAACTCCCCAAAATTGAACCAGGAAATAATTGAAACTCAAAACAGAACAACAGCAAGTTCTAAAATTGAATCAGTAGTACAAAAGCCAATCAACCAAAAAAGGCCCTAGACCAGGTAGATTCACAACTGAGTTCTACTTCTACCAGAGATATGAAGAAAAGCTCATACCAATCCTACTGAAACTATTCCAAAAATGTGAGGAAGAGGGACTCATTTCTGGCTTATTCTACATAGCCAATATCATCCTGATACCAAAACCTGTTGGAGACACAATGAAAAAAGAAAACCACAGGCCAGTGATGAACATAGACACAAAAATCCTCAATAAAATATTAGCAAATAAAATCTAGTAGCACACCAAAAATTAATTCACCATAATCAAGTAGGCTTTATTCCAGGGATGCAATGCTGGTGCAATATGCATGTATCAATAAATGTGTTTCACCACATAAACAAAATTAAAGACAAAACCAAATACAAAAAAAAAAGCTTTCAGTAAAATCCAGCATACCTTCATGATAAAACCCTCAACAAACTAGATTTCAAAGGAACATCCGTCAAAATAATAAGAGCTAATTATGGCAAACCCATAGCCAACATCATATTGAATGAGCAAAACTGAAACTATTCCCCTTGAGAGTTAGAACAAAAAAAGGATGCCCGATCTTATCAATCCTATTCAATACTTTACTGGAAGTCCCAGCCAGAGCAACCAGGCAAGAGGAACAAATAAAAGACATACAAATAGGAAAGGAAGAAGTCAAATTATCTCTCTTCGCTGACAATATGATTCTAGAAAAGCCTAAAGACCACCAAAAAGCTATTTGAACTGATAAACAACTTTGGCAAATTTTCAAGATAGAAAAATCAAAGTACAAAAATCAGTACCATATCCATGTATCAATAACGTTTAAGCTGAGAGCCAAACCAAGAATACAATGCCATTTACAGAAGCCACAATAAGAATGAAATACCTAGGAATACATCTAACCGAGGAAGTGACAGATCTTTCCTAGGAAAACGACAAAACACTTTTGAAAGAAACCATAGATGACACAAACAAATGGAAAAACATCCCATGCTCATAAATAGGAAGAATCAATATTGTTCAGATGCAATTCACAATTTCAGTGCTATTCCTATCAAACAACTAACATCTTTTTTTTCACAGAATTAGAAAAAAAATTCTAAAATTCATATGGAACCAAAAAAGAGCTTGAATAGACAAAGTGATACTAAGAAAAATGAAGAAAGCTGGAGGTATCACAGTAACCAGACTTCAGACTATACTACAAGGCTACAGTATCCAAAACAATATTGTACTGGCACAAAAATAGGCACACAGACCAGTAGAACAGAATCAGAACCCACAAATAAAGCTGCACACCTACAATCTGCTTCTCAACAAGACAACAAAAATAAGCAATGAGGAAAGGACTCTCTATTCAAAAATGGCGCTGGGATAACTGGCTACCCATATGCCAAAGAATGAAAGTGGACCCCTAACTATCACCATATACAAAAATTAACTCCACATGAATTAAAGACTTAAATGTAAGAGCTCAAACTATAAAAATCCCAGAAAAAAAAATAGGAAATACCCTTACTGATATCGGCCTTGACAAAGAATTTATGGCTAGGTCCTCAAAAGCAACTGCAACAAAAACAAAAATTGACAAGTGAGACCTAGTTAAACTAAAGAGCTTCTGCAAAGAAAAAGAAACTGTCAACAGAGTAAACAGACAACCTACAGAATGGGAGAAAATATTTATAAAATCTATGCATCCAACTAAGGCCTAGTATCCAGACTCTAGAAGGAACTTAAATCAATGAGCAAAAAAAACAAATAACCCCATTAAAAAGCAGGCAAAGGGCATGAACAGACACTTCTCAAAAGAAGACATACAAGTGGCTGACAAACATAGGAAAAATATTCAGAATCACTAATCATCACAGAAATGAAAATAAAATCCACAATGAGATACTATCTCACACAGTCAGAATGGCTTTAAAAAAGTAAAAAAAAAATTAACAGATGTTAGCAGGGCTTCAGAGAAAAGGGGACACATACACACTATTGGTGGGATTGTAAATTAGTTCAGCCACTGTGGATGGCAATTTGGAAATTTTTCAAAGTACTAAGCCTTGAACTACCATTCAACTCAGCAATTTCATTACTGGATGTATAACCAAAGGAAAATAACTCTTTCTACCAAAAAAACCCCACATGAACTCATATGTTCATTACAGCACTATTCACAATAGCAAAAACGTGGAACTAACCCAAGTGCCCACCAACAGCGGACTGGTTAAAGAAAATGTGGTACATATATACTATGGAATTCTATGCAGCCATAAAAAGGAATGAAATCATGTCCTTTGCAGCAATGTGTATACAGCTGGAGATGATTTTCTTAAGTGAACTAACACAGAAAAAGAAGGCAAAAATATTGCATGTTCTCACTTATAAGTGGGAGCTAAATATTGGGTGCACATGGACATCAAGATGGGAATAGTAGACACTGGAAAATACAAGAGAGGGAACAGAAATAAAAAGGCAAAGTTTGAAAAGCTACCTATTGCTTACTTTGCTCATTTATTGGGCTCATTTCAGGTTTAGTCATACTTCAAGACCCAGTATCATTCAATATGTCTTTGTAACAAACCTGCATATGTACCTCTGAAATTTAAAATGAAAGTTGGAAAAAAGTTCTTTAAAAATTTAAAAAAGTATAGAGATTTTTATGCAATCAGAGTTAATTACTATCAGCTTAAAATAGCTTGTTATAACCATAGGATGTTTTTTGCAATCCTCTTGGTAAGCACAATGCAGAAACCTATAGTATATACAAAAAAGATAAAACATAAAGAAAGAAACCATATCATTAAAGAAAATCACCTAATTACAAAGACATCAAGAGAAGAAGAAAGGAATGTACAAAACAACCAGAAAATAACTAACAAATGGAAGTACTAACTTTTTACTTATCCACCATTACCCTGAATGATAGATTAAATTCTCCAATGAAAAGACGTAGAGTAGCTGATGATTAAATAAAAAGGCTAAACTACATGCTGCCTACAAAAGACTTACTTCACCTGTAAGGATACACATACAATGAAAGTAAAGGAATGAAAAAAGTATTCCACACAAATAGAAATCAAAAGAAAGCCGGAATGGCCACATTTATAGCAGATAAAATAGACTTTAAGTGAAAAACTGTGAAATGAGACAAAGGGGGCCATGACATAATAATAAAGAGGTCAATTTATCTAGAGAACATAACAATTATATATGTGCACCCAACATCAGAGCACCTAAATATATAAGGTAAATATCAATAGATCTAAAGGGAGGGATACATTGTAATACAACAATAAGGAACTATAACAAGGAACAAATCATTTGGACTGAAAATCAATAAGAAAACATGAAACTTAAACTACACTGTAGGACAAATGAACCTAACAGACATATACAAGACATTCTACCTAACAGCAGCAGAATACACGTTCTTTTCAAGCACACATAGAAGATTCTCTAGGATAAATCACATATTATGTCACAAAACAAGTCTCAACAAATTTAAGAAGATTGCAATTATATCAAGTATCATTTCCAACCATAATGGCATGAAACCAGAAATCAGTATGTGATATGCCATAGTACCAGAATGAAGGACAGAAACTATATAATCATTTCAACAGAGTCGAAAAAGCAGCTGACAAAATGCAACATTCCTTTAAGATTCTGAATAATTAGGTATGTAAGAATACACCTCAACACGGTGTAGATCATATATGACAAATCCACGGCTCATAAGAAACTGAAAGGTGAAAAGTTGCAAGCCTTTTCTCTAAGATCAGGAACAAGGTAAAGTATTCTCATTACAAAAGAAATGAAAAGTATGCAATTTCATGCATTTGTTAATTAGCTCGATTTAGTGATTCCACAATGTATACACATTTTGGAACATCATGTACATAATAGATAGAATTTTTATTTGTCAAATAAATAAATAAAGTGTTAAAAATAATTTCTTTAATTTATGTCAGCTACATTCTGGGCCACTGATTTTTAAATTTTTACATGTCAATAAATATTACCAGAGTCTATAATGAATGTCTGAATATAGCAGTTGAGGATTTGTGTCCCAGCATATTATTTTAAACAACTTTAACCGGACCTAAAAGGAAATTTTATGAATTCAATCATATTTATTGGGTAATTTATTTCATATTTTGAACTTTGTCAATTACAACGGCTATAAATTAATAATCTTCTTTATTAAACAGAAGCCTCTCCACTTCATTTTATAATTTTTATTTTATACTAAATGATGAAATAATATAATGGTTTTACATGATTTTTCATAAAATTAAAAAGTATTACCATTAAGTCAAATCTTTAATATTAGTCTTAACCAGTTATTAAAATGAAATTAGCAACTTTGCTTTAACTTCTTTAATAATGATTTATATCAGTAGATTTATTAGATAATTTAAAAGTATTATAACTGTGAATTGCATGACGACTACATTTCCTGTATTAAATCCTGAATTTATACAGTCCATTTTGATGATACAAGTAAGAAATCCTAAAGTAATATTTTCTCACCCAAGTTGATATTAGAGAAAAAAATCATGGTCATAATTTATAGTAAAGTGTTTATATCTTTCAATGTAACAGTGCTTATGTTATTTCATCAAGGTATTGTTAAATAAGAATATAGATAGTTCCATATTAAATGATCATTTAACTATTTAATTTCCATCCTTACACCCAAATAAGGCTCTCTTTTAAAAATTAATTTCTAGAATTTTATTTATAAAACTTTATCAAAGATTATAAGGTTATATTTTAAAAAATATTTAAAATGCTCAACCGATTTAGATAAGTTTTAACTTGCCTTTGCTTTACCTAATTATAGATTCCCTGTTAAATTATGAGAGAAGTTTATTTTTAGATGTGTCATGAAATTCAGAGTTAGAGAGTGAAGAAATAATCACACATCTAAAGCCACTCCGAAAAAATACTCAAAGTAAAATAAGCAGAGAATCAATAATGAAAGTAAAAAAAAATACTTGTATATGAACTTGGCAATAAATTACATTTTCCATGCTTCTGCATCAATCAGAAAGGAGTAAGGCAAAAAGAAAATAACACAAATTGACTAATTAGCAAAAAACAATATAAATTTGGAAACAAGATTATTAGGGATATTTATGGTTGCATCAAAGATATATGAACAAATTGACTCTTTGTTTTAAGAAATATCTTGGAAACCAATGAACTCAACTCTCCTATCACTGATGAGGCAGCTAAAATCCAAAAGGACTAAGTTTTTTGTCAAAAATCAAGGTTGGAACTGAAAATTGGATATTCAATGAAGTAGCCTTTTAGTTAATGTGAAACAAATTCAAACATTTATTCATATATGTACTTCATCAGTATCTATTTATCAAGCCCCTTGTGTTTATAAAACACTTTACCATGTGGCGGAAATGTAGAAGTGGGAAAACTGAAATGTTCCTATAAATATGTAACTTACATTTTATAAAATTATACATTTTTTTCTCTTAAAATGATGACTATTATAGTATAAACAAATTAGTTAATTGAAAAATAATAATTTTCATACTAAAATTCCTATCAATAATACTCCTGTCACATACTTAACTCCTCAGTGATTTTCACAGTATTTGAAATAATTTAAGTACTGAAGGGCCAGGCATAGTGGCTCACACCTGTAATCCCAGCACTTCAAGGGGCTGAGGTGGGTAGATCACCTGAGGTCAGGAGTTTGAGAACAGCCTGACCAACATGATGAAACCCCGTCTCTACTAAAAATACAGAATTAGCTGGGGGTGGTAACACATGCTTGTAGTCCCAACTGCTTGGGAGGTTGAGTCAGGAGAATCACTTGAACCAAAAAGGCAGAGGTTGCAGTAAGCTGAGATCACAAGATTGCATTCCAGCCTAAGCAAGAAGAGCGAAACTCCCTGTATTTAAAAAAAAAAAAAAAAAAAAAAAAGTATGTACTGAAGTTGATAATGGTTTTTCACAGGTATAAATATCATCAAGATAAAACAAGTGTGTTAATTCATAATCAAGTCTGATGAATGATATATCTTATTTACATTGTTCACGCAGTAATTATGATGACCCAACTGAAGACCCAGATGCACTTCATTTACCAAAATTCTGAGTGTGTGAAAAATGATGAATATCTACAATGATGTTCTATTTCTGCCCAAATGAATTTGGAAGCAATGAATCCCACTTCTTCCCTGACAGTACGTCTTAGCATTGGGCAAAATATTTCAAAGATTAATAGCTTGTGAGGGAAAGCTCGAACTGATAAGAATGATATGTAAAATTATATATCCCTATGTTTAAAATTATTTGAGGCAAAAACGTGAAGAACTGCAGAGGGTGCATATATTAAAGGAATATGAAAAATGTCAATATTTCATTTAAAGCTTACATGAGGAATGATGGCAGAAAGCTAAAATAGAACTCTACACTCAAGTAGTATTTTAAAGATTGCAAGCCAAGTGTAGCAGTTTGGAATCGCCAGCTGACAAACTAGCATTAAGAATCAAAGGAAACCTTACAGACAGTATGACAACCTTGCAGACAGATTAAATTAAAATCTATCAACATGTATAAATGTAAGAAAGAGAAAGTTTTTTTTTTTTCTTTTGCACTCTAATGGGGAGAGTCTCTTGGTGAAATTTAGAAATTAAAACTGTTGATATAAGCAGAAGTCTCAGAAACCGCTGTAGGACATTGACCCATATTGCCTGTAATTTAACAGATTTTCCCAAGCTCTAGAATATTTTAAAGAATGTGAAATACAGCAATAATACTAACTTTATTCACTTTATCTTTACAGTAGCAGAAACAAGCTTTCTAAATATTGTTTCTGGCTCATTCTTGTAATACATTTTTGGAAGACTCAAGAATTATTTGAATTCATATTTAAAACAATACTCACACGTTGACCTTTTGCATGAATAACAAAACCACCTACTGGGGCCAGCAGCTAGAGATTATTTTCAAAACAAAATTTGAAAATGGAAGAAGCAAATTAGTATGCATGTTGAAGGGATCTACCATAAAAATAAATAAATAAATAAATGAAGGAAAAAATTATTGATTTCTGGCTCTAGCTATCAAGGAGTAACTTATGATACAGTAAGCAAACCAAAAAAATAAGTCTTAAAAACTAGATACAACTTGTAAAATCATTATTGCATTTCATGTGTCTACTTAAGGATGTAGAAATTTGCAAAGAATATCACTCCTACTCATATAAGAACAACAAGAAAGGACCGGGCAAACAGCAAGTCCATAACTTTGCTTGAACCTATCAAAAGTTTGAGGTGGCAAGACAACCATTTAGTTGTTGATCTATGGAGAAGCTGGTCCCTGATGAGAGACAAGATGTGAACATTTGCTTACCTGTTCTACATGGAATCATAAGCACATAAGGATTCAGACAGAAGAACTTGGTGGAAACCTCAAGTAGGTCTTTCATGTCACAATTCCCTTAGGAATGTCTATGGAGGTAGCAGAACACTCCAGATAGTTGCTACTCTGATTGGGGGAATAAGACTGTTTAAGACTCAGGTTTAATCTACATGATAAACCTCAGTCCTAAGCAGGTCCAGGGTCTCTGGGTCTCAGAAAATTAACTGTTTCCAGCTTTGTTCCTTCGCCACTACATCTCTAGTTATGGGATCGGTACTTACCCTTTCCTTATTAATAGATAGCTTTTTTGGTTCTTTTTTTCTCTAGCTGCAATGACTTTCCTCCAGCGTCCTCAGCAGTTCTCACCAGTGTTCTCAGAGTTTATGTGAGAAAGTGTGGAACTCTAGAATATCAAAAAATTAGGGGAAGTTTACAAAATCTTGCAGACTTTTTAACAGTGTAATCCACTGGGTACTGACGAAGAGTATGAGCCAGAGTTCACAGAAAAAACCTGTATTAGCCTGTTCTCACACTGCTATAAAGAACTGTCTGAGACTGGGTAATTTATAAAGAAAAGAGTTTTAGATTCAATGCCATCCCCATCAAGCTACCAATGACTTTCTTCACAGAATTGGAAAAAACTACTTTAAAGTTCATATGGAATCAAAAAAGAGCCTGCATCACCAAGTCAATCCTAAGCCAAAAGAACAAACCTGGAACCATCACGCTACCTGATTTCAAACTATACTACAAGGCTACAGTAACCAAAACAGCATGGTACTGGTACCACAACAGAGACATAGATCAATGGAACAGAACAGAGCCCTCAGAAATGATGCCACATATCTACAACTATCTGATCTTTGACAAACCTGACAAAAACAAGAAATGCGGAAAGTATTCCCTATTTAATAAATGGTGCTGGGAAAACTGGCTAGCCATATGTAGAAAGCTGAAACTGGATCCCTTCCTTACACCTTATACAAAAATTAATTCAAGATGGATTAAAGACTTAAATGTTAGACCTAAAACCATTAAAATCCTACAAGAAAACCTAGGCAATACCATTCAGGACATAGGCGTGGGCAAGGACTTCATGTCTAAAACACCAAAAGCAATGGCAACAAAAGCCAAAATTGACAAATGGGATCTAATTAAACTAAAGGGCTTCTGCACAGCAAAAGAAACTACCATCAGAGTGAACAGGCAACCTACAGAATGGGAGAAAATTTTTGCAACCTACTCATCTGACAAAGGACTAATATAGAGAATCTACAATGAACTCAAACACATTTACAAGAAAAAAACAAACAACCCCATCAAAAAGTGGGTGAAGGATATGAACAGACACTTCTTAAAAGAAGACATTTACGCAGTCAAAAGACACATGAAAAAATGCTCATCACTGGCCATCAGAGAAATGCAAATCAAAACCACAGTGAGATACCATCTCACACCAGTTAGAATGGCCATCATTAAAAAGTCAGGAAACAACAGGTGCTGGAGAGGATGTGGAGAAATAGCAACACTTTTACACTGTTGGTGGGACTGTAAACTAGTTCAACCATTGTGGAAGTCAGTGTGGCGACTCCTCAGGGATCTAGAACTAGAAATACCATTTGACCCAGCCATCCCATTACTGGGTATATTCCCAAAGGACTATAAATCATGCTGCTATAAAGACACATGCACACGTATGTTTATTGCGGCACTATTCACAATAGCAAAGAGTTGGAACCAACCCAAATGTCCAACAACGATAGACTGGATTAAGCAAATGTGGCACATATACACCATGGAATACTATGCAGCCATAAAAATGATGAGTTCATGTCCTTTGTAGGGACATGGATGAAACTGGAAACCATAATTCTCAGTAAACTATCGCAAGGACAAAAAACCAAACACCGCATGTTCTCACTCATAGGTGGGAATTGAACAATGAGAACTCATGGACACAGGAAGGGGAACATCACACTCCGGGGACTGTTGTGGGTTGGGGGGAGGGGAGAGGGACAGCATTAGGAGATATACCTAATGCTAAATGACAAGTTAATGGGTGCAGCAAAATAACATGGTACATGGATACATATGTAACAAACCTGCACATTGTGCACATGTACCCTAAAACCAAAAGTATAATAAAAATAAATAAATAAATAAAGAGTTTTAATTGACTCACAGTTCCGCATAGCTGGAGAGGCCCCAGGAAACTTACAATTATGCCAGATGTGGAAACAAACATGTCCTTCTTCACATGGCAGCAGGAGACAGAAGTGCCAAGCAAAGAGGGAAAGACCATTGAAAAACCATCAGGTCTTGTGAGAACTCACTCACTATAACAAAAACAGCACTGGGATAACTGCCCCCATGATTCAATTATCTCCCGCTGGGTCCCTCTTACAACATGTGAGTATTATTGAAACCACAATTCAAGATGAGATTTGAGTGGGGACACAGCCAAATCATACAATTCCATCCCTGACCTATCCCAAATTTCATGTCCTCATATTTTAAAACACAATCATGCCCTTCCAACAGTCCCCCAAAATCTTAGTTCCTTCCAGCATTAATCCAAATGTCCAAGTCCAAAGTCACATCTGAGACAAGGCAAGTCTCTTCTGGATATGAGTCTGTAAAATTGAAAGTAAGCTGTTACTACCTAGATACAATTGGAGTACAGATATTGGGTACATACACCTATTCCAAATGGGAGAAATTGGCCAAAACAAAGGGGCTACAGGCCCCCTGCAAGTCCAAAATCCAACAGGGCAGTCATTAAACCCTAAAGTTTTACTTTGACTCCATGTCTAATGTCCTAATTTTGCTGATGCAAGAGGTGGGCTCCTATAGCTTTGGGCAGTTCCATCCTTATGGCTTTGCAGGGTACAGCCCCTGTCACAGCTACTTTCAATGGCTGGTACTGCAGCTTTTCCAGATGCACAGTGCAAGCTATCGGTGGATCTCCCACTCTGGAGTCTGGAGAATGGTAAGCCTCTTCTTATAGCTCCACTAGGCAGTGCCCCAGTGGGGACTCTGTGTGTGGGGTTCAACCTCACATTTCCCCCTTCACTGCCCTAGCAGAGGTTCTCCATGAGGGCTCCATTCTGGCAGCAAAATCCTGCTTGGACATCCAGGCATTTCCATATATCCTCTGAAATCTAGGTGGAGGTTCACAAATCTCAATTTTTGACTTCTGTGCACCTGCAGGCTCAGCACCATGTGGAAGCTGCCAAAGCTTGGGACTTGCACCCTCTGAAGCAACAGTCTAAGCTGTACCTTGGCCCCTTTTAGCCAGGGCACCAAGTCCCACAACTGCACACAGCAGTGGGGCCCTGGGCCTGGCCTAAAAAACCATTTTTCTTTCTTAAGCCTCCACACCTGTGACAGGAGAGGCTGCCATGAAGGTCTCTGACATGCCCTGGAGACATTTTCCCCCTTTTCTTGGTGATTATTGTGTGCTTCATTGTTATGTATGAAAATTTCTGCAGTGAGCTTGAATTTTTCCCTAAAGTTGTTTATTTATTTATTTTTCCTATTGCATCATCAAGCTGCAAATTTTCCAAACTTTTGTGCTCTGCATCCTCTTGAACACTTTGCTGCTTAGACATTTCTTCTGCTAGATACCCTAAATCATATCTCGCAAGTTCAAAGTTCCACAGATCTCTAGGGCAGGGGCAAAATGCTGCCACAGTCTCTTTGCTAAAGCATTAGAAGAATCACCTTTACTCCAGTTCCCAACAAGTTCCTAATCTTCATCTGAGACCACCTTGGACTGGACTTCATTGCCTATATCTCTATTAGCATTCTGGTCAAAGCAATTCAACAAGTCTCTAGGAAGTTCCAACTTTTCCACATCTTCCTATCTCTTGAGCCTTCCAAGTCACTAGAAGTTTTAAACTTTCCCACATTTTCCTGTCTTCTTCTGAGCCCTCCAAATTGTTCCAACCTCTGCCTGTTAGCCACTTTTTGCTTCCAGATTTTTAGGTATCTTTACAGATACCTGAGTGGTACCCTGCTCCTTGTACCAATTTATGGTATTAATTCATTCTCATGCTGCTATAAAGAACTGCCCAAGACTGGGTAATGTATAAAGAAAAAGAAAATAGGTCTAATTGACTCACAGTTCCACATGGCTCAGGTGGCCTCTGGACACGTACAATCATGACAGAAGGAGAAGCAAATATGTCCTTCTTCACATGCCAAGCAAAGGGGAAAAAGCCACTTATAAAACCATCAGATCTCATGAGAACTCACTATCATGAGAAGAGCACGGGGGTAACCACTCCCATATTCAATTACATTTCACTGGCTCCCTCCCATGACACATGAGGATTATGGAAACTACAATTCAAGATGAGATTTGGGTGGGAACACAGCCAAATCCTATCAACACCCATCACAGTACATGTCTTTGGTGGTGAGCAACAGCAGCTATGGGAGGGCCACAGACTTTGCAAGGATCCTTCTGTTTAGCTCTCCTAGGAAACAAAAGCATCTATGGGGGCAAAGAACAACCAGACCTGTATCCTGCAGGTACAAGGGTAAATTATTGCTTCTGGAGAAACAGAACAGAAAAATATTATCTACTAAACAAAAAGGAGTAGGAATAAATGCTGGACCTGGTACTATAGATGAGGGAAGAACAAGAATATTGGGACAGCCAATTCTCTGCAATGTAAGGACATCATGCCTAAGATTAAGGCTTAATGAGACAGAATGTTATTAACCATCAGTGTAGCCACCAACAATTAAAAGATAACAATGTGAACCTCTACAGTGTTGCCTGGTCTCCAAAGGCAATTCTAACCGAATGTAACACAACAGGAAGACCTAAAGCCTGAGGGTAAAGAAGATGCAGAGAAAAACCCTATGTAAAACCAGCCCCACCTTAATCACAAGCTAGGCCTTGAGGTATTTGAGGCTATAATATAGTGAGATTAATTATAGCCACCAGACACACTACACACACTAAACACACACACACACACACACACACACACACACACCACACACCACACATAAACTCAACTCAGAAATACCTCTTTGTAAATTAATTGAAACTACCACACCAAAGACCTAGCAGAAGGATAGATGGACACACCTACAAGCATAAAATATATTTATTTGTCTGCTTTCCTAAAAATATGTTTAGCTTTCATACAACTATTACAAACCACAATGAAAGACCAATAAAAACACACAGCCATAGACAAAAATAAACAACTTGATTTAGAGAAGAATCTTTGGTTTTAGCTTCAACATGTAAACCCTAGGAACTCGTCTCTCCTATCTTTACAAGGTAGACAAAGCTGGACAAACTGAAAATCATAGACTCTTCTCAGACCCATGAGAGAACTGAGGTCACAGTGAAAACCATCACTCCAAAATCTGCTAGACAATAAGACTAAAACTATCTTGAAAATGATCAAAGAATTTACATTACCTGATTTTAGGAAATAATATAAAGCTAGACAAATGGATTAATGTAACAGAATAGAGCATCTACAAACCAATCATACATGTATACAATCAACATAATTTCAAAAATATTCAAAAAAGGATTTTGAATCTGAAACAACTGGATTAATATGGAAAAATATAAATTTGGGAAAGAAAATATAGAATATCTTAGTATGTTGGGATAGGTAAAATTTCTTTGATAAAACCCAAAAAGCACTACCATAAAAGAAAAATATAAAGAAATGTAATTTATCAAATTAGATATTGCTGCTTTTCAAAAGACCCCCATTATGGAAGTAAATACAGGTAAATCAAAAACTATACTGAAAAATTGTTTGAAATACATATATGTAACAAATGAGTTGTATCTAAAAATATGGCTCTACTATCTATCTTTACGTATATATAAACATGTATCTCTATGTATCTATACGTATGTGTATATATGTATATATAGATTATATACATATTCCTACAAATCAACAATGAGAAAGTGAACAATTCAAAATGTGGGCAGGCCGGGCACGGTGGCTCACGCCTGTAATCCCAATACTTAGGGAGGCTGAAGCAGGCAGAACACCTGAGGACGGGAGTTCAAGACCAGCCTGACCAACATGGAGAAACCTAGTCTCTACTAAAAAAATACAGAATTAGCCAGGCATGGTGGCACATGCCTTTAATCCCAACTACTCAGGAGGCTGAGGCAGGAGAATCACTTGAACAGGTGAAGCGGAGGTTGCAATGAGCCGAGACAGTGCCACTGCACTCCAGCCTGGGCAACAAGAGTGAAACTCTGTCACAAAAAAAAAAAAAAAAAAAAGTGGGCAAATGATTTTAAAAGATACTTCATAAAGAAGGATACATAAAAATCTGACATGCTTATAGAAAAGTACTCAACATTGTTAGTAAGCAGGGTAATGTAATTTAAAAGCATATTTAAATATCAATTCAAATTCATTAGAATAACTAAAATTATAAAGATTGATAAGGCCAAATGTTGGTAAGGATGTACAACAACTGGAGTTGATGGGAATGGACAATGGCAAAACTACTCTGCAAAGTTCTCTGTCAGTTCTTTCTAGAGTTAAATATACTCTAAATATTTTGCATGAGAAATGAACACATATGTCCACAAAAAATTTTTAGCAGCTTCACTTATAAAAGTTAAAAACTAGAAAAAATCTGTGTTCATAAGCAGAAAATAAAGAAAATATTGTGGGATATTTAAACAATTGTATACTACCAAAAGATAAGAAATAATTATTGATACACATAATAACATTAATTTCAAAATGCATTATATAAAGCAAAAGAAGCTGGTCACAAATCAACATCTACTGTATAATTCCACTAATAAGAAATTTGGCAACAGGCAAAACTAATCTAATGTGCTAGAAATCAAAACAGAAGTTGCTTAAAGTTAGTTGGAACTGATTGGAAAGAGACAAAAGGGAACTTCTGGGCATGATGAAAATATTATTTATTTTGATTAGATACTGTTTTAAAACGTGAGAGTCAAATTTATAGAATTGTAAAACAGATCTGTGTATTTCACTACATGTAATTTTTAAAATAAGCTAAACAGAATAAATCAACGTTATCAGAAAAAAATAGAAGATTTATATCATATTATAATAAGAAAATTCCTGATTATATAATTTCCACTTATGGGTAAAAAATAAAACCATGAAATAATTTATAAATAAAACAATGTTATCAGCTAGTGAAGTTATCTATTCAAATAATTACACTGAAAGTTTTAATAATTCAAAGCTGTAGAAAAATTATATAATTAGGTCCTGTTTATCAAAAATTATATAATTAGCTGAAGGTCCTGGTTGTCCCATAAGGTTAGACAACCAGGACCTTCAGCTAAGTATATAATTTTTAATATATGAACCCTATGGGCAGGTGAAATAGAGAAGTTAAAAATTGTATCTAAATAAATCATCTATTTACACAGCATAAAATAATAGGGTGCTATCACAATAAATGTATCCTATTTTAAAATTGAATAGCATCATATTTACATATGAGAAATTCAATTATAATTTAATAGTATCTATCCTATCGATATTATTTCTTAATATACGATTTTGGGTGTTCACTTACTCCAAGGATACTCATATTGCCTTTTTAAAAGATTCTCTTTTTAAAAGACAAGTGTTTTGCCCCTGAATTATAAAAAGAATTTCAATGAACAATGACCATAATTGAATCGGCAACTGGTTTATGAAACTAGCAAACTTCGATTCCTTCAGGCCGTGAAAGGTTTGACCCTTTGAGTGTATTTCAGTATCTTGCAGTTTAACATGTGGGTTCTTATATTCTGACTTTTTTCATGCTGTGAAATGATTTTTCTAGTCAAGCTTTGATCTTCAGGTTTGGCCCATATTCTCTCTCCTGGGGCCCTGCTAGATGCCGTCTACTTCAAATGCTTGCTCCCTGCAACACTTAACTGTAAAATCTCAGGTGTCACATCACTCAACAATCTCACTCTGTGGGGTGGGGGGATAAAATAAATTCATTTCACTGGTAGCTGACAACTTCTCCTTTATCTTTTAGGAGTTTCTGCTCTGTCCAGCTTCCAGCTGATAAAGAGTGGCCTTGCAGAGAGAACATCTGCAGTTTGAATACAGTGCAACCTTCATCACCAAAGGCACTTCAACATGCATGGCTATGGCTTTTCTGTTCATGCATTACAAATTAAAAAGAAACATTCTTATTATCTCAAATTCTCTAACACTCATTATCACATTGTATTAATGTTGTATAAAGTAAATTGATGTTTGTTCTCTCAAACTTTGACCATCGTAACAAAATAAACACTAACTACTATTATAAGCCTAGCAAAATATTTCTACTATATTCCATTTGTATAGCATAATGTCAATCACTGTTTATCAGTTTTCCTTTGTACATGTTTCATATATATTGGTATGATTGAGGTTTATAATTCCATTTTCAAAACTCTTGGTGCTAGATATATTTAAAATTTGAAAACATTTATAATTTATAAATATAATACAATGCAAATTATTTTATTATATAACATTTATAAGAGTTTGGGGAAGCATTCATAGTCAGGTGTACTAATATTTCTTTCTGTTCTTGTTTGTTTGTTTGTTTGAGACACAGTCTCGCTCTGTGGCCCAGGCTGGAGTGCAGTGTTGTGATCCCGACTCACTGCAGCCTCTGCCTCCAGGGTTCAGGTGATTCTCCTGCCACCACGCCTGGCTAATTTTTTTTTTTTTTTTTTTTTTTGTATTTTTAGTAGAAATAGGGTTTAACCATGTTGGCCAGGCTGGTCTTGATCTCCTGACCTAAATTGATCAGCCCACCTCGGCCTCTCAAAGTTCTGGGATTACAGGCATGCCCAGCCAAGTGTATTAATATTTCTGTACCAAAGTTATATAAATATTTAGTGGGTTAAATAAGGATTATAAAAGAACATGTCAATTTGGGTAGAGTCTCAGTTTTTCACCAAACACAGTAAAGAACAGCTCAATGTTCTGAGGTTTTCTGCTTTTGGGGTTGTGAATAAATCCCTTTGTATCATACAGCATTTTACATTCTGCAAAGCATAACATGCTGTTTTGTACTTGGGGTTCTTTGTAAATATTTCTCCTCTATCTAAAAACTGCACCCTCAAACACAAAGGAAACACTGCTTTTTGCTTCAAAATATTTCAAAGTTCAATTTCTCATAAAAATCTTCCCGGCATCTAGAAACATTATTTACATTACCTTGTAGATGATACAATCAGTAATTCTTATATATTGCACTCTATTTAGACAAAAATGTTGTATCTCCTCCATGAATCCAACCTTTCAAAAGTGACCATTTCTATAATCTAAGCACTTAATACGTATGTTCAATATAGTACTAAACTGTAAATTGTAGTTATTGAATGCCTATTTATGGAAACAAGTAATCAATCAATACATTTGTAAAACATTTTAAAATATTTTAGAATTTTTTAACCAACTAAACAGTTTCAGAAAATATAATCAATATTTTCGACATGACATAGTTGGAAAGTAGCAGAATTGGCTACCAAACTAGGCATCTAGAACAAAAATGTGATGATCCTTCTAATTAAATTTGGGAACCTTTCATTTCAATTTGTGATATTTCTACTCAATTGTACAGACTTTTCTAAGAAAGAAAGTGATACTTAGTCAAATATTACTACAAGCTATATGTAATCATTCACCTCATAATGACATTTTGATCAATGATGGACGGCACATACAATGGTTGTCACATGAGATTTTCATAAAGCTGCACTGTACAGGTGTACCCTTTTTATGTTTTATATCATATTTTGGCTGTGCCTTTTCTATGCTTAGATTCATAAATATCATTGCGTTCCAGTTGCCTGCATTAATCAGTACAGTAACATGCTGTGCAGCTTTGTAGCCTAGGAGCATGAAATTATACCATATAGCCTAAATCTGTAGTAGACTACACTACCTAGATTTGTGTGAGCCTACACTCTATGATGCTAGCACAATAATAAAATTGCCTAACAACACATTTGCTCAGAACATATTCCTGTTGTTAAGCGATGAATAATTGTAATTGAAATGTTAATATTTTGGTTTGAAATATAGCTAAGTATTATAATCACTGAAAAGCTGAGAAATAACTACTGTCAATACTATTATATTTCTTATTTCTTATAAACTAGTAAACTTTTACTTTGAATAAAAGTAATAAAGTGTATTTCAATGGAAAATTAGTATATATGTAGAATTTTTCTTTAAAGTCTTAAGTATAAATAACATTCACATGCTTATAATTCTTTTATTTTGTAATAATGGCATTGAAATGATTGATCAACAGTCAAATGAAATATAGAATATTATATCAAAATTATTTAAAGTGTTATTTTTCACATTAAATAATCTAAGTGGCTTCAATAATATTTTTAAGCATAAATCTCACCTTCTGAAAATTGCTAAACCTAAAAGTGTGAGTAGTTAGATATCAAAAAATGAATAGAACAATTTTAAGGTTTGAACATATTTTTAAAAGATAGAAATGTAACTTTGATCAATTATAAACATGCTATTTTTAAATGTTATTCAAAGACTCAATTTAACATTATTTTAAACAATGCTCTTTAATTTTCTCAATGAGGAATAAAATACAAATTAAGAAAAGTTTTTTTTTAACTTTACTCAAAAAAGATTAATTTGTCAAGTCATATATATATATATATATAATCTCCATTTTAAAGTTATGTAAGGTTAAACATACACACATAGAAACACACACACTTCAAAAGATCAAAGCAACCAAATTCAGTTCAAATCAAATTGAGGCAATGTCATGGTATTTTTTTCACTATAAATAACTTTATTAGAATTATACTACACAGAAAACTAAAACAGGTATATTTTGTCTTGGATTATTTTAATATTTTAAAAATTGTTTATCTTTCAGTGAAAATAAGCTCATGTTTATTGTATGGTTTATGCGTGAATCTAATGTTATACATATTGTTTTAAAAAAACTTCAGCTGAATTAAATTTAAAGGATTTTAATGAATGATTCACGCATCAGGCAGCTCCTAGAATCACAGCAGATTCACAGAAACTCCAGGGGTGCCTCGTGGTCAGAACAAATGTATAGACAAAAAGGTAAAGTAACGTACAGCAATCGAAAGTGAGATACAGAAGCAGATTGGTTACAACTCGCCATTTGCCTTACTTGAACACAGTTTGAACACTCAGCAGTCTATGAGTGGCTGAAGTATGGCCACTGGGATTGGCCAACACTCAGCTATTGTTACAGGTGCATACTATTAAGTTAGGTTTTCATTTTTGCCTATTACGCTAAGTTACAGTTCATCCACAAGGACGGACTCATTCTCAGGCCATATTTGGTTTGCTTTAACAATATAAATCAATAAACATTTTTGAAGAACTTTTCAAATAACACACTGATACAGTGTAGATGGAGAACGACTTTATGTAGAAAGGTATGAGGTTTAATATTGAAAATGCAAGTTTAAATAAAAGAAAAACATGCATAGTTTGACTTAAAAGTGCCAAGTACATCTTGATACTTATATTCATGAAATAATAGTTGAAACAATGATAATGGAAGAATCCATGGAACAACTATAGAGGGATAAAAGAAAGCTCTGAGAGAATATCTTAGGGATTATTTAATTTTATCTGGTAGTGAATGGATGGCAACTCGTGAGGAGTATTTAGCATAGCTCAATGTAAGATGATATAAAATCATGATAAGGAAAAAAATATCTCTACAGAGGGATGAGTGAACACTATTTAATGGCATTAGGTTTTTCAGAATAATTATGGGAATAAACTCTTTATATACCTCCTCTACCATGAAATAACATAGAAAAAATAAAGAGTGAAACTGTCCCACACTCTAAATATTAGGAAACTCCATATATTAATGGTCAACTAATATTTATACTAATTACATCATTGATGGAGAACAGATATGAGAATATATATATATTTTTTAGTGTTCTAAGATCTGAGGTTGTACAGAATTGAGGATTCCAATATGGCACACTGATGACAAAACACTTATGTTGATTTGCCTCTGTGGTTTGTCATAAGAGTTGGTACTTAGAAAAGAATATATAATGTCAGTCAAGTAGATTTACAATAAATGGTGGCCTAACAGGAACTACAAAATTTGTGCCAATTTAAGACACATATTTAGGTCTGAATAGAGAAGTTGCTGGTATCCCAGTGGAGAAAATAAATGATGAAACAAGATAAGGATCATTTTTATTGCTGAGAAATGCTGAGGTTGACTAGATTATAGGATAGATACATTGAAATTTAACAAGATGAAAAAATACAATTAATTAGTAAACAAGTATAAGCGTTTGTTCTTTGAAAGCGTCAATTCAGTCAGCTTCATGGATATACACCCAGTGCAGTCAATACCCTGGTTTTGTCATCTCAAAATCCTTGATAATTTTAAAACAGAAATCCTAAATTGTTATATTGCACTGAGCCTGCAAATTGTGTGGTCAACCCTGGATTAATAAATTATACCTCATTACTCTAAAGATAAATTTCATAAAAACAGAAAATACTAGAACAAAAATTAGAAACATGGAATCATTTTATATGAGACTATTTGCCTATTTTCTTTTTGGAAGCCTGACATTTCCAAAGACACATAAAGAGAAGATATTTTTGTGCAACCTAACTCAAAGTTGGAAAGGAAAAGACATCAATTAAAATAAAATCACGTAATGTTTGAAGATCTCTCTCATTCAGATATCAGGGATAGCCTTTACAAAACCTTTAGAAAACATTCAGGTGTTGGCCATGAAAGAGACGCAAACTATGCTCTCTCCTCATTCTTGGTGAGTGGTCTTAAGACAGAAATAGACGATTTAATATGAAAGCAAAAGCTGAAGTATGAAATAACCCCATGGCCATGTTGCCAACTCCTAATTGAACTATATGAAAGAGACCTAAACAAAAGCAGAAAATACCTAGAAAGAATCTGCTGGCTTCACAGATAATAGCAAGACGTTCTTACTTAGACTATCACATCAGAAAGAAATGACGCTTGTAGATACATTATGATAAAAAGATATTGGAAAAACAAATAATTATTCCACATTAGCTGAGAAATTGACAAAAATTGTGGATAGACAATAAAGATGCTTTCAATACAAGAGAATCCCCCATGCTCTTAAACTAACAAGGAGAAATTTTCCTGTAGATTAGATAATTTTTTTACATTTTTGATTAATAAGTGCTACCATATCAACCTTAGTTTCTTCTTAGTTGAAAAACTGATGCTGCAAAGTCAATAAACTGCTTAGGTGGAGTAGTCCTAGCATCTCGTTTGGGCTGAAGAATGACTAAAGACAAAATGAAAAATTGAGACCACCGGAGTTTACATTATTAAACTTTTAGAACTAGAATTGAGGACAAAGACCATTTGTCTTCTTGACAAACATTTGTTTCAGGTATTTTGTTTGCTTGTTTGTTTGTTTTCAGGAAGATAAGGCTATAGTACAAGATGACAATAACAAAAACTTCATTGTTTCTTTAGGAAATATTTGCAAACCCGTGCAAACACTTTTTGTATTGAAATAGTTTGTATACCTAAGCAAAAGCTTATGTTTCAAATTAAATTTTGTTCTCAATACTCGCTTCAAAAATTTTGCCAGGCAGTGTCTGTCCACAAGCCCTAAATTAATATTTTACAAATGAGACACTGCCACATGTCTGTGTTTGCTGTTTTTAAAGTAATGTAATATATTTTTATTGCAGATTCTGAGAATCATCTTGCAGTCTGTTAAAACAAATAATGCAGTGCCCAGCCATCAGATTTCTGGTTTAGTAGATTATATGATGGGGCTAAAAAATTTACGTTTCTACAAGTTCCCAGGCAATGCTGATGCTGCTGTTCTGTGGACCACATTTTGGGAATGAACCACTGCTTTGTTATATGAGCCAGTTTGATTCAAGGTACTTCTTTAGTTGCATCCAAACATCTCCCAAATGATCGCGTTTGGGATTTCTATTGTTTTAAGATAAATATTTTATCGAAGAAGAATTGTTGTTCAGGAAAGTTAAAGGCTAGTTGCTATTGGTATTTCCGAAATGGTTACAGATAACACATAAAGGACTAAAAAAACTTTCATTTCAATTAGTTGTCAAAAATCAATATATACTACAAATTTAAATAAGTGCCTATGATTTGCAGCTCCCTCAGAGAGGTAGAAGTGGGTGTATTAGAACTTTGTAAAAGTCTTAATAATATATAGACAGCATGATTGTTTAATTATATTTAAATAACTCAAAAATACAATTAACTACTTAATCTAATGCCATACCTTTAAGGATCCAAATACTCTGACACCTATTTAGGAATGCAGTTCACTGAAATATTTTCAGAAGTAAGAAAAAACAGGGTTGACAAAATATAGTAATTATCAGAAGAATATTTTATGATAAGAATTAATTCACTGTATTGAAAATGTGATCATTTGATAACCTAAAACAATAAACAGCTAGATGTGTGGTAGGCATATTCTGTTATTGGCAGAGAACTCAGAATTTATGTTTCTTAAAATCCAAACCAGCAATATCTGCCCTAAGGCATACAAATATTTGACTCTTTTGACTATTCATTTTTCTTTGATAAAATAAGCAGTGGGGAGCAATGCAGCTCATATGCTGCCATGGTTTAGTCTTTGAATATGAAAGTCAGAGCAGAACGAGTACTGAATTGTGAAGCTTATACACAGCAGGAACTTTGACTAATAAGAATTCCACAATTCTAGATAAAGTTTGAAAGAAATCATTGGCTTCATTTAGAACTGATCTATGGGAATATTCTTTAAAAACACTTGCAGTTTTGTAACAATTGTCCTTCATGTAAATTACATTTGATTTCTTCTCAAAATTAAATAATGATCTGTTTTCTCTGTCACTGTAGTTTTGTGTTTTCTAGAAATTATATAAGGAAAATCATGAAGTATGTAGCCTTTAATATCTGGATTTTTTTTCATTTAACATGCTGATTATGAGATTTATGCAAATTGTTAGATTTATGTTCTGTTGGGTTGTTGAATAATCTAAAGGGATGTTTTTAATGTAATGCAATAAAGCACTCTTCTTATGTTCCAGGAACACCAAGGAAGGAGATCTAATCCAAAGAGATCCAGGCCCAAATCAGGGAAAGATTCAGATAACTTTGTGCAGGTAAAGAAGAACAGGAAGAGCATGCAGGGAAAATGAAGAAAATGAGCAAAGATACATAAGGATTAGGAAGTAAGTGAGGCTGTGGTCAGAGCTAGATAATTGTGGGCCTTGAATGCAATTTATTGAAAATAACTTTATACAGAGAGCATTGGGTAGACATCGATTGAATTTAACCAGGTGAGTTTGGTGGCCCGATTTTTCTAAATTTCTTCACATGGAAGAAGAATCTGAACCAGGGGCAAGATTTAAATCAGAGAAATCACATATCATAGTGTCCATAAAAATATGAAAGAGTATATATCAGGTCAGTATGGTTAGCAAGGGGATCAGAAACAAGACTTATTTAAAAATTAGTATCTATACAACTTTATTATTGATTAGGTGGGAATGCTGGTATGGGGAAGGAGATGAATATGAAAGAGAATTCTAGGAAAATTCCAGGGTTCCAGTTTGTGTGGTTTGAATAATGATGGTATTTATCTTCTTATATATACGGCAGAAGGAGACCATAAAATAGAATCTCAAACAGGAGGTCTCTTCCTGATTCCATATATGATATAATATATCTCAATCTTCAGATCATGTAAATGGAGAAGTCTCACATTGTTCTTTCTTCTTTCTACTTACTCCATTTTTTAGTCTCTACTGGAAATGTCTGTCATGGACAATGATGTATTCTTTCTGGCCATAACCTCATTTTCTGACTGTTCATTTTACTGCCAACTCCACCTTCACCCTCTTCAATACACTCTTTTACATCATTGCTCAGCAGTTCTCAGTGAAAATCAGCCCACGCGGCTCTTATATCCAGCTGAAGATACACAAACCCGAGGGCCTGGGTCAGGTAAGGTTGTCGAACTGCTTACTCTCACAGTTGAGGAGACATATACAAGAAGCAAGGAAAGACTAGAAAATACAATGTGTTAGTCCATTCTCATGCTGCTATGAAGAAATACCCGAGATTGGGTAATTTATAAAGAAAAGAAGTTTAATTGATTCACAGTTCTGCATAGCTGGAGAGGCCTCAGGAAACTTACAACCATGGCAGAAAGCACTTCTTCACAGGTCAGGAGTAGAGAGAATGAGTGCCAGCAGGGGAAATGCCCGATGCTTATAAAACCATGGGATCTCGAGAGCTCACTCACTATCACAAGAACCTCATGGGGGACACCACCCCAATGATTCAATTACCTTCCAACAGGTCCCTCCCATGACACGTGGGGATTATGGGGATTACATTTCAAAATGACATGTGGGTGGGGACATGGCCAAACCATATTTTGTAGTAAATCTAGTTTTAAATCTGTTAGGCATGAAATAAAACAATTTAATTTTTCATGAGAAAGATACGCAAAATTAAAAATACAGCTGGAAAGTGTTTCAATGACTATATAATGTTTCCAACCTCTCCCTCTGTCACTCTCTATCCTATTAGATTTTATTTCCACCACATTATAACCAGTATATAGAACTGACAGGGCACCTGGGATGAATCTCACGTTTCTTTCTCTACTTTGTACCTTACCTTACTTGAATTCAAAATAAAGCTTCCTTATTTTGTCCTTTATTCTTTAAATATGTTCACAGGAGGAAGTTCTTTCTAAGACACTGGATAAAAACTCAATAGGTCCCATGACGGTTATGGTCAGTCCTAGAAAGTCCTATAATAACTTTAAATTACAAATTAAATTCAGTAATTAAAATGTCCATTCCCAATAGTAGTCAAACTCCAATCTTGCCTAATATTAAACCTTCTCCACAAAACTATGGCCTGGAAAGTGGGACAGAATTCTTCCTTTCTACCTCCTACCTGAGTACCTGGCTCTCTGGCATTGTAGCTGAGGGTGAGATGAAACGAAGATGAGATAAAGAACTGATGCTGACTGGCATCTACTTTACTTCTCATTCTCTGGGTAATATTCATGTTTAATGCATTTCTTTCATAAATATTTATAAATATATGAAATTATAAATATAAACAACTATGTACTTTCATGTATAAACTTTATGTGACTTTATAATTATAAATAAATCTGAGTTACATGTGTAATTATAAAGTTATTTAATTCAGTATATGTTATGTATGTAAATATAATTTATTTGAAAATTATCAAATAATTATTATGACACAATCTCCTAGGAGGTATACATCTTGCCTAATTTTTCACCACTGCAACCTCAGTTTCTAGATCAGTGCCTGGAACATAGTAGATATGTTATATAAATATTATATATTGCATAGATTTTAATATACGTGTACCAAATTATCCAGCACAGAAATTTGCAGACAAGTTGTAGACTAGCCATCTATATTTGGGAGTACCTGATTATAGAAGATATTTAAGATATCAAGAGTCATTTAGAACTTAGAGGGAGAGCCCATAAACTAAATGGAACCTGACTTTTAGGGGAAGGTAAAGGGAGTAGAATCCATAAAGTAGACCACTAGGGTACAATAAGTGAGTTAGAAAGAGAAATAAAGGACTATGTTCTCAGATAGATAAATAGATAATAGCTAGATGATAGACAGATAGATAAATAGATAGATGATAGACACATACATATATGTACACACACTTATAAACACACACAAATACATACACAGTATTTTGAGAATAAATAATAAATATGTCAAATACCACAGAGAAATGTTGATCCCATCATTAAATGAGAATTTACAGCAGTGCTTGACTCCTAGGTTATGGATTGGTGCTGGACGGGGAACTGAAAGAGAAGCTCTCAGTAGTTATATTGTCTCTGCAACTTCCTTCAAGGCTGACAAGATGCTGAGTTCAGCAATGTGGGGAGTTTTGATACAATGGGGATAAAAATCTCTGGAAAAAATGTGGAAAGGATTGAGGGTAAGCAGTTTACACAAACTGTCATGAGATGGTTGAAGGCAGGAATTGGGGTGGAGTAAAATGTTTTCTTCTAGGTTACAAAATTCTCAAGCTGCTTGAGTTGGAAAGCAGGAATTCAATAGGTTACACTGACATGATATTATGTGACCAGATTTGGATATGGGATATAAGAGACATTTTGTGAATAGAGCATTTGGCAAAGAGGAAACAGATTTCTGGAAGATGTTCCTTTATAATGAAATGCGATTAGAGAAAACAGGTTTTGTGGATTGAGGTTAAGGATTTGAAGAGGGAGGGAGAAAGTGCACAGCAATAAGGAGAGGGGAAGAATGTTAGAGAATTAACCCAAGTGATGGCACAGGGCCTTGTCTTTTGAATGGTCATTGCAAATACAGGGATAGGAAACGTGCCAAGAATTGACTGGTTTCAATTTTTTTCCTAATTTGTTCCCTTTTAAGTGTCTTACAAATTTAGTTATTCTGTGAATGCATACACTGTGTTTTTGGTTTTGTTTGTTTGTTTGTTTGTAGATAAGGGTCTTGCTTTGTTGCCCAGGCTGGTTTCAAACTCCTTGCTTCAAGTAATCCTTCCACCTCAGCCTCCCAAAGTGCTGGGATTACACACGTTAGCCACTGTGCCCAGTCATAATTTTTACTACTATTTTTGGTAGTAAATCATTAAGATTTTTTTGGTACTATTCATATATGCAAAAGTGAAATTGCAACCACTGAAAATGCATGCTATGTCACCATACCATGATATTTGATCATTTGAGAAGTATATTTAGTGATATAAGCATACATTCCTATGCTCTCCAGTTGATTTTAAAACTGAGTGTGATATTATTCCTCTGAAGGAAAGACAGATGTGAAGGGAAGAAGTTGCAAATGAATGTAGAAAATGCCACACAATTACTAAAACCATACAATTTTTTTTTTGTTTTTTTTTCACATTAAGATAATGTGGAGGCTTGTATAGCTACATCATAGGACACCAAGTTTCTAGAAATTCAGATATCCTATCTCCATGATGGATTAATATAATAGGACATGTCCATTTTAGTATCTATTCTGTCACTCTGCTTTATCTTCTCTTAATTTATTGAGATTTATTTAAGTAGATCATACAGTGTATTCATCTCTACTTCTAGCACGTCATCAATTCTGAGATTTCAATATCCTGAATATTGGTGCAAGAAATACTTATGACTTCAAATCTTATTAGTGTTTCATCCTTCATCAATTATTTTGCTTTTTAAAATTTATGTCCCACTCCCATTCAGTCAATGGCTGTGGCAAATCTTTTCCAGCAAATTTAAATTATTTATTTACTTTAACTTCCCTTCTCTCATTTAGCCATCAGGTGGAAAAATATTTAATTACTTAATGATATCTAAAAACATTTCTCTCAACTGTGAGCAAACTTTTTTTGTGACATTGATTTTCATACTGGCTTTAAGAATTTGTTTTTGTTTTTGTTGCCCCTGTTAATTGTTCCCTGTCCCCCTGGATTTACTATTTTTCCCCTCTCTCTCTTAATGTTTTCATTCTGTTTAGCTGCCAATAAAGGTTAGGGCAAGTCACTCCCATTTTTCCACAGCCCTTCATTCAGCCCAGCGACTCGTCTGGGTATCTCATTCTCTCTAACCATAATGTATCGGGCACATATATCTTAAACAAAGTAAATTTTATTATGAGTGTAATTGCTTTGTGAGAATTTTGATACTGTATTATGATAAATAAAATTCTCAGCATTTCTAATAATAAATGATATCAATTGACTCTGATATAAATTGCTACTTATAGGAAAATATTGTGTGACAGTAACAAAAATGCAGAGTTAGATTGGTAAGAGGGTAACATCCTTTAAGTATAAACTTTTTGTTAATAAGAGAAATTTTATAGACCTTAAATTGGAGGTTTGTAGTGTATTCAATGACATAGAAAAATGTGTGAACATATATCAAACTAAATAATATTAACAAGATCCAAGTACTACTAGTCTTCCTATCTGCTTTGCTAATCTATTAAAATATATGTGCAGATATTGATATTGATTATATATATTTATGTATATATACAGATGTGTATGTGTATATATGTGCAAGTGTACCTGTAAATATAAATGTGTATATATGAAAAAAGGGCAGTTATCAAACATAAATACCCATAAATATCCAAATTCTGATTATTATTTCATACCTAAGAGTGTTACATAAGAGTGTTAATTTAGTCTCATCATTGCTGACATTAGGTAATGACTTTAAAAATTGCATATGTAATATAGAGAATTTTACTTTGTTTTGTCTTTTTTTGTTTTCAGTTTGAAAATACTTCAGCTATTTAATAAATATATTTTCATTTTAGTGAATTTTCTATATATTTCACTATCTTTTAAATTTAGTCTTGATGCTTTTATTAACACATATTTTTACTCTGTCATATTTGTTTTATATATTTGTCTTTAAAATGCCTTTAACTTTTTTTTTATTATTATACTTTAAGTTCTAGGGTACATGTGTACAACATGCAGGTTTGTTACATATGCATACATGTGCCATGTTGGTGTGCTGCACCCGTCAACTTGTCATTTACATTAGGTATATCTCCCAGCGCTATCCCTCCCTGCTCCCCTCACCCCAGGACAGGCCCCGGTGTGTGATGTTCCCTACCCTGTGTCCAAGTGTTCTCATTGTTCAATTCCCACCTATGAGTGAGAACATGCAGTGTTTGGTTTTCTGTCCTTGCGATAGTTTGCTCAGAATGATGGTTTCCAGCTTCATCCATGTCCCTACAAAGGACATGAACTCATCCTTTTTTATGGCTGCATAGTATTCCATGTTTTATATTTAACAAAAAGATTTAACTATTTAAATGACCAATGTATTATTTAAATAATTAAATGTATCAATAATTTACTTTACAAACCCTTTATTTTCCTCATCCTTATGTATTCTGTATTTGAGCAAGTGTTGATAACATTCACCTGTATTTCTTTTTTTTTTTTTTTTTTTTGAGATGGAGTCTCGTTCTGTTGCCCAGGCTGGAGTGCAGTGACGTGATCTCAGCTCACTGAACATTCACCTGTATTTCTTATCCTCATTTTCTGTGAGCACTAGTTAATTTTTAATTCATCATAATTATTTTATGTTAATTATGTTAATGTTTGTTTTCTAAATTATTAATACTTTGTTTTAATGGAGGTATGAGGTAGGACTGGACTGTAAAGCAGGGAGCTTGGACACAGGACCAAACCGAGGAATATCTAAAACAGGTGCTGGGCAGAAGCAGCTTCCCATAAGACACACTCAACTGTGTGCCATTTCAGTTTATTGTTGCCATGGCAACACTCAGAAGTTACTGCCCCTTTGCATGGCAAAAACCCAGAAGATGCCACCCATTTTCTAGAAATTTCTGCAAAAATTGCCCATTAATTTGCATGTAATTAAAACCGGATATAAATATGAATGCAGACCAGCCTTTGAGCTGCTATTCTGGGCACACTGCCTATTGGGTAGCACTGCTCTGCAAGAAGCAGTAAGTTTGCTGCTGCATGATGCTGTTGCTTAAATAGAAGTTGCTGTCTAATGCCACTGGCTCACCCTTGAATTCTTTCCTGGAAAAAGCCAAGAACCCTCCTAGACCAAGCCCCTATTTTGGGGCTTGCCTGTCCTTTATCACAATTGCTTACATTAAATATTATTTTTCCAAATTTAATGCCACTTTATTCTTGCACTTTATTTTTTAGTGTATAATAGAATCAATTTATGTATTAACTGTGAAAGATTCATCTTCTTTTTAAATATCAGTCCTGTAAATCTACTTAAGTTGTATATATACACAATGGAATAATTTTCAACCTTAAAAAGCAAGAAATGTCATTTGTAACAACATAGATGAAATTGGAAAACATTATGTTAAGTGAAATAAACCAGACACGGAGAGACAGACACTGCAACTTCTCACTTATATGGAATCTAAGACAATCAAAGTAAAAGAAGCAGAGAACAGAATGGTTATTATAGAGGCTAGGGAGCAGGGAGATGGGGAGATGATAGTCAAAGGGTACAAAGCCTCAATTAGGAGGAATAAAATTTTTTTAGTACTTTGAGATACATTACACAGTAGGGTGATTACAGTAAAAAATAATATATTCTACATTTCAAAATTGCTAACAGAGTAAATTTTAAATGTTCTCACCATAAGAAATGATATATCTTTGAGGTAATTATTATGTTAATTAGCTTGACTTAAATACTCCACATTGTATTTATAAATCATAACATTACTTCTATTACTCTATAAATTTGTGCAACTATAATTTGTCAATTTACAATGAAAACAATAAACAGTTTTTAAAAACTTGTGTTAATATTTTCTAAAAGATGAGTATTGAAATACGATACACATAAGGAAAATCAACAAAATATTTAGCACAATTGATTATCACAAAGTGAAGAACCATGTAGAAGCCACCCAGGTCAAGAAATAGAACAGTGACAGGACCACAGAAGTAGTCCTTGTGCCATGTCTCTAACTTTGTTTCAGCCACACAGGCCCCCACCTCCCACCAAAGTCATCACTATCTTGTCCTTAAAGAAGTTACCATTAACTTCTAAGTTGTCTTTCTTTCTTTTCTTTCTTTCTTTCTTTCTTTCTTTCTTTCTTTCTTTCTTTCTTTCTTTCTTTCTTTCTCTCTTTCTCTCCTTCTTTCTCTCTTTCTCTCTCTCTCTCTTTCTTTCTTTTTTCTTTTCTTTTCTTTGTTTTTGAGATGGAGTCTCGCTCTGTCGCCCAGGCTGGAGTGCAGTGGCATGATCTCGGCTCACTGCAAGCTCTGCCTCCCGGGTTCATGCCATTCTCCTGCCTCAGCCTCCCTAATTTGTTTTTCTTTACATACTTAACTTCTAAATACACATTCATGAATACTATAGGTTCATTATTTTTAAATATATATATATATATACAATTATGTATTTTTAAATTATTTGCATGTTAAACCCAATATTATGTTTGTGAGAAATACTTATGTTATTGAGTATAACTGTTCCTTTTGTTTGTACTTATTTCTGCTTAATGTTCTGTTGTTCAAATAAATCAAAATTTACTCATGTGTCTACTATTGATGGGCATGGGTTGTTACCAATTTGTGACTTTAATGATTAATGTGCTTATAAAAACTCATTTATATGTCCTTTGGTACACATATATGCACATTCATTTTGGATATTTTTCTAGTGGTGAAATTGCTATGTCATGGTATATGAATATGTTAAACGTTACTTGAATGATGTCATAGTTTTCCAACATGACTGTTCCTTTACATTGCTATCAGCTATACATGAAAACTCAAAGCATGCAAAATAATTGCTAACATTTAGGTTTATTTGTGTTTAAAATTTTACTTATTTCAGGGGCATATAATAGTATCTCACTGTGGTTTAAATGTCAGCTTTTCTGAGGTTTATTAAGGTTGAGTACCTTTTCTTATGTTTAATTTATATTTGGTATCTTCCTTTGTTCCAAAATGTGTATTCAAGCCTCCTGATTATTTATCCATTAGATTTTCTTTCCTTACCGATAGTTAAGGTGGAGACCAAATTGCTTTTTCCTTTTTAGTATGGGCATCCAGTTGACCAAGAATCATTTATTTTTATTTTTATTTACTTTTTTTTTTTGTTTTGAGATCAAGTCTCACTCTGTTGCACAGGCTGGAGTGCAGTGGCACAATCTCGGCTCACTGCAACCTCTGCCTCCCGGGTTCAAGAGATTCTCCTGCCTCAGCCTCCCAAGTAGCTTGGAATGAAGGTGCCTGCTACCACACCTGGGTAATTTTTATATTTCTAGTAGAGACGGGATTTCACTGTACTGGCCAAGCTGGTCTTGAACTGCAGACCTTGTGATCTATCTGCCTCGGCCTCCCAAAGTGCTAGGATTACAAGCGTGAGTCACAGCACCCAGACCCAGGATCATTTTTTTAAAAGACAATAAGTTCCTTATGGGCTCTTTATCCTATTCAGTGGGCCCATCTGTCACTTGCTCCAATGCCACCCTGTTTTAATTATTGTAAGTTTATAAGTCTTGATATAGCAATTCTCCTATATTAATTTGCTTCAATAATGTATTTTGATTAGCACATTAATTTTAGAGTCAGCTTCTATGTCACACGCCCCAACATGCTAAAGAGAAAACAATACAGATGAAAGTAACAAGAAAAGCTATTTAGACTTTATGGTTCAGCAGATAGTCCATTTTATTGTAAAGATTCTGTGTGTGTTTGAGGTGTATACTCTGCTATTCTTACACGCGTTGTTATATTTTTGCCCATTTATCCAGTTTACTAATTGTGATAAAATTTTAATGGTTATTTACTTCTGTTTTTATTAATAGATGTGTTAAAAATTATTTACATAATTGCGAATTTTTCTATTTCTTTGTGTAGTTTTATTTTTGTTGTATATTTTGTGGTTATGCTATTGGATACCTAAAATTTAGAATTGTTGCAACTCGTGTTTAATTGAAACTTTTATCGTTATGAAGTATTATTTATTTTCATTATGATTTTTACTTTAAGTCAATTTGATTGATATTTATATAGCTATGGCTGCTTTCTTTTTTTCTTAATGATTACATGGTTTTACATGGTTTTATTTTCAATATCACATATATATGGTATACAGAATATACATATATATGTATATTAAGTAATATAAAGCTGACTTTAAAAAATCCAGTCTGAAGTTATTTTTAATAAGTATAGTTAATCCATTTGCATTTAGCATAATGCCTGATATTTTTAAAATTATGTCTACCATTTTACCCAGTTCATATTATCATTCTATCTGTTCTGTTTGTTAATACAAACACTAGTTTTTATGTATAAAATTTTGGTTTAAATCTAATTTATTATGCATCCAAACAATTTTGTACCTTCTCTAAAACCAAAAGCCATAATTGTCAAAGTGAGCCAATATTATAGGTACAAAGATTTAGAGTAACTACAGTGATACACTTTTATGGCAAGGCTGATACTGGGTGAAAGAGATTCAGTATGTTCAGATATCAACTTCTTTTTGCTGTTAGTATTAAACTGAATTTCAGGAATATTTGTGTCTCTGAAGAATAACTTTTAAAATGTCTTAACTTTTATAAATGTCTTAAAATGATATTTAATGAATTGACAGCCTTCTAAAGTTTGGTTTTATATTTCTTAAAATAACTTGGAAAATCTTAAAACAAATTATTCCTTGGAAGGAGTGCCAAACTTTATCTTTCATGGGCCTTAGAAAGTTGCATTATGGAAACCATAGCTTGCAAACAAGATGACGTTTAAAGTAATCCTACCGAAGTAGTTAATAACTCAAATGGTATACGGAACTTAATTTTAAAAGTTTCCATTTGTGCTTTCAAATCTCTCGTCTTGTTAACAAATATTTTTTATAATTTATTCATTTTATTAGAGACAAGGTCTCACTCTGTCACCTAGGCTGGACTGCAGTGGTACAATCATAGCTCACTGTAACATTGAATTCCTGGCCTCAAACGATCCTCCCATTTAGGCCTTCCAGAGTGTTGGGATTACAGGCCTGAGCCACTGTAATGAGCCAAAATAACTTTTTGATTCAATCTTTTTTTAGCTGCTTAAAATTATGTTTTACATTTGAATCAAAAGACATTAATGAGGTAGGGCTTTATTTAATTAAATAATGGTGAAATGTTTGAAAGAATGATAGAGATAAATCTTTCAGTGAGTCTGTCTTACAAAAGTTTGTCAACAAATGATACCCAAGAAAATATTTTGCTGAAATGTGTAAACATTTCGGAATGAAAATAATTGAAACTCAGAATGTCCTCATTTAGCAAAACTTGCTCTGATCATCTTAGGGACTTGAATAATTGTAGAAAAAATATTCTCTCAATTAGTGATATTTTGGCTTAAAGAACAAGTCAATTGAAAGTACCAACAACTTAAGATTTATTTGGTTACTGTAGCCTTGTAGTATAGTTTGAAGTCAGGTAGTGTGATGCCTCCAGCTTTGTTCTTTTGGCTTAGGATTGTCTTGGCAATGCGGGCTCTTTTTTTGGTTCCATATGAACTTTGAAGTAGTTTATTCCAATTCTGTGGAGAAAGTCATTGGTAGCTTGATGGGGATGGCATTGAACCTATAAATTACCTTGGGCAGTATGGCCATTTTCACTATATTGATTCTTCCAACCCATGAGCATGGAATGTTCTTCCATTTGTTTGTATCCTCTTTTATTTCATTGAGCAGTGGTTTGTAGTTCTCCTTGAAGAGGTCCTTCATATCCCTTGTAAGTTGGTTTCCTAGGTATTTTATTCTCTTTGAAGCAATTGTGAATGGGAGTTCACTCATGATGTGGCTCTCTGTTTGTCTGTTATTGGTGTATAAGAATGCTTGTGAGTTTTGCACATTGATTTTGTATCCTGAGACTTTGCTGAAGTTGCTTATCAGCTTAAGGAGATTTTGGGCTGAGACGATGGGGTTTTCTAGATATAAAATCATGTCATCTGCAAACAGGGACAATTTGACTTCCTTTTTTCCTAATTGAATACCCTTTATTTCTTTCTCCTGCCTGATTGCTCTGACCAGAATTTCCAGCACTATGTTGAATAGGAGTGGTGAGAGAGGGCATCACTGTCTTGTGCCGGTTTTCAAAGGGATGCTTCCAGTTTTGGCCCATTCAGTATGATATTGGCTGTGGGTTTGTCATAAATAGCTCTTACTATTTTGAAATATGTCCCATCAATAACTAATTTATTGAGAGTTTTTAGCATGAAGCGCTGTTGAATTTTGTCAAAGCATTTTCTGCATCTATTGAGATAATCATGTGGTTTTTGTCTTTGGTTCTGTTTATATGCTGGATTATGTTTATTGATTTGCATATGTTGAACCAGCCTTGCGTCCCAAGGATGAAGCCCACTTGATCATGGTGGATAAGCATGGTACTGATACCAAAACAGAGATATAGACCAATGGAACAGAACAGAGTCTTCATAAATAATACCACACATCTATGACCATCTGATCTTTGACAAACCTGACAAAAACAATCAATGGGGAAAGGATTCCCTGTTTAATAAATGGTGCTGGAAAAACTGGCTAGCCATATGTGGAAAGCTGAAACTGGATCCCTTCCTTACACCTTATACAAAAATTAATTCAAGATGGATTAAAGACTTAAATGTTAGACCTAAAACCATAAAAACCCTAGAAGAAAACCTAGCAATACCATTCAGGACATAGGCATGGGCAAGGACTTCATGTCTAAAACACCAAAAGCAATGGCAACAAAAGCCAAAATTGACAAATGGAATCTAATTAAACTAAAGAGCTTCTGCACAGCAAAAGAAACTACCATCACAGTGAACAGGCAACCTATAGAATGGGAGAAAATTTTTGCAATCTACCCATCTGACAAAGGGCTAATATCCAGATTCTACAAAGAACTCAAACAAATTTACAAGAAAAAAACAAACAACCCCATCAACAAATGGGCCAAAGATATGAACAGACACTTCTCAAAAGAAGACATTTATGCAGCCAAAAGACACATGAAAAAATGCTCATCATCACTGGCCGTCAGAGAAATGCAAATCAAAACCACAATGAGATACCATCTCACACCAATTAGAATGGTGAACATTAAAAAGTCAGGAAACAACAGGTGCTGGAGAGGATGTGGAGAAATAGGAACACTTTTACACTGTTGGTGGGACTGTAAACTAGTTCAACCATTGTGGAAGTCAGTGTGGCGATTCCTCAGGGATCTAGAACTAGAAATACCATTTGACCCAGCCATCCCATTACTGGGTATATACCCAAAGGATTATAAATCATGCTGCTATAAAGACACATGCACACGTATGTTTACTGCAGCAGTATTCACAAAAGCAAAGACTTGGAACCAACCCAAATGTCCATCAATGATAGACTGGATGAAGAAAATGTGGCACATATGCACCATGGAATACTGTGCAGCCATAAAAAAGGATGAGTTCATGTCCTTTTTAGGCACATGGATAAAGCTGGAAACCATCATTCTCAGTAAACTATCGCAGGGACAAAAAACCAAACACCGCATGTTCTCACTAATGGGTGGGAATTGAACTATGAGAACACATGGACACAGGAAGGGGAACATCACACACTGGGGCCTGTTGTGGGGTGGAGGGACGAGGGAGGGATAGCATTAGGAGACATACCTAACGTAAATGACGAGTTAATGGGTGCAGCACACCAACATGGCACATGTATGTATATGTAATAAACCTGCACGTTGTGCACTTGTACCCTAGAACTTAAAGTATAATAAAAAAAG
This sequence comes from Symphalangus syndactylus, assembly GCF_028878055.3. Classification (NCBI taxonomy): domain Eukaryota; kingdom Metazoa; phylum Chordata; class Mammalia; order Primates; family Hylobatidae; genus Symphalangus; species Symphalangus syndactylus. The sequence goes on from NC_072424.2 coordinate 81,312,571, forward strand.
ATTTATTAAGAGTCATACACAATGTTACTTTAATTAACAGAATTGTGCAGCTTGCCATCTCTCTCTCTCTCTCCCCTGCTTCCCCTTCCTTCTTTTCCTCTTCCACCCTTTGAAAAATATACTCAACAAAAGACTTATATGTACATAAAGTACTAATAATCCAATGTTATAAACTTACAGATTTAAATCTGAGTAGAACAGTTTTCATTATTTTTATTACTCAAAAATATATCCTCAAAAACAATTTTTTTATTGCTCATTGATTTTTCTCACTTTTTCTTTGCTCATTTCTTAATTTCTCTTTTATTTCTGATTTGGAATCTTCTAATATACTTTTTAATTATTTATGTAAAAATTGCTATAAAATGCTTATTTTCTAATAATAAAAATGTTTAACAACATGGATAGACCTGTAAGAATACCTTTGGTGGTATCCGATCTTTTTAATATTTAGAATTTGTGTTTTCTTTGCCTGTCAAATTATTGACTGCATTATTCATTAACCTATTTTTTTAGTTTTTAAAGTGAAAAACATTTTCTAAAAAATGTTATTTCATTTTATTATAATGACAGAATATGTCCCATATGATTACTGCTGTTTGAAGTATCAGATCATCTAGTAGCTTAAATATTTCTCCTAGTTATTTTACTAATTGCAGTAAAATGAATTGTTAACATGAATTCTATAGGTTAGTTTCAGAGTCTTGGAGTTGTCTTGTCATGTGGTTTATATGCAGAAGCCTTAAATTATAATTTATTTTGCAAATGCTCTTTTTAATATATAATAAAATCTTATAATCATGTTTTCATTTTCATCTATATTTTTCTTTTTAAAAATCTGATTGTTATTAACTCTCATTGGAATTGATAAGGAAGCATATCTCCTGACTTCAAATCTTAAGGACTCTTAACTTTCATTTTACAGTATTAGCAAGTAATTCCACTAAAATACAAATTTTATATTTTCATGCCCTTTTCCTTTTAGAATTTTTATTTCCTTTACCAATCGGAAGTCCAACCATCATAAGAAGGCATAAAGAAATCCCAACATGATCATTCTATTGCCACCCCATTTATTATATAGCAAGTGGGTATTATTATAACTCTATTCCTGTCACTGTTTCTCTCTGTCACTGTTTCTTTCTGTCTATACGCCTGTTTTGTTTGTCAAACTCTTATTTGTCTTATGAAGAATTTCTCGGAGACCACATAACTCCCTGAAACTCTGCCTGCTGTGCTCACTGACAAAGGTGAATTATAATTTTCTCTATTCTATTATATATGTATGTGTACACTTGTATTCAAACAACAATATTGTATTATATTACAATTACATACATATGTTTTGTTTACTAGAGTTCTAAATACTTGCAGAGGTTTTATTTTCTTGCTTATCACAGCGCTTGGCTTATAGAATGGCAAAATAACTACATGATCACCTCATGAAGCTAAAAAAGTGTTCATTTTTATAATCAGTAAGGATAAAGTATTTCAGTGCACCCATAAAAATTAAAGATAATAAAATAAGTTGATTTAAAGAAGTCACGATCTGTTAAAATTACAGTTGCTATTTATGGAATTGGTTGTAACCCAAAAATATAGCATTTATTCTCAATATTGAAACATGACATAATATAGTATTCTAATGTATATCATATTTCATTAATCTGCCATACACTATTAGAATCTGCTTTCAGAAACTATGTGTTGTTCCCAATAGGAAATGCAATATAGACTATACTATCAGATAAGCCAGTTGCAGTGGGCTGACAGCTCTCAAAAAAGGTATGTGCACATCCTAACCCTGGAACTTATGAATATTACCTTATTGAAAGAAGAGTATTGGCAGATGTAATCCGCTTAAGGATCTTGAGATGATGAAGTCATCCTGGATTATCTGGCTGGGTCTTTAATTCAATGGCAAGTATCCTATAAGAGACAGAAGAGAAATCAACAGAGAAGAGAAGGAAGCAATGTGACCATAAAGTCAGAGACTGGAGTGATGCAGGTACAAACCCAGGAATGCGGACAGCCTCTAGGAGCTGGAAGATACAAGGAATGGAATCCTCCCTGTAGCCTTTGGTGGGAACAGCTGCCTTGTTAATGCCTACACTTTTATACTCCAGAATTATGAGAGAATAAATTTGTGTTGTTCTCAGCCACACGGTTTGAAGTAATTTGTTATTAGTTATACACAAGTAATTTGTTAGCCATAGGAACTAATATGCCAGTATTGTAAAAGTGCTTCCTGTGAATTTAATTATTTATAAACACGATGAAAGATAAATAAGAACCTTTAAAGATGTCTTTTAAAAAGACATAGGCTATAATAAAATTTTATTTAATAAGTCAAAAATAATTGCATGTCTTCTACACTACCAAGAATTTGAAATAAGGTGATAAACAAATCAAAGTTATTTTTTAAATAAATAAACACTGAATAAGTATTGAAAATAAAGTAAAAAAAGTAGAGAAAATGAATAAAATAAGTTTCCTTCTTTAATATCTAAAATTTTATTTCTCACACAAAGTAAAGTGTTTCTCTCTGAGATAAGTTTAAGTGAAGTAATGGTGAGGATTGCATTTGGAATTTGTAGAGCAAGATAGACTAATACAAACAGTCATATAATGAGACATTCTCTTCGATACTGATGCATTTTCATATCCTCTTACATGTTGCAAGTGTTAATCCAGGCATCCTTTTCTGCTTTCAATGCCACTACTACATCAACTTGTCACCCAAATAACTGTAATTAAGCATTCTCTCTAGCTGCTGATTACAGTACGCTGATGAACATTCCCACTGGATTTAACAGCCTTTTTTCATAACATCTACAGTAATCATCACATATTATAATGTCTTTTTGGCTGAAGACTTCTCAAATAATCTAAAATTTAAATTGAACAGCCCTCTGATTATTGCAATCTAAAGTTCAACAAGCGCTTAATCAGAAAGGTGTAAGTATCTATCACTGACATCTACTAAGCAATAGGATAATATATATCCAGGGAAATAAGTACTTAAACTGTTTGGTCATTGATCCATGTCATTTTAAAATTAACACCAGCATATAACACAGAATATTTTTTCCTGGAAAGTAGCAGACTAACAAGGGGACATATTGGTGAAGTGAACATTTACAACTTCCAAATGTCCCATTCTGACAACTTTAAGTTGCACATAGTAACGTGAAGAACATTAAAATATGAATCAAGTAAAAGTTCAAGAAGCACGTTTGTAAGTTATTATTTGATTAAATTCTTATCACTCATAGACACAAAAGAAAGATGGCATAAAATTTTCAGTTCAGATTCCCAAAGTAAGTGTAGATTTTATTAGAACTGTCCCTAATATGGGCAAGAGGAGTTACTCCCAAAGCCCCTTGATTTATGAGGTTGCTAAAATCACACACACACCTATAAAATGCATACACATCTCTGTTTGTTATCTAGGATGCAGAGTATAGAGCTAGTGTGATCCTAGCCCTAAAACTCAGTTTTCATCACTAATACAGTTCCATTTACAGAGAATTGCTTTTCCACATCTCTTGCTCTATAGACTTGAAACAAAAGGCACCTAGACTCAGATGTTATCAAGGTTTGTAGCGTTTCACTGCCAATAGAAAATATGAGTACTTATTTGTAGGACAAGAAAAAGAAATTTAATCACATAAATATGTACTAGTATTTGAATTGTTTGTCTTATTATTTCATTTGCTCGACCCACATTTCCTGGCCCATCATTTTTTGAGCTACTCTATAACAACATTGTTCAATGGATTCTAAAAACTGTTTTCAGAAAACTTTTAGAGTATATAATTGGATTATTTATAAATTTATGTAAATATATCATTTGTACATTCTTTTTTGAATATTAATAATGAAATTTTCTCTACTTACAAAAAATATATTTCAGTGTAAGTATAAAGGCCACTATTTTTATTGTAAACCCTATAGATCAGATAACAGCATATATTACTAAGGGTTCCCTAGAGAAATAGAACCAATAGAAGATTTATATATCAGATAGGATATATAATATCTTATATATATATAATATTATACATATATAATATTATACATATAATATAATGATTTAGCTCATGTGGTCATGGCGGCAGGCAAGTTCAATCTGTAACATGGGCTGGCTTCCTGGATGCCCTGGAAGAACTGATGTTCCAGTTTGAGGAAAGTCAGGCAGAAAGAGCCATTTTGCAAATGAAGCCTGGAAGCAATCTGCTGAAGCTTCTTCTTTACTTGGGGCAAAGATAGTTTTATTTTTCTGTTTGGCCCTTCAATTGATTGGATAAAGCCCTCTCATATTATGAAGGGCAATGTGCTTTTCTGATTAATATACTAATTTCACACAGAAACACCCTCCATGTTTACACATAGAAGTAACCATCAAACAGCCTTTACTTAACAAAATATGTGATAAGTCCTGATTTTGTATACATGGCAACTTATGAGAAGTGTGTGTGTGTGTGTGTGTGTGTGTGTGTGTGTGTGTGTGTGTTTGGGGAAGTAGAGGGGCATATGCAAGTAATAGTGGAAATGTTAAGGTAATAGAACAACAAAAAATGTTTATATCTACAGCAAGAAGGAACAATTAGCCAATCTATGATTCACAATTCTAATGTGAATAGCGTTAATGTGAATAATGTGACCTCACAAAATTTGTTAATTTCTCAGTTCTTATTTAAACATCTAGCAATATCTTTGGTAGAAGATTATGCCATTATTTGAATTTACTTGAAACACTTAATTTTTTAATTGTTTATGTGATTAAAAATAAAGGACATTTTTAATTAAAATCTGTTACTATACAATTTGTTTCCTGCACACTGTTATCTTTTTTAAAAACCTAAGCCATAAAATTTTATCAATCTGAATCGATTTTCAAAGACCTCACAAAATTTGTTAATTTCTCAGTTCTTATTTAAACATCTAGCAATATCTTTGGTAGAAGATTATGCCATTATTTGAATTTACTTGAAATGCTTAAGTTTTAAAAAAAATATATTTATGTATTTAACTATTCACGTAGTCAGAAAATTGTAACATAGAAAAATATGTAAAATGAAATATGTAAATTTTCCCCATTCCCCAAATCCCAGTGTCTCTTTCTAAAGGTAACCACTACTCATACCTCTCCAAAATCATTCATATATAATTTAAATACTTCATACTGTGCAGTATATCTATTTTTCACACTGAAGTGAACACATTAAACACATCATTATGCATTTTGCCTTTATCAATATTAAATATTAATTTCTTTTGGAGATTTTTTCTTTAAGGCCTAGAAGAGTAACTTTATTTTTAATGATTGCATATCATTTCTTCATATAGATGTAAAAAATTTATTTAAATTGCCTTACAAAATGCAAATTTAATATTTTTTCTGCTGCTCAAAAGTATTGCAATGAACATCTCAAGGCATATAGCAGCATAATTTTGCAAGTACCTTCAAATGACATATTTCTAGAAATTAAATGCCTGGGTCAAAGCACATGTATGTATATTCCTTAATTTGAGAGATTTCACTATGTGTCCCTTCATAAAAAATCTGTACCATTTTAGACTTTCACCAAAATGTAATTGAATTAAAATTACTTATGAAGTAATAGAAGTCCATTATTCCCCATCTTACCTAGGTTAAATTTTTCTTACATTGATTAAATGCATTACTGCCTTTAAATTGAATTTTCCTGACATTTAAAAATACTTGAACTTTCTATGAGCTCCTGTCAATTGCCTGTAATTTTCTACAATAATCAAGGCCAGAATTTAATATTCATCTTCGGATGCATTTATTTAATGATAGCTTAAGAGTAAGTTTAAGAACTCCTACCCAAAATACAAAATCAGTTTTTAAAATAAATATAAAATCATTTTAATGAAGTATGCAAGAAACATGTCTCTCCTTCACAGACTTTAATATTTTCATAATTACTTTAAAGTAGTGTGCTGTTTCTAAAATTTCTATTGACCTTTAAGATCCAGAGAGCACATATGATTACCTTTTGTAGGTTTAGGTTGTGAGGGAGTCAGTTCATTCTAGCCCTTTAATTTCCCATAATACAACAGAAAAGAACAGTGGCAGAAGAAATCAATCCCAACTTATCCCTTGTCGAATATCAGCAAGCACAATGTCACAAAACCAATGTGGAGAAATGGAGTATAGATTTTCCACTGACATTTGTAAAGTGTTTGTGTCAAAGTATTTTTCTAATACAGAAAAGGTTAGAGCTTAACAAATTAAATCACATGTTTCTTTTAAACCAGTATGTTTGTCATTTGGGATAATTTTAATAGCTTTTCTTCCTTATAAAAAAATTTTAACCCAATGTAACACAATTGGCCTCAGTCCTTGAACTGTTCATCATTTACACACAAATTTCTTTATCACAATCATATGAAAAACCTGTAAGAATCTACTTTTTAATTATAGATTTATCTATTATAATTGCAAATAGAATTGTCTACAGAATTTTTTTCTACCAAAGATGTTTAGTTGGTTTCCTTTTCTTATTAAAAAGAAGGTATGCCTCATTTTCTGCTCATTGAGTTTATTGACACTTTTATATTTAACATAAGTTTTAAATAAAAATTGTTAACAATTTTATTTATAGAAGAAGATATGTTATCAAAAAAGGTGTGTAGTAATAGATTTATAAAATTAAATTTTACCTATATTTATCAACAGTTACACTAAAATAATTTTTTCACTTTTAATACAACTAATATTTGTTGAGAACCTATAATCAACAGCATTTAGTAGCACAGTGTACACTTGATCCTCAGCAATAAGAACCCAAATTTCTTGGAAATAAATAGCTGGTTGTGGTGCTGGAGCGAGAACAGTGTAAATTGAGACTGAGAAATCTTTGGCAAACAGGAAGAAAGTTATCTAAGAATAATGGGAAAGATTAAGATCGGATAGAAACTGACCAAAACTGGGAAATTTTGAGCACCAAAATAATGAAAGTTAAAGATTAAAAATCATTAAACAGACAGGAATCTGGAGTTCACACTGACAAAAACAAACAACCAACCAAAAAAGAAAGAAAGGAAAAGTTTCCGCCTGCCAGAAAAATATTGAATAATAAAATGAATAGATACATGATTGAATTAGAGAACCACCAGCAGGCAATCATCATGACAATAATGGATTCAGGCAAGACTCGAAATAAGTTCCAAATTATTTGATATTTGTTTTGTGAGAAACAGCATATCTATATAAACTCAAAATATCTGACCATAAAATATTACTAAAGTGTGAACATCTTATGGACAACATATTAACCAAGTGATGAAAATAATATGAGCAATGGGACAAGTGCACATTGTGGGCCTCATTACACATTGCACTGACTGAGAGGTGACTGTATAACTTCTGTGGTATTACTGCCTCAATTCATTATCTGTTAACGCAATATAAAAACCATTCTACAAAGTGATTAACCATAATCTTTCCGGGTATCTGGGTCATGGAAGGAAAAGCAAGGAAAGATTGAGGAACAGTTCCAGGTTGAAGGAGACTGAAGAGGCATGTTACCTAAATGCAACACATGATCCTGGGTTTAATCTAAAACCAAAAGTGAATTAAGTCTCTTACAATGATAGTATTTTATCAATGTTAATTTCCTTATTTTGATAATTGTACTTGGTTATATAAGCAGCGTCATTGTTTTAAGAACTAAATATGGAAATATTTTAAGGGTTATTATAGAACCTGATTTCTTAAATACTTCAGAAAAATATTAACATGCATTGATAAAAAATGAGAGAGGGGGGAATGATTTGGCAGCTATGGTAAAATATTAACAATTAGGATATATGCACGAAAGATGTATAGTTATTTTGTGTACTTGTAAATTTTCTGTAAGTATAACAATTTTGAAATAAAAAATTTCAGAAATGTTTGTAACATAGTTGCAAGAATAAAAGTGGAACATAAGTCAATATGCTTTGTTTTTATTTAAAACTTTGTACCTGAGTATTCTGGGAGACAATAAAGTACTTCAGTTCTTTATTATTCATAGTGTGATAAGAAGCAATAAAATCAAATGAGGAAAGTTCAGATCTAACCCCTGAATGATTTAATCAAATCTGCATTTTTAATAAGGTCTGCAAATTATTTTATGCATCTTTGTATCTAAGAAATACTGCCTTAAGCATGATTTAGTTGAGGAAATAAGACATTACAAAGAATTAGCATTGTTAGGTTTAGATGTGATTGTGATCTTGTGAATACATTGAAGAAGAGGCTTATTTTAAAAGATTTACTGAGAATTTTAGCAATAACATGCTATTGTGTCTGGGATTTGCTTTGAAATATTGTGTGGGTCGGGAGAGTATAGATGAAATAAGACTGGGCATGTGGTGGTCATTATTGCAGTAGGATGGTAGATAAAGAAGGAAGACTATTCCCTTTTATAGGGGACTATGTTCAAACTCATTCTGCAATAAAAAGTATGTCCAGAAAAAAAGGTCTTGATAAAATGAAGAATAGGAATAAACAGAAGGAAATGATTAAATTACCAAGGAGAGGATCTATAAACTATATCCAAAGAGGATAAATTATTTAATAATTAACTTTATGTATTTCCTTTACTATATTTAATATTTTCTTCTTTCTTTTTAATTAAATTAATTACCATAATCATAAACTCACAGGTTCTTGGTTCTTCAACTGACCAAATAACATATTTAATACTGCTTCATTTTAAACTAATAAATTTTAATATAACTAATGTCAATTTATAAGTTTCATTAGTTAAATGACATCATGTGCTATTATAAGAAGAGAAAGAAAACTGTTAAGAGAAAAATATACAATTTAAAAGGTAACTTTATTATTTTAGGTGAAAGATAATAGGGGCTTCAAAATCTGTTATGCCCCTAAATATTAAGATTATATTCGGTTTTTCTTTCTGATGATTAAATTTTTAAAAAGTATATAGATATTGTATCTAGCAATTGTTAAGCTTGGCTTAATATTTTCACCATCAAGGTTCTGTATACTTTTATGTAAAGTGTCAATAAAACAATAATGCACATAGTTATTTGGGGTTAAACAAAATAATTAACACAAGAAGAGGAAATTTGCAAATTATAAAACCGTATGTAAAGAAATAACCCCACAATTATGTAAATACTTCTTCTATTTAATATATATCTTGCAGCTGGTTTATTCAATTACAATACTCCTGGTACATTGTTTTCTGAAAGTTATAAGTCAACAAAAAATATGTGTCAGGTACATATTACTTATGCTTATTTTATTGTATCTATAAATACATTAGTTGATACAAATGTCATCTGTCATGAAAATGACTAAAGTATCAAGAAACTCACTCCTGTACCAAAGCTAATATGGTGGTTACACGGTTGGAGACCTAGGTTTCTTTTATCTTTTGCTCTGCTATTCTGTAGATGTAGATTTCATCTAATAATTTAAAATGATTACTTATTTTCTGCTTTCACTTCACTATCCCACCAAGCAAGAAGTAGAGAAAAATGGAAAGTCCAATTCTCTTTATGAGCAACATTCAAAATTGCATATGTCACGTTTGTGTTTATATTTTTGGCCAGAAATTAGTCTTATGACCACATCTAGCTACAATAAAAGTTGGAAAATATACTTGATTTTGGATGGTAGTAACTGAAATTCAAGCATTCTGTTACTAAATGAAGAATTCATAAATGAATTATTTTAATCAAACAATTCTGTGGCAGTTTTATAATCTCTATCCTAGAGATTATAAATTTCATAAAAAGAGCCAGCTGCTTTGGAGTTCAGCTACAAAAAGGTTTTAAAATATGTAAAGAAATTTACTGAATATTTAACCATATTCTCTTTATTTTATGGATAAAAAGATCATGACTTGAATATTCAAATAGATTATGTAGAAGCACAGAACAGTTAATGGAAGAGCCAAGACTAAAAGAAGGTTTCTTAGTTTCTAGTTCAGTTAATTTTTTTTAATAAGCAAATTTGTATACAAATTAGAATTTAAGAATTATAGTTGCTTTCAGTTTGGGTCATACTTTTATGTACAATAAAACTGTAAGACAAATATTACTAAAATATATTTGAAGAATTTCAGAAATATTACAAGCCTCATTTTGGGTACATTCTTATTCATAGAAAGTAAATTTGGTTGAATGAGCAAAAGACTAACCAATAATTGCTTCATTTAGAATTATTTTCTTCTCAGGTACTGTCCTAAATATATTCTAGTTATGTTATTTAATTTTTATATAGGCATAGCACAGAGGAATTTCATATGGAATCAAATATTCCAAGGATTTGGGGTGACATAATGTAGAATATATTATTTTTATATTATTTATAGGAAAATGGTAGATACTATTTGATTTTTCCACTCACTTGGCTATCATATTTGTTGTGATCAGTCACAATATAAAGCAGGTTACTATCATGAACAAAAATAGATGAGAAAATCCTGCTCCCAATGGAAACAACTAAGACAGACTGGATAAGAATATATACAAAACAGCTACCTTTACATGCATTGTTTATTTGGCAAGGAAAAAAATTGAAGCCAAATAAAAATAACAACAGAAAATCTACTAGTAAACTAATAATGCAATAGATAGTATTTGTGGAAATTTTGTATCCCTTAGTTACTGTTTTCAGTGTTATACTGAGCAGAAGAGAAAGGAGATAGATAAGGCCAAGGATGTATCCAATTTGCCCAGTACGTAAGTATGGAATTCCAAATGCCATTATAGTCCCTTTAAGTATTCATGAGAAATTAGACCACCATGCTGAAAAATTCAGCATAGTAGCTTGTCTATCTAGCCTTAATACCAAGTAGGAGGGAGAAAGCAACAACAATAATAATAGTCTCCCCTGAACTTTGTAACTACAAACTACTTCTCATATGGATTTCAGATTGATTCACATTTCCACTGTGGACCCAAAAATACAAGTAGAAAATTTATTTCGAAATGGTCCTGTATTCATGGTGCTCCATCGACTAAAGAAACAAAATTTTAAAACTCAGGTCTTTAACAATTACTACAAAAAAAATATCCAAGAAAGATGAGCTCAGAATTAAAGATCTCAAAATACAGAAATATACCAAAGGAAGAAAAACCCTAAAAACCGTGAATGACAGCCAACAAAACAACATAAAGCTGAAGGAGACTCACAAACATCACAGATATTGGGTTTATAAAGTACAAAATGAAGAATCAATATTTTGATTAAAGTAATAAAGGATAGACCAGAAAATATAAGCAAAGAATAAGAGATCATAAAAATGAACAAGAATATTTGACAAGTAACCAGGTAGAACATCCATATACAGAAAGCATAATAATTACAAATTCAGTGGGAGGCTTCCAGTGTGTAACATAACAGCAGATGCCTAGATACACATCTCTCCATATTTAAAAAAACAAAAAGAAAAAATGTCCATCACCTACAACTACAGAATAACAAAAAAAGAGTACTATAGACTATGCTGTAGATAAATTGAAAAATAAACATTCAAGATAAGTGGAATCAATGTCTGAGCTGACAGTGTAATGAGGTGAAAGTTTAGCTGGAGTTAGTTGGAAAACCTGTGAGTATGAAAGCATCCTGGTGGTAACAGAGCCCAGAAAACATCAACTGGAGTTTACTTCAAGAAGGCGAGGCCCCAACTCTGAGTGGTAACAACTGAGTGTATCAAGATCCAGTGAGTCAAAGCACCATCAATTAGGAGGTTAAAAAGACAAGAGTGGACAGTACACACAACCAGAGGTGGCATTCTTAAGAAAGGGCCACTTCTGAGTGAGAGAGATGTTACCTTGTAAAGAAGAGGTATCCCTTGGATCAAGAAAATAGTGGTAAGACACTGCTCAATGAAATAAAAGAGAATACAAACAAATGGAAGAACATTCCATGCTCATGGGTTGGAAGAATCAATATCGTGAAAATGGCCATACTGCCCAAGGTAATTTACAGATTCAATGCCATCCCCATCAAGCTACTAATGACTTTCTTCACAGAATTGGAAAAAACTACTTTAAAGTCCATATGGAACCAAAAAAGAGCCTGCATCACCAAGTCAATCCTAAGCGAAAAGAACAAAGCTGTAGGCATCACGCTACCTGACTTCAAACTATACCACAAGGCTACAGTAACCAAAACAGCATGGTACTGGTACCACAACAGAGACATAGATCAATGGAACAGAACAGAGCCCTCAGAAATAATGCCACATATCTACAACTATCTGATCTTTGACAAACTTCACAAAAACAAGCAATGGGGAAAGGATCCCCTATTTAATAAATGGTGCTGGGAAAACTGGCTAGCCATATGTAGAAAGCTGAAACTGGATCCCTTCCTTATACCTTATACAAAAATTAATTCAAGATGGATTAAAGACTTACATGTTAGACCCAAAACCATAAAAACCCTAGAAGAAAGCCTAGGCAATACCATTCAGGACATAGGCGTGGGCAAGGACTTCATGTCTAAAACACCAAAAGCAATGGCAACAAAAGCCAAAATTGACAAATGGGATCTAATTAAACTAAGAGCTTCTGCACAGCAAAAGAGACTACCATCAGAGTGAACAGGCAACCTACAGAATAGGAGAAAATTTTTGCAACCTACTCATCTGAATATCCAGAATCTACAATGAACTCAAACACATTTACAAGAAAAAAAACAAACAACCCCATCAAAAAGTGGGCGAAGGACATGAACAGACACTTCTCAAAAGAAGGCATTTATGCAGCCAAAAAACACATGAAAAAATGCTCATCATCACTGGCCATCAGAGAAATGCAAATCAAAACCACAATGAGATACCATCTCACACCAGTTAGAATGGCCATCATTAAAAAGTCAGGAAACAACAGGTGCTGGAGACGATGTGGAGAAATAGGAACACTTTTACACTGTTGGTGGGACTGTAAACTAGTTCAACCATTGTGGAAGTCAGTGTGGCGATTCCTCAGGGATCTAGAACTAGAAATACCATTTGACCCAGCCATCCCATTACTGGGTATATGCCCACAGGACTATAAATCATGCTGCTATAAAGACACATGCACACGTATGATTATAGAGGCAGTATTCACAATAGCAAAGACTTGGAACCAACCCAAATGTCCAACAACGATAGACTGGATTAAGGAAATGTGGCACATATACACCATGGAATACTATGCAGCCATAAAAAATGATGAGTTCATGTCCTTTGTAGGGACATGGATGAAACCGGAAAACATCATTGTCAGTAAACTATTGCAAGGACGAAAAACCAAACACCGCATATTCTCACTCATAGGTGGGAATTGATCAATGAGAACACATGGACACAGGAAGGGGAACATCACATTCCGGGGACTGTTGTGGGGTGGGGGGTGGGGGGAGGGACAGCATTAGGAGATATACCTAATGCTAAATGACGAGTTAATGGGTGCAGCAAACCAACACAGCACATGGATACATATGTAACAAACCTGCACATTGTGTACATGTACCCTAAAACCTAAAGTATAATAATAAAATAAAATAAAATAAAAAACAAAATAGTGGTAAGAAGAAAAATGTAACTAACGAAAAGAGCAGTACAAAAATAAGAGAGGCAGACTGAAAACAGTATCATTAAATTAAGAAAGTTGACAAGTCACCCAAACCCCCGGTACTTTCTGTTGATAATGTACACAGTTATTTCAGGAAAAGCTAGCATAATTAAAATCAACAAGAAAAATAAAAGCACTAAATTTTACAAAAGATGAATAGAAGAAAAAAGATGAGGACCGACAAGATCTATCTGAGAAACAAAAGAAAACTTTAATATATCTTTGCAATTTGAATTAAAAGCAAAAGCATTGCAGATGTGAAAGAATATGAGAATCAGAAATCTCAGAAATAAAATGGACTCTCAGCAAGAATAGGGAAACAGGAAACTGATGTGACTAAGAAAATTTGAAAAATAAAATAAAAATTTTAAACCTCAGAAATGAAGGCTAATCTACCAGGTATTCAATCAAGAATAAATAATATATATATGATTTGAAGTTTGGAAAGGGACATAGAGAATTAAATAATAAAAGATTATAATGGAAGTTAAACAACATGGCAACTTCTCATAATGTGGTCTGAGATGCCTCAGGTCCTCTAGACTGTCTCAGGTGGTCTAGGAGAACACAATTATTTTCATATTAATACTAAAACATCATTTGCCTTTTTTGTTCTCATTCTCAGATGGATGCAGATAACTTCCAGAGACTATATGTCCTGTGGTGACATCATTAATCTGATGGCTAATATGAGGTGTTTTGTGTATTATTGTGTTTTACAAATTTCTTAGCTTTAATTTCTAAATTGGTCAACATTCATAGATTAGATGAACATAAAAAAACTGAATTTCTCAATACTTTCAAGACTGTAAAGGATTCTGAAAACAAAATGTTGATAGAAAAGATTGACAAACTTCAATATACATATTTGTAATTAAAAATATGGAAGAAGGAAAGCAAATTGATAGAACTTAAATTTAAAATTCTAATTCGAGGAACCTTTCCATGAATAAAATGTGTCTTGAACCTGCTATAGCAAGAGTAAATGGAAACCTGGGGAAATTGACATGGCAGTATCAACTATAAGATATATACTAATTATAGGTGCTGTCTTAATGTCAAACGATTAGAAGAATGTTTTTCAAATATAGCTCCAATGAGGCTAGTGCCTGAGATTTTGATTAATTCCAAAAAGCAGATCCAAATTCAGCTGATAAATTGCATCCCATTGTTTGTCTCATAAAGATTACAGGCTATTTAGTTAGCCTCTGTGCACTTTAGTTTCCCCATCTGTAAGACGAAAATAATAATAGTTCTTTTTTATGCAGATTTTATAAAGTTTAAAGAATTTACTTCAAAAACTGCAGAACAGTTGAGATATGGAGAAATTACTCAATAAATATTATTGTTATTATATTTTATCATTTAAACAAATAATATACACACACATCAAACTTTCAAGATCATGGCACAAAGATTTCCACTCCTTAAAAGTTTCATAGGTGATTCTGATAGTCATCATAGTTTAAAAACATAATTTCATTTTCAATCCTTCAAATAATCTTTAAGTATTTTTTGTGTTTAATTATTAAAATTGATATTTTCTTAAGTATTGTAATACTTTTCTTACTGTTAAAGATGTTTACTTTCATTCTATCATTAAGGTAAATTTTTATACAGAAATGATATTTCTTTTTATCAAATGACATTTAAGATGTCAAAATTATCATGTATTTCTCCCTTGCATAAATGAATACATTAGCAGTTTTCTAATTTTTGACTGCCTTTACTGACCTAAAATAACTTCCTCCTGATTTTGTTATGTTCAAATGCTAATATACAATTCGACTTGATTTATTATTTACTCTATCATTTCTCTGCTGCTTTTCTTGAGTCTATAAATTTATTTGTATTCCTTATTTTGAGGAATATCAGCTCAATAAAATGTTAACAGATATTCCCTAAAAATGGATTATATAATTAAATCTATTTTGATAATTCTAGATTAAATGAATCCAAAGAACTTTCCTTGATATTGAAATGTTTAGTTAATTTATTAACTCAATTAGTAATGTTTAAGAGATAGCTACTTTAAAGATGTTTCTAAAATTTATATGGAACAATGTAATACCTTTATTCTCTAGAAATCTTATGGTTTTTAAATTTTTAACATTTATGAGATCATTTAATTTTTTTCTCTGCTTCTTTTTAAACATACTTTATTTTTTAAAGCACATTTAGGTTTATAGCAAAATTCAGCAGAAAGCACAGGAATTTCCCTTATGTTACCTGCCCCCACACATGCAGACCCTCACTCATTGACATCATCTCCCACCAGAATGGCACATTTGTTATAATTGATGAGGCAATACAAACCCAAGTTTACATTAGGAGTCACTCTTGGTATTATACATTCAGTGTCTTTGGACAAATATATAGTGTCATGCATCCACCATTATAGTATCATACAGAATAGTTACACTGCTCTAAAAATCCTCTGTGCTCTCCCTATTTACCCATCCCTGACCCCAACCCCCGGCAACTAAAAGTCCAGCAGATATGTAGAAAACAGAACAAGACTTCAACACTTAAGAATTGTCAGTTAACTATAATCACCTATTCCAATACTATTATTTGATATATTTTCGATATATTGGTGTTCCTGAATTAAAACTATCTATGAAATATGGCAAGGAAAATATTTGACCTTTTAAAAGCATAATTAATTTGTTTTCAGTTACTTTTGTAATTCTTATCAACCATTAAATAGCCTTTTCACTGTTTTTCAGAAAGTTTTCATGTATATCAACATATATATTTAAATATATACACATATATATTTAAATATATATATACATTTTTTTCACAATTCCAAAACTAAAAAGTTTACATTTCATTTTTCGCTAAACGAAGAACAATATATTTAATTCAATAGCTCCCCTTAAGCTTTGGCACACATGTTATAACAAAGAACCTAAATATTTTAAAATGCATGGTTAGTGATGAAACGTCAATAATGACTATATTTCAGCTTTTAGAAATCAGTGACTAAAGGTAATAGGATAATCTAGATTTAATTTTCTATAAAAAAAGGATTGGATATCAGCCATTATTCAGATTTATTAAGAGCCAAAAATGCTGTCACAGTTCATGTCTACATGGAACGTTAGTCATTCATTCTGTTAATCTAAAATAATATGGAATATAATTTATCAGGACATCAAAATAATAGCTTTTACTTCATTTCCTCACTTCTATAAGGACATGCACAATAGACTCTACAGCTATACATGCACTCTATTAGGGCTAATTGAAAATAGGTGGTACAATTAACCCGCCTCTTAGTAAAAAGCATTAACACTTAATGTAGAAGTCTAATCACAATAAAAAGAGTTTCACATTGGAAGGGAATGTGGTAATTTAAAATCATCGAATTTTCTCTTACAAAGTAAATTAAAGAAAGAAAAAGTTACTATAACATCACCCAAAGCAACAATTAGACATTTGTGTTCTTAATCTTTGGTTTCTTCCTCAGATCTCCACTTCAGAAGACTATAGATGATTTATCACAATGACTCTCGGTCTTTAGGTGCAACATAGCAGAACTGAGCAGATGGCCACGAAACAAATAAACTGTAGAAGTAACCATTATAATATAAACTGCAAGAGTGAAAATTAATATGCAAACTCATGTAAAAAAAATCAGCCTTGATCATATTACCTTGACAAATTTCATTAAACAGAGATTATTTTGACGTATTACATTTTAGTTTAATGAATGCTTATAAGATATAGAAAATTATTAATATTTTTGATTAAATCATCTATATATGTTGAGTATTTCAAAATCTAAAGCTTTTAGTTTATCATAAGGTTTTTAAAAATGTTTGAATTTTTTTTTTTTTTTTCAGACAGAGTCTTGTTCTGTCACCCAGGCTGGGCTGGAATGCACTGGCACAGTCACAGCTCACTGCAGCCTTAACCTTCTGAGCTCAGGAGATTCTCATGCCTCAGCCTCCCCAGTAGCTGAGATTACAAGCACACACCAACGTGCTCAGCTAATTGAACTTCTTTTAAAATGTTTTAGAATGTAAAATTACTTGTTTTAATAAACCAAAGTTTAAAGCACATACTGGGTATACTTGCTACCATCGTTTACTTGTGCATTTGGGGTGGACGTTGTTAATCAGTTCTTATACTCTTCCCTGCTGAATCTAGACTTAGCTCTATAATCCTTTATAATAACATTCTAGAGGCTCTAGGGATTGCCATAATGTAGGAAAAATATTTGACAAGCCCAGTTTAGGCCTCTCTTTCCTTTATCTAAGGCTGGACTAAATAACAGATATGCTAATTTTAATTAAAAAACTAAATACAATTAATTATGCAAAATTTATGTCAAAGGAAGAGACATATAGGATATTGTAGAAACACTATTTTGTTGTGGAATGAGAAAAATAGTATCACTTAGTTCAAGCATTTAGGAAATATTTTTCTAAAAGAGGTAAAATTTTAAGTGTTATTAGATTGAAGCTGAGCACCCAGGAAAGAAGAGGATCTATTAGTATAAATACGGCAGGAGGTGTACAACCCCCTGTGATATTGTTCCTAATATCCAGAGGAAAAGAGAATGGTATCACTCCCAATATCGCAGAAAATGTACATTCACCCTGCGATATTGTTTCTGATATCCAGAGTGGGAGAGGACAATATGACTCTCAATATTGAAGGGAGTGTACACCCTCTGTGTGATATTGTTTTTAATATCCACATGAGGAGAGAATAATATGATCCCAGTATCACAAGGGATGTACACCAGCCCTGTGATATTTCTCCTAATATCCGGGGGCAGGGGGAGGTTGATATTATTTTCAATATTGCAGGGGTGTACACATCCTTTGTGGTATTCTTCCTAATATCCAGAAGAAAAAAGATGACATTACTCCCCATATCGCAGCAGGTGCACACCCCCTTTGTGATATTATTCCTAACGTATAGCGGGGAGAAAATATCACTATCACAGAGGGTGTACGACCTCTCGTGATATTGTTCCTAATATCCAAAAGGAAAGAGGAGGATATTACTCCTAATATCCAAGAAGGAAAGAGGATGATATTACTGTCAACATCGCAGGGTGCGTACATCCACCGTTTGATATAGTTTCTAATATCCATGGGAGGAGAAGTTGACATTAGTTCCAATATTGCAAGGCGTGTACACCCCACTGTGATATTGTTCTTAACAATCAGACGGGGAGAGGATGATATTACTCTCAATATCGCAGAGGTTGTACCCTCATCGTAATATTGTTCCTAATATCCAGGTGGGGAGAAGAAGATATCACTCCCCATATTGCAGGAGGTGTACACGCCCTGTTATATTGCTCCCAATATCTAGAGAATGAGAGGATGATATTACTCCCAATATCGCAGGGGGTGTACACAACCTTGAGATATTTTTTCCTAATACCCAGACAGGGAGAAGATAGTATTACTTCCAATATCACGGGGAGTGAACATATCCCCTGTGATATTGTTATTAATATTCAGGGGGTAGAAGATGATATTACTCCCTCTATTGCAGGGGGTGTACACCCCCCTTTTGATATTGTTAATAATATCCAGGAGGAAAGACGATAATACTAATGTCAATATCGTAGGGGCTGTACACATCCCAGGTGATATTTTTTCTAATATCCAGTGGAAAAAAAGGATTATCTTAATCCCAATATTGAAGGGGGTGAACCCCCTCCATGTGATATTATTGTGAATATCCTGGGGGAAGAGGATGACATTACTTCCAATATTGCAGGAGGTATACACCCCCTCTGGGATATTGTTCCTAATATCCAGGAGGGGAGACTGTGATATTACTAGAAATACTGCAGGCGGTGTCCACCCCCTGTGATATTGTTTTTAATATCCAGAAGAAAAGAGAATGGTATTACTCCCAATATTTAAAGGATGTACATCCCCCCTGTGATATTATTTCTAATATTCAGGTGGGGAGAGGATAATATTACTCCCAATATCGCAGGTGGGGGGTACACCACCTCTGTGATATTGTTCTCAATATCCGCGGGGAGAAAGGATGATATTACTCCCCATATCGCAGGGAGTGTACACCCACCCGTGATATTGTTCCCAATATCCAGGTTTGAAGAGGATATTATTTTCAATATAGCAGGGGGTGTACACTTTGCCTGTGATATTGTTATTACTATCCATAGATGAAGAGAATAATATTACTTGCCATATCGCAGGAGGTGTACAGCCCTCCTGTGATATTGTTCTTCCTATCCAGAAAGGAAGAAAATGATATTACTCTCAATAGCACACAAAAAGTACACCCCCTCCGTGATATTGTTCCTCATATGCAGAAGGGGAGAGGATAATATCACTCCCAATATCTCAGGTGGTCTACACACCCCTCTGTGATATTGGTTATAATATCCAGAAGGTGGAGGGTAATATTTCTCCTAAGATCGCATTTGGTGTACACCCCCCTGTGATATTGTTTCTAGTATCAGGGAAGAAGAGGATAATATTCCTCTTAACATCGCAGGGTGTGTACACTTTCCCTGTGATATTGTTTCTACTATCCAGAGGAAAAGAGGATGATATTACTCCCAATACTGCATGGGGTGTACACCCTTCCCCGTGATATTGTTCCTAACATCCAGGGATAGAGAGGATAATATTACTCCCGATATCGCAGGGGGTTGTGTAAATGCCTTGCAACATTGGGATTAATATCATCCTCCTCCCCACGGGATATGAGAAACAATGTCACAGGGGGTGTGTACACTTACTGTGATATTGTGAGCAATATCATCCTCTCTCCTTCTGGATAATAGAAACAATAACACAGGGATGTGTACACCCCCTGTGATATCGAAAGTTATATCATCCTCTCTCCACCTGGATATAAGGAAGAATATCAAAGGAGGGTGTACATCCTCTAAGATATTGGGAGTAATATTGTTCTTCCCTCCTGGATATTAAAAACAGTATCACATGTGGGTGTACACTACCTGCGATATTGGCAGTAACATCCTCTTCCAATTTGGATACAGGGTACAGTATCACGGGGGGGGGTGTACATCCCCTGCAATTTTAAGAGTAATATCATACTTTCTCCCACTAAATATTAAAAACAGTATCAAAGGGGGGTTGTACATTACCTGCATTGTTGAAAGTAATATTATCTTCTCTTCCCCTGGATATTTGGAACAATATCACAGAAAGTGTGCACACCCCTTGCGATATTAAGACTGATATAATCCTCTCCCATGGTGGATATTAGAAACCATATCACAGGAATGTGTACATCCCATGGATATTGAAAATAATATCATCTTCTTTTCCCATAAGTATTAGTAAGAATATCAGGGGACAGGGGGTGTACTCCCTCTGCGATGTTGAAAGTAATATGATCCTCTCCCTCCTGGGTATTAAATACAATATAAAAAGGTGGGTGTACAGCCCCTGTGATATTGAAAGTTATATCATCCTCCCCTTTCCTGGATATTAGGCACAATATGACAGGGGAGTGTACCCCCCATGCGACATTTGGAGTAATATCATCCTCATTCTTCTGGGATATCAGGAATAATATAACAGGAAGGGTGTACACCCCTATAATACTTGGAGTAACATCACCTTCTCCTGCTCTAAATATTAGAAACAACATTATGGGGGGGGGTGTACACCCTATGTGATATAAGTAACACTATTCTTCCCCCAACCCCCGCCCTGGATATTAGGGACAATATCACAGGGCGGGTGTCCATTTCCAGTAATATTGGGAGTAACATCATCCTCTCCCTTTCTTTATATTAGGAACAATATCACAGAGGGGGTGTACACTCTCTGCGATATTAGGAGTAATATCCTCTCCCTTTTTTATATTAGGAACAATATCACGGGAGGGTGTACACCCACTGCGATATTAGAAATAATATCATCCTCTCTGCCCCTGGATACTAGAAACAATATGACAGAAAAGGCGTAACCCTCTATGACATTAGGAGTAATAGCATCCTCTTTGCCACTTGGTATTAAAAACAATATCAAAAAGGGGATGTACAACCCCTGCAATATTTTGGTAACATCATCCTTAACTCTCCTGGATATTAGAAATGATATCACAGGAGAGGTGTAAAACCCCTGCGATATTGAGAGAAATATCATTCTCTCCCCAGCTGGATATTAGGAACAATATCATTAGAGCAGGTGTACACCTTGTGCGATATTGGGAGTAATATCATCTTTCCCACCCTGGATATTAGGAACAATATCAAATGGGCTGTGTACATCTGCTGCGATATTGAGATTAATATTATCCTTTCCATTTTTGAATATAAGGTACAATATCACAGAGGGAGTTTACCCATCTTGCGATATTGACAGTAATATCATTCTCTCTCCCACCCCCGAATATTAGAAACAACATCACAGTGGCGGTGTAGACCCCTGCGCTATTGGGAGTAACATCATCTTCTCTTGCTTTAGATATTAAAAACAATATCACAGGAGAGAGGGGTGTACACAACCTGCGATATTGGGAGTAATATCATTTTCTCCCCCCCAGATATTAAAAATAATATTACAGGGGAAAATACACCCCCTGCGATGTTGGGAGTAATATCATCCTCTTTCTTTCTAAATATTAAGAACAATATCATAGGGTAGGTGGGCATCCCTGTAATATTGGGATTAATACAATCTTCTGCCCACCCCCCAACCCGGGATATTAGAAACAATATCACAGCGGGTTGTACACCCCCTGCTATGTTGGGAGTAATATCGTTCTCTCCCCTCCACGATATTAGGAACAATATCACAAGCGGGGGGGATGTACACCCCTGTGATATTGGTAGTAATATCATCATTTTGGCCCCTGTATATTAGTAACAATATCACGGGGGGGTGTACACCCCATATGATATTGGGAGTAATATCATCGTTCCCCACCTTGATATAAAGAACAATATCACAGGATAGTGTACACCCCCCGCGATATTGGGAGTAATATTATCCTCTACCCCCCAGGATATTACGAACAATGCCACAGAAAAGTGTTCACCCCCTGCGATATTGGAATTAGTACCATACGCTTCCAGCCTCGATATTACTAACAATATCACAAGGTTGTGAACAGCCCCTGCAATATTGGGAGTATTATCATCCTCTCCCTTCCTGGATATTAAGAACAACATTACAAGTGGGTGTACACACAGGATTTTTATGATATTGTGATTTATATCATCCTCTCTCCCCCTGGATATTGCAAACAATATCACAGGCGTGTGTACACCTCCTGCAATATTCGGAGTAATATTATCCTCTCCCTTCCTAGATATTACAAAAAATATCACAGGAAGGTGTACACCCCCTGCGGTATGGGGAGTAATATCATCCTCTCTTCTGGATATTACCAACAACGTCACAGGGAAGTAACATCATCCTCTCCCCCCATGGATATTAAAAACAATATCACAAGGGAATGTACACTCCCTGCAATATGGAGAGTAATATTCTTCTCTCCTTTTCTGGATATTACGAACAATATCACAAGGGGGTGTATATCCCCTGCGGTATGGGGAGAAATATCATCGTCTCTTTCCCTAAATATTATGAACAACATCACCAAATGGCATACCCCCCCGTGATATGGAAAGTAATGTCATCCTCTCCCCTCCAAGATATTACAAACAATAACACGGGGTGTGTACACCTCTTGCGGTATGGGGAGTAGTATCATCTTCTCCCTCCCTGGATATTACAAACAATATCACATGAATGTGTGCACCCTCTGGGATATGGGGATTAACGTCATCTTCTTCTCCCCTAAATATTACAAACAATATCTCAGGGGGTGTTACACACCCTGCAATATGGAAAGTAATATTATCCTCTCGCACCCTGGAAATTAGGAACAATATCATAGGTGGGTGTACACCTCCTGCGATATGGGGAGTAATATTATCCTCTCCCTAATTGAATATTATAAACAATATCACAGGGGGGTGTACACCTCCTGCAATATGGGGAGTAATATCATTTTCTCCACCCCTGGATATTACAAGCAATATCACAAGGGGGAGTACAACCCCTACGATATAGGGAGTAATATTATTCTTTCCCCGCTCTGGATATTATAAGCAAAATCACAGGGGGTGTACACTTTCTGTGATATAGGAAGTAATATCATCCTCTCCCAAGCCCATATATTACAAACAATATCTCAGGAGGGTATACACCCACTGTGATATGAGGAGCAGTATCATCCTCTTCCCCTCCTGGATATTAGGAACAGAATCACAGGGTGTTTTACACCCCCTGAGATATTGGGAGTAATATTGTCCTCTTTCCCCTGAATATTAGAAACAATTTCTCAGGGGGGGTGTATACCCCCTTGGATTCTGGGAGCAATACTATCATCTTCCTTTTTAGATACGACGAATAATTTCACAGGAGAGTGTACACCCGCTGTGATATTTGGAGTAATATCCTCTCCCCACCCCGCGGATATTACAAAAATTATCACCGAAGGGTGTACACCCTCTGCGATATTGGGAGGAATGTCATCCCCTCCCTTTTTGGATATTACAAGCAATATCACAGGGAAGTAATATCATCCACTTGCCCCTTGAATATTACAAACAATATCACAGGGGGAAGTACACTCCCTGTGATATGGGAAGGAATATTGTCCTCTCTTCCCCTAGATATTATGAGCAATATTACAGGAAGGTGTACACCCTTTGCAATATGGGGAGTAATATCATCCTCTCTCTTCTGGATATGACGAACAATATCACAGGGGAATGCACACCCCTGTGATATAAGAATTAATATCATCTTGGCCGGGCGCGGTGGCTCACGCTTGTAATCCCAGCACTTTGGGAGGCCGAGGCGGGCGGATCACAAGGTCAGGAGATCGAGACCACGGTGAAACCCCGTCTCTACTAAAAATACAAAAAATTACCCGGGCGTGGTGGCGGGCGCCTGTAGTCCCAGCTACTCGGAGAGGCTGAGGCAGGAGAATGGCGTGAACCCGGGAGGCGGAGCTTGCAGTGAGCCGAGATCGCGCCACTGCACTCCAGCCTGGACGATAGAGCAAGACTCCGTCCCAAAAAAAAAAAAAAAAAAAAGCTCTAGTAATTGTATGCAAAACTATTACTGGATTAATAAAATTATTTAATAGATAACACATTATACTTAGTGGAATTCCAAATACAAATACCTTTTTTAAACCATACTATGGCTAGGTCAAAATTTTTCAAACAGGAAATTATTAGTATTTCCTAAGTATTCATTGTAAAAATAATACAATGGTAAAAATTAATTTTATAAGGATAACAACACAGAAAATAAAAGTGAAGTAAAATACACTGAAGAAAAGTGAAATTAAAAGTTGTACATTCATGTATTCATGATTCTATTTTTTAAAGTTAATTCTTCTGATAAATTTGTAGTATGACTCAATCTTGTTTTGGTTTACATTTATGGAATGTACATTAAAATATTTTATTAAAAACAAAAAACCTTATAACTCATCAAAAATAATGCTATAAAATATTCCAAAATTATGTGTATGGGTAGAAAGTTAATTCAGACTTTGAAGAGTTTTTTTTAATGTTATTTGAAATGTCAGACCTTTAATTCAGTTGAAACCCAAGAGCAGATACTAATAGTTATTCTTATTTAAATAGTGAGATAATGGATACAAAGATTTATGTTTTTTTCTCTTATAACAAGAATCAGCTAACCAATACTGTAAGTAAGGATGTTAACACTCACTTAATTAGAAATACAAGTAATCATGCCTTCAGGGTACTTTAATCCACAGACCATAAGAATTATTGAAGTTAAAACTACTTACATTCAAACTTAAAGCTAGATGAAAATGCTTAACATTATATCAAATTTGCTGATGTTCTATGTCTGTGTATTTTCTTTCAACCAAAAATGTCCCAATACAATATAGCACCTGGAAAGCACAGAATTAAATAAAACAATGTTTTCTGAGAAAAAAATAAATTTAGTATTCTAAAAGTGAAATAACACATTTTCAGAACTCCTAAAGAAACTTATCCATGAGGTAAATGAACAACAAATCTAAGCTAATAAATGTACAAGAGATACCCTCTTTCAAAAATATTATATTTCTAATCTGGCCACGCCAATGAACTTTACTGATGTGAAAGTAGCCTCTCTTCCCCGAATATAAGCAGTGATGATATGTAATTAGTCTATTTTTACTGACTATAAGTAATGATGATATTGAGACCTGACCCCTTACAGCATTCTTAAGCCCTGTTGCTTCCTCTAACTTAGTTGTCCTCACCGTCCCTAGAGTATTTCTAGATAATAGTCTTTCTATATTTTATAGACAGTGGAAAGTTGCCTCTTAATTATAGGTATGGATATCACTAGATGCCTATATATCAGGTTAACCCTGTCTAATATAAATAATGAAACTCTGATGTCATATATATGTATATGTATATATGTAATATATTCTGACATATATTTTTATTTTAGTAATATAGAAAATAATCTGGACATTTAATACATTTTCCTTAAACTTTGCTACAGAGCTATCTTTAAAGTAACTTTTTAAATTAAAATAAGAATTAATACTATGAAATAATATAAAAATGAAATTAACATCTGGCTAATGATATATGGAAAATATCACATATATATATAGAGAGAGAGATGCTTGCTTTTTTCTAGGTGTTTTTTAAATGTTTATATGAAGCATTGCCATATATCAGAAGTTTTACTTCATTAAATAAAATTAAACATATATTTTCCAGGTTGTACTGATACTTCAATGTAAATTATGGATATTTTGTTCTGAGTATGGCTTAAGGTAATTTTTATACAGCAGAAGTACATGGTCTGGCAAAATGAGAAAGGTACTGTATCCTTAGATAACATGGGTAAATTGATGCATTATAGAAATTCCGCACATCATTTATACATGTCCAAATGTAATAGCATAAAATGCATCACCATAAATCATTTTTCTTTCATTATTTGAAGTATAGTAAGGTCACCTCCAAAGTTAAGACAATATTAGCCATTTTATTTATTACAGGATAGAAAGTAAAACCGGTAATCTCTTACAGGACTGTAAGTACATTTTTCCTTTGAATTTGGTATCTTCTTTCTCTGTTTTGTGATATTTTGATGCTAGTTTTACCAGGGAAACAAAACCCATGATAGTGTGGAACATAAATTTCCAGAACTAAATGGAGTCCATTACGTGAAACACTGAATGCAAAGCTGTTAGATAAGAAATGGCAGGTTACTATAAATTAAGCAATACCCATTCAGAAGAGTGTGACAGTATAATTTTAAGAATCTCAGTAGCTCATTTATCAACAACTAAGAATATATCCTGTTTACAAAGATTGAAAATTTAACAAAGAGTGAAAAAAACATAAAATCCTTGTTTCCATTTTTTACAATGCATAAGAACATATTCTAACCAGGTTACTGTTTAGTCCATACTGTCTGCTGATAGTTTGATTACACAAAAGCTAGAAAATATGGAATCTTTTTCATTATTTAACATGACTTTAATCTATTTGTAGGTCATTTGGAAGAGCTTGGGCTGCTGTGAGAACTCAATGGAAGGTTTTATGAGCTAGTGTGGATAATAGGAGTCTGTTTCTCACATATAGAAGGATAAGTGATGTAGATAGATGATAGGTAGATACAGAGATAGATAACCAATTCACACTTTTAAAATATCAAACATGACATTTGTATCCTAAAAAGTATGTGCATTGAGAATAAGAAAGGGTGACAATTCACATTTAAGGATCTCACATTCAGTCAGTGGAAGTTAAATTCATCTCTTAATGTTGATGTTGATATTGATGAAGAATTTCCCTCTGAGTGGTATGTTTGCTTCTCCAAACAATTCCCCCCTAAAAAAATTTTTTTAGAATTGGGTAAGGAGCTGAATATAGACAGGTGCAAATCCTATTTTAATTGTTCATATTAAAACTCATTTCTACCACTCCCTTCTATTGGAAGTGTTATGAATTCCTAAAGAGCTAAAGTTCTGGTTTTCCATTATTTGAAGGCTGTGGTTGAGAGTATTGCACAGGTACCTTAATCCTATTTTACTCAGCTTTGGCATTGGACCTCCAATTAATGAGTATCAGCTCACAGGAGCAACAAATATTTTAGGAACTTTAAGAAAGAAAGTCATTAATCATAATTTTATATCATAAAATTAAAATATGATATTACTAAACACTAGCAGCCATAATCATTTCATATCATTGTCAGGTACTATACTGTTTGTAAGTTCACCAATGGACCTCTGGTTAGCTGACAAATAATTTAAACTATATTTTATATTTATTAGAACTGTTTCTTACTATTTATTTCCACTAAATTGGAAAGTATCAGCAGCTATAAGTCGTTAGAGTTCACTCGTTAGAGTTTTATCAGAGAACTTTGGATATTTTCCAAAAATGAACTCAGATAAATTAAATAGAATTCTCACTGAAATATCCATTGTTTGGATAAGTAATGAGCATGTCAGACCAAAATCTAGAAAATTAGATGTTGTAACTTAGTAGAAAATGCACAGCTCTCCGTAATAAATTGTTAAATAATCGTAAATGTTATGAGTTATTTTAATTGATATCCATCCTCTCCCCTCATCCCCACCAACAAGCAGACCCTGATAGAAGAATGAAACACACATTGTTAACGTATGAGATCAGGAGACACTGGAAGAGCGGAAGGAAAGTGACAAACAGAAGTGAAGGAAAGTGAACTCTCCCAATAGGGGAGCGTTATTAAGCCAGTGAGTAACTGGCTTTATTGCAGGGAGTATCTGAAGCTCATACTTGTCGAAGAAACCTTGGAAACAGTATAAAATATGTTTCAAAATCATCCTGAGGCAATGTAGCTGAAGTATTTATAGTTTTATACCCGTTAGTCACTCATTGGTTAGGGGCTGCCTCCAAATGGACATGAAATCCAAGCCAATCCCAACCAGCTGTGCTTGTAGGCTAAGCATATTCTGGCAACCCAAGGGACACTATGACCATAGTGTTGATACTGACCACTGGAAAGCAGGCTGATAAACACATATGAGCTATATTATGAATATATATATAATAACATATTATTAATGATACCTATCACTTATATGTGACAATATAATATATGTTTACATGTACATAATAAATACATAATTTATAATTATTATATAAAATAATTATATAAATATATATAAATAAAATGATAAATATGTTATATAAATATATAAATAATAATTATATAAAATATATATTTATTATGTACATATAAATATATGATATAATGTATATATTATATAATGTAAATATATACATTATATTTATATATTTATCTAATATATGATATAAACAATGTAAAATATTCATTATATGTATGTATAATGTAAATGTAATATATAATGTAAATATAGATATATTTTTATATATCTATACATATATATTTTCTTTATCCAGTCATGCATTAATGGACACTTAGAATGATTCCACATCTTTGCTGTTGTAAATAGTGCTGCAATAAACATATATGTACAGGTATCTTTGTGATATACTGATTTCTTTTCCTTTGGATAGATACCCAATAGTGGAATAGCTGGATTGAATGGTAGTTTTATATTTAGTTCTCTGAGAACTCTCCACACGGTTTTTCATAGAGGTTGTACTAATTTAAATTTCCGCCAACAGTGGATAAGCAATTCATTTTCTCTGCATCCTCACCAATATCTTTTTTAAATTTACTTTTTAATAATAGTCATTCTGACTGCCATAAGATGATATCTCATTGTAGTTTTAATTTGCATTTTTCTGATGATTATTGATGTTGAGGATTTTTTCATATGCTTGTTGGCCATTTGTATATCTTCTTTTGAAAAATGTCTTCATATATTTGCCCATTTTTTAATAGGGCTACTTGTTACTTCTTCAGTAAGTTGTTTGAGTTTCTTGTAGATTCTGGATGTTAGTTCCTCACAAATCAGTAAATGTGATCCATCAAATACACAGAATTAAAAACAAAAACCATATGATCATCTCATTAAATGCAGAAAAAGCATTTGATAAAAATTCAACATGGTTTAATAATAAAAACACTCAAAAAACTTGGCATCAAAGGAACATATCTTAAAATAATAAATGTCATATATGACAAACTCGCAGCCAACATCATACTGAAAGGAAAAAAGTTGAAAACATTCCACCTAACAAATGGAACAAGACGTGGATGCCCCCTTTCACCACTCCTATTCAACATAGTACTTGAAAGTGCTAGTGAGAGCAAGCAGGCAAGAGAAATAAATGAAATGCACCCATATTGGAAAAGAGGAAGTCAAAGTATCTCTGCTGACAATATGATCTTTTACCTAGAAAACCCTAAAGACTCTGCCAAAAGACTCCTAGGTTTGCAAATGATTTCAGTAGTCTCAGGATACAAAATCAACACAGAAAATTCAGTAGCATGTCTATACAGCAATAATGATCAAGTTGAGAATCAATTCAAGAAGTCAATTTCATTTACAATAGCTGCAAGAAAAAATACCTAGAAATATATTTAACCAAGGAGGTAAAAGATGTCTACAGGAAAACTACAAAACACAGATGAAAGAAATTGCAGACATCACCAATAAATGAAAAACTATCCCATGCTCATGGATTGGAAGAATTACTATCATTAAAATGATCATACTGTCAAAGCAATTTACAGATTCAATGAACTTTCTACCAAAATACCAAAGTCATTTTTCATGAAATTAGAAGAAAACAATCATAAAATTCATATGGAACCCAGAAAATGCACAAACAGCCAAGCAATTCTCAGCAAAAAGAACAAATCTGTAGGCATCCCTTACCTAACTTCAAATTCTACTACAAGGCGATATTAACCAAAACAACATGGTACTGGTATAAAAATGAACACACAGACTAATGGAACAGAATAGAGAACCCAGAAATAAAACCATATACCCACAACCAACAGATCTTTGACAAAGTTGACATTTATATGCACTGGAGAAAGGACATTCTTTTCAATAAATGGTACTGGGAGAATTGGTTTGCCATATGCAGAAGAATGAAACTGGACCTCTATCTCTCACCATATACAAAAATAAACTCAATATGGATCAAAGACTTAAAGGTAAGACCTAAAACTATAAACATACTAGAAGAAAACCTAGGGAAAACTCTTCTAGATTTGGCCTAGGCAAACAATTCATGACTAAGACCTCAAAAGCAAATGCAGCAAAACCAAAAATAGACAAATGTTACTTAATTGAACTAAAAAGGTTCTGGACAGCAAAATAAAAAACTAACAGAGTGAACAAACAGGCTATAGAATGGGAGAAAATATTTCCAAACAACGCATCTGACAAGGGGCTTTTTAAATTATTTATTTAGAGACAAGGTCTCATTATGTCTGGCCTTGAATTTCTGGGCTCAAGCAATCCTCCCACCTCAGCCTCCCAAGTAGCCAAAACTACAGGTATGCACCACTGCTCTAGCATCTTATTATTTTTTATTAACTGTATATTTTAATTATTTAATTTGGAGGCATCAATATCTCTCTGCAATTTAGAGATATATTATGCAAAGCAATATTAACTTTTGAAAAAAGTATATGGAAATTACATGAGAATACACTAACAAAGCAATACATTCTATTAACTGAACATTTTCTGAGTAAATTAATACTATTTTTAATGTAACATATTTTAGGGGAACAGGGTGAAAAGTATATGAGAGCTCTTTCCTATTTTCTCAACTTTCCTGGAAGTCTAAAATTAAATAGTTAAAAATTTTAAAAAGATAAAAAATAACATGGTTTTGACAAGCGGGAATAAATAAAAGTATGAAAGATATCATGGGAAAATTATATATTTGATAATAATAATTTATATATTTTATACTTGTCACATTGATTAATTCTGTTTTCACCTCAAAACTGACAGCTGATAAACTTCCAGGAAACGCCAGTGTTTTGTGGGCTTTCATGTGAGAAACACTACCCGAGGTATAGACCGTATAAGCCAGGCTATTTTGCATCTTTACGGTGAAATTGCAGCATAATACATTAGATGCTCTGTGTTTGCCACTTTCCCAGAACTAAAGAAAACACAATCTTGGTGAACCAAACATTGCAAGTGGACTGTTTCCAACAGCTTTTATTAATTACTTTCTTCCCTGATGACTGAAAAGCTGTTATAATTAAATAACAAATGTGTCATACTTCAGGCAGAAGGAACACTATCCTCTTAGTACTTCTTGTTAGCAAAGAAGGAATAAATCCATTGTTCAGAAGAAACTACAAAATCTTTTTCCTATAGACCCTCTTAGCATGAAAGGGCCTTCTTCAGCAGGAGCTCTTTTGGTGTCCTCCTTAAGTCTGACTCCCTGCTGACCACAGGATGCTAAGCCCAGCTTCCCCTTAAGCCACCTGGCTCCCCTGGAGTACTCAAGGGAATGAACAAACATGTTCCGAGGGTACTCACCAAATACAAAGTCTATAAATGTCTGAATTAAAAATCTTATTTTTATTTTGCATCCCTGTGTACATGAGAATGGTTAAAGCTTTTAATAATATAATACCAAAAAAGAAAAGAAGAAACTAAAACGACAATACTGTTAACTTTTCAAAAAAAAGAAAAACAAATGAAAATCTTTCATGACATTAAATCATTTTCTAAAGTATTTTATCTTGTGATTCACCATATGAGGATGAAGTCATGTCATACAGACAAGCATAGGAATGAAATTTTGTTAGGTGTCCTGTAATTTATATATTGCTTGATAGCTTAAGGACACTTATACTTAAATCTATTTATACAATTTAAAATATAATAAAAATAAAATTAAAATCAAACAAAAATAAAAATAAATAAGCAAATCTTCATTTGCTTATTTTAGACTTATGTCAATGTATTTATAAACTGAATTATATGATAAAGCTCTGCAAGCTATAAATCACCCTTTGACTAGTGTTTTCTATTTTTCTGTCATACACTTTCCAAAGAAGGCATAATGTTTATAGTAGCAGGATATATGAGTCAATACATAGCTTTTGAAGGCGATGGAATGCCAGAACAAAGCAGAGGTATTTGATAACCACCAAAGCATTTGTTTATAGTATATGTCAATATGATGGATATTATTCTCAGTAGCCTAAATTTTTACTCAATAAAGAAATTAAAAAATTAATGTAATAGATTTCAAACTGACTAATGTTTTGAATTAGTTTGACATTTTGTGACTGAATAAAATAAATAAAGTGTATCATAACAAAACTCAGTGTAAAGGTATTTTCTATTACAGGACTGTAAATTAGGAAATTGATTGTTTATGTAAACTTAATCATAGAAACTTTTATTTTAATAAATGTACTTATACACTATTCGTTATTACATAGGAGCATAACTTTTCCTTTTGACTTCTATTGCCACATTTTGAAATGTTAGCTGCGAACATTTGGACAACAATGCCTGCCTTAAAGACAGGTTAATATTATTTATTGTTATAAATCAGCAAATGCATAGAAATACCATTAAACAGTATATACTGAGACACCAAAATGAGTTGTTTCTTATTGTACTGAGGGAGATAAGTAGTAAATACAAAATAATAATTTTCAAAAGTTCATTAAATTCTCATTTTTGTAATTTTACTTTAAATTTTATGATGAAATTTTTCAAATCTTATATATTTATAAAATTAAATTTATATATTTATAAAATAAATCAAGAAAGCTTTATTTGTGTATTTTTGTTTTACTTCAGTAGTAATGTATTATATATTTGTACATTTAATGTATGTACACACATAAATTCATAGGTAAAGTGGTATATTAGTGGGGTCTTTTTCACAGCCAAAGTGAAGCATGATCAAAATTTATTATTCCAGGAACATTACATATATTTTAAATAATATGCAGGCAATACTTACAGCAGCCTTAAAAATAAGTTGAAAACAAAAAATAATAATACATATACCTCTGTGCACAGTGAATCTTAGAGAAAGAAAACACAGAATATTTTAGTGCAATGTATCAAGTGTAAAGTAGAAAATGTAAATAAATACAATTTTGTTGAATAGAAACTCAGTTTTCTCTTGTGTAGGTATGTAGCACAATATACAATGGTATAAAATACATACAAACAGAAATGAAGGATTTAAAAGTAATAGCAACAGAATTCAACAACAAAATTAGAATATCTTATGGCAATACTATTGGTAAATAATTCAGGCTGTATTTAAGAATGTGGCAAGAATTAATTTATAAAACAACTATATTTGTGTTTCCATTTTACAGGTGTGAAAACTATGTTACAGTAATGTTGAATTCCTTTCTCAGAATAAAGGGATTTGAATTTTTAGGCTGTCAATTTTTTATCTCAAAATATTATGTTATATTTACTTCCAGTGTGTGTGCGTGCGTGTGTGTGCGTGTGTGTTTGCTTAAATTCCTTAGTTTTAGAATCTTGTGTTAACCCAATTCAAGAATGAAAATGGAAACATCTGAACTTGGATGCCATTAACTCATTTAACTGATCATTCATTCTTCTACTAACATACTGTCTTTCTTGTAGTTGGAAGGGAATATTAATCAATTATTTGGTTATACTTATGTCTCAAAGTTAAAAGTCCAGTAATCTAAACTAACAAATGTAAAGAGAACACTCATACACTTCCATTCAAAGATAATTTAAATAATAATATTAAAATACATAAGAAATCCATCAATATTAGAAGTCACAATATGTTGATATTCAATTAACAAAGAAGACAATATTGTAGTAGTATATTAATCACTGCTATTTGGGATGTATATTCTCCATATCCACCTTTGTGCTTCATGATTTTCAAAAAGGAATATAAGGCAAACTCTTTTCTTTCTTCTTTTGCTTTGCTTTTCTTGCTTGCTTTTATTTATTTCTTTGTTTATTTATTATTTATTTTTGCAGTATAAAGACACCACTCTCACCCACTGGAGTGACAGAGAAGAAGGGTGCAAACAGCTCTAGCTATTTTGTTATGATATTTCTCTACTGGTGGGTGGTCCGTTTCTCAGGCTTTATTTTTTTTTTACAAACCCTCTGGACCAGAATGTTAGTTCACATTGGATTATAATATGATAGGTCAGGTAAGAAACAGCTATCTAAAACATTTATAGCTACAAACATTAAAAGGGCAGCTTCATCAATTAGATTCCCACAGAAAATCAGTGTTTGTTTCAACTTTTTTTTAAAAGAATTAATCTTCCATTTTAGAGACGGCAATGTATCTAACATTTTTTACACTATTTTAAAAAACACTGTTTTAAAGAAAATTTTGTTTAAAGCTAAAGGAAAATGAAAAGATTGAATAGAATTGATACTATCAAGCAGTATTATGTAAGAATGCTTTGAACTATTTTATAATATTGCCCTTCTTATTCTATGCTGAGTGAAATATAAAATTGTTGTTTGGCCAGGTACAGTGGCTCACACCTGTAATCCTAGCACTCTGGAAGGCCGAGGCAGAAGAATTACTTGAGCCCGGGAGTTTGAGACCAGCTTGGGCAACATGACGAAAACCCAACTCTACAAAAATTACAAAAACTAGCCATGTGTGGTGGAATGTGCTTGTTGTCCCAGCCACCAGGGAGGCTGAGGTGAGAGGATTACTTGGGCCAAGGAGGTAGAGGCTGCAGTGAGCTCTGATCATGTCACTGCACTCTAGCCTGGGTGACAAAGTGAGATCCTGTCTCAAAAATAACAAAACAAAATAATTGTTTCCCATAAATCATTCTGATTTCGTGGGGAAAATTCAAAAAGTCAAATAATTGTGCCCCTTGCTAATCTTGTTCAAGTCCATTTAATTATACAAATATCTGTATTCTTATCTGAAAAATGAGAAAGTTAGTATCTAGTCTGTGTACATTACAGAAGTGCACTGAGCTTCAGATAAAACCAGAACTTTATAAGAACTTTGTAATATTTAAACCATTTTGTAAATATAAGAAAGAAAAATATTATAATTGAGGATTTACTAGATAACAGAAATTGTGTAGGACCCCTCTTACTTGTTACTATTGGCCAGGCATGCACTGTATTAGATAAAACATCATATTTTATTTTGGTATCATAGAAACAAACTATTTGAAATTATATTGATCTGAGTTCAGTTCTAGTTATGACCAACTGAGTCATCTTTAGCATTTATATCTGAAAGCCATGCTTTTTTTCTCTATAGAATGAAGGTAATAATGTTACCTGTCTTATAACTTTGTAAGTAAAATTGATTACTGCTCTAATGTGTTATGTCACGTTTATGTCTTACAACCTTGAAATTTGAAA
Organism: Symphalangus syndactylus; assembly: GCF_028878055.3. Taxonomy (NCBI): domain Eukaryota; kingdom Metazoa; phylum Chordata; class Mammalia; order Primates; family Hylobatidae; genus Symphalangus; species Symphalangus syndactylus. The sequence goes on from NC_072424.2 coordinate 81,348,532, forward strand.
ATTTAAGCCCTTCAATCAGATTTAAATAGATTCAAAATAAATTATTTAAAAATATATAGTTGGGATATATGTTATGATGAAACAGCCCTGGTTGAAGATGCTGCTTCTGAGGTCTGTGAGGTCTATGTGGTCCCTCCCAGCCACAGCAGCCATTAACAAGGCCCTGCATAACACTTAGAGCCTTGGGGTTGGAACAGACTGACAGCCACTATATTATATTTCAGAACAAAATAATTGTTTCCCATAAATCACTCTGATTTTGTGGGGAAAATTCAAAAAGTCAAATAATTGTGCCACTTGCTAATCATGTTCAAGTCCATTTAATTATACAAATATCTGTATTCTTATCTGAAAAACGAGAATTATATAATGCCATGCAATGAATAAGCCAAAGAATACTACACTGAATAAAGTTCTCCTAATATCCATAATTTTTGAAACTACTGCCATAAATGTAAAACAAAAACAAAAACACCTTCCTAAGGCAGCATTAGAAAGCTTCACCAACCACGGTGAAACCCCGTCTCTACTAAAACTACAAAAAATTAGCCGGGCGTGGTGGCGGGCGCCTGTAGTCCCAGCTACTCGGAGAGGCTGAGACGGGAGAATGGCGTGAACCCGGGAGGCGGAGCTTGCAGTGAGCCGAGACTGCGCCACTGCACTCCAGCCTGGGCGACAGAGCGAGACTCCGTCTCAAAAAAAAAAAAAAAAAAAAAAGAAAGCTTCACCAGCGACATTCGATTTAGATGAAAACATGATACCATCCCTGGTTATCCCTGAGTTTCTTCTATGCAGTGAAAAGAGACAGGATGGAGAACATAGCACCGTGTATTTTTGCTGTAAAAATGCTTATTTTGTCTCTCAAAATAAATTTGAATTTGGAGGTCAAAATTCGTGACAGATGAATAAAGAGAAAGAGAGGTAGAGAGATACTATGGGACGTTTATCACAGGTTAGTCACCATTATAAATAATGTTCCAATAAGCTAATTTTACCAAAATAGATTTAGTGGAAAGGTAAATAGAATAAGTAGAAAACGGACTGCTGACAATTGAGGTGTAAATATATTCTGGGAAAATCAGGACAGTGACCACAGACTTTTCTTGCTGGTAGTTTGACTGCAACAGGAAAGAGTAGGAAAATGAAGGAAAAATATTTAAGGTGGTTTTTTTTTTTTCTATTTTTGTCTTAATGGAAATACATTGAAGCCTGTTTATCTCAATGCAAAGAAACAAACATGAGTTACAAAGTAGCTTCCAAGAGGAGATTAAAAGAGTCTGGGATAAAATAAAACCAAGGAAATGACTTAGACTTCAGAGAGGCAACTTTTGTCCATCTCAAGGAAAACAGAAAATATCCATGAGTTCAAGGGTAGATGAATTCATAAATGAGAGGTATATGAAATTCAGCAAGTTAGTGTCTGTTCTCATTTTATATACTATGGATAATGTGGATAAAATGATATATAAAGACTTGAGAGCATAGTGAAAGTCTGTAGTCACCACCAAAGGGACTAATGAAGACTGATTCGTGACCTGTAATCGAATTGCCAAGTAGTGTTGAACTAACAGCAGATATTGGAAATCATGAATTTCTAATGACTCTAGCATTTTTGTTGTGTAGTTTTTTTCTTCGGCATCTCTTAGAAGTGTAGGTATAGGAACAGAACAAGTAATTATATTAATGGGATTGATTTATTAGTAGCAATATTCTACGTGGGTCTAGGAAAAGGCAAAATGAGCATGGTAGTTGAACATGCAGAAAGAGAATATGTAAACACTGGAGAATTTGGTGAAGAAAGAAAGGAAGAGAATTCAGGAAAGGACTAATTTGGAAAACAGGTAACATAATAATAAAATAATGATAATATGAATAGTATGATTAATGTGAATAGGTAAGAATCATTTGATAATTACTGTGTGCTAGGAAATGTTCTTATTGGTCTTGTTGAATCTTCATAGCAAACATATAAAGTTGATATCATTATCTAACATTTTACAGAGTTAACTGAAGCACAAAGAATTAACAGCCCATGAACACTCAGAGAGCAAGTGATTAAAACAAGCTAAAGCAAATGAATGTCAAAATGTCTTTGAAAATATGGTGAACTGAAAGTCAATGAATAAAAAAATCAAAAGATATGATGTTAAGTGTCAGGTGGAATATTGAAGTCTAAGATTTCGAGAGCAGAGAATTTCAGCTGATAAGATACATACATACCCAGGGAATTGTGTTGGTAAAATAGAAAGCATTAATCATTCAGATGCATAACAATTGTTTTGAACCCTAAAATTCAAAAATAATTTATGGTAACTGCTGATAAGAGGATGTAAAAAAAAAATATCTGTCTCCTCTTTCTTATTCTCTCAGCTCAAGCCAGATATCTGAGGGGTTTTTCCTCAATTTGTCTGTTTGTTTTTTTCTAATGGCTCTCTTTAAAACAAATTTTATCAGGTAAACATCATCTGCATTTGGCCTCATCATAAAGAATGTGTAGGGGGGAATTCTTATTTAAGTCTAATAAGATAAAAAGATAACATTGGCAGTATCAAGAAATCATGAGTGATAGTTGGAAGAAAGTTCATTTTAGAATTATGTTTCTTGGACTAATAGTTGGCATTCACACGTAAAAAGAAGAACCACTTATTAAAGTCTTCAGAGCCCAAGGAAATGGTCAGTAGGTGGATGGTAACCAAGAAGTGTGGTGATTGGTAAATAAGATAACAAGGGATGGAAGCAGAATAGCTTGAAATCAATAGTGGGAGTAGTCTGAAAACCATCTATTTGCATCCATGCTTTTATTATATGGTGCCAATACACTACACAGCCCAAGGGAAGCAGTGCCCACACAGAAGAGCCTGAATTTGGTTAAGGCAAGGGAGTAGTGAAAATATTCTTCCAAAAAACAAAAAAGTAGGAGAACATTATTTAATGATTGGATGTGGTATTTTCATAGTACCCAGGGAAAGTGGGGATGCACTTAAAAATGTGAGATAAAAGTTGACTAGAGTAACAGAGAATCTCACCCAAATACAGATCTGATCATCTGTATATTTATGTGATTCTTCTCTAGGAATGTTTCCTGTTCAGTAGAAATGAGGAAGCAGGTAAGTAGGAAAAAGAATTATATTTTTTGAAGATGACCAAGCATGACAGAAATAAAAAATATAAAATTAATCGGTCCAATGTTTTTTGCTTTTAAAAAATTGTACAGTGTTCTTTTTCCAGTGTAATCAATGAAGGCTCTGAGTATTGTATTATGTCTGATTGTTCAAAGCATTCTCATACCTGTAGGAATGCTGAAAATCAAGTCAAGAAACCAGGTCCTGGTAAATACTAACCATTACCCTAGAGCAATAAGTGGAGAATTGAAACATACCAAACACTGGTACAAAAGACCCTAACTTTTGCACTACGTTTTTCATGCACTCTTAAAAATGCACTGTAGTTTGTTATTAAACATGACAGTAATGATCAAATCTGTACTTTACATTTGTGAGGATAGATTTAGAGTAATTTACCAAGACTCAATCATGGATGCAAATCCGCAGTCTGTGATATGCATAAATGACATAGTGAGCCATTTGTTAAATAAAAATCAACAATAGCTTCATTACCATCATGTGCTTAACATTTGAGTTATCCAGACACAGATTTCCTTTTATTTAATAAGTAAATTTATTATTTTATTGATATTTTCAAGGGTCATAAATAAAGATGAGATTTAATTATACGAGTAATACATTCTTGGACATCTAGCTTTTCTCCTGGCTATAAAAGATTGGTAAAATACTGGGCACAAGGTCACCCCTGAGTTGTAATACTATTTATCTGACTTGTCAACTATATGATTATAGGTTCCTGCACTCGCCTAAGCTATGAGGAAATATTAGTACCTATTCTATAATAGGTATCATAATAAAGTGATAAATATAAATTGTAAAGCATCATATCTGGTACATGGGAGGCTCACAATTAATGCTATTTGATATCTTTATTAATGTTATTATCCTAATTTATTCTGGGTGTGGCTAGAGAAATCCCAGCAAAATATAAGCCATGTCATAAGCCCCCTTATGAACTCTACTTGACTTTGTGTATTGTTAGATGGACGTGGATGCCCAAGGAAGACACTCAATGGTTGAAAAACTCACCAGACCTCAGAAAAAGCAATAAAATCTGTACTTCAGAATACAGTGAAAGGGAACTTTGGAAGCTGTTTACATATGATATTATGGAGTATCATGGTATTTTTTTCTGTATTAAAAATGGTGTATAGGTCTTTTTGATTATGTTATTTTAAAAAAAAGGAAAGGCCCTATGGTTAGCAGAAGATATGAAAATTGGGCTGGGCACAGTGGCTAATGACTGTAATCCCAGCACTTTGGGAGGCTGAGGCAGGTGAATCACATGAGGTCAGCAGTTTGAGACCAGCCTGGCCAACATAGTGAAACCCTGTTTTTACTAAAAATACAAAAATTACCTGGGCATGGTTGTGGGTGCCTGTAATCCCAGCTACACGGGAGGCTGAGGCAGGAGAATCACTCGAACCCAGGAGGCGGAGGTTACAGTGAGCCAAGATCCCAAGATCGCGCCACCGCATTCCAGCCTGAGTGACAAGAGCGAAACTCTGTCTCAAAAAAAAAAAAAAAAAAAAGAAAGAAAGAAAAATTGATCTTCTGTTTGTTCTTACAGTATGCTATAATACAATAATGAATGGTTAGAGTTAACTTCAGTAAATGCAAAATTTGACCTAGAGAAAAGATTTTTTCATGGTAGGTAATAAACTCATCATTGTGAGAAGTTATAAAGTCAAATAATACGATGCAGATTTAAAAGCAGCTGCTTAATTAATTACTCAACACAAGCCATGTAATTGCAACCTGAGGCAATTTCATAAAGGGTAAAATTTTTAAAACTGGATATTAATTGTACTATAAAATACTATATTCAAAATTTTAGATAAAACCATTAGTGTTGTATAATGATGACAGGAATGTGGAAATATTTACGTAGGCTATTATAATGAGTCTAGTTCTCCTTCTTTTATTATTAGAGAAGGTTAGAAATATTCCCTCTATAAAAGAGATATTTACCTTTTCTTTTATTATTCTCTTCCAGATTACCCTCTCATTAATATCTTTAGTGGATTATAAGACAGAATGACTGTTAAAACCATTGCCAAACACATGTGTAATTAAACAGCAATAAGGAATTTGTAGGAGAGACTTGCAAAGAAATTTGAAGAGATTTTTAGAATACAGGCTGTCTAGATCCAGAACATTAGCTTTAGGCAATTCCCTCTTGTTGAGTTCTTCACAATATATATATTTTAAAATGTATTACCGTAGTCTAAATACTTTTTGAGTTGTTGGTGATATGGCTAAGAACAAGACAAAGTTGTTGATCTCTATATAGTTTCCTTTCTACTGTGCAAGATAGAAAATAAATCAACACATAATAATTTCAAAGGTACATTTTAGCATCTGATAATTACCAGTCTGATATAGAGAGGTACTGCTAGATAGACATGTTAATATAACTTTCATTTGAGAATACAGCATTTTTCAAATATGGGTAAGCAAGCAGTAAATATCCCATCAGTGAATCGTATTACACCCATTATATGATAGGTACCTTAGATTTCATGATCATTTGCTATTTTATGATTAGACATTCTATTTGTACAGCAACCCAAAGCAAACTAGGCATTACTTACCAAAAAGAAAATCATTATTTAGTGAAAGAGAACTTGATTATGTATCCTAAAACCTAGGAGTTCCTCTTGTGTTTCTCCCATCAAAGTGTGCCGCAAGATTTATAATGCATCCTGACCTGAAATGCATATTTCCAGCAAAAATTGAATATGTTTGGCTAAAAGGGTCAAAAGACATGGATGCTAGTAATGCAGTCTGAACAACTGTTGGCCTTTGTCTTGCCAAGGACCCAGCTTGAAACAGGCAGAGTTTAAGGTCAGTTTGAAAAGTCCCAGAAATATACCAAACATCTCATATTTTGCATTCAAAAATTGATGTAAAATCTACAAAAAAGGCATGCCTGTCTCAGAGACGTAGTGGATATAAAGTATATTGACATGTCTTTCATATGATTTTCATCAATGCATTTAAAGTACCTAAGATTTTCTATACAGAGCCTGTCAGTATATCTTTAAATTTCTCCAGATTTGAATCTTGTGTTATACCTCTCAATATATCTATTAGTCATGATGTCTTTTATTAGGGTAAAATAATTAGCTTATATGCAGGCTAAAATTGAACTATAAAATCAGATAATTTAGTTAAACTGATCTAGAACAGCAGTTGAAATTGAAATTACCAATTAAACAATATGAAGCCTATACCAGGACTAAGACAAGCTTCGCCTAGAAATTTAACCTCCATTATCAGATCTGAGCACACACAGGTGTGTGCCTGTAATCCCAGCTACTCAGAGACTGAAGCAGGAGAATTGCTTGAACCGGGACACGGGAGTCAGAGGTCACAGTGAGCCAAGATCATGCCACTGCAGCACTCCGGCCTGCACTACAGAGCAAGACTCTGTCTCAAAAAAAAAAAAAAATTGTAAATAAAAAGAAAAGACCTTTTATTTTAAAGAATGTACACCCATATAGATTGCTGGCAAGATGGCCAAATAGGAACAGCTCTGGTCTACAGCTCCCAGTGAGATGGACGCAGAAGGCAGGTGATTTCTGCATTTCCAACTGAGGTACTTGGTTCATCTCATTGGGACTGGTTGGACAGTGCGTGCAGACCAAGGAGGGGGATCCAAAGCAGGGTGGGGCACTGCCTCACCTGGAAGCCCAAGGGGTTGGGGAACTCCCTCTCCTATCCAAGGGAAGCCTTTAGGGACTGTACCATGCACTCCAGCCTAGGTACTGTGCTTTTCCCATGGTCTTCACAACTCACAGACCAGGAGATTCACTCCAGTGCCCATGCCAACAGGGCCCTGGTTTCCAGCACAAAACTGGGTGGCCGTTTGGGCAGACACTGAGCTAGCCACAGGAGTTTTGTTTTGTTTTGTTTTTTTCAATACCCCAGTGGTGCCTGAAACACCAGCGAGAGAGAACTGTTCACTCCCCTGGAAAGGGGGCTGAAGCCAGGGAGCCAAGTGGTCTGGCTCGGTAGGTCCCACCCCCATAGAGCCCAGAAGCTAAAATCCACTGGCTTGAAATTCTTGCTGCTATCACAGCAGTCTGAGCTTGACCTGGGACGCTTGAGCTTGGATTAACCTGGGACTCCTGAACTTGGTGAGGGGAGGGACTTCTGCCATTGCTGAGGCTTGAGTAGGCAGTTCTACCCTCACAGTGTAAACAAAGCCACCAGGAAGTTCGAACTGGGCAGAGCCCACCACAGCTCAGCAAGGCCACTGCAGCCAGACTGCCTCTCCAGGTTCCCTCCTCTCTGGGCAGGGCATCTGTGAAGTAAAAGCAGCAGCCCCAGTCAGGGACTTATAGATAAAACCCCCACCTCCCTGGGACAGAGCACCTGGGGGTGGGCAGTTGGGGGCCCAGCTTCAGCAGACTTAAACCTCTCTGCCTGGAAGCTCTGAAGAGAGCAGCGGATCTCCCAGCACAGTGTTCAAGCTCTGATAAGGGAGAGACTGCCTCCTCAAGTGGGTCCCTAACCCCCATGTATCCTGACTGGGAGATATCCCCCAGTAGGGGCCAACAGACACCTCATACAGGAGAGCTCTGGCTGGCATCTGGCAGGTGCCCCTCTGGGACAAAGATTCCAGAGGAAGGAACAGGCAGCAATCTTTGCTGTTCTGCACCCTCTGCCAGTGATACCCAGGCAAACAGGGTCTGGAGTGGACCTCCAGCAAACTCCAGAAGACCTTCAGCTGAGGGGCCTGACTGCTAGAAGGAAAATTAACATAAAGGAATAGCATCAACATCAACAAAAAGTATGTCCACACAGAAACCCCATCCAAATGTTAGCAACATCAAAGACCAAAGGTAGATAAAGCCACGAAGATGAGGAAAAACCAGAGCAAAAAGGCTGAAAATTCCAAAACCAGAACGCCTCTTCCCCTCCAAAGAATCATAACCCCTCACCAGCAAGGGAACAAAACTGGACAGAGAATGAGTTTGACGAATTGACACAAGTAGGCTTCAGAAGGTAGGTAATAAAAAACTCCTCCGAGCTAAAGGAACATGTTCTAACCCAATGCAAGGAAGCTAAGAACATTGAAAACAGGTTAGATGAATTGCTAACTAGAATAAGTGGTTTAGAGAGGAACATAAATAACCTGATGGAGCTGAAAAACACAGCATGAAAACGTTGTGAAGTATACAAAAGTATCAATAGCCAAATCGATCAAGTGGAAGAAAGGATATCAGAGGTTGAAGATCAACTCAATAAAATAAAGTTGAGAAGACCTGATTATAGAAAAAAGATTGAAAGGAGATGAACAAAGGCTCCAAGAAATATGGAACTATGTGAAAAGACCAAATCTACATTTGATTGGTGTACCTGAAAGTGACAGGGAGAATGGAACCAAGTTGGAAAACACTCTTCAGAATATTATCCTGAAGAACTTCCCCAATCTAGCAAGGCAAGCCAACATTCAAATTCAGGAAATACAGAGAACACCACAAAGATACTCCTCGAAAAGAGCAACCCCAAGACACATAATCATCAGATTCACTGAAGTTGAAATGAAGGAAAAAATATTAAGGGCAGCCAGAGAGAAAGGTCAGGTTACCCACAAAGGGAAGCCCATCAGACTAACAGCAGTTCTCTCAGCAGAAAGCCTACAAGCCAGAGGAGACTGGGGGCCGATATTCAACATTCTTAAAGAAAAGAATTTTCAACCCAGAATTTCATATCCAGCCAAATTAATCTTCGTAGGCGATGGACAAAGAAAATCCTTTACAGACAAGTAAATGCTGAGAGATTTTGTCACCACCAGGCCTGCCTTACAAGAGCCCCTGAAGGAATCACTAAACATGGAAGGGCTCAACCAGTACCAACCATTGCAAAAACATACCAAATTGTAAAGACCATTGATGCTATGAAGAAACTGCATCAACTAACAGACAAAATAACCAGCTAGCATCATAATGGCAGATTAAATTCACACATAACAATATTAACCTTAAATGTAAATGGGCTAAATGCCCCAATTAAAAGACACAGACTGGCAAATTAGATATAGAGTCAAGACCCACTGGTGTGCTCTCTTCAGGAGACCCATCTCACATGCAAAGACACACATAGGCTCAAAATAAAGGGATGGAGGAATATTTACCAAGCAAATAGAAAGCAAAAAAAAAAAGCAGGAGTTGCACTCCTAGCTTCTGATAAAACATACTTTAAACTAACAGATCAAAAGAGACAAAGAAGGGCATTACATAATGCTAAAGGGATCAATGAAACAAGAAGAGCTAACTATCCCAAATATATATGCACTGAATATAGGAGCACCCAGATTCAAGTACTTAGAGACCAACAAAGAGATGTAGACTCCCACACAATACTAGTGGCTGACTTAATTGTCAATATTAGACAGATCAATGAGACAGAAAATTAACCAGGACATCCAGCGCTTGAACTCAGCTCTGGACCAAGTGTACCTAATAGACATCTACAGAACTCAACACTCAAAATCAACAGAATATACATTCTTCTCAGCACCGCATTGCATTTATTATAAAATTGAGCACATAATTGGAAGTAAAGCACTCTTCAGCAAATGCAAAAGAATAGAAATAATAACAGTCTCTCAGACCACGGTGCAATCAAATTAGAACTCAGGATTAAGAAACACAATTAGTACCTCACAACTACATGGAAACGAAAAAACCTGCTCCTGAATGACTACTGGGTAAATAATGAAATGAAGGAAGAAATAAAGATGTTCTTTGAAACCAATGAGAACAAAGACACAATGTACCAGAATCTCTGGGACACATTTAAAGCAATGTGTAGAGGGAAATTTATAGCACTTAATGCCCACAAGAGAAAGCAGGAAAGATCTCAAATCAACACCCTAACATCACATTTTAAATAACCAGAGAAGCAAGAGGAAACACGTTCAAAAGCTAGCAGAAGGCAAGAAATAACTAAGATCAGAGCAGAACTGAAGGGGATAGACACAAAAAACCCTTCAAAAATCAATGAATCCAGGAGGTGGTTTTTTGAAAAGATCAACAAAATAGACAGACCACAAGCAAGACTAATAATGAAGAAAAGAGAGAAGAATCAAATAGATGCAATAAAAAACAATGAAGAGGATATCACACCAATCCCACAGAATACACCAATCCACAGAAATCAGAGAATACTATAAAATCCTCTACACAAATAAACTAGAAAATCTGGAAGAAATGGATAAGTTCCTAAACACATACACCCTCCCAAGACTAAACCAGGAAGAAGTTGCATCCCTGAATAGACCAATAACAAGTTCTGAGATTGAGGCAGCCATTAATAGTCTACCAACCAAATAAAGTCCAGGACCAGACAGAATCACAGCCAAATTCTACCAGAGGTACAAAGAGGAGCTGATACCATTCCTTCTGAAACTATTCCAAATGATAGAAAAAGACAGATTCCTCCCTAACTCATTTTATGAGGCCAGCACCATCGTAATACCAAAACCTGGCAGAAACACAACAAAAAAAGAAAATTTCAGGCCAATATCCCTGATAAACATTGATGCAGAAATCCTCAATAAAATACTGGCAAACTGAATCCAGCAGCACATCAAAAAGCTTATCCACCACGATCAAGTTGGCTTCATCCTGGGGAGACAAGACTAGTTCAACATATGCAAATCAACAAATGGAATCCACCACATAAAGAGAACCAATGACCAAAATCACATGATTATCTCAATAGATGCAGAAAAGGCCTTCAACAAAATTCAATACCCCTTCATGCTAAAAACTCTCAATAAACTAGTATTGATGGAATGTATCTCAAAATAAGAGATATTTATGACAAACCCATAGCCAATATCATACTGAATAGACAAAAGCTGGAAGCATTCCCTTTGAAAACTGGCACAAGACAAGGATGCCCTCTCTCACCACTCCTATTCAACATAGTATTGGAAGTTCCGGCCAGGGCAATCAGGCAAGAGAAAAAAATAAAGGTATACGAATAGGAAGAAAGGAAGTCAAATTGTCTCTGTTTGAAGATTACATGATTGTATATTTAGAAAACCCCATTGTCTCAGCCCAAAATCTCCTTAAGCTGATAAGCAACTTCAGCCAAGTCTCAGGATAAAAAATCAATGTACTAAAATCACAAGCATTCTTATACAACAATAACAGACAAACAGAGAGCCTAATCTTGAGTGAACTCCCATTCATAATTGCTACAAAGAGAATTAAAATACCTAGGAATACAACTTACAAGGAATGTGAAGGACCTCTTCAAGGAGTATGACAAACCACTGTTCAACAAAATAAAAGAGGACACAAACAAATGGAAAAACATTCCATGCTCACGGTTAGGAAGAATCAATATAGTGAAAATGGCAATACTGCCCAAGGTAATTTATAAATTCAGTGCCATCCTCATCAAGGTACCAAAGACTTCCTTCACGGAACTGGAAAAAACTAAATTTAAGTTCATATGGAACCAAAAAAGAGCCCACATTGCCAAGTCAATCCTAAGCCAAAAGAACAAAGCTGGAGGCATCACGCTAGTTGACTTCAAACTATACTACAAGGTCACAGTCACCAAAACAGCATGGTACTGGTACCAAACAGAGATACAGACCAATGGAACAGAACAGAGGCCTCAGAAATAACACCAAACATCTACAACTATCTGATCTTTGACAAACCTGACAAAAACAAGAAATGGGGAAATGATTCCCTATTTAATAAATCGTGCTGGGGAAACTGGCTAGCCATATGGAGAAAGCTGAAACTGGATCCTTACAGCTTATACAAAAATTAATTCAAGATGGATTAAAGAATTAAATGTTAGACCTAAAAACATAAAAACACTAGAAGAAAACCTAAGCAACACCATTCAGGACATAGGCATGAGCAAGGATTTTATGACTAAAACACCAAAAGCAACGGCAACAAAAGTCAAAATTGACAAATGGGATCCAATTAAACTAAAGAGCTTCTGCACAGCAAAAGAAACTACCATCAGAGTGAAAAGGCAACCTAAAATTGGGAGAAAATTTTTGCAATCTACCCATCTAACAAAGGGCTAATATCCAGAATCTACAAAGAACTTAAACAAATGTACAAGAAAAAATCAAACAACCCCATTGAAAAGTGGGCAAAGGATATGAACAAACACTTTTCAAAAGAAGACATTTATGCAGCCAACAGACACACGAAAAAATGCTTATCATCACTGGTCATCAGAGAAATGCAAATTAAAACCACAATTAGTTACCTTCTCACACCAGTTAGAATGGTGATCATTAAAAAGTCAGGAAACAACAGGTGCTGGAGAGGATGTGGAGAAATAGGAACAGTTTTACACTGTTGGTGGGAGTGTAAACTAGTTTAACCATTGTGGAAGACAGTGTGGCGATTCATCAAGGATCCAGAAGTAGAAATACCATTTGACCCAGTGATCCCATTATATGTATATATATATTATATATATAATACATATATATATCATTATATACCCAAAGGATTGTAAATCATTCTACTATAAAGACACATGCATACATATGTTTATTGTGGCACTATTCACAATAGCAAAGACTTGGAACTAACCCAAATGTCCAACAATGATAGACTGGATTAAGAAAATGTGGCACATATACACCATGGAATACTATGCAGCCATAAAAAAGGATGAGTTCGGCTGGGCACAGTGGCTCATGCCTGCAATCCCAGCACTTTGGGAGGCCAAGGCAGGTGGATCACGAGGTCAGGAGATCAAGACCATCCTGACTAACATGGTGAAACCCCGTCTCTACTAAAAAAAAAAAAAAAAATGCAAAAAAAAATTAGCCAGGCATGGTAGCGGGTACCTGTAGTCCCAGCTACTCCGGAGGCTGAGGCAGGAGAATGGCCTGAACCCAGGAGGAGGAGCTTGCAGGGAGCCGAGATAGCACCACTGCACTCCAGCCTGGGGGACAGAGTGAGACTCCGTCTCAAAAAAAAAAAAAAAAAAGGATGAGTTCATGTCCTTTGTAGGGACATGGATAAAGCTGGAAACCATCATTCTGAGCAAACTACTGCAAGGATGGGAAACCAAACACCGCATGTTCTCACTCATATGTGGGAATTGAACAATGAGAACACTTGGACACAGGGTAGGAAACATCACATACTGGGGCCTGTCGTGGGGTGCGGGGATGGAGGAGGGATAGCATTAGGAGATATATCTAATGTAAATGATGAGTTAATGGGTGCAGCACACCAACATGACACATGTATACATATGTAACAAACCTGCACATTGTGCACATGTACCCTAGCTTAAAGTATAATTTAAAAAAAAATCAAAAGCATTCCTATACACCAATAACAGAGAAAATCATGACTGAACTCCCATTCACAATTTCTACAAAGAGAATAAAATACCTAGGAATACAATTTACAAGAGGTATGAAGGATCTCTTCAAGGAGAACTACAAACCACTGTTCAAGGAAATAAGAGAGGACACAAACAAATGGAAAAAATTCCATGCTCATGGATAAGAACACAGTATCGTGAAAATGGCCATACTGCTCAAAGTTATTTATAGATTCAATGCTATCCCAATCAAGCTAACATTGACTTTTTCTTCACATAATTGGAAAAAACTACTTGAATTTTCATATGGAATCAAAAAAGCGTCTGTATATCCAAGACAATCCAAAGCAAAAAGAACAAAGCTGGAGGCATCAGGCTGCCTAACTTCAAATGATACTAAAAGGCAACAGTAACCAAAACAGCATGGTACTGGTACCAAAACAGACATACAGACCAATGCAACAGAACAGAGGCCTCAGAAATAATGCCACAAATCTACAACCATCTGATCTTTGACAAACCTGACAAAAACAAGAAATGGGGAAAGGATTTCCTATTTAATAAATGGTGTTGGGAAAACTGGCGAGCCACATGCAGAAAGCTGAAACTGGATCCCTTCCTTACACCTTATACAAAAAGTAATTCAAGATGGATTAACGACTTAAATGCAAGACCTAACACCATAAACACCCTGGAAGGAAATCTAGGCAATACCATTCAGGACTTAGGCATGGGCCAAGACTTCATGAATAAAAGACCAAAAGCAATGGCAACAAAAGCCAAAATTGACAAATGGGATCTCATTAAACTAAAGAGCTTCTTCACAGAAAAAGAAACTATCATCAGAGGGATCAGGCAACCTACAGAATGGGAGGAAATTTTTGCCATCTATCCATCTGACAAAAGGCTAATATCCAGAATCTACAAAGAACTTAAACAAATTTACAAAATTAAAACAACCACATCAAAAAGTGGGCAAAGGATATGACCAGAAAATTCTCAGAAGAAGACATTTATGTAGCCAACAAACATGAAAAGAAGCTCATTATCACTGGTCACTGGAGAAATGCAAATCAAAGCCATAGTGAGATACCATTTCACACCAGCTAGAATGGCGATCATTAAAAAGTCAGGAAACAGATGCTGGGGAGCATGTGGAGAAATAGGAATGCTTTTACATTGTTTGTGGGAGTGTAAATTAGTTCAACCATTGTGGAAGACAGTGTGGCGATTCCTCAAGGATCTAGAATTAGAAATACCATTTGACCCAGCAATCCCATTACTGGGCATATACCCAAAGGATTATAAATCATTCTACTATAAAGACACATCCACACGTATGTTTATTGCAGCACTGTTCTATTAATAGCAAAGACTTGGAACCAACCCAAACGCCTATCAATGATAGACTGGATAAAGAAAATGTGGCACATATACACCATGGAATACTATACAGCTATAAAAAAACTGAGTTCATGTCCTTTACAGGGACATGGATGGAGCTGGAAATCATCATTCTCAGCAAACTAACACAGGAACAGAAAACCAAACACCTCATGTTCTCACTCATAAGTGGGGGTTGAACAGTGAGGACACATGGACACAGGGAGGGGAACATCACACCCCGGGGCCTGTCGGGGGGTGAGGGGCTAGGGGAGGGATAGCATTTGGAGAAATACCTAATGTAGATGATGGATTGATGGGTACAGCAAACCATCATGGCACATTTATACCTGTGTAACAAACCTGCACATTCTGCACACGTACCCCAGAACTTAAAGTATAAAAAAAAAGAAACTGTATACCTGTATAACCAAAATAAGAAATGGGGGCTGTATCTCATTATAAAAACACTTCAACTCATACATGATAAAAAGGGATAGGATTAAAATAATATTAATTTTCAATACCTGATAAAATAATGGATCTAGGCATTTAATATCAACTGCTAATATCACAGAATGAAGGAGAGCAAAAGTCATAATAGAAAAACACAACACCCTCTGTCAAGGACTTTTGCCAAAAAGAATTAAACCTACACATCATCAAGTCCTTAGAATCAAAGATCAGTTTAACAAAAATAAAGACAAGGAAATAGTATGTTAAACTACATGATGTTAATTCAACGAAAAAAAAAAAAAAAAAAAAAAAAATATATATATATATATATATATATATATGGCACTCCATCTGCTAATGCTGCTTCTTACAATTAATATGGAGAATCTCATTTCTTTAATAAAGCACAAAATGCATGAAAATTATATTTTAATAAAGTATAAACAATAAGAAAAGATAAAATGGGACTAATTAAATGTTTCAATGACTTAGTGAAAATGTGCTCAAAATCCCTAATCATCAGGGAGTGCATATCAAAACCACAATAAAATATCACCTCACACCTGTTAGAACAGCTATTATCAAAAAATAAGATAAAAGTTGTTGTTGAGGATGTGAAGAAGAGAGAGAAACCTTGTACACTATTGCTGAAAATGTAAATTGGTGTATTAATAGTCACTGTGAAAAGTAGTATGCAGGTTCCTCAAAAAACTAAAAATAAAATTACCCGCAATCCCAATTCTGAGTATATATCCAAAAGAGTTGAAATCAATATCTCAAAAAGATATCTTCAATCCCATGTTCATTGCAGCATTATTTACAATAGCCAAGATATAGAAGCAACTTAAATGTTTATCAGTGGATAAGTGGATAAAGAAAATGTGTTATATATACACAAAATAAAATAATGTTCAGCCTTTAAAAAAAAGAGGGAAATATTGCGTTCATCTATAGAACATAGGACAAATACGGCATAATCTCACTTTTATAAAAAATCTAAAACAGTTAAATTCATAAAATCAGATAGTGGAATACTGGTTACTAGGGAC
Source organism: Symphalangus syndactylus (assembly GCF_028878055.3). NCBI lineage: Eukaryota > Metazoa > Chordata > Mammalia > Primates > Hylobatidae > Symphalangus > Symphalangus syndactylus. The sequence goes on from NC_072424.2 coordinate 81,364,889, forward strand.
TGAGTGGAGGAGGAAATAGAAATATATATATTATTTATTTTTCTATGAGTATATATTATTTTATATATTTTATAAATATAAAATTTTTAAAAATATAAAATATACCAATATATGGTTGAGTGTAAACAAAATATTCTGGAAGGATTTTGCTATGGTTTGAATAATTATCCCCTCCAAAACTCATGTTAAAATTTGATTGCTGCTGTGGCAGTGTTAGGAGGTGAGACTTTGGGAAGTAATAATACCATGAAGACTCTGACCCTATGCGTAGGATTAGAACCAGTACAAAAGAGCAAGTTTTGCCATTTTTTGCCTTTTTGCCTTTTTGTTTTTCTCCATGTGATGATGCACCAAGAAGGCTCAGCAGATGCCAACACCTTACTCTTGGACTTCACAACCTCCAGAACTGTGGGAATATAAATTTTTCTTCATTATAAATTACCCAATTTCAGTATTGTATTATAGCAGCAGAAAACACACTGAGACTGAAATATAAGAAACTGATAATAATGATGACCTCTGAGGACTAGAACTGTAAGTCTGTACTGTTGGGGAAAATAGAGTAGATTTAAAATAAAATGTTTGGGTTTTTATATTACTATAATTTGCCTTATTTTTGTTTGATAAGAGAAAAAATAAAAATCAATCTGTAATGTTGAAAGTACAATAACATATATTTGTAGAGAATTTGTAGAAATTATAATATACATTGTATCTTCCAAAGTGAAACCAAAAAAAAGAGAGGAGAGAAAATCAGAGAAGAACATGAAATATTTGCCTTTGGATATCTGAACAAAATGTAATTTATTTTTGTTCTTTTTTTCTGTGTATTCTAAATGTTCTAATAGGATTTTATATCAATTTTATATTACAAAAGAAACCTTTAAAATACCTTTTTGTGATCTATCAACTCTTTAAGAAATTGTAAACCAATCCTTTCCTTAACCTCTCAAATCCCAGCCTCCAATCCCAAGCCCATCTAATTCTCATTTATTTCATAGCACTTATTACCTTCTTCTCTACAAATTACTTATTTGTATAATATTGGCTTTTAATATGCCTTTGCTTTTTTTATTGCTATATCCCAGAAAACTGTTACTTGCATATTGGTGCTTAATGTATGGTGTTGAATTAATGAAAAATGCCTTGTCAGTTTCCAGGGCCTATTTGTCTTTTGAAAATGAAAATAAGTAATTCAAAATCTAAGCTTTTGGAACTTTAAAATATTTTGAGCATTAAGGAAGTGTTATTATGGGAGCTGAGTCACATAAACACGAAGCTATAACCTAGGCAGCTGTAACCTTTGTTTCTCTGATTATAGATTAGACTTTTTCCTTACCTACATTGTTTTGTAGAATGTTATACATGACTAAAATGTGACAGAGCAAGCCTCTTTCCTTTTAACTGTTGATGTTCTTTATAGATTAACTTCCCTTCTTCCTATCTCACACGAAGACTTCATGACTATCACATTGTCTGGGATGAAATGTTAAATATACTTTTTAGTTGGAATGGAAATTAAAACAATCTGTATGAAAAAGAAAACTAATTAAATTGTTACTCATAAAACAGCCTTGTCTAGAAAATGCCATAATTCTTCTAAATTTCTTTGTTTTCAACCTATATAAGCAAGACTTTAACTTTGGAGCACTAACCCCATTTCTCTGGAATCCATATTTCCCAGATAGCTATTCTCAGCTTTTTGTTTGAATAAACTCTTTAAAACTGGATTCTGATTCTTTTAATTTTTTTTTAGGTTGACATAAATTTAAAAAAAAATTAGTAAAATGGGAATGTGATAAGATCACCACTGGTTCATCCGTCAAGTCTTTGATGATGGGCGTTATTTCTGGTTGCTCCAGACATGTGTTACTGCATTGAGTTTACTAAGTGGGGAGCAAAAGGAAGTTCTGAATTTGTTTTCTATCTATTCTACCTTAGAAACCCTCATTATAAAGGAATGGTAGCCAAAGACATGTCTTTAAACAACACTTCCAGGAATTGGAGAAATAACTGATGCTACCTGCCTTCGCTTCTCTATTTTGTTTGTTTTAATTAGTGTTCCTGTTATTTAGTTTAATTGCTCTGCCCTGAACTCCAGTTACCTTCTTGGGTCTCTAAGCTCATGCTAGCATTTAAAAGGCACTTCCCCAAGCAGTCTGAGTTACATTCCTTAAACTCTCCACAATTCTGAACAAGCTGTTTCCCCAGAAATAGCCTATATACTGAGAAAAGAAAAATAGCTGGAAACAGTCTGAATTATCTGAGGTATGCAAAATTTATCAGGCCCAGAGAGAACTGAGGTATTGGACTTCAGTCATATTCTCCCCCCACCAACTCATGCCTAGGGGTAACTGTTTAAAGGCATTTGGTTTCTAACCAGATGCCTAACCTATTATCTTCATATTCCTGGAATGTATGATACAAAAAACAATGTACAGCCAATCAAAAGCTTATGTTATTTTAATGTAAATTATAGGTAAATAACTCAGAAACTGCTTCTTCTTTTCCTTTCAAAATCCACTTGTAACTGCTGTTAACCAAAGTGGATATTTAGGGCAACTTGAATCTATGCTCCTGAGTTGCCATCCTCAAGCTGGGTCCAAATAAACTCTCTACGTATATTAATTTGTTCTCAACTTATTCCTTTTTGGGCAACAACACTCTGCTTCACCTTTTAAAATATTTTCAGATAATTCCTGAAACATCTGGGTCATAGCAGGCTTTTTGTACCTCTTCTATGTCAGTGTGGGGGCCAAGGCCTTTGGCTCCTTAAAGGTTCACTGAAAAATCATTGGCATAAGTCAGGTTGATTAACAGGAGTACAAGCATATACCTTTATTTAATGTCTATACACTGGGGACCAGAATAAAGACCAAACCTCTCAATGAGATTACAAAAGCTTAAATACCATCTTGAGGTTACAGAAAGAATGAGGGCTTGGATCCTGATAAAACAGTTTATAAGAGAGAGGAACAGTCATGCTAGTAAAGAAGGCCTCGTTATGTAAATGAAGCCTCACAGGTAGTAGAACTCAGACAGAACAGATGGTAAATGTTTCTTTTCAGACTTTTAAAGGTGTCAGACTCTCAGTTAATCTCCCCTAGATCCAGGACCAGCCTTGAAAGGGAAGGCCTGGTTAGTGGGGCATCTTCACAGATGCCAATTTCCCCTACAAAAGACATCTTTGCAGGACCAATTCAGTCTGCTGACCCTGCGGCAACCATTTCAAAAATATGTCATAGAAATATATTCTGGGGTAAAATGTTTTGATTTTCTTCACACCATCTGAAGAATATATTTTGTAGACCTTCACTGCCTGCCCCCCTCTGGCACCATTAAAACAGCCTAGTCAGTTTCTCCATACTCCATTCCAAACTAGACCTCCCCTTCCCCTCTCTAAAGCTCAATGTTTTTGAGCCATGTTTCACCCTGAAACAAAACTTCTGCTCTACAATTAATCCCACTCTAACTAATTGTTGTGCCAGACCCGTACTGACTCCACTAAGGATGACAGTGTGCCCTAGAGGCTGAAAAAGGAACCTGGAGATAGCAAAAGAGACAGGATTTATTGAAGGAACTTACATACAGGGACAATCCAGGAGGAGCAGACTGGACCAGAGAACCACCACCATTTGTAAAACGCATACGGTTTATATAGCAATTTCACTTAGCACCCTCCACCTAGCAACCTTCACCTAGCAATCTCCATTTAATGCAAAACAAAGGGCCTGGATCCCCTGTATGGCCTGCATTCCAAAGGAATGGCTGGGGATTCAAACATCCTTCATAGATAAGGAGTGAAACTCTGGGTTGTCTACTCCTGGATCCCTTAGCTCAGGACTCCAAACACACATTCTTCTTAGACCATAGGGTCCTTCTCAGGGTATGCTTCAGCTATGGTTGTCAGGTGCCTCTGCCATGTACCAACTATAATTTATGTCTGTTTACTCTTGGAGATACATTTTCAGTTGGTGGGGTCAGAAGTGAGGGGACATTGTCTCTCAGGTGGCTATAACTTTCTTTCACTTAAGTTTAACTATATGGAGTAGTTGTATCCTTTCTGACTATTGAATGAAGTATTTGGATGACATAGAATAAGTGAATATGACATATAGTTGATTTCTGGCATGACTATGTTTACCTACGTTTACCTATGTTCAGAAGTTTCCATACTCAAGAAATTACTGCTATTTATATAATTGACTCAGGTTGCAGGGTTCACAAAAATATCTAAACATAAAAAGAATTGCTAACAAAATATTTTTTACATGACCCAAGAGAAGTCATTAGTTCAGAGAAGACTTTTCAATATTTGTACTATATTTGTAAAATTTAAATGATTTTATAGATAATATATTGTGTATATTATTTATATACTATGTATCATAAACATATTATAAGATTGACATTTGGCTTGTGAGTATTAGTTAGGTTTCAGAAACACTGGAAAACAAGCAGTTATGATAAATCCCTATAGGTATCAGATTCTACAGATAGGAATTACAGGGCTACAGAAAACTTTTCACCAGAATATGGCGCTTCAGCATGCTAAGTGCTTTGAAAATAGAAAGGCCTCAGACATAAGTCTCAGAACCATGGTTTCTCTCTGATTTTTCCCTCTTCTCTCTGTTTTTCTGATCCTCTTTCCAAAAGCATCAGCAGGGACTCTCTCTGGAGTTTCCTTATCTGACTAAGAAAGCTTGAATGCAATTGTCTTAAGTCTCCCTCCCCAGGAATCTCACCAAATAACTAGGAAAGATCAATCCCCAGAAAAGAGAAGAGACTAGTGATCTCTCACCATGCCCAGATAGACTTTTTACCTGTTCTTCCAAGGGCAGCTCCACATGATTACCTGGGGGATTTTATCTTTATAATAAAACAATCTTTTTTCATGAGCAGCTCTACCTATCACCTTCCCATAATGTCTGCCTCCTGCCTCCTAGATCCATTTCTTCTTCCCAATGATTTACTGTCTCTCGAAAGAAATGTCTGCATTTCTCATCTTCCCTCTCCCCTCTGGAAAAAAGCACATAATGTTCTGTACCTCACTGGGTAATTGAATAATCACGCTGTGATTTTCTCTCTGAACATCAATAAATGTGTGTCTTTTCTCCTATTAATCAGCTTTTTGTCAGTTGAGTTTTAAGAAAACCTTCAGAGTATAAAGGGGAAGTTTTCACTTAAGACACAAGAAATATCCACTTAAAATGATTTCAAACACATTTGGAACCATAAAAATGTTGTTATTAGGAAAACCTAAAAGACATAAAATCACGTAGTTCAATCGTATGTCTAAGACTTGGTATTACTAGTGTTTACATGTTACTGGCAGCAAATCCACAAGGGTCTGCAGCAACCTCAATTCTTCCCTCTTTAGAAGAAAGAATATGACTGAGGGATATGACTGAGGGGTATATGGCAGAAGAAGAGATGAAGGTAAGTATAGGAGCAGGAGTGAAAGTTTGTTAAAAAGCTTTAGAAAGGAATGAAAAGAAAATAAAGTACACTTGGAAGAGGGCGAAGTGGGTGACTTGAAAGGCAACTGCACGGTTTGACCTTTTGACATGGAGTTTTGTATGCTGGCATACTTCCAGGGTCTTGTGTTCCTTTTCCCCTGATTCTTCCCTTGGGGTAGGCTGTCTGCATGCTCAGTGGCCTGTTAGCACTTGGGAGAAGAGCACGTGCAGCGTTGTTTACTAGAGTTGTACAAATACTTACTTGAGGCGCTCTTCCTTACCGGCTGATGTCCCTAGGAGGTCATATACCAGTTAAATTCAGCCATTTTGCCCTTTAGTGTGCATGTGTGAGCCCATTCACTGACTCCTGAGATCTTTTTGAGAAGCTGCTGATTGCCAGTCTCATTTTTTTCTATTTACAGTAAGACTACCTTTCCCTAGCTGGCTGTGACCCATTATTATTTTAGAGAGACAGTTAACAACTGCCAGACCATCACCTGATGGTCGCCTGACACTGCTGGTGGGGTGAGAGGAACTCTCTCCTGCCTTGCTCATGCCTAGCTAGCTACCTACTATAATACACAGTATCCAGAGGCACTCCTGCAGTCAGGTTTGTCTCAGAAAAGCATTATCTTTTTCTTCAAAGTACCACAGTTTTGTTTAAAATTATTTTTAATTGGTATAAAATATCTTCATTAGCAGTATTAGTAATAGTTGAGAGTAATGCAGAGGAATGACTTTTCCTTAGCATACTCTCCTTCGTGGTCATGGTTTTACTTATCAGATAACTTCAGATTTTGTAATTACCTAAGAGGTATTATTATAAATTTTAACAATGAAAATAATTTAGAAGTTATTTTAAGAGGCAATATTTAAAATGTAAATGTAAATGTAGAGTCAGCTTTAGTTATTGAATGCCTCTGTGGTACAAAAAGTAACGCATAGACTGTCTTCAATTACATGCATTAATGGAAAAGACAAAATATATGCACTTGTAAAAGGCTGACAAATGGTTATAGCGGCAGAAATTATACAACTTATCATGTAAACTGAGTAAAAGTCATAGCCAGAAAGAGTCAAGGCAAAGGAATTAAGAATGCTGTGTTTCTGTTAACACAGCCTTCATTCTACCCATCTATTTTGATTGAAAGAGAAAAATCTCTCTAAATAGCTGAAAGTTTATTGATAAATAGATTTTTTGTAAACATCCTCTATTTAGATATTATTTAAGAATATTCACGTTAAAGCTCTTAAGGAAATAATAAGGGCAAGCAGATCTTTGTAACATATATATTAGTTATATATATGGTTAATAATTTTCTGATGACTTAAGGACAGAAAAAAGTTTGATAGAGTTATGCATGCAGATATACGTAGTTTTAAATTTTAACATATTTTGGCAAAACTAAAAGTAAAGGTGTTATAATTGTTGCTAAAATTCATCCAAAACTAGAAAAAAATTCAAGAGGAGAAAAAAAAAAATTGAGAAACTAAACATAAGAGTAGACATGAATCAGATATGTCTTGTGCAAGAAACAGAAAAAAAATGAAATATATGATATGGTTTACACCAAAACCCATTAATTATTGTTTACATTTTTATCTTCTAATTGCAATATGCGATTTTCGTGTGTATCAAAAGTAGAGCACTATATCCTGACTCCAAGTGCTTTCCTTAAAACAAAACAAACAGAATTAGTTTTTCAGCTTAGCAAAGCATACTATCTATTTTAGCACAACAGGAATGCTGCCATTTTAATAGGAGAGCAGACAAGTGGATTTATTCTCAATCCTTTAAGCTTCTACTTCAGGGGACTAAAATGTGTGAAAAAAATTTCGGATCCAATTTTAGACTATGTTTCAAATCCACTGAGATTCTCCATTCTCTAAATCTCTGGAACATGATTATTCTGAGAACATCTACACTTTCACAAGGCTGCCTGCTTCTCTGTTAAGACATGAAAACAGAAGAAAATTGAGCAAAAATTGAATTTCATGTGATTGAGCAAATTTGAGTTTCATGTAATTCATGTGAAGAGAATAAACAAAGGGCAAAATAATTTTAGAGTGCTAGTTACTAAGTTCAAAGGTACAATGTCATTTGTTAATGAAGTTACTTTATTTATTCATGAAGTTAAAATTTTGTTGAGAATTTTTATCTTGTAGCCTTTACCCAATTTCTCCTTATTACATGTTAAATAATTGTGTTTTAAAATAAATTCTAAAAAGTTACAGATTGTACTCTTAAAATGCATTATCAATTTTAATTTTAAAACATATATTTTCTTATTATAAACATTTTCTATAATAGAGGATATTAGAATGAAAAGGAAAATATTCTTGGTCTTCTCAAATAATGTAATTTTATATAAGGTATAATTTATAGCCTTAAAAGCCTCTATGAAGAGATGCTATATGGATATATTGTCCATATTGTTGCCTGAGGAAAATTTTAACTGAAATATGAATTATAATTTTTAATAATTTTGAATTTTCTCCTTTGATTCATTTCTGTTTTTCTCTTTTTTACTGTGCTTTATACAAATTTTATAAGGAATAGTTGCCTTTGATTTTAAATGAGCTATTTTACTTTACTTATGCTATTTTCAGAGCACTTTTATTAATTTATGAATTTATTGATTTTGGTTCAGTAGGACCCACAGGTCAAATAGCAAACTCAACCAACCAAGATATGAAAACGATACAATAAAGAGAAGAAAAAGTTAAAGTACTTGACAAAATGATATATGCTGCCACAATTTTGAACGTTACTTCTTATGAGAAGGCCCAGGTCAGTTCAGAATTTCTTTGGAATTTGTTTACATTTTAAGATATAGTCATTTGTTCTTCATTTTTAACTGTCTTTTTTTTCCCCCTGAAATTTCAAAAGTGAAGAGGTAATCTACAATTGATAGCATATTAGGAGGGGGTTGGCATGCATGGGAAGTAATAGGAGCATAAGGGGAAGAGTGAGAAGACATAAAAAGCCATGATAGACTTTCATAGAAAAATGTCAACATATGTCAACTTACCTCAATATTTTCTGGAGTTGTAAAACTACACAATGGTTGATATTCCTCTTGAAGCTCTATAACTATATATTATTTAATTACCAAAGGGATATATGCAAGATATTTGGGGAAGGTATCCTTTCTGGCTGACACATACAAATTGATTATATGTGTGTATGCACATACATATAATATTACAATATTACTATAGTACTTCCACAATCTCTTAACAGCATCAACTCTTCAACCACTTCTCTGACTCTCTGCATAATCTTTGACTAATGACTCTTCCCTGAATCTTCCCACCATAGTCTTCTCAATTGGTGGCCCATTTTTCAACCACAGTTCATATATTAATGGTCCTGGAGTTGAGGTTTAAGTGTCCTCTTTGCTTTCAGGCTATTCTTTATTTCCTTTCTATCACAAACAACGTTAAATTGCATGGCCCGTATCACTACACCTCACTGGTTCATGATACTACATTTGGTACTTCTACACCCACATATCATTCCCAATTATGTGCTGGCTTCCTTTTTACTGTCACTTCTTCCAATATAGCCCTTGTATTAATTATCAGTGATTTCATTATGCACAAAGATAATCATTCCTTGAACCCTTCTTTTTCAACGATCTTGCTCTGCACACTACTTCAGCTATTTTCTTTCATAGTTATGCCCTACACCTGGCTATTATTTAGTAATTTTCCTCCAATATTAATTGTAAGCATCCTGCATCGTTGTGGGCTGAACTGTATCCTCTCCACCCTCCAAACTCATATGTATGTGACTATATTTGGAGACAGGACCTCTACAAAGGTAACTAAGATAAAACAAAGTCTTATGGGTAGGTCTTAATTCATTATGACTGGTGTACTTTTAAAAAGAGGAGATTTAAACACAGACGTGTGCACAATGGAAAGATCTGTGACAACAGAGGGAGAAGTTCAGCCATCCACAAGTGAAGGAGAGAGGTCTCAATGAAACCAACACTGCTGACAACTTGATCTTGGACTGCTACCCTGGATAACTGTGAGGAAATAAATTTCTGGTGTTTTAGCCATCCAGTCTGCAGTATTTTATTTTGGCAGCCTTAGAAAACTAAACACACACTATCTTCCACCTCCTATCTTCCCAACACATTTCTTTTAGTACACAATCAATTTCAACCCAGCTGTGTCCTAGACCTATTGATCAAACAGTCTCTTATCACTGTGATTTCTTCCTTGCCCTCTTTTTCCAGTTTAAACTCCATGTGTAGTCATTTTTAAATTCTTTCTGAACTACAACTGGAACATACAAACAGTATATATACATATTGATGAATTACTACCAAATGTATGCTCTCATGTAACACACATGGAGTATTAACATGGTGAATCATTTGGTTCCTCCTTGTCTTTTTCTTTATTGTACTTATTTTGCATATCTGTAATTCTGGCTGAATTCAATTTTCCCTTTATTAGGTACATTTGCTTGTAAAGACAGATGATTTTAGAGAAATATTTGCTAATGTGTGCACTATACTCACTTTCAATTCAAGAAAAACCTTGTTGTTGGTTACTTTGGTTCATTATCTATTTAAGTTTTTAGACCAGGGGTCAGCAAACTTTTTCTGTAAAAGACCAGATAGTGAATATTTTCATATGCCATATATTCTGTGTCATGACAACTATACTCAGCCATAGACAATATACAAAGAAGGGGAATGGCTGTGTGCCAATAAAACCTCATTTACAAAAATAGGCAACAGCCTGGATATGGCTAGGGCCTATAGTTGGCTGATTCCTGTTCTAGACTATTATATAAAATATTTTCTTCTGTCCTCAGACAAAACCTTCTAGCTCATTCTGATTCTCACATGATGACTTTGACTCTTAATCTAATTAGAACACTGAGATCATCTTAAAAAAATATTAGGTTGGGCATGGTGGCTCATGCCTGTAATCCCAGTTTTGGGGATGCCAGGATCTCTTGATGCCAGGAGTTCAAGACCAGCCTAGGCAACGTAGCGAGAGCCCATCTCTACAGATACAATTGCATTCAGTTTTGTTTCTTTTATTTAGTAATATGCATTTATGGTTTCTCCATGTCTTTTCAGAGCTTCATAATTTATTTTTAGTGCCAAATAACATTTCATTGTCTATGTGTAACACCATTTATTTACCCATACACCTATTGAAGGACATTTAGTTGCTTTGAAGTTTTGGCAATTATGAATAAAGCTGCTGTAAATATCCACGTGCAGGTTTTGTGTGGAATACATTTCATTTTTGGGGGGTAAATACCAAAGTGCATGTTTGCTAGATTGTATTATAAGGGGATGTTTAGTTTTGTAAGAAACTGCCAAAATGTCTTCCACAGATAGTAACATTGAATTCCCACTAGCAATGAATGAGAATTACTGCTCCACAACCTCACTAGAAGTTGATATTGTTAGTGTTCTGGATTTGGGCCATTCTAATAGGTGTGCAGTGGTATCTCATTGTTGTTTTAATTTGCATTTTCCTAATGACATGTAACGTGGAGCATCTTTTTGTATCCTTATTTGCCATGTCTTCTTCATGTTGTATCTGTTCAGGTCTTTGGCCTAGTTTTTAATAGGGTTGTTTGTAATCTTTAAGTTATTTTTTATGTTTTTGTAGAGATGAGATGTCACTATGTTGCCCAGGCTGGCCTCAATCTAGCCTCAAGCAGTCTTCCTCCTTCAGCCTCCTGAAGTGCTGGGATTATAGGTGAGCCACAATGGCTGACTTCTTATTGTTAAATTTTAACAGTTATTTGCATATTTTGAATAACAGTTTTTTTTATCAGATGTGTCTTTTACAAATATTTTCTCCCAGTTTGTAACTTGTTGTTTCCTTCTCTTGACATTGTCTTTCACAGAGCAGAAATTTTTAATTTTACTGAATCCCAGCTTATCAATTATTTTTTTCATGGATGTGCCTCTGATGTTATACCTAATAATAATCACCATACCCAGGGTCATCTAGGTTTCAAACTTGTAGAAGTTTGACAGTTTTGTTTTACATGTAGGTCTATAATTCACTTTGAGTTATATATTGTAAAGAATGTGAGATGTGTCTAATTTTTTTTTGCATGTAGATGTCCAGTTGAATTGCTTTACCTCCTCTGTCAAAAATCAGCTGACTACATTTCTGTGAGTCTATTTCTTGATTCTTTCTTCTGTTCTATTGGTCTATTTGTCTGTTTTGTCACCAATACCACACTATTTTGGTTACTATAGCTGTATAGTAAATCTTGAAGTCAGATAGTGTCAGTCCTTTGTTCTTCCCCTTCAACACTGTGTTGGCTATTCTGGGTCTTTTGCTTCTCTGGAATATGGTAATAATATATAACAATCCTCCCCAGGTAGCCTACATTATAGTGGGGAGATAGAGAATTAAACATGTTCTGTCTCATTTCAGTACAGCTAACTTCAGTATTAAGAAATGACTAGATATTTTTCTGCTTTGCTGATGGAGGCAACAGAGCTAAGAAATAAAGGAAAAATGATACCACCACCATGATTTTTCCTAAATAAAGTATTTTTCTTATGTTGATCAAGTTTGACTTTAACATTCCTTAATTCAGAAACTCTGTCTAGTTATTTAAGTTGTAACTGCTTGGAATGCAGTCTCAACAATTATCACATGATGATGTATTGTTCATAAGTAGGACTTCGTTCCTTTTGACTCATCACAAATACTATGTTAGCTGTAGGATTTTTGTAGATACTCTTTATCAATTTGAGGAAGTTCTCCACTATTCCTAGGTTACTGGGAGTTTTTTGTTTTATTATACTTTAAGTTCTAGGGTAAATGTGCACAATGTGCAGGTTTGTTACATATAAAGGTCTAATATCCAGAATCTACAAAGAACTCCAACAAATTTACAAGAAAAAAACAAACAACCCCATCAAAAAGTGGGCAAAGGATATGAACAGACACTTCTCAAAAGAAGACATTTATGCAGCCAACAGACACATGAAGAAATGCTCATCATCACTGGCCATCAGAGAAATGCAAATCAAAACCACAATGAGATACCATCTCACACCAGTTAGAATGGCGATCATTAAAAAGACAGGAAACAACAGGTGCTGGAAAGGATGTGGAGAAATTGGAACACTTTTACACTATTGGTGGGACTGTAAACCAGTTCAACCATTGTGGAAGACAGTGTGGCGATTCCTGAAGATAGCGTAGCAATTCCTCAGGGATCTAGAACTAGAAATACCCTTTGACCCAACCACCCCATTACTGGGTATATACCCAAAGGAATATAAATCATGCTGCTATAAAGACACATGCACACGTATGTTTATTGCGGCACTATTCACAATAGCAAAGACTTGGTTACTGGGAGTTTTTATAAATGGGTGTTGAATTTTTTCAAGTGCTTTTTTTTTGCATCTACTGATATGATCATGTGATTGTTTTAGGGTGTTGATGTGATTAATTTCATTAATTAATATTTGAATTTTGAACCAGCCTTATGAGTCTGAGACAATACTACTTTGGATCTATGTTCATGAGAGATTTTGGTCTGTAGCTTTTTTACTTTTTTTTAAGTTTTTGTTGGTATATAATAGTTGGACATATTATGGGGGTACGTGTGATATTTTAATACATATATACAATGTGTATTGCTCAAATCAAGGTAATGGAAATAGTCATCACCTCAACATTTATCTTTTCCTGGTGTTGAGAATGTTACAATTCTTCTTTTCTAGCTATTTTGAAATATATAATAAATAATTATTAACTATATTTCTGTACCATACTGTAGAATACTAGAACTTATTTTCTATCTAACTCTTATCTTTGTACACCTTAACATACCTCTTTATTATCTCTACTTCCCTTCCCAGCCTCTGGAAATCACCATTCTATTATCCACCTTCATGAGATATTTTCTTGTGATGTCTTTTCTGATTTGGATATAATGGGAATACTGTCCTCATGGAATGCATTAAGAAGCAGTCTCTGCTTCTGTCTTCTGAAAGACATTATAAAAATTGGTGTAATTTCTGCTTTAAAGATTTGTTAAAATTCATCAGTAAGCCCACCTGTCTTCTTTTTTCTATTTTTTAGTATTATTAAGTATTTATTCAATTTCTGTAATAGATATGGGACTATTTAGATTGTCCACTTCATGTTCTGCATATACAAGTCAAAAAATAAATTTAAAAAAATAAATTGCCTATTTCTTCTTGTGTGCCTGTGTGAGTTTTGGCAGATTGTATCTTTCAATGAATTGGTGGATTTCTTAGAGCTTATCAAATTTGGGAGCATAAAATTGTGATAGTATTTTTTATTATCATCGTAATGTCCATACAATCTACAGTGAAGTCCCCTAACTACCCTCTTTTATTTCTGCTATTAGTAATTTGTAATTTCTATCTTTATTTTATTTTATTTTATTTTATTTTTTAGCTACCCTGGCTATATATGTGTACTTTTTTTTTTTTTTTTTTTTTGACAGAATTTCGCTCTGTCATCAGACTGGAGTGCAATGGCATGATCTCGGCTCACTGAAACCTCTGCCTCCTGAGTTCAAGCGATTCTCTGGCCTCAGCCTTCCAAGTAGCTGAGATTACAGGCATGCACCACCAAGCCTAGCTAATTTTGTATTTTTAGTAGAGATGGGGTTTCATCATGTTGGCCAGACTGGTCTTGAACTCCTGACCTCAGATGATCTGCCCACCTTAGCCTCCCAAAGTGCTGGAATTACAGGAGTGAGCTACCTCTCATGGACTATAATGTATGTTTAAAAAACATAATCCACCATCCTTGTTAGCAAAATTTCATTACCCAAACCCTTTTTTTTCTCTATTAAAGGACTTGCTTTGGGGCAAAAAAAAATCCAGTCTGTAATGATAGAACACATATGCGAATTTAATTTTTTTAAGCTGCATCAAGGTGTCATTTCATTACCATAAGACTGTCTTCCTTTTATAATTTAGGAATTTAGTTTTTTTTAACCTAGGAAATATAAAAATGGTTTTCTGTCAATGTTTGAATTTAGTCAATGATGCATTCATTCATTTAATTAATCATAAGTAATAATGAAGCACATTGTAGTATGCACTGTGCTGATTTCTGGAATATAGTAACAAATACACAATTCTCACGCAACCTACATAATAGTGGGGAGATAGAGAATTAAACATGGTCTATCTCATTTCATTAAAGGTAACTTCTGATTTACGAAAAAAGACTAGCTATTGTTCTACTTTGCAGATGGAGCAGCAGAGCTAAGAAATAAAGGAAAACTAATAACAATACCATGATTTTTTCTAAATGAAGAATTGCTTTTCCATTAATAAAGTTTCACTTTATTAATTCCTTAATTCAGAATCTAAATTTAGGCTGGGCACATTGGCTCACACCTATAATCTCAGCACTTTGGGAGGCTGAGTTCGATCACTTGAGGCCAGAAGTTTGAGACCACCCTGGGCAACAAAGCAAGATCCTGATTCTACATATAAAAATATATTATAAAAGCAGGCAGGTGTAGTGGCATGTGCCTATAGTCCTAGCTATGCAGAGATAGGAAGAGTGCTTGAACTAAGGAGTTGGAGGCTCTAGTGAGCTATGACCATGCTGCTGTACTCCAGTCTGGACAACCAACTGTAATCCTGTCAAAAGAAAGAAAGAATTTTTATGTCAAACCTGTTGCTCAAAAGTTGACAATTTCTTTTTTTAACTATACATAAAGTGGGTCTCTACTACTTTTTTTGTAAAGTCTACCATGATGATAAAAACAGTGAGATTCTGATATTTTCATGTGTTGTAAGTGGGAAAAATAATCTGTGTGGATACATCTTGTTTTTGAAGAGTCAGAAAGATATTGTTAGGCAGTCAAAGCAGACAATTACCTCACTTGAAAGTTCGCAAGGCTTTCCCTAGAAGTAGGTATAATTTGCCAACAGCTACTGCTTCCAGTCCTCCTTTTCAACCTCATTCTCATACAACCTCAGCTCTCTAGATGAATATTTTTCAATGACTTCATTTTAACTTCTTAGAACTTTCTGGGACCTAGATAATTACATACTATCTATTGCAGATATAAATCAGTGTAAACCTCCAGATACGAATCACTGAAGTCCAGTGTGGATGAGACCTCTTCTTCCTCATCACAGCAAACAGAGTGATATTCTCAATAGCTAATGCTGAATGTATTAACAGCATTACCTCCAGTGGGGCATCCCTATTTAATTTGTAATAAAATCTAAGTTCCAAAAATAAAAGACTGCAGGCTGAATCAATCTAGAGAGAGCCAGACTCACAAATCCATGCTTTCCGCAGATTATTTCTAAACAACTCGTGTTGAGCATCTCTGAAAACCTAGGAAATGTAAAACCAAGAAGACTGAGTTTAGAAATTTATTTCAAACTTTGACTAGTAGTAATATCTTGAATATACTTGAATAATGAAATTAAGGGTGGAATGTGAGCCAATACATTTGAGTTCTAGACCTGGAAAGAGCACTAATTTATTATATGTGTGAGATTAGGCCATTTATTTTATTTTTCTGCACCTAAATGTGTTCGTCTGTAAAATGAAGGTTTGCCTCTGGAGTACTTTCTTTCTCCATCATGCAAGAGCATCAGTATGAAGAACAATCTTTCAGAACTAAGGTATTCACAGTAGGAGTTCCTTAGGGTGTCTATGAGTTATGATACTTTAGCAACTGAAAAAACATTGGTACAGTAAAAGCATCAAATTTAAGAACTGCTTATATACTGCAAGCAGTGTTGGAGAAAGAATAATGAGTTGTAAAAACACGTAAACAATGCCTCTTCTCTATGATCTAATGCAATGACTTGGCTTGAACAAAACCAAATTTATTCACCTCCCATGAGAATTTCTGATATATACATGAATGGAAATTTCTCATCTTTATACATGTGAGATAACTTTTTTCAAGTTTCAAGAAGTATACATGTGAGCTAGTATGCCAGCGATCCTTATATCTATCATACTATGTTGGCATTCATGCACATGTACATTTATTGCGGCACTATTCACAATAGCAAAGACTTGGAACCAACCCAAATGTCCAACAATGATAGACTGGATTAAGAAAATGTGGCACATATACACCATGGAATACTATGCAGCCATAAAAAATGATGAGTTCATGTCCTTTGTAGGGACATGGATGAAGCTGGAAACCATCATTCTCAGCAAACTATCACAAGGACAAAAAACCAAACACCGCGTGTTCTCACTCATAGGTGAGAATTGAACAAAGAGAACACATGGACACAGGAAGGGAAACATCACACACCGGGGACTGTTGTGGGGTGGGGGAGGGGGGAGGGATAGCATTAGGAGATATACCTAATGCTAAATGACGAGTTAATGGGTGCAGCACACCAACATGGCACATGGATACATATGTAACAAACCTGCCTGTTGTGCACATGCACCCTAAAACTTAAAGTATAATAATAATAAAATTTAAAAAAACATAGAAAAGCTGGAAATATCAAAGGGAATAGGAAAACTATAAAGTCACATTTATAATTTTGGATTAGAAGAATAAAGTAGAGCTTGTGGGATCATGTAGCCTGACTCCGTAAGAGTCTTCATTATACTCCTATCCTAAAATGAATGATTATGATTAATTAACAAATATTGAGTTTGGACATCATTTTTTCATCACCCACTGAGAATTACAGTACTAAGACATGACCATTAAAGGGTCCATAATTATTAGGAGTAGTAACATTCTAAACAGTATTATCAGGTTATAGAAGAAATTTCTATGTATGGAAGGAATTGAAAGTCATCTTCCAATGCTGAGATTATTATTATAACTGGAAAAGCGAAGTTTTCTTATCTGATAAAACAGCTTCACACATTAGAAAGCAGGTTGGGGAAAAGAAATGTATGTGTGGAAGAATATTTTGAATAATGAAGCATAGAAATAGAGGGTAAGCTACAGTAGAAGATGGAATAGAGAAAAATAGTCATCCTTTCTAAGCAAATGTTGATAAATGTATAAGACAATGAAACAGAATCTGAAATTGGCATGCAACATGAAGCTGTACTCCAAGCATGAACTCATACTTCAAAAACGTGTTAATCATGTATTAGTCATTTAAATAAAGTAATTTCTCCCCCTTACTTCTCCCTTCCCCCCAAAACAGTCCTTGTTTGAACACAAGGAATTACTTGTAGTTGCTTGTTTACTTTTTTCACCATGCTGAGATTTTCCAAGGTCAGCATTACCTTACCTGCTTTTGATCAATGACTGCAATTGTGAATCTATGCACATAGACAGTGCTCAATAAATAGTTGATGATAATGATAATTTTTACTGCTTCTGTTACAACCTAGATTTATTATCTTTTTCTATGAGAAGATAAAAATGAGTTCAACATCTCAAGCTGCTTAGAGACCACATTAAATTCCAACTATTCTTCCCATATTCTGTATTTTACTACATGGCCAATTTGTAAAATAGGTTTCTTTCTTACACTATTTTATTAACTTTAATCCACTTTTCAATTTTTCTGTCTCTCTATTGTCTGGCTTAAAAATAAATGATTCTTTTTAACTCTTTTTATTTCATTAGTCATTAAGTTTTACATACTTGTGCATGAAGAATACAGTGATAGGATTAATACTACAATTACTCTGCTTAAAGGGGATTGGTGTGTGTGTGTGTAGGTGTGTTTGTGTGTTGCATATTCTCAGATATAGCTCTCTTATTTATATAATTTGACATATTAAAAGATAATCAAATGCAAGGTTATAGCCTAACTGGTTCAGAAAGTCAAAGAAAAGTAAACAGCTATGGTACTTTCATGGAGGTTGCATATTCAGAGATGATTACAATTCTGTTTTGCTCTTCTCAGCAACAGCAAAAAGATAGAAAGCACATGATTCTATACCAATTGTTACAGTAGGAATTTGCAGTTTAAGAACTATCTAGTGGAAACAAGAATAATTTAATGTGAAAAGCTGCAGAGTACAAATATTTCATATAAACCAGTTATTAAGTTGCATTATGCTGATTGTATAAAACCATGCTTGAGAAAGGTTCTACAGAGAGAAACTCACACTTTCAGTCATTCAGTATCTTTATAGAATTCTGCCACTGTTGAGTGACTGCCACCTCTTAAATTTTCATATGTAAATTCTTCACTGAGTGCCTTGAAAGCTCTGTTACTTACTATCTTTAATGCATTCTTAAAAGGCAAGTGGTACACTGGGGATGAACTGTGACCTTTTGGTAAGAGGATGACATCTCTTTGTAATATGTTCTTATACCCAGCTGACTTAAAATATGTCATTGTAAAAGGGATTTGGCAATTGTTAAAATTTTGTTAACATATTCATAAAAAATAATGTGTGAATTATTATTCCATTTACCTATTAAAAAAAGGTTATTCAATTCCCATTTGGTGCTCAGATTTCATGTAATATTGGATAACTTGTATACTTGACAAAACCCAGAAAAGTGAGTATAGTATGCTAGTGTTTTATTGAACAAGCCAAAATTTATTTTATATACTTGAATGTTTTATGTATTAGTTTGAGAGTTTAGAATTTGAAGAATCCCTTTAGTTATTCCATTTTATATATCAAGAATAAATGGCTTAAATTTAATGTTTGTTTGTGCATGTGTTGTGTTTGTGTGTGTGTTTTGTAACACTGGTTCTGTACTGTTTAGTTTCCATGAACATTTATGTTAGAGTTAACAAAATTTTTCCTTTTTTAATTCTTATTTTAGTGGCACACCAACATAGCTCTAGTGAATCAAGATTAAATACTATTAGGGGAGAAAACTAGATAACAGGGGTAGAATAAATTCACTGTTGGTTACCACTGGTAAGCAACGGAATATAGTCACCACTCTAAAGTTTGATAGCCCAATACTAAAAATTACACCCTAAAAGAACACATTAAAAAAAAACAGCTTATTCCTGGAATGTGTATAGTGAAAGAGTATTTTGTTTTTATATAACTTTAAAAATATTTTTATTACAAAAACAAAATGTGTTTCAGAGAAATTACAGAAACAAGCAAAAGAAAAAGAATAACAAATAAAAATTTGAATTGTTTCCTACAATCATTGTTAAAACCATGTGTGCGTTCAAATTTTGTGTGTGAATTATGCCATATCATGGAACTTCCATTTTTAAAATATATTTGAGAACATGTCCATGCTTATAGAAATATTTGTGCCACAGAACTTTCTGATATTTAATTGTCTAATACACTACACATTTTTTCATAACTACTTGTTTGGTTATAATTTCTCATGTACAGAAAAGTTGCAAGACTAGTACAGGAATTCCCATATGCCCTTTACCTGTATTCCCTATTGTTCACATTTTATTCTCTTTCTTCTCTTTCTCTCTCTTTCTTTTTCCTCATTTTCTTGTCTTATATACAAGTTCCTGCATGTGTGTGCACAGGTTCACACACACACAAATTATTTTACTTTGCTGAACTGTTTGAGAATAAGTAAGAGAAACAATGTCTCTTTATCCCTAAATACTTCAGCGTCTGAGTTCATAAAGACATTCACTTTTATAAATAAAGTGAAGTTTTGAAAATTAAAAAAATTATCAGTGGTGCAAACTTGTCTGAATCATAATCAGTATTTAATTTCATTAATTATTCCAATAATTTCTGTTATAACGATGTTGTCTTGAACCAGGATGAAAACCTGGACCAACTCCTGATTTCGTTTTTATGGCCCTTTAGTGTTCTTTATTCTGGAATACGTTCTCAACATCTTGTTCCTTGTCATTGACATTTTTGAGAGTTAGGAAAAGATAGTTTGTAGAATGCCCCTTTATCTGAATTTGCGTGTTTCCTTGTGATTAAATTTAAATTATACGTTGTGGTCAGGAATAAAATAGAAGTGATATGTATTTCTACATACATCTTATAAGGAGGCATATGTTATTTTGTTCTAATATTGGTGATTTTCACATTTAATGATTTTTGTGTTATTCCTCAGGTTTCTTCACTATGAAGTTATTACTTCTGCAATTAACAAGTAATTTAGGAATTGATTATATAAATATCATATTCTTCATAAAAAGTCTCACCTACGTGTTTTAGCATCTGTACTTTCTGTTATTATTAGTTGACATCTTTAAGGCAGTTTTTCCATCTCCCCACTTATTTATTTGAATCTATATGGCTCATGGGTAGTTATTGTTTTCAATGGGTTTTAATTATTATTATAATTATTTTTGATGCTATTATTGTCCTGGATTTGACAAGTAGAAGTCCCTTCAAGATGGTTCCTGTGTCTCTTTGATATGGCCCCATGATTTTTTAACTGACATTTTAACTGAAACAATTCTACACTCATGTAAACTTTTAAGAAATAATACAAAAAAGATTACATGTGTCCTTTATTCAGCTTTACCCAATGTAACAACTTGCAAAGCTATGGTATACTGTCACAACCAAGTTATTTACATTGATATAACCCACCAATTTTATACAGATTTCCCCAGTTTTATTTGTACCTGTTTGTTCATATATTTACATCTACACAATTATGTCACCTGTATACACTAGTGTATCCAATGCTACAATAAAGATTCTGAAAATCCCAACACCACAAGGACCTTGGAGTTATTTTTTAATTACTGCCACTTCTTCCTTCCTGCTTGGTCCCTAGCCTCTGGTCACCACTAAATAATCTGTTCTCCATTTCTTTCTTTCTTTCTTTCTTTTTTTTTAATTTCAAAACTGTTAGGCTGGATACAGTGGCTCACACTTATAATCCCAGCACTTTGGGAGGCCGAGGCAGGCGGATCACGAGGTCAAGAGATCGAGACAAATCCTGACCAACATGGTGAAACCCCATCTCTACTAAAAATACAAATATCAGCTGGGCGTGGTACGCATGCCTGTTGTCCCAGTTATTTGGGAGGCCGAGGCAGGAGAATCGCTTGAACCCAGGAGGCTGAGGTTTCAGTGAGCCAAGATCACACCAGCCTGGTGACAGAGCGAGACTCCCTCTCAAAACAAAACAAACAAAACAAAACAACCAAAACAAAAACTGTTATATAAATGGAATCATACAGTATGTAAAATTGTGGAATTTTTTTTTCAATTAAGCATACTTCCTTGGGACTTTATTCAAATTGTTGCCTACATCATTACTACATTCCTTTATGTTGCTGAGTTTTATATATATATCTCAGTTTTTAAACCATTCATCTCTTTGTTTTTTAAAAGAACATCTGGACTCCTTCCAACTGCTGTGAACATGCCTACACAGGGTTTTATGTGAACATCAGTTTCATTTCTCTGAGATGAATACCCAGGATTGCAAATGCTAGATTGAATGGTAATTGCATGTCTAGTTTTATAAGAAAGCACCAAACGGATTTCCAGATAAAATGCAAAATGCTGTACCATTTTACATTCCCATTAGCAATCCAAGGGTGATTCACGTTCTCTGCATCTTTGCCACAATTTGGTGTCATTACTATTTTTTATTTTAACCATTCTAAAAAGTGTGTAGTGATGTCTTACTTTGGTTTTAATTTGCATTTCCCTGATGGCTAATGATGTTGAACATCTCTTCATGTGCGTATGTGCCATCTGTATATCCTCTTGGTTTAAACGTCTGTTCATGACTTTCGTTTAAATGTCTGTTCATGTCTTTTGTTCACTTGTATAGGTTGCTTTGCTACTGCTGAGTTTTGAAAGTTCTTTGTATATTCTTGACACAGTTTTTGGTCAAATATGTGGTTTATAAATACTTTGTCCAAGTCTATGGCTTGTCTTTTCATCTGTTTTGCACTGGCCTTCACAAAGCCCATTTTTCACTTTTGATGGGTTTTGATTGGTTAATGTGTATTTTTATAGATGATGTGTTTGGTTTCAAGTCAGACTCTTTGCCTAGTCCTAGACCCCAAATATTTTTCCATATTATTATTCTAAAAACTTTATTTTTTGTATCAATAATCCAATTTGAGTTAAATTTTATTTAAGTATGAGGTTTATGACAATTTTCATTTTTTTGGACTATGGAAGCTCAGTTATTCCAGTACCATTTGTTGAAAAGGTTATATATTCTCTATTGAATTGTGTTTGCATCTTTGTAGAAAAAAAAGCCATTAAGGATATTTGTGTGGGTCCATCTCTGGACACTCTATTTTGTCCAATTCATCAAAATGTCTCTCCACCAATATCCCATTGCATTGTCTTCATTACTGTACTTACATAGTAATCTATAATATTGCATAGAGTAATTCTTCCTATTTTATTCTTTTTTGTACAGAATTTGTAAGGTATTCTAGGTCCATGCTATTCAATATAAATTTTAGAATGTGTGTCTGTTTTCAAAAATGCAGATTCTTGCTAAGATTTTGATAGAAAATGCATACAATCTGTGAATCAATTTGGAGGGAATTTATATTTTTACTATGTTGATTCTCCCAATTCATGAACATATATCTTTCCACTTATTTAGGCCTTTGATTTTTCATAAGCAATTGTTAATTCTCAACATAGAAATTCTGTAGATATGTTTTTGTCAATGAATACCCTAAAAATGTATTTTCTGGTCAGGCGCGGTGGCTCACGCCTGTAATCCCACCACTTTGGCAGGTGAACAACTTGCAGTCAGGAGTTCGAGACCACACTGACCAACATGGAGGAATCCCATCTCTACTAAAAATACAAAATTAGCTGGGCATGGTGGCATATGCATGTAATCCAGCTACTCAGGAGGCTAAGGCAGGAGAATAGCTTGAACTAGGGAGGCAGAGATTGCCGTGAGCCAAGATTGTGCCATTGCACTCTAGCCTGGGCAACAAGAGCAAAATTCCATCTCAAAAAAAAAAATGTATTTTCTTGGATAAATTAAAAGTTAAGTAGTATTGTGTTTTTAATTTTGGATTCTTCATGTTTTTCATTGGTATATAGAAATGTAAATAATGTTTATCTTTATTCTACAACATTTCTGAACTCATTTGTTAGTTCTAGAAGTACTTTTGCAGATTCCTTGGAATTTCTTAATTATGCAATCATACCACCTGCAATAGGGGCTGTTTTATTGCTTCCTTTCCAAAGTACCATTTATTTTTTTTCTTTCCTATTGCAATGACTAGAACTTCTAGCACTATGTTAATTAAGAGTAGTGAGTGTATCTGTCCTTTACCTTGTTCCCTATATTAGGGGAAAAGTGTCCAATAACTCACTGTTAAGTATGGTGTTAGCTGTATGGTTTTTTGTAGATGCTCTTTCTAAAAATTGAGGATCTCTCCCTCTGTTCTAAGTTTCCTAAATGTTTTTATTACGCATGAGTGTCAAATATTGTCAAATGCTTTTCTCTACATTACTATATATGATCATACAATTATTCTTTATTGATGTGATGAAATTACATTGATTGATTTTCTAATGTTGCACTGGACTTGTACAAATGGAATAATTCCAATTGATCCTGGTACGTAATTATCTTTGTATGCTGTTGGGTTCTATTTACCAATATTTTGTTGAGGATTTTACTTCCTTTTTTTCACATGAGATATTGATCTATAGTTTTCTTATTTTGCATTATCTTTGGTTGTGGTATCAAGGTAATATTGAACTCTATTTTCTGAAGAGATAGTATAAAATTGGTGTTATATCTTTCTTGAAGTTTGATAGACTTCTCCACTGAAACCAACTAGGGCTGAATATTTCTATACAGGGAGTTTTTAATTTATAAATTCAATTTCTTCCATGATTACAGGACACTTCAGATTGTTTATTTTATCTTCATTGAGTTTTTGGTAGTTTTAACTTCTCAAAGAATTGGTCTGTTTCTTATAATTTTTTGAATTCACAGTACAAAGTTTTTAATAGTATTTATTTAATTTTTAATAGCTATAGTATCTTAAGTGATATATCTTATTTCATTATTGGTATTAGTGATTTGTATCTTCTTTTTACTTATATCAGTCTTGCTAGATTCTTATCAATTATACTGATTTTTTTGAAGAACCATCTTTTTTCACTTATATTTTCTCTTGCTCTTTTGAATCTCATGGATTTTTGTATTATTATTTCTTTCTTTAGCTAGCTTTGGGTATTTTTTTCTCTTTTTTTAGTTTCACTGTAAACATTTAGTGTAATAAATATACCCCCAGCACTGCTTTAGCTTCATCTCATATATTTTGATATATAGCAACTTGCTTTTCTTGTAGTTCTACACATAGTTAATTTTCTTTTAAGACCCATCATTTATTTAGAACCATGTAGTTTAGTATCTTACATATTTCGGTTTTGTCGTAGTATTTGATTTTTAATTTGATTCTACATTGTCAGAGAATACACTCTGTAAGGTTTCAAATTTTAAATGTATTAAAGTTTTATGGCTGAGGATATTGCCTCTCTTAGAGAATATTCCACAGGTGTGTCATAAGAATATGCATTTGGCTGTCGTTATTTGGAATGTTCTATAAATGTCACATAGATTCTATTGGCTGATTCAGTTCTTGTATATCTTTGCTGATTTTTTTGCCCAGTAGCTCTATCGTTCGCTGAAAAGAAGATGTTTAAGGTTTCCATCTATCATGAGTGATTTGTTATTTATTTCAGCGATAACAATTTTGCTGCATATATTTTGAGGCCCTAATATGTGAGGTGTACACATTTAAGGTCATTACATCTTCCTGGTAGACTGATCTTTGATATTTTAATCATTATATAGTCTTTTTTTGTCTCACAATTTTCTTTGCTCTGAAGTCTACTTTATCAGATGTTAATATAGCTACTCTTACTTTTTTCATTAATGTTGAATAATATATTTTCCCATCCTTTTACTGTCAACCTACTTATCTTGTTATATTTAAGCAAAACTAGAGCTTCTTGTTAAAAGCATGTGGTTGAATAGTTGGGTCATTAATTAAAAAAAAATCTGCTTTGCTGGTCTCTTTAGATTCCTGTATTTAAACCACTTACATTTAAGAAGAGTATTGATATGTTAGAGCTTATTAAGCCATTTTATTATTTGTTTTCTGCTTATTTTCTCTGGTACTCATTTCTCTGTTTCTCTTTTTTTATCTTCCTGTGGATTACTTGAACATTTTTTAGAGTTTTACCTTATAGATAGTACTTTTAAGTGTATTATTTTTTATGTTTTTCACAGTGTTTGCTGTGGGATATAAGGGTATATGTGTATAATCTTATTATACCCTCCAGATATCAACATTTTGCCTCTTTGAGTGCACTGTGGAAACAGTTCTATTAATATCCCCTTACCTTCCCTACTATTAATATTAAATATCACTGTCTTGATATCAAATGGCACACTAATTTGTGATTCAATTACCAAATATAATTTCTAAAACTCACGAGGTGAATAATCAGTTGTATGAACCTGTATTTTCACTTTTCATTTTTCTTTCTTCTTTCTTACTTCCCAAATATTTTTTCTGCTATAGTTTTCTTTATGTCTGAAGAACTTCCTTTAGTAAATATTTAATGATTTGTTTGCTAGTGGCAAATTATTTTAGTTTTTCTTCATCTAAGAATATCTTTATTTCTCTTTCATTTCTGAAGGGAGAAATCATAGTTATTTATAATCACTAGAAACATATAAGATATTGTTCAATAGATAAACAAAATGAGGTACATCCATCCAGTGGAATACTTAATTCAGCAACAGAAAAGAATTAGCAATCACACCACACAAAGACATGAATGATTGATGAACATATATTACTAGGTGAAGGAAATTGCTCTGAGAAGGCTACAATATATGACCATTTATGTGATATTCTGGAAAAGGCAAAACTGCAAAAATGGAAAACAGACCACGAGCTGTCAAAATTTGGGGGATGGAGATTGAATAGGTAAAGACAAGGATATTTTTATAGAAGGAAACCTACAAACTATAATTTTAATATGGCGCATAAATGACACTGTGCATTTATGAAATGTATTTATGAAACCCATAGAACTTGATTACACAAATAGTGATTCTTAATATTTGTACTTAAAAAAATATGAAGTTGGGAGATCATAGCGTGGAACTCAGACTATGACAAAAGAATCTAACTATAAGTATGTGAGAGAATTTCACTGAAGGAAGTAAGAGTGAAAGGAACTGAGGTTCTTAGGTAGGTTCTTAGGTAATTTTGGAAATCAATTGAGTTTAGAAGAATTAAGACAAAACAAGCTGTACATATGTACTTTAGTTAATAAAGTGGTCTTCTGTGGGAATAAGGGTTAACAATTCTGAAACTAGTATTTTGGAATTGGACAATTAAGTAAATAGATTGTGAATAGTGGGAGCCAGACTTCTACCTGCGGAGTGGGAATATAATAATGAGGAAAACATCAGACAAATGTCTATTGATGGGCATTGCACAAAACACCCAATCAGTACTCCTCAAAACTGTCAAGGTCATCAAAACAGTAAAAGTCTGAGAACCTATCCTAGATAAGCAGAGCCTAAGGAGACACGGCAACTAAAGAAAATGTTGTGTCCTGGATGGAATCTTGAAACAGAAAAAAGACATAAGGTAAAAACTAAATAAATCTGAATTAAGTTTGCACTTGAGTATCAAAATCGGTTTGTTATTTTTAATAAATGTATTATACCATATAAATATAAAGTTTTTAATAATCAGGGATACTGAATGTAAAGTACATTGAAAACTTCTCTATTATCTTCAATTTTTTTCGGCAAATTTAAAGCTTTTCTAAAACAAATTTATTATTTAAAATGGAGGAATGTCAATAAAACTGTAAAAATCTCACCTGGTAGAAACAAACTTCTCTGTTTAGTTAAGGCAAATCAAACTCCACTCTGCATTACCCAGACAATATGACTCCAGTCTTCTAGTAATAGCATTTAGAATCATAAGACAGTGTAAAATACAATACAATAAAGGTAGGCTCACATTTAGTCTAGTTAGCTTCTCTGCAAAACATGCAGATATCAAATGAAGACAACAGGATTTAAACACATATAAAAGTTTCAACATAGTCTGCATGCTCAAGAAAGCCCTAGAATATCTGATATATTGCTTAAGCTGCTGTGATCCAACAAGTCTAAGTAATACATTATAGAATTCAATATCTGTTTTCCTTGCCGATGTCTTCCAAAGACATTGCTGCTTGGAAGAAACCACGGATCATGAAAAATGTTCAGTAACTTAATAACCTGCTGCTTTGATAGCTCTCTCTGTCTTACTCATCTAGAATTTTGGACCCATCCAGATAACAGATTTGTTATGAAATTGAATGAAATATTATAACAGAAGTTAAACATGTTTTAAGGATTTTGACAGTTATTCCAAATTAAACTTAAAGTTTGTACTAAACTATACCCTCACTCATCTGGCATGAAATGCCCATTTCCGAATAGCATTATCAATAAATGTTATCTGTTTTAAAATCTGTACTGACTTATTCAAGTTAAAATATTATGTGATACATTTCACTTGCATATATTCAATTATTACTGAGATTGAATATTTTCCATATTTTATTTGTGTTACATATTTATTTTTTCATGAATTCCTATTCATGCCCTTTGACATTTTTTCTATGTTTATTTTTTCTTATTGATTTGTTAGAGTTCTTCATATATATAAAACCCTTATAACCCACTTGATTCATATTTGTTCTTAATCTGTTTCAGACATTTTAATTCTGTTTTACCTATTTGGAATTTCTATGCCGATAAGCATCTACCTTGATTCTTAAAATTGTATAGCATATTTCAACATTTGCATTGGAAGTATTTTGTTCAAAGTTGAAGCAAATGATAGCCAAAAGTCATTAACAAAATTATGCTACACTCTTAAGAGCTTCTGAAGCCCAAACATCAGCAAATTAAAGCCTTCTTTTTTTATATGCTTCACTTAAGGCTAAATTACTCCACCAAAGCCATCAGTTACATTTCAACACAATGATTCCAAAAATAGTTCACTTGCATGTTGAATACATTATAGAGCTGTAAAATCCAGTATCACCATCTTGTAAATTTCAAACATAACATGGTATTACATAAAATTATTTTACCTCAGGTCAAGTATTATTTCTAGAGTCCATCTAGGCTCAAGACCGTATTTAGGTTGCATGTAAAGACAGTATAAAGAGAAGGTGGAACACTCAGAGAATTGTCTCAGTGGATTTCATCTGAGGCATATTAAACACTAAACAAAATGCATGCTGAATGATAATCTCATCATTTACTCTGAGATTTAGTCTTTGGCAGAAATTATAAAAGCTAAATAAAAGCAACTTATAGCTCAATACCTAACTGAAAATCCTGTGTCAAACATTATTCAGGTACAGATGGATGAAGCTGAGCTGTAACAATCAACTGTGAAGGTGTTCTTGGTTGACAACAGCAGGATGTTTATAAGCTTCACAATTAAAATATCTGATATTCTATTTCCTGAATATTCTTGAATTGCAAAGTAAAGAAAACAATTGGCTACTGTAACTGCTAAATAGGAATTATCATGTTTAGATGCACCACCAGAGAGTGTCAGAAATAAACTCCATAATTCTCCCACTTGCTTATTATTGTTTGTTTGTTCTTGTTGTTCAACAGATGTTAACCATATTAGCAAAGGTTATTGTTTAATCTTAGTGTTTTTGACTCTTTCTGTTACTGTTCATGCAGTAAAAATCAATATGGAGTTCAAATTTCACTTTTGGCCCTTGCTTTAGCAAGAGATTTATTTTCTCTGAGTCCCAAGTATAAGAAAAATACAAATATATATGGTTACTCTTAAGATTAAATGAAATAACATACAGTAAGTCCTTAGAATACAGGTTGGTATATATATGCTGGGTGCCCCAAAATGTTGACATCTGGTTGAATTCTCATTTTGTGGATATTATTTTCTTTTTAGGTAAGAGAAATTGAAATTTATTTATTTATTTTCAAAGCAAAACATTATTGACCCATTCCAAACCCATTTTCTGCTGCCAAATAGAGCTCAGGTAATTCAGAATTTCTAAATAGGTCTCCATAACTCTTCAGTAGAATGCCTTTTTTTTTTTTTTTTTTTTTTTTTTTTTTTACTTTTAGTCTGCTGGCCTGCAATAATTTAAAGAAAATCAAAATGAGAAAAAATACTATGATAAATATTCTTAAGTTCAACTGATATTTTTAAAAGTCTGATTCATTATCAATTATCACTTCATTAAAAATAACAAAATCCATTATAATGGAGTAGAACCAGGACTAGTGTTTTCTGGAGAATAGGCGTAGCCCCCATTTCCAGTCTAATCTGGATTTTTTAAAATATACAACTTTAACAGAAGCAAAGGATAGAATAAGGAGCAGAGATAAAAAATATTTGACCTATCTTGTTGACAACAAAAGATACATCATAAGGTTTGAGGGTCAGATGCCTTAGAAATTATCTGCCTGCCACTAGAATGAACATGGGCCCTCAACCTGCAAGGCAGTTTAGTCTTACTACCTCCAGTTTTTTCCTATCAACTACTATTGGAAGCACTCAAGTATGGAGGATTACTGGACTGTTGGTACAGCTCTGCTCTTTAATTAAGGTCTGCCTTCCATGTGCTTTTTTGAGAGCTGATGACTAGGCTAAGCAGTTGCTGTCCATGGTCCATTAGAGCTCGAAATGCTCTAATTATTGACTTAGCTCAGGCACAGGCTACGAAAGGAAATACGTAGACTTGGGCTGATGATTTATTGATTGCTTTTAGGGAATTTAAATTGTTGTTTTCATTTCGACAATTAAATGAGTTCCAGAGGTTGAATCAAGAATATATAATTTTGAGCCAAGACCAAATACCCATCTAGTCGATAGGAGATACAATTGAGTGTAAAAACAGGCACCCTCCCAACCTTGTGGAGCTTATACTTCTATTGTCAAGAAACATGAAAATAAAATAAGTGAAAAAGAAAACTAAAGCTCTGGTAAGCCCCTCAAAATAGCAGCATATCATGTCATGAAACTTTGTAATCAAAGATTTCCCTCATCATGGAATACAGAGAAGATTCCCTTGAGGAGGGGATATTTGAGCTGGAATTTGAAGGATAAACACAAGTTTATTGGGTGAGGTGGAAAATACAGGGAAAGGTGTTACATGCAGAGAGAGAATATTGTGTAAAAGGCCTTTGATACAGAAGGGAGCCTAACACTTTATAATGTACTAAAAGGAGTCCCACTGTGCCTGGAGTTGGGGTGGATTACGAGAGTGGGTGATGGTTATGATGTGAGGAGAGAGGATTGGGGTCAAACTGTTGCTCATCAGTCATTCATCCATTTTCTCATTCACTCAATGAATATATATGTGCGTGTGTGTGTGTGTGTAAATTTATAAATTTTCCTTTTCTAAATGATTTCTTTTTTAAATTGACAGATGAAGTTATATGCATTTGTTCTGTACATGATGCTTTGAAGTATATACAAATTGTGGAATGGTTAAATCTAGCTAATTAACAACTGCATTACTAGACATAGTTATCATTTTTGTGGTAAGAATACTTAACATCCACTTTCTGCACTCTTCAAGATCAAGGAATATATATTGAGCACGAATTGGTGTTAGTTACTTTGGAATGTTGGGATTGGACCAGTGAATGTAACTTACGGTTTTTTTTTTTTTTTTTTGAGCAAAGCAATGTCAGGTAGTGTTAAGTACTATGCAGAGAGTTCAAATGGACTGAAATGATGGATACAGCAGGTTTTCCGGCTGAAATTGACTTGTAAGGAAAAAAAGGTTTTCTGAAGTGATATATAAATGGGGAAAAAAAAGGAGATATTCATGTTGAGCAAAAGGGGAAGAGCATTACATGTAGAGAAACAGCTTGTGCATAAACTTAGGAAAGTAACAAGCTTACATTGCAAAGAACAGAAAAAAAGACCAATGTGGCTGAATCTTAATGGGAAAGAAAGTGTACCTTTTATTTTTCATTCCAATTATTTGTTAACTGTTACAGCCAGTTTCAGGAACCTTAAAGACTTCAATATCCTTAAGGCTTGCAAATTTGCTTTACTACTGCTACTACAACTACTACTACTACTACTGCTACTACTACTATTATTATTATCCTTGTTTTAGAGCCCTGGGATATGGCTTTATTACAGCCAGCTTTTTAAAAATAAAAGTTCCTGTAGAAATACATTTTCTATACAGTTCAATTTTTTTTAAATACTTTAAGTTCTGGGATACATGTGCAGAACGTGCAGGTTTGTTACATAGGTATACACGCATCATGGTGGTTTGCTGCACCCATCAACCTGTCATCTATATTAGGTATTTTTCTTAATGATATCCCTCTGCTAGCCTCCCATCTCACAACAGGCCCTGGTGTGTGACGTTCCCCTCCCTGTGTCCATGTGTTCTCATTGTTCAGCTCCCACTTATGAGTAAGAACATGCGGTGTTTGGTTTTCTGTTCCTGTGTTAGTTTGCTGAGAATGATGGTTTCTAGTTTCATCCATGTCCTTGCAAAGGACATGAATGTATCCTTTTTTATGGCTGCATAGTATTCCATGGTGTATATGTGCCACATTTTCTTTAGCCAGTCTATCATTGATGGGCATTTGGGTTGGTTCTGCTTTGCTACTGTAAATAGTTCTGGAATAAACATACGTGTGCATGTATCTGTATAGTAGAACAATTTATAATCCTTTGGGTGTATACCCAGTAATGGGATTGCTGGATAAAATGGTATTTCTGGTTCTAGATCCCACACTGTCTTTGACAATGGTTGAACTAATTTACACTCCCACCAACAGTGAAAAAGCGTTCCTGTTTCTCCACATCCTCTCCAGCATCTGTTGTTTCCTGACTTTTTAATGATTGCCATTCTAACTGTTGTGAGATGGTATCTCACTGTGATTTTAATTTGCATTTCTCTAATGACCAGTGATGATGATCTTTTTTTCATATGTCTGTTTGCCACATAAATGTCTTCTTTTGAGATGTGTCTGTTGATATCCTTTGCCCACTTTTTGATTTTTTTTTTCTTATAACTTTAAGTTCCTTGTAGATTCTGGATATTAGCCCTTTGTCAGGTGGATAGATTGCAAACATTTTCTCCCATTCTGTAGGTTGCCTCTTCACTCTGATGATAGTTTCTTTTGCTGTATAGAAGCTCTTTAGTTTAATTAGATCCCATTTGTCTATTCTGGCTTTTGTTGCTATTGCTTTTGGTGTTTTAGTCATGGAGTATTTGCCCATTCCTATGTCCTGAATGGTATTGCCTAGGTTTTCCTCTAGGGTTTTTACGCTTTTACGTCTTACATTTAAGTCTTTGATCCATCTTGAGTTACCTTTTGTGTAAGGCGTAAGTCAGTGGTCCAGTTTCAGTTTCCTGCATATGGCTAGCCAGTTTTCCTAACACCATTTATTAATTAGGGAATCCTTTCCCCATTGATTGTTTTTGTCAGGTTTGTCAAAGATCAGATGGTTGTAGATGTGTGGCGTTATTTCTGAGGCCTCTGTTCTGTGCCATTTTTCTATACATCTGTTTTGGTATCAGTACCATGCTGTTTTTGGTTACTGTAGCCTTGTAGTGTAGTTTGAAGTCAGGTAGCATGATCCCTCTAGCTTTGTTCTTTTTGCTTAGGATTGTCTTGGCTATATGGGCTCTTTTTTGGTTCCATATGAAATTTAAAGTAGGTTTTTTCTAATTCTGTGAAGAAAGTCAATGGTAGCTTGATGGGGATAGCAATGAATCTATAAGTTACTTTGGGCAGTATGACAATTTTCATGATACTGATTCTTCCTATTTATGGGCATGGAATGTTTTTCAATTTGTTTGTGTCCTCTCTTATTTCCTTGAGGAGTGAATTGTAGTTCTCCTTGAAGAGGTTCTTCACATCCCTTGTAAGTTGTATTCCTAGGTATTTTATTCTCTTTGGAGCAATTGTGAATGGGAGTTCACTCATGATTTGGCCCTCTGTTATTGGTGTGTAGGAGTGCTTGTAAGTTTTACACATTGATTTTGTATCCTGAGACTTTGCTGAAGTTGCTTATCAGCTTAAGGAGATTTTGGGCTGAGATGATGGGGTTTTTTAAATATACAATCATGTAATCTTCAGAGACAATTTGACTTCCTTTCTTCCTATTTGTATACCTTTATTTTTTTCTCTTGCCTGATTGCCCTGGCCAGAACTTCCAATACTATATTGAATAGGAGTGGTGAGAGAGGGCATCCTTGTCTTGTGCTGGTTTTCAAAGGGAATGCTTCCAGCTTTTGCCCATTCAGTATGATTTTGGCTGTGGGTTTATCATAAATAGCTCTTATTATTTTGAGATATGTTCCATCAATACCTAGTTCATTGAGAATTTTTAGCATGAATGTGGTGTTGAATTTTATTGAAGGCCTTTTCTGCATCTGTTGAGATAATCATGTGGTTTTTGTCATTGTTTCTTTTTATGTGATGGATTCCGTTTATTGATTTGCATATATTGAACAAGGTGAACAAGGCTTGCATCCCAGGGGTGAAGCCGACTTGACTGTGGTGGATAAGCTTTATGATCTGCTGCTGGATTCGGTTTGCCAGTATTTTATTGAGGATTTTCATGAGGGATGTCAACCTGAACTTTTGTGTGTGTGTCTCTGCCAAGTTTTGGTAGCAGGATGATGCTGGCCTCATAAAATGAGTTGGGGAAGAGTGCCCCTTTTTTCTATTGTTTGGCATTTCAAACTTTAATTGTCCAAAACAGAATTTTGATCATTAGTCTCTTCAAACATTTATCTCCCATTGTTTGCACGTTAGTGAAGTGCACATGCCATAGTCAAAGACAAATATTTGGGACCATCCGGACCATGCTTGGTTCCTCCTGATGTATTAGCATGGCTTATTAAATATCTATCAACTTGAGATCAGTTCTACTTGTGTTCATCTAAACTATAATCTAAATGCTCATCATTTTCTACCTGAACTAATTTAACATCCTTATAATTAATCTTTTTTTTTGGTGGGGGGGCTTGCCCTATAGGACTATTTTATATCCAAAAGATAGGCCAATGTTTTAAAAGTAAAATTTGATGATCTACTACTCTATTCTCTGTTCCCACCTTTACTCCTAACATCGACACACACTCTTCAGTGGCTTAACATCACTCTGAAAATATAACTAAGTTCCTGGCCCCACTCCATACATCTCCCTGTGATCCAGCTCTTCCCTGCCTCTCCAGTCCTGAATCTACAAGGAAAAAAAATCTTAAAAACACTGTTATAGATTCACCCCTAGAAACACCAGACATTCAGGTAACTCAATTCTTCCACATACCCACTAATCTAATCAAGCTCTGAATATATTCTAGTCTATATACTTCTCACACCTCTTCTCAATTCCAGAAAATCTTCTATAATGTCAAGTGTAATTTAAAGACCATGAGCAGCAAAATATCCTATTTTTTTCAACCTCTTCTCTCAAAGCTTTCCTTAATTCATTGTACTATAAAATAAAACAAGCTAGCCAATGAATCTGCTTACCTAAACATGTTTCTGCAGAAATTTTTATTTTAAAAAGCTGGTAATAGTAAAGCCATTTATGAGCCTTAAGTATATTGAAGTTAAGGTCCCTGAAAATGGCTATAACAAATTAAAAACATAATTATAATAAAAATTAAAAGCCTGGCTTCTCCCTGAGGACAGTGTTTTCCCTGCAGCCCTCTAGGGCAGTATAAGGTACTGTGGTGATTTTTAGGCTGGGAGGTGTAGTAGAAATGCTTTTGTTCCTCTTTGCCATTTTTATAAAATTCTACAATTTGTCTCCTAAAAATATAGCTTTGAATCTCATTTCCATGTATTATATCACCTACTACTCTTCATTTGCTGTTGTCATCTTCAGATCCCAGGTATTCAACCACATGTTTTCCAAGGCATCTGTTCCCAGCTCCATATCACTCTCTCCACACTACTTCAGTCTTAATTCTGGTGATTTCAGTATACATGTACATAATCATACATAACTCCCAGGCCCTTTGTTTCATTAATTTACCTTCCAGTGATCTTCCCCTGCTTTCTGCCTTACCTACACACTCACATGATCTTGCCCTGGCACTTATTATTAACAATAAATGTAACCCTGAACAATTACATTGCCTGCATTTCACTTTTTGATCACCATTACTGTCTATCCTTTCAACTCACTTTCTCTATTACTCCACTCCTCCAAACTATGAATTATACTAATTTTTTTTCCTGTCACTGAGATATTTGATATCTTCCCCCTGCTCCTAAACAAACCTAAATATTATGGTCAATTATTATAATCTTTTTTGAACACATATACTCTCTGGCTTATCTCTAGCTTTGTTGTAGTCACCTAATAAAATCAAAACCTGTTTAATCCAACTTTATAACTTCTCTGCACTTGAAATTTGTACAACATAAAATGAAAGGAGAAAAATGCCCAATTAATTGATTACTTCATTATAAATTAATAATTATAGACCTAAATTGGGCGTTAGTGATTCCTGCCAGTTGCGTCACAATTCCCTACGTGCATTTACTCTTATGTCATTTAAGATGACAGTTTCACAGCTTCTTAGCTCTCCTCAAACCTTCAACATCACCCATTTCATTTTCATTCCCAGATAAATTCTACTTCATGAAGAATTATTAAAGTACAAGTATACCCCAGAGACGTGCCAGGTTCAGTTCTAGGCCATATTTTTTTTTTCATATTCTACCTATAATCCATTAGTAAATGTTTGCCTCTATCTTCAAGTGTCCAAAATCTGACCATTTCTTATTCATGTCCACTGTTATAAGTCCGGTCCTACCTGTAATTGTATTTTAGCTAGATTATAGCAATTATCACCTAACCGGTTTCTATGCACACATTCTTATCCCCAACACTCCACTTAAACCTTGCAAACACATACACTCTAATTTCAACAAAACAGAAAAAGAGGTACTTTATACCAGTCAGTTCATGTCAGTCCTCTGTTCAAATTCCTCTAATGACATCTAATTTCAATTCTTGTAAAAGACAATTCTTTTACAATGGCCTACAAGACCATACATGATCTGTATTTTTATAAAAATCCAAATAATCTGGCCATGAAGTCTTTGTACCATTTTTTCCTTACGAACTTCACCCCAGCTACGTGATTTTCTCTAACAGACGTGCTTCTTCATCCTAAGTGCCTTTCTCCTGACTGATCCCTTTGCCTAGAATTCTCTTCTTTCCAGTTTACATTTGGATAACTCCCCTATCTTCCCCAAGTGCTCTAATGTCACCTTACCAATTAACTCTACCATGA
This sequence comes from Symphalangus syndactylus, assembly GCF_028878055.3. Classification (NCBI taxonomy): domain Eukaryota; kingdom Metazoa; phylum Chordata; class Mammalia; order Primates; family Hylobatidae; genus Symphalangus; species Symphalangus syndactylus. Next base: position 81,401,575 of record NC_072424.2, read on the forward strand.
CCATCCTATGTAAAATCGCAAACTCTTCACACATACCTACCCCTTACTGTCTTCTTGCTTTTTTCCTAAATAAACATTTTATTTTAGAATAGTTACTGATTTTCAGAAAAGTTGGGAGTATAGCACAGAGATTTCCTGTACCCTGCATACCCACTTTCCCCTATTATTACCATGTTACATTAGTATGGTACGTTTGGTAAAATTAATGAACAAATATTCATACATTATTGTGAAGTAAGTTCTAAAGTCTATAACTCAGATTTCCTTAGTTTTAACTAATGTCGTTTTTTCTGTTCGGGACCAATTCTATATTCCACATTACATTTAATTGTCATGTCCCTTTAAGTTCCTCTAGGCTGTGACAGTTGCTCAGACTGTGTTTTTGATGACTTTGACAGCTTTACATGACCAGAATAAATGTGGCCATATACTTGGTATAATGTCTCTCAGTTGGGATACGTCTGATTTTTATTCACGATTAGGCTAGGCTTATGTGTTTTTAGGGAAAGACCACAGAAGTAAAGTGCCATTGTAATTACATCATATCAAAGATACATATTATCAACATGACATTGCTGTTGATGTTAACCTTGTTGACCTGGCTGAGACAATGTTTGTCAGATTTCTCTACTTCAAAATTTCCTCCTTTTCACTTTGTACTCTTCGAGAGGAAATCACTGTCTGCAACACACAGTTAAGGTGTGAGGATTTATGTTCTACCTTCTTTAGGGTGGAGTATCTACATAAAATATTTGGAATTCTTCTCCACAGGAGATCTATTCTCCCTCCTCAATTTATATCTTTATATATGAAATGTTTTCATCAGTATATAGTGTTGTGTATGAACACTTATGTTATGCTTTGGTTTATATTCCAATTCTACTGAATTTATTTTGTTGTCAAGTTGATACAACTTTGGGCATTGGGAACTCTCAGTTGGCTTTCATGTCCCTTTGATATATCTTCATCATAGTGTGTGTGTGTGTGTGTGTAGTTGTTTGTCAGTTTGTTTTTATCATTTTCTTACTTTTTAGCACTAAAAATACACATGGCTCATCTTGTGTATTTCCCAGCCTAGTCTTAGAATCATTCATCTCTTCAAGGAGCCCTGGTTTCTATTAATGCATAATGGTTTTAGAAACCAAGATCTAGGGGATAGATGCACTCATTGTTACTGCAATATTGCTGCTTCTAAGCTCTCTCAGCCTACAAAATGAGAAAATATATTTATGTATGCTAACCCATGTATCTACATACGACTATATATATGTATTTCTATATGTGGCCATATGTATTTATACTAATGGCTGAACTAATCCTGAGTTCATACTGATGTCTCCAATTCTAATCCATTACCATAAACCCAGATAATTCTGGGTTTCTTCTCTTGCTTGTTTGTAAACTCCTGCTCCAACAGTGAGAAACATAGTTTGCACCATTTGCCAAACTTTTACTTAATTTTTCAATTTCAGTACACATTCATAGCAGCATTACAGATATTAACCCATACACCCAAGGGAAACAACTTTATCAGTTGGAGTACAGTACTAGGTTCAGTTTCTTTTGCAAATATTCTTACATATCCCACTCATTTCTAGTTACTTGGTACAGTACCATTTTCTCTACCCACTCAGTGATATGGTTTTATATGATTGTGATACAGTTAGTTTACTTTTTATCACATTTTGCATTCCATCCTGAGATCCCTTGATCTCCTAATGGATTTGTTGAATTTGTATACATCATAGTTCAGTCCTACTTCTGTGAAGTTGTATAGAATTTCATAAGTGAATAGGGGCATTTATCCACAATTACAGCACCATACAGCACCATCATAGAATATTCATGTGTTTCATCTGTTTAATGGTCCCTTTCATCCAAAGACTTTGAAAAACACTGATCTTTTTGATATCTCTATAATTTTGCCTTCCCTAGATTTCACATAATTAGGATTATATAATTTGCAGTCTTTTCAGACTGGCTGCTTCTACTTAGCAACATGCACTTAAGACTCATTTATGTCTTTGTGGGCTTGACAGTCATGTTTTTCTATAACTGGATAATATTCCATTGTGTGACTATACCAGAATTTGTTTATCAATTCACCTTGCTTGCTTTCAGTTTTTGGCAATAATAAATAACAGTGCTATAAATATTTGGGTACATATGTTCGTATGGACACTAGTTTTCAAGTCAATTCGTTCAATATCTAGAAGCATGTTTGCTGCGTCATGTGGTTAAATTACATTTAGCTTTGTAAAAAGCTGTTAAACTGTCTTTCAAAGTGATCATACCATTTTTAATTACTGGTATCAATGAATGGTTTTTCCTTTTGTTACATGACCTCACAAGCAATTGGTATTATTAGATTTTCTTATTTTATCCATCCTAAATGTTGTATAGTGATCCCTTGTTTTAATTTGCAATTCCCTAATGACAAATGATATTTTATAGCTTTTCATATGCTTCTTTATCATTTGTTTTATTTTCATATAACATTTAAGACTTTTAATGTACCAACAAATATATAAATTTATTTTTCTCTCATCTGTCTTATGTAGTATAATGGAAATCCCAAGATAATCTTGACTCTATTTTTTTCACTGAAATATCTTAAGTACGTAATTTCCCATAAGTTTCAAATAAACACTTAGCAAATGAATAAATTGAAATTCTGTCTAAGAAAGAGGGATAAATAAAGTATACTAATGGAGAACAGCAGCCAATGACATAGAAGAAAAACAAGAAACATTTGTGTTATTGTGGTTGAGGAGAGAAAAAATCAACAATTGCTTTACTCTTAGGCAAGGTTAATAACAGAAAACCAAAGATGTGTCCATTTGATTTTAAAGCATGTATGTCATCAGCGATAATAACATGAAGTTTCTCAGTAGAGAATTAGGATTAAAGGTATTGTTTATGGAAAAAAAAAGAAGAAAGGGAAGAACAACTAAAACAATTCATTCAAAAAATTTGTTTCTAGGGGAGACTGTGCAGTAATTGGGAATCACAATGGCTCGAGGTAGGATATTGATTAAACATAGCATATACTATGCATGCTTCTAAGCTGATAGGAATATCTAGTGGAATAGAAATTGGTTATGTATGAATTGAATACGTTAGAGGAGCACGTATATAAGAAGGTAAAAATACAAAGCAAAAATGAAAAAGTTTTGCTTTAAGTGTAAGAACACTTCATCTAGCATAAGAGGAGAAAAGAGAAACTAAAAGATTGGGTATAGACAGATATAGGTAGGGTGAAAGATTGTTGCTGGGATATTGGTGGATTTCTTGTCAATATTTACTAATTACTTTATGGAAATGATATCAATTTATAGTGATAATGAAGACAATAATGGTACAGAGGTATATAGGAGACTGAGGAGAGAGGAAATTAACAATGATAACTACTTGTTTTGCAGAACGAGGAACTGTTAACATATGGGAGAAGTGCAGTAAGACTACCCAGTAGAAAGGGGCAGCAGATGAGTCTGGTAACAAAAGTGGCAAGAAGAAGCCCATAGGACAGCCTAAGAAGCTGGCCAGGGACATGGACAGAAACAAAAAGAGGAGCAGAAGAAACTCAAAAAGCTAAAATCAAAGGCTGCAGGAAAGATTCACCTGGCCACAGGTGGGATTAAGAAATCTGGCAAAAAGCAATCTGTTCCTTGTACCTGAGACAAAGGCACCTTTTGATTTCATTCCTGTTTAAACATCTGAATTCTCTGCCATAACATCTATTGCCACCCATAGCTAGAATTAAGTGTTGTCTTGGAGCCTATGGTATATTTAAGAATAAACCTTTGTTTTTAAAAACTCATACAGTGCCTCACTGTCTCTTCATTTCATCTCACTCAGCCATTCCTACCATACTGTGAAGTCAAAGTCAACCCAGCCCAGAGTGTTGCCAGAATATTCTTTTGTCTTTCTTCTACCCCCAAATTATGTATCAACTGGAATTACAACAACTTATTTGAAAAAAAAAATGCCTAATAATATTGAATTTCCTTCTGGAATTTATGCTTATAGACTTCAAGTATTAAAATTCAGCATGTATATTTCTCTCCACAATTGCACAGAGATATAGCCATGGTTTTGTCACAAAATGTGATTTAACCATGTAAGGATATGGTTAAACTATTGGGATCAAGGCAGAGGGGAATAAGTAAATCAAGGCTACATTTTTAAGAAATTGGTATGATGATGTAACAATATGTCTAATCTGTATAAAAATAATAATATGAGAGTTACAATGATTAGTAAAATATAGAAAAATAAATCAATTTGATGTCTTCATAAGGTGGAATAAGTTGCAGACTGGAATTTACAAGAGAAAATCAAGTACTAGAACAAGCAATGATTATCTTTGAGACTTCAGAATGGGAGGAGTTATCAATGTTTCAACCATAGTCACAGACAGTTGATAAGTGGTGGAAAAAAAGATCATTGCAGTGTAGATAGAGGAACTAAGAGAGAAACTGTTGATTTTAAAATTGTCAATAATAATGATAGGATTCAAAGACAGATTAAGAGAGTAAGTCAAGTCCTAAAATGACTTAATAATAATTGAGTGGTCCATGAACAGTTTGGTAATTGTTAGCAGCAGAGAGAGACACAAAGAACCCTTCAAAAAATTAATGAATCCAGGAGCTGCTTTTTTGAAAAGATCAACAAAATTGATAGACCACTAGCAAGACTAATAAAGAAGAAAAGAGAGAAGAATCACATAGATGCAATAAAAAATGATGAAGGGGATATCACCACTGATCCCACAGAAATAACAACTATCATCAGAGAATACTACAAACACCTCTATGCAAATAAACTAGAAAATCTAGAAGAAACGGATAAATTCCTCGACACATACACCCTCCCAAGACTAAACCAGGAAGAAGTTGAATCTCTGAATAGACCAATAACAGGCTCTGAAATTGTGGCAATAATCAACAGCTTACCAACCAAAAAAAGTCTAGGACCAGATGGATTCACAGCCGAATTCTACCAGAGGTACAAGGAGGAGCTGGTACCATTCCTTCTGAAACTATTCCAATCAACAGAAAAAGAGGGAATCCTCCCTAACTCATTTTATGAGGCCAGCATCATCCTGATACCAAAGCCTGGCAGAGACACAACCAAAAAAGAGAATTTTAGACCAATATCCTTTATGAACATTGATGCAAAAATTCTCAATAAAATGCTGGCAAACCGAATCTAGCAGCACATCCAAAAGCTTACCCAACATGATCAAGTGGGCTTCATCCCTGGGATGCAAGGCTGGTTCAACATATGCAAATCAATAAATGTAATCCAGCATATAAACAGAACCAAAGACAAAAACCACATGATTATCTCAATAGATGCAGAAAAGGCCTTTGACAAAATTCAATAAAGTCTAATCAACGAACTTCAAAGGAGACTGAACATTTAAAGGAGGAGGAAGGAGAGCAGCTTTGAAATAATACTAGAAAACGGGGAATATATGAGAGAAATAACAGGTTCAATTCTAGCTGGCTGAAATGTCCAGGACACTAGTCTCTTAGGTGTTCAGGAGGACCAGGATCTTGAGGGCCTTGTCTCTTTGTGGCATGGTTAGGTGCCAGTCTGTGGACAAGATGCTGAGTCACTTGGAGCAGCAGGCTTGGCGCTGACCCTTCTGTCTGACAGGTGGGTGATTGCAGGATTTGGATCAGATGAAAGGTATTAAAAAGATCTCTTATCTTCTCTAGCAAAGTGATGTGAAATTGTAGCTCCATTTGGGGAGTTTCTCTTCATCAAAGAGTATTCGAAAGCAATTGAATAGTTTCAGATGGAAAGGGAAACATGAAAATATTTAATCTGAAGTAAAATGTAAACCACAGTAGCTGATGTGTGGGTGATGTCTGGGGAGTGGAGGTAGAGCAATTGCAAGAAAATTAATGAGGAGGCTCCTGATGAACTCTAAGGAGAAACAGTAGCTATTTCAATCAGTGTGGTACTTTTGGAAAAAAGTGGACAAAGATGGCACATGTATCTGTATGCATATATGCATACATGGATATCTGATTTAATACTGCACACACAGAAAATCGTCCATCTGAGTGGAGGTGTCAGGAGACAATGTAAGTAGAAAGAATGTTATGCCCTGTAAACTGATAGCAGTTGGGGGAAGAAAATCTGTGGACTTTCAACCAACCATTGATTTCGAGGAATTGAGTAAATTTGTCTTAAATCTTAAAAATTTAGGTCCCTCCTAGAGTAAGGAATAAAAATCTAGAGAATATTATATGTCTTTGTGTGTTTTATGTCTATCTATCTAATCACACAAACACAACATACATACTAAATAATAGCTAATATATCAAAAACATTATTGTTTAAGAATAGATTTTATTTTTTATAAGCTCCCCAATGGATTTGGCTTTCATGTTTGAGTGGCAATCATTGTAATAGGCCACATCTTTCCTCTTTTACTCATACTCTTTATGAATTACTCTATAGTATTGAATTTTTCTTTTTATTTTATAATAACATAGATTATAAACTGAGATTTATAAATGTGTCTTATATGTAAATGTGATTTTTATATTAATTCATCTTATTTCACAATATTAGATATAATAACCATGCAAACTGCTAATTAAACCAGATTTGTTTGTAATTCATTTTAAATTGACATATATATATATATCACTGTCATTGAAATAAAAAAAAATAGCATGGCTACTGTTCAACCCCTTTCACAATGCTTACATTGATTAAGTATAAATTCTGCTCTGCACATCATGTAAAGGAAATACACATTTAATTTGTTGATATCTTGGAGATATATCTCATGTGTTATTACTACATTTTTAAAAGGCAACAAAACCCATTCAGTACATTGATTTCCTTTTTGAGATGTATGTATGAGGACTGTTTTCTTCATTTCGATAATAAATTAAATAACCAAAGGCCTCAAGAGAAAGAATAATTTTGAAATTAATAAAGGGAGTTCAATGTAAAAAAAAGAAAATATTAGTACTATTTCCAACCCAAGTATTCCACGGCTCCCATCTGGAAATATGTGCATGGCATAGAAGCCTATTATCATTTGAATTTATAATTACTGTTAAATATGTACATAGAGTGCTATCATGATGGTTGTGGCTTTGTGATCTTAACATACCCCAAAGAGGCAGCATTAAGATTTACTTTCTCTGAATAAAAACTTTTAAGAGAATGGACTTCTTTCCTAGAAATGCAAAGGCAAATATGAGGACAATCTTGATTAACAATGGCAGAAAGCCCATCAGATAAAAGGACTAACCGAAATTGCCAAAGCAACAAAGAAAAAGGGAAACAGTCAGTGTTTTCTCACAGAGATCATTTAACTGGACTATTAAGGTATGTCCTGTATGTACTACACAGATAGAGCATGCACAAAATTTCCATGGAATATGCTTGTAATGAAATACTATGTAGAGGCTAAAATTATATTGTAAAATAAAGACAAAATATTTTAATATAAATCAGTAAGTGAGAAAAATCACATTTCAGGAAAGAATATGCAGTACAATATTTTTTTAAAAGAGAAGGGGATATGCTGTTCCAGTTATCACAATTTATTGCCTCTCAGCTTTCCAGCCAATGTATCATTTCCTTGCCTGTCACAATGGAGCTGGATGTTGTAAACATCACTTCATTGCCAGTTGAGGTGCTGGAGGGATGCTAAGGAAGGAAGATGTTTATTTTGCTGATTCTAGTGCACTTAACTCAGTTTGCCTCTGAGGGACTAACTAGGCAGTTGTCCACAGACACAAAATGGTGCTCACCTTCCAGTAGTTGCAGCCTAGGGGTATTTGCACAGTAGGCTTGGTCCACCAGCTGTGGACTAGCCCTGTTTCAGAGTAACAAAATAAACTTGATTGCCATCTCTTATGCTGGAGCTGTGCCTCCTCCATTGGCATCTAGATCCTATCCTTGGCGGGTGGGGGGATACTGTCAAGTTGGTTCCTTATTCGTTCACTTTCCCCCAACTCTCCGCCTTTTTTCACAGTTCTCTTTTGTTCCCTCTTAGTAGCTAATTGCCTGTAAATAATTAATCCTCATAGTGTGTCTTTCCTGTTCAGATTGCTGTGTGATCTCTCTTTCCTGACTGGACCATGACTGATATACATGTTGGCACACACAAACACACACATAAATAATTGGAAAGTGATGTTTGGGACAATTAATAGTGATTATCATTTCTGGATGCTTATCTTTGAAGTATTCTTTATTTTCTTCTGTATATTTTTTTGTATTGCCTAAATTCTCTACAATCATTCATTATCTTTGAAATCCAAAAATTTACACTAAATTTTAGAAAGCATTAATAAACTCTCCTAAGTTTAGAAAATAAACAGACCCAGAATATTTAAAATAAATTGGGATCTAAATTTGAGAAGGCTTAGCTTGGGAGATTTTTTAATCATTCTTATTTTTATCTTGTATGTTTTAAAAGGTTCAAAATGAAATTAGAAAGAAGCAAACACAATGAAATGTATTCAACTAAAAATGTCAGACATGATATTGCATTTGTTATTATAAACTAATTGCTGTTGCAGACAAGAAAACAAAAAGTGGAATTATTTTTACAAACTTGTTCTAGATCAAAATTGCTCTATTTGGTGGCCTTTAAATGCAAAGTGACAGAATATAAACCGACCCGACAGTATAGTGGATGCATTATCAGCGTGCCTGTTCTCTCTGATTTAATGTCATCAGACACAAGGTGATTTAGAACATTCTTGGTAATAATGGAGAGGCTGAAAGCAGATGTGTGGATATTTTTAATGTTTTTTTTCCTCCCCCAAGGTTTGTTATTTAGTTAAGGCACTACTGTGGAGACAATCAGTATGTTGCAGAATGTAATAAAAATAAATATCAAGAGCAGATTACATTGGTGGGAGAAAACTTCCTCACTTAAAAAAAAAAAAAAAAAAAAAAAACAAGAAACAAAAACTTTTTCTCTATCAGAGTTTCAACAACTTGGAAACTTTTTTATTTTAAGTTCCGGGATACATATGCAGGAGATGCAGGTTTGTTACATACATAAACGTGTGCCACGGTGATTCACTGCACCTATCAACCCGTCATCTAGGTATTAAGCCCAGCATGCATTAGCTATTTATCCTGTTGCATTCCATCTCCCTGTCCTCACAACAGGCCCTGATGTGTGTTGTTCCCCTCCTTGTGCCCACGTATTCTCATTGTTCAGCTCTCACTTACCAGTGAAGATGCACGGTGTTTGGTTTTCTGCTCCTGTGTTAGTTTGCAGGGAATAATTGCCTCCAGCTCCATACATGTCCCTGCAAAGACATGATCTTGTTCCTTTTTATGGCTGCATAGTATTCCATGATGTATGTGTACCACGTTTTCTTTATCCAGTCTATCATTGATGGGCATTTGGGGTGATTCCATGTCTTTACTATTATGAATAGTGCTGCAGTGAACATACACATGCATGTATCTTTATAATAGAATAATTTATATTCCTCTAGGCATATATCTGGTAATGGGATTGCTGGGTCAAATGGTATTTTTGGTTCTAGATCTTTAAGGAATCACTAGACTGTCTTTCACAATGGTTGAACTAATTTACTTTCCCATCAATGTTGTAAAAGTGTTCCTCTTTCTTCACAACCTCACCAGCATCTGTTGTTTCTTAACTTTTTAATAATTGCCATTCTGACTGGTGTGAGATGGTATCTCATTGTAGTTTTGATTTGCATTTCTCTAATGATCAGTGATGTTGAGCTTGTTTTCATATGTTTCTCGGCCACACAAATGCCTTCTTTTAATAAGTGTTTGTCCATGTCCTTGGCAGACTTTTTAGTTTTTTTTTTTTTATATATATAAATTTAAGTTCCTTGTAGGTTCCAGATATAAGACCATTGTCAGATGGATAGATTGTGAATTTTTTTCCGACTCTATAGGTTGCCTGTTCCCTCTGATGATAGTTTCTTTTGTTGTTCACAAGCTCTTTAGTTTAATTAGATCCATTTGTCAATTTTTGTTTTTGTTGCCATTGCTTTTGGGAATTTCGCCATGAAACATTTGCCTGTGCCTATATCCTGAATGGTATTGCCCAGATTTTCTACTAGGGTTTTTGTAGTTCGGGGTTTTACATTTAAGTATTTAACCCTTCTTGAGTTACTTTTTGTATAAGGTGTAAGGAAGGGGTCCAGTTTCAGTTTTCTGCATATGGCTAGTCAGCATTCCCAGTACCATTTATTAAATGGAGAATCCTTTCCCCGTTGCTTTTTTTTTGGTCAGGCTCATTGAATATCAGATGGTTGTAGATGTGTGGTGTTATTTCTGAGGTCTCTGTTCTGCTCCATTGGTCAATATGTCTGTTTTAGTAACAGTGTCATGCTGTTTTGGTTACTGTAGCCTTGCAGTATACTTTGAATTAAGGTAGCATGATGCCTCCAATTTTGTTCTTTTTGCTTAGTATTATCTTGGCTATACTAGTTGTTTTATGGTTCCTTATGAATTTTAAAGTAATTTTTTCTAATTCTGTGAAGAATGTCAATGGTAGTGTGATGGATGTAGCACTGAATCTGTAAATTACTTTGGGCAGTGTGGCCATTTTCATGATATTGATTCTTCCTATACATGAGCATGGAATGTTTTTCCATTTGTTTGCATCCGCTGCTATTTCCCTGAGCAGTGATTTGTAGTTCTCCTTGAAAAGGTCTTTCACTTCCCTTGGTATTTTATTCTATTTGTAGCAATTGTGAATAGCAGTTCATTTATGATTTGTCTCTCTGCTTGCCTACTGTTGGTGTATAGGAACGTTTGTGAGTTTTGCACATTGATTTTGTATCCAGAGATTTTGCTGATGTTGCTTATCAGCTTAAAAAGCTCTTGGGCTGAGATGGTATGGTTTTCTAGATAAAGATCATGTCATCTACAAACAAAGACATTTTGAATACCTTTCTTTCTTTCTCTTGGCTGATTGCCCTGGCCAGAACTTCCAATACTATGTTGAATAGGAGTGGTGAGAGAGGGCATCCTTGTCTTGTGCCGGTTTTCAAGGGAAATGCTTCTAGCTTTTGCTCATTCAGTATGATATTGGCTGTGGTTTTGTCATAAATGGCTCTTGTTATTTTGAGGCATGTTCCTTCAATATCTAGTTTATTATGAGTTTTTAACATAAGGGAATGTTGAATTTTATTGAAGGCCTTTTCCACATCTATTGAGATAATCATGAGGTTTTTGTCTTTAGTTCTGTTTGTGTGATAAATTACATTTATTGATTTGTGAATGTTGAACGAGCCTGACATCCCGGTGATGAGGACGATTTGATCTGGATGAATAAGCTTTTTGATATGCTGCTGGATTCAGTTTGCTAGTATTTTATTGAGAATGTTTGCATTGAGATTTTTCAGGGAATTTGGCTTGAAGATTTTTTTGTTGTATCTCTGCCAAGTTTTGGTATCAGGATGATGCTGGCCTCATAAAATGGGTTATGGAGGAAGCCCTCCATTTCAATTGTTTGGAATAGTTTCAGTAAAATGTGTATCAGCTCCTGTTTGTACCTGTGATAGAATTCAGCTGTAAATCCATTGGTTCTTGGGCTTTTTTGGTTGGTAGGTTATTTATTACTGCCCCAATTTCAGAACTTGTTATTGACCTATTCAGGGATTCAACTTCTTCCTGGTTCAGTCTTGGGAGGGTGTATGTTTCCAAGAATTCCTCTATTTATTCTGGATTTTCTAGTTTGTTTGCATAGAAGTGTTGATAACATTCTCTGATGGTTGTTTGTATTTCTGTTGGGTCAGAGGTGATATCCCCTTTATCATTTTTATTGCCTCTATTTGGGTGGTCTCTTTTCCTTTATTAGTCTAGTTAGCAGTCTATCTATTTTATTAATTTTTTCAAAAAATAAGCTCCTGGAGTCATTGATTTTTTGAGGGATTTTTTGAGTCTGTATTTCTGTCAGTTATGCTTCGAACTTGGTTTATTGTCTTCTGCTAGCTTTAGGTTTTGTTTCCCCTTGGTTCTTCAGATCTAATAGTTGTGGTGTTAGGGTGTCTATTTTTCTAGCTTTTTGATGTGGGCATTTAGTGCTGTAACTTTCCCCCTTAACACTGCTTTAGCTGCATCCCAGAGATTCTGGTAGGTTGTCTCTTTGTTCCCATTGGTTTCAAAGAACTTCTTGATTCCTGCCTTAATTTCGTTATTGACCCAGGAGTCACTCAGGAGCAGGTTGTTCAATTTTCATGTAGTTGTGCGGTTTTGAGTGAATTGCTTAATCTTGAATTCTAATTTGATTGTGCTGTGGTCTGGAGACTGTTATGATTTCAGTCCTTTTGCATTTGCTGCAGAGTGTTTTACTTCTAATTATGTAATTGATTTTTTGAGGAAGTGCCATGTGGCACTGAGAAGAATGTATATTCTGTTTTGGGGTGGAGAATTGTATGGATATCTATCAGGTCCACTTGATCCAGAGCTGAATTCAAGTCCTGAATATTCTTTTTAATACTGTCTTGATGATCTGTCTAATGTTAACAGTGGGGTGTTAAAGTCTCCCACTATTATTTCGTGGGAGTCTAAGTCTCTTTGGAGGTTACTAAGAGCTTGTTTTATGAATCTGGATGCTCCTATATTGGGTGCATATATAATTAGAATAGTTAGCTTTTCTTGTTGACTTGATCCCTTTACCATTATCTTTATCTTATTTGAACTTTGTTGGTTTAAATTCTATTTTGTCACAAACTAGGAATGCAATCCTTGCTTTTCTCTGCTTTCCATTTGCTTGGTAAATTTTACTCTATCCCTTTATTTGAGCCTATGTGTGTTTTTGCACATGAGATGGGTCTCTTGAATGCAGGACACCAATGAGTCTTGACTCTTTATCCAGCCTGTCATTTTGTCTTTTAATTGGGATATTTAACTTACTTACATTTAAGGTTAATATTCTTATGTGTGAATTTGGTTCCATCATCATGATGCGAGCTGGTTATTTTGCAGACTTATTGCTGTATTAGCTTTATAATATCATTGGTCTTTGTACTTCAGTGTGTTTTTGCAGTGGCTGGAACTGGTTTTTCCTTTCCATAACTAGTGTTTCTTTCAGGAGCTGTCGCAAGGCAGACCTGGTGTGACAAATTCCTTCTGCATTTGCTTGTCTGAAAATGATTTTATTTCTCCTTCACTTATGAAGCTTACTGTGGCTGGATATGAACTTCTTGGTTGGAAATTCTTTCCTTTAAGAATGCTGAATATTGGCCCCAATCTTTTATCGTGTTTCTGCTGAGAGTTCTGCTGTTAGTCTGATGGGCTTCCTTTTGTAGATGATCTGCCCTTTCTCTCTGGCTGCTACTTGTCAATTTCTGACATAAAATATAATGGACAAGACACCAGAAGAGTGGTTGACTCAAATTTTAATTTTCATTAAGATGTTTAAATCTTGTAAATTTGTTGGAGTTCACTGTAGATTCTGGATATTAGCCCTTTGTCAGATGAGTAGATTGCAAAAATCTCCCATTCTGTAGGTTGCCTGTTCACTCTGATGGTAGTTTCTTTTGCTGTGCAGAGGCCCTTTAGTCTACAATGAACTCCAACAAATTTACAAGAAAAAAACAACCCCATCAAAAAGTGGGCAAAGGACATGAACAGACACTTCTCAAAAGAAGACATTTATGCAGCCAAAAGACACATGAAAAAATGCTCATCATCACTGGCCATCAGAGAAATGCAAATCAAAACCACAAGGAGATACTATCTCACACCAGTTAGAATGGTGATCATTAAAATGTCAGGAAACAACAGGTGCTGGAGACGATGTGGAGAAATAGGAACACTATTACACTGTTGGTGGGACTGTTAACTAGTTCAACCATTGTGGAAGTCAGTGTGGCGATTCCTCAGGGATCTAGAACTAGAAATACCATTTGACCCAGCCATGCCATTACTGGGTATATACCCAAAGGATTATAAATCATGCTGCTATAAAGACACATGCACACGTATGTTTATAGCGGCACTATTCACAATAGCAAAGACTTGGAACCAACCCAAATGTCCAACAATGATAGACTAGATGAAGAAAATGTGGCACATATACACCATGGAATACTATGCAGCCATAAAAAATGATGAGTTCATGTCCTTTGTAGGGACGTGGATGAAGCTGGAAACCATCATTCTCAGCAAACTATTGCAAGGACAAAAATCCAAACACCACATGTTCTCACTCATAGGTAGGAATTGAACGAGAACACATGGACACAGGAAGGGGAACATCACACACCGGGGCCTGTTGTGGGGTGGGAGAGGGGGGAGGGATAGCATTTGGAGATATACCTAATGTTAAATGATGAGTCACTGGGTGCAGCAACCAACATGGCACATGTATACATATGTAACAAACCTGCATGTTGTGCACATGTACCCTAAAACTTAAAGTAATTAAAAAAAAATTTTACATCCATAAAACAAAAGATGTTTAAATCAAGGGCATATAGGAAAACTATGGAAATTTACAAATTTATAGCTTTATATATGGTATACCAAAGCAAGAAATATTCCCAAAACCAGAGATTTTTGTAAGATTTCTCTAAGTAACCTTAGATCACCTGTTTTCTTGTAAATCAATGTACCTAATGGTTTTCATATATAAAATGAGGATGGTATTTTTCCTAGCCATAATCTGTAATCAGATTACATTTTATTTTTAAATGTTTTTTTTTTTTTTTTTTTTTTTTTTTTTTTTTTTCTAGATGCAGTCTTGCTCTGTTGCCTAGAATGGAGTGCCATGGCACAACCATGGTCACCAGAGCCTTCAACTCCTAGACTCAAGAGATCCTCCCACCTAAGCCTCCCAAGGAGCTGGGACTACAGGTGTGCATCACCACTCTCAGCTAATTTCTTTTTTTATTTTTCTAGAGACAGGGTGTCACTATATTGTCCAGGCTGGTCTCAAACTCCTGGCCTCAAGTAATCCTCCCACCTTGGTCTCCCAAAGTGTTGGAATGATAGACGTGAGCCACCATGCCTGGCTGTAATCAGATTTTAAAACTTTATTTAAAATTTCATAAGGCTTATATAGGTAGCAAGTTAACATATGTAAATATTTATTAAAATTTACTTTATAACAACATATATTATCACATATCTATCAAGCTCTCATAGCGTAACCATTGGTATCTGCAAACTCAGAGGATCACCAAATAGATGGAAACATACTTGATCATTTACAAGCCTACAAATGATAAATGTAAATTATAAAACAAAATCAGTTGCAATGAGAACAATGATAACTTATTGCTCATTTTCCATGTTGTTTCTCAAGGATTTCTCTTCTACAAGCTTCCTGTTAGTTGTATCACAGTCTCTTAACATACATTGTGCCTTAGCTTTCATGCCAGGAAGCACATTAACTTTAAATAAACATCCTTCTAGTTTTTCTATCTCTGAGCAGCCAGGCAAGGCATAGCTCCAGCAGGACCTGAAAATGACTGAGCAAAGCAAGAAGGAGAGAAAAAGTCCTGTTGCTTCTTTCTAGGAGGGTCTCAAATTACTCTTTCACTGTTCACCTGGTATACTAAGTGCCTAAAGCCAGAGCAAGTCTACTTTTTGGCTACCATATCCTCTACGGCACGTTTGCTTATTAAATTCTTTATATTATTGCCTACCAGTAGCTGGGTCTGTCAACTCATCAAAGAGAGTACGATCTGGATAGAATTATTCCCTTACCTACAATTATTTAAGTTCTATTTAATACCCTCCAACAACCTAAACCACCAATCTTCCAAGGGTAGGAAGGTGCCTGCAGCTATATTAAATAGACTCCTCATTTTACAACTTAAACTCTATTTTATTATTTTCAAATATTTGTTATAAAAGATCTATTTCCATACACTGACAGTTAAATCTTTTACTTTTTCAACTTGGTATATTTCCCTTTTCCTTTCTCAGGTGAGTCTAAATTGACAAAGTTAATTCACATCTATGGCTTTGAACCTACTTTCATATACTTATAAAATCAAATTTAACTTTAGTTCTTCTACCTGAAAAACTTGAAGATCTTCATTATTACACCTTTTCTATTATCTCTAAATCATTAAATCTGCTCCAATTAGCTACTATTTACAATTAACAATTTATGGTTGTTTATCCATATTGAAGTTTAAAACCTTCTTTCAAAATTTGTCTTATCCCTGGATGTCCTTTGACATTCTCTGATGCATTCTGAACCATATGCATACTAAATACTGTCTAATTCTCAGCATAATTCTACAGAAGGGGTTCTCAAATGTGACTACATATTAGAATTAGTGGAGAATTGAACACAATATCTGTGCCTTTACCCCACCCCAAGATATTTTAATTCAACTAGTCTGGAGTGGCACCCAGTTATACATAATTTTAACACTTTCCCCCACCCCAGATGATTCTAATGTGCAGTCATAGAAACAACAACAACAACAACAACAACACTGTGCTAGCTCATGTCAGGGATAGAAAAAAATGAGAAAGTTATGGTCTCTTTTTAGTGACACTATAATAAAGAGACTCAACTAAGAGACACAAAACAATTAGAGTACAATTAAATGCAAATTGTTTTGAACTTCATATAAAAACCTAGAGACTAAAAAAATTAAAATGAAATTATTAGAAAGTAAAGATGTTTGTAAACTAGACTAACCAGTGAAGGCATTATGGAGTATGTATAACTTAAGCTGGTTGCTGTGAATGGATTTGGGTAAGTTCAGAGAAGGGTGAAAGAGATACTAAAAATTAGAGGACTATGATTCACAGAGGCAGTGAATCATACTTGACATTAAGAGAGAAAAGCTGACATGTTTGACTAGAGTATGTGTGTTTGAAAGTTATGAAAAAATAGCAGTAAATAAGTTAGTGGCAAAATCAGAGGAGTCTATCTGCCATCTTGTCTCACCTCTATCATTCCTAATAAAACAAGTATCAGGTAGTCATGGGATAAAAGTTGTGATATGAAAACTAGTATCCGACCACATCACTGGAAGATATATATGAAATGTTCCATTACAAACACAAATAGGTGTATATTTTCATTAACATCAAAAACTAGTAATGTTCTTATTTACATGGCAGAAACATTATTTGGCTTCTTAGAATGCACAGAGGGCCAAATCAGAGGAGGCATAGGAAAAATGCTCATTTTTCACTCCAGTAAAAGAACAGCTGAGAAATCAGGGAAGGACACCTTAATAAGACCATATTCTGAACTCTCATTATGAAATGCGAGTGATGCTCTGGGGCATACAGGATAAGAAGCAGCAACCAGCAAGTGTTGTGAAGACTTCTCACCGAGAAGGTGACTACAATAAACAGAAACCCTTCAGGGCAAGGCACCTGTGAGATGGATGTCTAATGAACAAACAGCTAAGTCACAGAAAGTACTCCTCTCCCATAGAGTTGGCCCTAACAACTAAACTACTAGAATGCCTAGTGTTTCAGAGCACTGTAATGAGGCAATTTGAAATTCAACTTCAAACTCTATTGCTCATAGAGTGACTTAAGCACTTTGATCGAACTTTTTATTTATTTATGTTTTCAGATTCTTCCAGATCCTGAAATGAACTGTTTAATCTTTATTTTCCTGAATATAAATTGAAATCACTAGAAAAGAATTTTCCTTTGGGGTATGTTATGTGGAATAAGTAAAATAATGCAGGTAAAGCAATTGGTCCTTTTTATATCCTAGAAGGTATAACTATTGTCAAAAGAAACACAGGTGTAGTGGAAGAGCTTCCTTATAGAGTTAGCATCCACATGTTGTAGGAAGTCAGTGATTCATTTCTTATTCCCAGAATGAGAAACTAGCAAGACTAGCAGGTGCAAGTAACCTGCACATTAGAGCTTCACTTGACAGTCAGAAGTTGAAATAAGCAGATGCCAGCCAGTGAATATTCTCCTAGAGTTGATACCCAAGAAAGAGGCTCCCCCGCCTCTTTCAAAAATTGGAAGATAACCACTAAAATCAGTGACAAGTTTTTACCTTTTTGGAAAGGAATAAAGACAGAAAGTGATACTAGTGAGTTATATTATATTTAGCACTGTTAAACTTTGAAAACTTTTTATATAATTTATTGTGAAAAGTAATAAAATCAATTTAAAATATACATACAATGAAATAAAATATTGCAAAGTCTGTGTTAAAATTCTAAAAATTAAGTAAGGACACTGATGTAATATGGAAAATGAGAACAAAGAACCTGCTTGGGAAAAGACATATTGAAGAAAGAGATGGCTGAGAGGGGAGAAGGTGATACCTGTCTTACAAATTCTAGGAAGTTCAATGTTGACTATAAAAGATTGTCTTTAAGAGAATTTTTTTAAGAAATGATTTATTTATAGAAATGGAGGAAAAGATACCTGAAAAAAAACTAAAGATATCTGAAGAGAAAACTAAAATATCAATATTTAATTCACATTAGAAGTAGATACAGAATTGTAAAAAATAGAGACATTGATCTGCATAGCACTCATGGCAAACTCACAGAAAAGTCAGAGGAAATAAGAAATGAAAGGAATGAGAATGAAAAGTGACATTTAGCTCCTGGGAGGAAGAAGTTGCAGCATCTACTCTGGGAACCGGTCACTCCATGAGAGTGATGCCCCCAAAGGAAAAGAATAAGCAGATAACCTGGTCTAATCTTTGTATTTGCAAGACCTTTAGAAAAACAGACCAGTGTTATTTTCTAGGAGGGAGAGAATTTATCTCTGAATTTCCCTTAACAAGATTTCCCTGCCTAGAATTCCCCTGTAGTAAATGGAACCCAGAATCTTGATGGATATTTCCCCGAGGAGCTGCACAACTGTGGGGCTAAAAGTGGAGATGATTCATAATAGAATTGCTCCAACTAAGAGAGGTGATAGTGTGAACTTTGCCTGTGGAGTATGTCTATTATTCTGTAACAGAGGTGCATATTCAAACTCTCAGATTTGTCTGAGTCTTTAGATTTCCTGTATCTTGACATTAATTATTGAAGATTGACATTGGGTGAGATCTTTGATCTATGTGAGTCGGATGTGATAATATTATATATGTGTTAGCTCAACTTCAAATGACCTAAAATATAGAAAGAGTTGAACTGCAAGATGATAATTGAACCAATTCCCAAAAATATATTTATATTTCAGGAAACTTCTGAAAATAAAGAAAAGCTGGAATCTACAAAGAGGAAAGTATCATGATTTTCCAGAAAATATGTTTATATCCATGTTATGAATTCTAGATACACACATACACACACACACACATCCATCATATATACATGTTTAGCATATATACATAATGATTCACATAGATCTTTGATCTATGTGCATCAGATGTGATAATATTATATATGTATTAGCTCAACATCAAATGACCTAAAATATAGAAAGAGTTGAACTGCAAGATGATAATTGAAGAAATTTCAAAAAATATATCCGTATTTCAGGAAACTTCTGAAAATAAAGAAAAGCTGGAATCTACAAAGAGAAAAGTACGATTTTCCAGAAAACATGTTTATATCCATGTTACCAGTTCTATACACACACACACACACACACACGCATGAGATGATATATAGACAGATATACATAATGTTTCACATAATGCAGAGGAGAAACTACTCAAGTGCTATGATTACTCTTATTAGGATTGCTACACCTGAATTTAAAAAGTAATCTGCACTTCCCATGTAAATTCGTGGATTGACAGCCATTGGTTTTCCAGGACTTAGAAAATGGTTGTTATGCCTCCTTGTATAGTAAGTAATTTTATACATCTCCTTGCGTTTATTTATTGAGCATATCCAATAACAGTAACCACACAGTTTTCATTTTTTATTGGTTGATACACAACATCTAAATAATGTAGTATCTTGCCTTAGTTATTAATGCTGGACATGGGGAATAAAATATAATATCAATCTATCTAAGTAACTTCTGATTCTTCCATTTTTAAGAAGTAAATGACAGCTATTATAAAGCATTAAGGTTGTATTTAGAAGTACACTGTAAGGGACACCTCCCAAGACAAAGGGAAAATATTTCAGTAAACATAGTGCCTACTTCTGATCCTTCTCACCCAATCATATAATATTGGTGACTATGGTTTTGTGTTGGAGGTAGAAAAATGAAGAAGGAAAAAATGGGAAACTCAGCTTATAATTAATTTATCAAAACTCTATTTCTTAGTTGTGGTATTACTGGACCTGAGTGGATTCCTAGGCCATGAAGAACATATTGTAACTAATATAATATAAAGTTCTTTCTTCGTAATATTATTTTTATTACTGCAGGACACTAGACCCTATCATCACTGAAAGAATGGGTGCCAATAGACGAAAACGCTAACTAGTCGAAGACTACTAGAGTATTAATTATGGATGCCATTGAGGTATCACTTCCATTTTAAATAAGAGGGAAATAAAGAATGCAGAGATCAAATATCCTGTCGTGGGCCTTACTTATACATGGAAATGAAGATGTGATTTCAACCAGAAATGTCTAATTCAGAAGTTCTTTCTGACTGGACAAGGTGTCTCGTGCCTGTAATCCCAACAATTGGGAGGTTAAGACAGGAGTATCACTTGAGCCCAGGATTCAAGACCAGCCTGGGCAACATAATAATACCACATATCTACAAGAAAATTTAAAAATTAGTTGGGTATGGTGGCATGCGCCTATAGTCCCAGCTACTCAGGAGGCTGAGTTGGGACGATATTTTGGGCCTGGGAGATCGAAGTTCCAGTGAGCCGTGATTGTACCACTGAACTCCAGCCTGTGTGACAGAGCAAGACACTGTCTCAAAAAAATAAAAAGTAAAACATAAGTTATTCTTTGTCTATCTTCCCCACATCCCACCCTGCAATATGTACTTCCTGCTTTAATTAGAGTTACATTTTGACATGTGTTGGGCTACAAAAATAATCTCAGAACTATGCCAATCTGATTGCAATCTTCAGCTTCACAATTGATATCATTACTTCCATGGGTATATGAAAGTTTTCAGGAGGAAATCTGAGATTTTGAGATTTCGATCACCACCAGTTCATAATATCTTGCAGAGGCTAATTATTGTTAATATAGATATCTTAAGTTATTCACTAGATTTTAAATAATCATGAGCTAAGTATTCATTTCAATTAGCAAGTCCTTACTGAAAATATTCCATCCTACTCCAGCTATTCAAATAAGATTCATAGGTTCTTCCATCTGAACCCTATTAAATCAAATGACGTTGAAAATAAATTCCAGGACCATTATTTACTGGGATGTTATTTATTTTGTATGTTTACTAATTCAACAAATAATAGGTAATTGATCATATTGTATAAATTAACAAAATAGAAATCAACTACACTTAATTCTGTAGCTACTTTATTTTATGAGGCACTCCAAAAAGTTCATAAATATGTTGATTTTCCTGCTTGGAATATATACCCATTTCACATCGCCAACTCCAAATAATCTTTCAGGTCTTTGCCTAAATATCAATTAATTCTCATTAGATATCAAAGCCCTTTGTTATAAAATCTCAAAACACCGTGTAGATTTCTTTATAACATTTATCACCGTATAATTATATACTTATTTGTGTTTATGTATTTAAGGCCTATTTCCTTCATTTGATATCTGTACCCACAGGAACAGGAACTTTATCTTGTCTCTTTACTATTATTTTTTCAGAAATCTCTCTTGACCTGGCACAAAATATACTTTCATATTTGCTAAAAATTTGAATAATTTGCAATATCACTGAAGCACAAACTTGAATTAAATATATGAGTCTATTGTGTGGAAGTCAAAAAGGAAGATAAACTTTATTGTCTCTTCAGAATCAAAGTTTTCTGTTGTTTTGTGTTTTATTTCAGTAGCTTTGGGATTACAAGTGGTTTTGGTTACATGGATAATATTATCGTGGTGAATTCTGAGATTTTTGTGCAGCCATCATCCGAGCAATGTACACTGTATCCAATATGTAGTCTTTTATTCCTCATTCCCCTCCCACCCAGCTCCTTCACCCTGAGTCCCCAAAGTCCATTATATCACCATTCTTATAATGAGATGTCTTTGCATTCTCATTATAAGGGGACATGTGGTATTTGGTTTTCTAGTCCTAAGTTACTTCACTTAAAATAATGGCCTCCAGCTCCAACCAAGATGTGGCAAAAGACATTATTTCATTACTTTTTATGGCTGAGTAGTCTTCCATGGTGTGTGTGTGTGTGTGTGAGTGTGTGTGTGTGTGTCACATTTTCTTCATTGACATTCATATGCTTGGTTCTTTTTCATATAGTGTCTTATTTTCCTTTGGGTAGAAACTCAGTAGTGGGATTGCTGGATTGAATGGTAGATCTACTTTTAGTTCTTTAAGGAATTTCTGTAACTGTTTACCATAGAGGATCAAAGTTTTAATACAGGTTTGTCATTTATATTGCTGCATGATTCAATTTAACAACTACACTGATCCTGTTAGGAAAGTATCACTATCTTCCTTTAAAGTTGAGCATACTGAAGAAAATATATGCTACACTTGTATACACAAAATTAAATTTCACAAAGATTATACCAAGATTCTCTTTGGATATAAAGAAAGTATCTGCATATCAAAAATATGTCCTCATATTGAGCACATCAGTTATCATGCAGTAAGCTGATTCAAAATGCTAGGCCTTCCTATGTTCCTGTTTGTGCACACACACACCACACACACACACACACAACATAGAGATGTCATAGTTATTGTTATTATTATTATTTTTTTTTTTTTGGAGTTTCACTCTTGTCGCCCAGGCTGGAGTGCAGCAGTGCGATCTCGGCTTACTGCAACCTCTGCCTCCCAGGTTCAGGCGATTCTCCTGTCTCAGTCTCCCAAGTAGCTGGTATTACAGGTGCCTGCCACCACGCCCAGCTAATTTTTGTAGTTTTAGAAGAGATGGGTTTCACCATGTTGGCCAGGCTGGTCTTGAACTCCTGACCTCAGGTGATCCACACACCTTGGGCTCCCAAAGTGCTAGGATTACAGGAATAAGCCACCACGCCCGGCAGAGATGTCATAATTTTGAATGCTTATTTTTAGAAAACAAAATGCTGCCCACAATATCATTTTTTTCTATAAAACTCAGATAAAAAGTCGCTTATATTCTTTTATATGAGTTTAAGTATGCTCAACTAACATTTCAGCTGTAAGCATGAAGCAATTTTGTTTTTCTGAAGTTCACAATTTGTTATGCATCCGTTTACTCCAAGTTAACAATTTCTACAGAGAAAGGTTGTGACAAATGTTCTAATATCAGTGCAACAATTTGTATATGTTACATATCGGTTTGTGTGGATAAGCTAACAACACAGATTTTGAAGTTTGCCAAAGGAGGATGACAACTGATATACCCAAAAGAATCAGTCTTAGATAAATTTAAAGTGTTATCACACTGAGAAATACCTTATTTTAGGGAGATGAATATGAAAAGGATCAGAAAGCTAGGAAAGGGTAAAAAGTACAGTGTCACAGATAAGAAGGAAGGGAAGTGTTAAAGAATGGGGTTCATCAAGATTTAATTAAAACCTTCATAAAATTTTTATGCACAGAATACAGATAGTATTTTCTTACAACTTTTAATAAAAGTTTGCCATGTTTTCTGAATATACGTTAATGGAAGTTGCAAGTGAAATGCTGACCTTCGTCCGTGTAAGTAGTAATAATAAATGGGTTTGTGACAATGTTTAATAGCACTTACTTCAATCTTTCATTTGTCTTTTTATTTAATATTATTAAACTTTATGAACTCTTACAAAAATGAAGTAATTAATCTTTATAACATTCCCTGCAGGTAGTTAGATAGCTTCATTATGATAAAAGAAATAGAGAACATATATTGGTTAAATAAATATTGCCATATCAGCATCTTAGCACTTCTGATCATCTTTTCAACCCACAAGAATAATTATGTTTTTCTTTTCAGAGTTTAAAATATCTGCAAGATTCACATAGTCTTACTTTTATTTATTATTATTCTCTTTGCAATATTCAATATGTTATAAGAAAAGTTTATGAACATTAAATATTTTTATGTACTTTTTAAGATAATTTAAACTGGATTTAAGAACTTAATTTTTAATATTTTTTACATTTCAAAACATATGTATTATTATTAAATGCAAATATTAAAAAATGTATACTCAAAACATTTTACAAAAATTTTTTATTGGACTCTAAAATAATCTAGGCAGGGCACAGTGGCCCACACGTGTAATCCCAGCACTTTGGGAGGCTGAGGTGGGTGGATCACTTCAGCCTAGATGTTCGAAACCAGCCATGGCAACATGATGAAAACATGTTTTCCAAAAAATACAAAAATTAGCCAGGCCTGATGGCACATGTCTGTAGGTTCAGCTACATGGAGGCTGAGGTTGGAGGATCGCTTGAGTCCAGGAGGTCAAGGCTGCAGTGAACCATGATCATGTCACTGCACTCACTACTCCAGCCTGGGTGACAGAGCAAGACCTTGTCTCAAAAAAAAAAAAAAATAGAATCTATGTGTAGCTCTCATTTTTTATTTTATGTAGTACAGTATCTAATTTATTATCTTCAGAATCCTTGGTCAAAATTAAAGGAAAATCAACTACCATGTTACAATCCTAATGCGTAGCTTCATTCTTCATTTTTCTATTTTTTAAAACAAGAGCATTCACTGAATTTCTTCTAGTTCATTTTGTCCCTTTGTTCTAAAATGTCAAAAACTTTGATTTCTCACTCTTTTATCAAATTCAATTCTTTGAACTTTTGCTTATTCCCAAACCCATGTGTTTGCATAAATTGTGGTTTTAAGATTAAAATGACAGGATAGATGTATCACAATCCCCAAATAACACCATTATTTAGTCACCTCTCTCTAGATAGTCAGAGCATAAGAAACTCTGAATTAATATTTTTTATCTTTTCTCCCAAAAATATTGTGTAGGCCTTTGAAAAATGGCTTAAAAATGTAGATGCAAATTGCCTGCATTATTCTTTTTATCTCTAAGAGTAGTAACCTTATCAGAAAAGCAAATGAGTTTAAACTGACTGGACTTGTTCTTGAGTGCGCATATTTGTTTCCACCATCAAGTCTTGCCCCAAGATTACATTTCTAGGTGCTTTCGACCCTTTTGTTTATAGGTCATCCTTTGAATTTCCCAGAATTCATAATATGCTTACAATGTTGCAGCATCCATCTTCTTCAGTCTTACAAAAATAAAAGTGATTCAAATCTAAATTGAAATAGACTGAATGTTTATGTCCCCTACAATTCATGTGTTGAAATCTTAACCCCCAATGTGATGGTATTAGGAGATAGGGCCTTTGGGTAGTAATTAGGTCATGTTAGTGAAGTCCTCATGAATGGAATTAGTGCCCTTATAGAAGGTACCCCAGACAACTCTCTTGCTTTCTTTCTGCCATATGAGGACACATGAGAAAATGGCAGTTGGTGACCCAGAAGACACCCCCACGAGAACTCAACCACACTGGAATCCTTACCTCAGATTCCCAGCCTCTATAACCTTGAGAAATAAATTTCTGTTTTTCGAAAGCCATCCAGTCTTTGGTATTTTTTCACAGCAATCTGACCTGATGAAGATATCAATTATCTTTTGCATTTTCTTTGGCCTTCCTTAAGGATGTTCCATACTAATTTTCCAATAATTATGTTTTCTAAGATTTGGTATTTTGATGCTTTATTTTCAGTTTACTTAATTATGCATTTGAAAAATCACCTGTCTTTGGCTTCAACAGTATTTTTAACAAAGATCTCACTGATAATTTCCAGTTATGCAATACCAGTGTTACTTGTTTTAAATTGTGCAATAGCTTCTGTTTTTTGCAAGTTTCAGCCATTGGAATCACTGTCTTGCTTGAGCCATGCCTCTGGATCATCACCTCTTGAGATTGACTGCCATCAACTTTAAGCACATAAGAAAACTTGGAAAAATTATTTAAAATAAGTAAGACTATATTTTCAATCAAAGAACATGATTAGGACTGTCTGTATCAAAACATACACACACATGCAGACGCACACACAGAGTAAGGGGATGTTACTATCTGCTTAATCCTTAGGCCTCAAGTTCTTAATCACTTCTTATTCATTAATATAATTTATCCTCTGATCAACATGAATTGTTTCTGGTTGCTGATCCAAATGCGCCTTAATATTTGTGTTTAGACCATGAAAAAATACCTACAAGTCATGTTTTCATTCTTTCTTTAAAATTTTTTTTTTTATTTTAAGTTCCAAGGTACATGTGCAGGAGGATGTACAGGTTTGTTACATAGGTAAACATATGCCATGGTGGTTTGCTGCAACTATCAACCTATCACCTAGGTATTAAACCCAGTATGTATTAGCTACTTTTCCTAATACTCTCTCTCCCCCTACCCTACTCCCCAACAGGCCCCAGTGTGTATTGTTGTGCTCCCTGTGTCCATGTGTTCTCATTGTTCAGCTACTACTTATAAGTGAGAGAGAATATGTGGTGTTTGGTTTTCTGTTCCTGTGTTAGTTTGCTGAGGATAATGGTTTCCAGCTCCATCCATGTCCCTGCAATGGACATGATCTCATTCCTTTTTAGGGCTGCCTAGTATTCCACAGTGTATATGTACCACATTTTTTATCTAGTCTATTACTGATGGGAATTCAGGTTGATTTCATGTCTTTGCTATTGTGAATAGTGCTGCAATGAACAAACACGTGCATATATCTTTATAAAAGAAGTCAAATAGCGTGATGCCTCTAGCTTTGTTCTTTTTGCTTAGGATTGTCTGGGATATATTAGCTCTATTTTGGTTCCACATGAATTTTAAAATAGTTTTTGTCTAATTCTGTGAAGAATGTCAATGGTAGTTTAGCATTGAATCTATAAATTACTTTAGGCAGTATGGCCATTTTCACTATATTGATTCTTACTATCCATGAGCATGGAATTATCTTCCATTTGTTTGTGTCTTCTCTGATTTCCCCACTGTCAATATTTGGCAGACCATTGAGACCGAAAATTAACAAAGATATTCAGGACTTGATCTCAGCTCTGGATCAAGTGGACATGATAGATATCTATAGAACTCTCCACCTAAAAACAACAAAATACACATTCTTCTCAGTGCCACATGGCACTTACTCTAAAATTGATCACATAATTAGAAGTAAACCACTCCTCAGCAAATGCAAAAGGACTGATATCATAACAACCAGTCTCTCAGACCATAGTTCAAATCAAATAAGAATTCAAGATTAAGAAACTCACTCAAAACTCCACAACTACATGGAAATTGAACAACCTGCTTCTGAATGACTCCTGGGTAAATAATGAAATTATGGCAGAAATCAATCAGTTATTTGAAGCTAATGAGAACAAAGAGAAAATGTATCAGACTCTCTGAGACGCAGCTAAAGTAGTGTTAAGAGGGAAATTTATAGCACTAAATGCCCACACTGAAAAGCTAGAAAGATCTCAAATCAACATCTTAACATCACAACTAAAAGAACTAAAAAACCAAGAGCAAATAAGCCTCAAAGCTAGCAGAAGGCAAGAAATATCCAAGATCAGAGCAGAACTGAAGGAGATAGAGACATGAAAAACCCTTCAAAAATCACTGAATCCAGGAGCTGGTTTTTTGAAAAATGTAATAAAATAGATAGATTGGTAGCTAGACTAATAAGGAAGAAAAGAAAGAAGAATCAAGTAGACACAATAAAAAATGACAAAGGGGATTTCACACTGACACCACAGAAATACAAACAACCATAAGATAATACTATAAAAGCTTCTATGAAAATAAACTGGAAAATCTAGAATAAATGGATAAATTCCTGGACACATACACCCTCCCAACACTGAACCTGAGTATACCAATAATGAGTTCTAAAGTTAAGAAAGTAGTAAATAGCCTGACAACAAAAAAGGAGCCCAGGGGCAGATGGATTTACAGCTGAATTATATCAGAGGTAAAAAGAGGAGCTTTACCATTTCTTCGAAACTATTCCAAACAACTGAAAAGGAGGGACTCCTCCCTGACTCATTTTATGAGGCCAGCACCATTCTGATACCAAAACCTGGCAGAGACACAATAGAAAAAGAAAACCTTAGGCCAATACTCCTGATGAACATCAATGCAAAAATTATCAATAAAATACTGGCAAACTGAATCCAACAGCACATCAAAAAGCTTGTCCACCACAATCAAGTTGGCTTCATCCCCAGGATGCAAGGCTGGTTCAATACATGGAAATCAATAAACATAATTCATCAAAGAAACTAAAGACAAAAGCCACATGATGGGCTCCGTAGATGCAGAAAAGGCCTTCAATGAAATTAAACATCATGTTATAAAAATTCTCAATAAACTAGGTATTGGAGGAACATGCCTCAAAATAATAAGAGCCATTTATGACAAACCCACAGCCAATATCATACTGAATGGCAAAAGCTGGAAGCATTCCCCTTGAAAATTGGCACGAGACAAGGATGCCCTCTCTCACTGCTCCTATTCAACATAGTATTGGAAGTTCTGGCCAGGGCAATCAAGCAAGAGAAAGAAATAAATGGTATTCAAATTGTCTTTGTTTGCAGATGACATGATCCTATATCTAGAAAACCACACTGTCTTAGCCCAAAAGCTTTTTAAGCTGATAAGCAACTTCAGCTGTCTCTGGATAAAAAATCAATGTGCAAAAGTCACAAGCACTTCTATACACCAACAATAGACAAGCAGAGAGCCAAATCATGAATGAAATTCCATTCACAATTGCTACAAAGAGAATCAAATACCTGGGAAGACAGTTAACAAGGGAAGTGAAGGACCTCTTCAAGGAGAACTACAAACTGCTGCTCCAGAAAAATTTTCATTCTTTTTTGAAAAATTGTTTTCAAACCTTAGTCAGTTGGGGAAAGCTTCTAATAAATGTACAGATAATAATGTTCATAATATTTACTTTTCAGAGTCATTGTAAATAATGTCTTTTACCAAAACTATTTTTCAAGTGTACTGTAACTTGCAAGATGGGAAACCACAATGTCATAATTGCTCATATTCCACATTATCCAGATTGAAGTCATAATTAACTAGGTTTACACATTAGAAGGCACCCAAAAACACTGTCAATTTCCCTTCAAAACATGTTAAATTTTCTTCGATTTTTGAAAAATTTTTTGTGTAACATTTTTAATTTTCTAAGAACATTTTAAATTATATTTCAGCTTTCCCTCTATCTTAGGATTTCAAAATATTAGAAATATAAACATTAAAATATTAAAATTGTATAAATTTATTCCTAGTTTCTTATTAACTTAAAATTTAATAAATATGGGTTTGACTTAGCGATCATATGTTTGCCCTTATTCTACATGTTTTCTGCTATTTAGACCATCCCTCTATGCTCTCTTTCCTTTTTTTGGCTATCTTTTATTATGGTATCTAAAATCTTATTTTTTATTTCCTCCCAATGATATCAAATTCACCTCAATAATTTACTCATGATGTGTAATAATAATATATGACTTATTATTAAAATGAGATTCTTGATCAATTTGATTGATAACTCAAAGATTGAGCAGAATACAAGGGATGTTCAGTTGACCTCTCATTCCCTTGTGCTAGACCTGCTATACCACTGATACAGAACTTGCAAAAATAGATGCCTAAAACTGATTTCAGCACCCTGGATTCATCTAAAGATTCTAAACACATCTGGCTGATAGTTAAAGAATGTCAAGAATATGTAGAATTACTGATACATCTCCTGTACTCCCCATAGGGTAGAGATAATAACTTTTTTCTTCCTCAGGTCTGGTAAATGGGGCTTCAAAAGGTCCACATGAAATGCTTTAAAAGGACCACTTGGAGAGCACACCACTCTTTCTCCAATGACAAAAGCAAGTAAGTCCACTGAAGGTCATTCCATAAAGGACACAGCCCAAGATGGCCACCTGGAGAACAATGGGGCTCCAACAGAGAGGGTCTATGTGAGATGGACCTCACATAGTAAAGTACAAACAAACATGAGATTGTGGTTTTCTATTTTGCAAGTTGCAGCTTTCAGAAACTGAGAGCTGGAGTCATAAGCAGCCCACATTACTTGCATTGCTCTGGAAATTCCCTGGTGAAGTCTCTAAGAAAACGTAAGTGTTCTGCAACAGAATATTAAACATTTGCCAAGCACTAGTACACAAGACAGTAGTAGCCAGATAAGTGGCCATGTGTTCTTTCCCTTATTCTTCTCTACTTCTAGTCAAACCCTAGATAAGTCTGAGGTCATGGTAAGACAGAGAGAAAAAAAACACAAAAGCATTGTGGGGAAATAGAAGAAAAGTTCTTCATCATCACTGACCTCACTGAGGGCTTTCTAGACTAAATTAGAAAGATGCTAAAGAAGATATGACTTGTAACATATTTTTCATTTTAACAATTACCATAGACACTAAGGGTATTACTGGAATAAATGATGTCTAGAGGATGTTTTGTTATTCAAGAGTGATAAGAAAAGTTATAGTACATGTCTAACATTTCATTCAGGGGGAGAGAAAGAATATTCACTGAGCAATTTTGAAGAGAGAGTGAAAAAAATAATGACAATTTTTTTGAACCCTATCGAGTACAGCTCAGGCTATACAATGGTTATTTTTTAAAATTTATTTCCCTTTACTACATAGTGTGTGCCACAAAGTGATTTAAGGTAGTGAATCATAGGTCTTGATAAAGCATTCACAAGAAGTCCAAGGTCATGTGTCTGTGGATTATGTTCCAAATTTCCAGGGGTCAGAAGGAGTTACAATGAAATCTTTATCATCAAAATCAAACAATTTAAGAACCTTTCGGCTGGGCGCGGTGGCTCACGCTTGTAATCCCAGCACTTTGGGAGGCCGAGGTGGGCGGATCACGAGGTCAGGAGATCGAGACCATGGTGAAACCCTGTCTCTACTAAAAATACAAAAAAAAAAAAAAATTAGCCGGGCGTGGTGGCGGGCACCTGTAGTCCCAGCTACTCGGAGAGGCTGAGGCAGGAGAATGGCGTGAACCCGGGAGGCGGAGCTTGCAGTGAGCCGAGATGGTGCCAATGCACTCCAGCCTGGGTGACAGAGCAAGACTCCGTCTCAAAAAAAAAAAAAAAAAAAAAAAAAAAGAACCTTTCAGCCAGAGAAAAAGTAAAATCAATGATCAAATATACCCTGTTATTCATGTCATTGATCAGCATTAATCTTCAAAGCATATCAAAGCACTGATAGAAACATGCAGACAAGGGACTCTGCTCTGACAGAGGCAACCATAAGTCTCATCCTGAGAATCAAATGAAGTGAGGGCTTAGTACTGCCAATCACAATGCCAGTTTGATTGTAAGGAGCAAACAATTCTGGGAAAGTGCAAGGGCACCTCTATCTGGGAAAGGAGATCTGGGCTTTGAAGGGTTTTCTTATCCAGAAGGGAAAATTTGCTAGAATCAAAGTGTTACACACAAACACACACACACACACACACACACACAGCTAAAGCATCATATCAAATAAGCTGTAAAACAAAAAAGTCCATGTAATTATCATATGAAAGTGACATTGAAGGAAGATGAGCAACATTTTCTTTAACTTGTAGCGGGGCATTTTAACTGATCAAGAAAGGATCCAATCTTGCGACTTTTACCATACTTGACTCACTATCTGGTACGTGCTTGCAACAAGAGTTCATCACGGGATGTTGTTTTGCAAATGGGAGATGGTGCAGGAGTTTGATAAGAGGAAAGTTTAGGGCCTAGGAAAGTGGAAGAGGATGAAAGGCCTGGGATAGTGTCTGACTTACTTGAACTTACTTTGAGGTTATTTGATTTCAAGATGAAAAGCAAGCACTGAAGGTAAAGATTTCTTAAGAAGCATGAAATTCTGGGCAAAAATGGAAGCTGAGGAATGTTTCCCAAAAGGTTTTGTAAAATGCTGATTGCAAACAAAGCGTGGGTCTAACCCTTTGAACTGCACGGGATGGAAGCAGTGGCACATCTCCTCTTTCCGCATGGGGTCCAAGAAGCTAGAACAAGAGCACAAAGCATGATGGTGGCCATTTACAGAACTGTGATCATGAACCCTTAGACCTTCATTTAATACTTCAAAGCAACTGACTTTGAGAGGAACTAATTTCCTTCTTGCAGAGAAGTTTATAATTTAGTTTACGAGATTGAAAGTTGTGGAAATTTTAGATGGACTTTATATGATAACTACTCTCTTTCACTTCTACTTCTCTGTAAGACAAGATACTCTGGCTTTTCTCCAATAAATTTACTTATTTGCTTATGTTAACTCAGGTTCAAGATGTTGTTTGCAGCCAAAGAATTTTGACTTCAGACAGAAGTAGGATTTTTTTTTACCATGTATTTATTTCACATAAAATTATTATTCTCATTAAAATCAACATATTATCACCTCCTGTGAATGTGTTTCTCTGCTTGCTTTATATAGACAAATATTTATACCCAACAGAAATAGTCAACACTATCAAGAGTGCTATCATTTTCAGGTTATTGAAGATTTAAGTAATGCATAACAAAATTAATTCAGAGAAATGGCTATAAATTAAAACAAATTAGAATAAGATTGCAGCTCAGGGGTTCTAATGATGAGTGCTAAGGCTCTTTTTCTGCTAAAATGTTCTGTTTTAGAATATTCCTCCTCTTTGTCTGCTCTAGAAAAGCAAACTTTCTTTCCAGAGGTTTCTTGGTCAGTTTTTACTCTATGTCTCGCAAATAAAGCCCACTGGCTCCCTTGGTAAGGTAACTCTTGATTCCCAAGCACATTCCTAGGCATCATCTCTGTTCTAATCACAGGTTCTGTCCTAGGCTTTTCTCATTTGCCATTGCTCTCATCTCTGAGAGCCTAAAAGAGTTTTGGTTGAATATGAAGGCAGAAAGGTAACATGATTTTTTTAAATAGTGCTTAAGATGCACCTTTATCACTATTATACCAATCACTGTGAACTATATAACATTTTTTAATCAAAGTATAGACTATTCTCCAGTACAACAATGTATGATGCATACGCATGTATTAGACTGTTCTCACACTGTTATAAAGAAATGCCTGAGACTGGGTAATTTACACAGAAAATAAGTTTAATTTGCTCATAGTTCTTCAGGCTGTACAGGAAGCATGATCCTGGCATCTGCTCAGTTTCTGGGGAGGCTTCAGGAAACTTACTCAATCATGGAGGAAGGCAAAGGGCTAGCAAGCATGTCACATGACAAGAGCAGGAGCAACAGAGCAGGGGAAATGCCACACACCTTTAAATGACCAGCTCTCCTGAGAACTCACTCATTATCACAAGTACAGTACCAAGGGATTGATACTAAATCACACATGAGAACTCTGCCCTCATGATTCAATCACTTCCTACCAGGCCCCAGCTCCAACACTGAGGATTACAATTCAACATGAATTTGAGTGGGGACACAGATCCAAGCCATATGAGGCTTCAAGAATATTCATGTGAGTAGGACCTAATCATTCTATCTCTAGAGGGTATTTTCTGGAGATAATAGGACACCAAGCTTTATTTAAGCTGTCTGCACTTTTGCCAGTTGTTGAATCCTAAGGTGAGATAACATGCATTTTCTGAAACAGCTCTGTTGTATCTATGAAGTTTTTATTTGGATATCAACAAATTTTGGATTAATACTTAATATATTAAAATTGCTTGAAATCCTGGTTTCCCAAATCAGCCTTTCTCTGGGATCTTCCAGTGAATCTCTTATTTCACCTTAAAGGTCACAGAGAAGGGGTTCTAGTTGCTGCTTGCCAGTCTCTAAAAGTAAGATTCTGGCATCTAAATTACTTTTGGCAAGAAATTGAAGGGTTCTTCTCTGTGTCTCCTGATAATTCACAGGCAAATAGTATGTAATTATAAACTCTCAAAAGAGGAGGAACAGTTAATTTTACCATCAAGCGATAGTCAAACAAAATTCACTCTGTAACAACTCATAGGTCTTTTAAAAGGCTATAGAGTCATCTTTATACTTAGTGCAACTGTGATGGATTCAGGATCTGTCCTCAGCCTTGCAAGTCCTGAACTTACCCAGGGATAGTCAGGAATAGATTTGTTACCCTTTCAAGAATTATTATTTCCATTTCTATACACACTTAGAATGTATAAAGTAAATTGAGTGTATGTTACTTGAACTTTACTTAAGCATCCATATGTTGCATGGTATTTTACTGATTTCTCTGAGAAATTGAGTTTAGGAATAACCCAGCTAACATGGCACCTAATGACTATCATTCTCCTAGGTCCCATTTTTTGTTCTTGGCACCATCACGAGCTCAAAGTTTCAGCTAAGAGCCAGTTCAGTTTATGGCAAAGTCAGTATAAATAACAACTGTAAAGGTAACCAGTTCCTGTACAATACAAGGAAGACTTTTTAAAATTTATTAATGAGGTATTTTCAAACTTTCAGTGGTGAAGATACAGGGTTTTTTGTTTGTTTGTTTGTTCATTTGTTGTGTCTTAATTTCTAATCTAAAGCAGACACTAAAAGTAAATTATTAGAAAAGTTAAAAAGACACAAGATATAAAGCCAAGTTTTTGACCTAAAATTACCCTGTCAAATTTTACACAATTTTTGACATATTCACTCTCAATTTCTGTACTTATCTTATTGCACACAGATGGCAGTTTTTAACATCAACATTGGACCTTAGACCACACTATAAATTATCCTCTAAAAAAAGATTCTTAGAAGTAAATTTATGAAGGCACAATTTCAACTAAGCCTAACAGTTGAAGAACTATAATGCTACATATTTCCAGCAATTTTTAAAAAATCCATTACTATGTCATATTTTGTTTTGCTAGGCAATTTTGTCTCATTTTCTTGGGTACTTTGGGACTTGTTTTATACGATAAGACACACTGCTATAATCTGAATGTTTATGTCCCTCCAAAATCATATATTGAAATCCTCACATCCAGGGCGATGGTTAGGAGGTGGAGTCTTTGGGAGGTGATTAGATCATAGGAGGGGACTTAGTGCTCTAACAAAACAGGCCCATAGAAATACTCCTACCTCCTTTCTCTGTGTCAGGTTAAATTGAGAAGACAACTGTTTATGAGGAAGCAGGCCCTCAGCAGACCCTTGATCTCCTAGTGTCTTGATCTTGGATTTCCCAGCCTCTAGAATTGTGAGAAATACATTTATCTCATTTCTAAACCACCCCAGGCTATAGTATTTTGTTATAGCAGCCTGAATAGACTAAGACAGCGACCACTTTGTATGGATATTGGTTCTTATTTTTGGAAGTAAAAAAAATTAAAACATCTATTACACAAGAGTTCATATATATATGTAAAATTCTGATTGATAGATAGATGTCTTTGACTACCTTGGTCCCTCTGCCTGGAGGTTTTTGATTTTGCTTCTTTTTTCTTCAATTCACACAACAAATCTAAAATCTGACAATCCCATAAAGCCCAGTTCAGTTGCCAACATCTCCAGGAAACTGTTGCAGATTCTCATAGCTGGAACTTTTCTCTTTCTCTACTACAAAGCTCTTTCCCTGGTTTTCTTTTATGGCTTACTATAAGATTCAGGTCACATATGTGATATTGTATTTTTCCTTCTACAAAAGTGATTCCATTCAGGGAAAGTCTGTATCTTATCCAGGTACCTCATCATAATATCACAATTCCCTATTATTTTTATTCTATATACATGTTAAGTAATTTAATGTTTTTAATAGTTAATTTTTTGTCTGTATTCTTAATAAACTGTGAACTTGGTGACATCAAAAACCTCATCTACCTTCTTTAGCACTTATTTCTGGCAAATGCAATAACAAAAATAATACAATTTATGTGCCAGGATTTATTCCAGGCCATTTAGTCCATACAATAATGCAATGAGAAAGGTAACATTATCATTCCCATATATTGATGAGAAAACTAAAGCATCCCTTTTAAGTAACTTATGCAAGGTATGATAGTTACTTTACTAATTAATAAGCTGGGAGTGATTTACACTTCAATAGTGTATTTTCAGAAAATGTAATATTAACCACTATTTCTTACCATTAATGAATGGCATAGAATAGATAATAAATACATATTTATAAATAAATGAATATAAAGGAAAGTACTAATTAACTTTTAATTAGGATAACTTAATAAATAATCTAAAGACATGGACTTTTTAAGGACAAAAATTAAAATAAATATAATATTTTTAAAAATAATATTGCATTTTCAGGAAACAAATCAACTGCTGCTAATTAACACCTCTTTAATATATTTAACAAGCAATATTTCTGTGGTTCAGAAAGGATTAAAAGGTAAGAGAAAAGCTTGCTATCAATTTGAAGAAAAGTAATCCCAATATATTTGTTTTTTTTTAATTGACTTAGACTGGCCATTTCACTGAGTAAACCAGTTAATTTTGCAACACTATTAGATAGCTAAACAAATCTTTTGTGGAACACTAACTGTTAAGAGAACAAAAAAAGTATTGTATAATAATTTGGCATTGAATAATAATTAGCAGAATAGAAAAATAATTTTAATGAACTGTTTACCAGCAAACTAGCCTGTTAAAGATTTACAAACAATTTATATAATCTAAATACACTTTCATGCTGTACATCATTGTCTCTTGAAATAGATCATACCATGTTTATTAATAAATGAAGGCCGAGTACTATTAATAGCCTTAAGCAGAAAAATGAGATTTCTTTTCCAATAGCAATTAACCCCAAGTAATAGAAAGACTGCTGAAATGTCATTCAGAAAAAGAGGCAGACAGCATTTCCAGAAAGAATAATAAACCTGAAGTCCAGAAATCCTCACCGCCACTTCAAGTTCAGATTGCAGATTTACACTCTGAGGTCCCCTGCATGATTCCAGAGAAAAAAGCAGGCGAGTCAAGAACAATTGAAAAGGGTGCAATGTTATCAATATAAATGAGATTAATGTTGAAAAGATCATCAACAGTTTCTGCCTCTGTTCAGAATGGTAAGGACTGAATTGTACTCAAGAAAGCAAAGAACAAAATGACAAAAATAATGGCTATTTAGGAGGAAAAAAAGAGGCAATAGATTCAATCATCCAATATAACTTTAATCTTAGACCTGAGACAAAAACATCGAAACATGACTGTGTAAATCTTGAAGACAAAATCTGTAGAATCTTATAATATTTTTCCTAATGTTATCAAGAAAACACACACACACCAAAAAAGGCAATCAGGAAATGTTAAATATATTTTTCTTTTAGTTGCTCTTTAGAGTATTTATCCAAAATTAAAAAGTGTAATAACAGAGAAAGCAAACAATAAAATCTAATATTGAGAATTAAGCAATTATTGTTTCATTTTTATTGATATAATGAGACATTTTTTCTTATTCCTCTTCTGTGTCTCATTTGTGGGAAAAGAATTCCACTGCCAAATGCAGACTGCTGTCTAAATTTCACACGACTTCTAGTTCAGAAACAGTGCTCGTGTCTAGGCAGCTTCTTCACGTGCCTTCAATTTATCATAAAGATGAACTGAATAAACTAAAGTACACTTGAATATCTGTGCATAACACAGTTTCTAAGGTTTTCTGACAGGGAAGTTTGACCAAAAACCTGTCAGTTCAGTAACCCATAATAGATTGGATGTTTTATTTTCAAGATTTTTTATCAGTTTCCTGACAAAAAGCTCAGACAACAGTGAAAGTGATAATTTTTTGATTATATG
Organism: Symphalangus syndactylus; assembly: GCF_028878055.3. Taxonomy (NCBI): domain Eukaryota; kingdom Metazoa; phylum Chordata; class Mammalia; order Primates; family Hylobatidae; genus Symphalangus; species Symphalangus syndactylus. The sequence goes on from NC_072424.2 coordinate 81,439,299, forward strand.
ATCAGAGCTGTTTTTCTTTTCATTTTACCTTCTGGCATTGTTGTCTCCTTGAACTATATAGATGTGCTAGTGAAATATTAATAGAATTATAGTCCTCCAGCATGGCAACAGCTAGTCATAAATTATCAGGCCATTATTAGCAAAGGCACTCTGGATTAACCCATGTCGAAAGATATGGAGTAGTGTTCAAGATGCTGGACAAAGAAGAGTATACTCAGAGCACCACAGAAAAGGATTTGTTTACTGCTCTTTTCACCAAGGGCATTTGAATAGTAATCAACTAATCCAGAGCTATATCTCCTCTATTTGTCCCTATACTCCAGGAGGGAATATTCCTCTGCCTTTATCTTCCCAGGTGCAGGTTCCAGGCAACTAGAGGCCACCCCTGTAATCCAAAGCCTACTAGAATTACTCAAACCAGCCAGTTCTAAACTCTCTACTTTGCCCTGCTTTACCCTTCCTGTAGAAACTCCTATTATTATGCCCTTTGCTTGAGCTCTCCCCTTTCTCAGGTGTCCCTGTATGAAGTGGCAGGACACCTGTTTCAAGAACCTGTAAGGATAATAAACTGTTCTCCTGAATCTCTTCTGTGTTATCAGAGAAATATCTTGAAAATTCAACTTTTTCTATGCTCCTCTTGTCAAAGAATAAATGACCTCTAAAGATGGGTAACTTGAAACAAAACCAAGAGAACATCCTAAGAAGCAGTAAATATACAGATGTCTCCATACCTCATCTCTTTATGTTAGAATTTGGGTTCAGAAGTTAGAGAGGTTGTGACTGAAAAGTATATTAACATCCTTATTAGATTTGAAAAACACAGTCAGACTTTTTTTTCTAACAGAATGATTGGCTGATAAATTTGACAAGGACTGGACATTTAGGTCATTTTCCATACATTGAATAAACAAAATTCACAGCTTTAAAATTATGCCAAAATAAATTTAAAACAGATGATATGATAAAAATCAATGTATCAAAAGATAATGTATAGGGAGACCTGGAATCATGGCAGACGGGAGGCAGGACTAGATTGCAGCTCCCGCATGGAGAAACAGAGCAGTGTGTGGAGACTCACATTGTGAATTTTGCTTCAGAACGACTGCAATAATACATTAGGAAAGCTAAGAGAACCAATACACCCTCTAAAGGAACCAGATGGCTCCTGCAGGACCGGGGAGATACCACAAATACTGTGAGTACCCAAGCTGTGGAAGTGGGAAAGGAGGATTGTCTGCCCCCGAACACACACCCTCACTGGGGTACCTGAAGGTCTAGATCATGGGAGAAAATTCTGACCTTACCTGGAGCTGAGTCAGTTTAGGGAGTTGAGCGATACAGAAGTAGAAGAAGCAGCAAGAAAAGGCCTGTGGGTTCTCTGGGTTCCCTGGGTAGCCATTTCTGCCTTATCTCACAGGGGTCCTTGAAGAGGGCTGCCAGAGGAACTGGGAAAAGACCGCAGGGAAAAGGAAACCTCCAGCTGTACATTGTAACAATTCTAACCATACACGAAGTCTCCTAGCCAGAACTTGGGGGAGGGCATGAATCTGGTGTGCAGACTCCACCTGTGGGGAGGCACAAAAGCCCTGCTTGCTTTTGCAGGTGGGAGGCTGGTAGCCTGGGGCAAGTTCTCAGCCCTGCTCTCCAACTGCCTGGAAACAGACTCAGTGCTGTTGGATGGCAGCACAGTGGGAATGAGACCAGCTTTTTGGGTTGCCTGGGAGCTGGGTAAGGCCTGTGACTGCCAGCTTTCCCCCACTTCCCTGACTACCAGCATGACACAGCAAAGGCAGCCATAATCCTTCTGGAATCATAACTCCATTAACCTGGGAACCACACCCACAGCAGACACAACAAGACCTGCCCAAGGTCTCAGCTCAGACATTCCGAGCCCCGCCCAGACATGATGGTCCTTCCCTACTCAACCTGGTAGCTGAAGACAAAGGGCGTGTATTCTCGGGAGTTCTAGGGCCCCACCCGCCACCTGATCCTCCCTATATTACCACAGCTGATGCTCTCTTGAAAGCACCACCTCCTGACAGAAGGCCAACCTGCACAAAAATGGTGCATTAAACATCCAAAACTAAGGACCCTCTCAGAGTCCATTTCACCCCCCTGCCACCTCCAGAAGAGTAGGTGCTAGTATCCACAGCTAAGAGATCTGCAGACAGTTCACATCACAAAACTCTGTGTAGGCAATCCCCAGTACCAGCCCGGAGTCTGGTAGACCTGCTGGATGACTAGATCCAGAAGAGAGATAATACTCACTACAGCTTGGTTCTCAGAAAGGCACATCCCTAGGAAAAGAGGGAAGAGTACTACATCAAGGGAACACCCCATAGGACAAAAGAATCTGAAAAGCAGCCTTGAGCCCTAGACCTTCCCTTTGACAGAGGCTACCCTGTAGGAGATAGGCCAGAGTGGGAAAAGTTATAAGAAAAGTTATAGGGTAAGACATAAAACTTCTTGGAAGGCCAGGAGGTTGTGCAAAGCTTCAGGAAAGAATAAAATCTGAAAGCAGCTAATTCTCATATGCTGAGGCTAAGGGTAAGGAGTAGGTAACAAGGGAGTATAAGGGAGTTTATCTAGATAACTTTATTTACTTATGTTGTCCGGAAACTGATCTTTGATCATCCATGTGCAAGACTGTTCCTTGCAAGGGGGGACGACAGTGTTAATTATCCACAGGTTGTGTTGGCTCCAGGCCTTTGTCATTCAATCTGTACTAAATACAGTGGCTCCGGCTTATCAAGACTGCTAACTCCCTATGGCCCCTAGTGCCGGCAGTCCCCTAGCCCACTCTTTCACTGGATACCTGTGTCTGAGTACTCCTTTCATCCATCACTTGGCCAGGGTCTGCGTGACAGACCTGGCACTACCCAAATGAGAAGAAACCAGAAAAATAATTCTGGTAATATAAAGAAACAAGGTTCTTTAACACCCACAAAAAAATAACACTAGCTCACCAGCAATTAATCTAAACAAGGAAAAAAATCCCTGACTTACCTGAAAAAGAATTCAGAAGGTAAATTATTAATCTAATCAAGGAGGCACCAGAGAAAAGTGAAGCCCAATTAAAGAATATTTTAAAAAATACAATAAATGAGGGGAGAATTCTTCAGTAAAACAGGTAACATAAATAAAAACAATAAAAACTTCAGGAAATAATGGACACACTTAGAGAAATGCAAAATGTTCTGGAAAGTCTCAGCAATAGCATCAAACAAGGAGAAGAAGGATCTTCAGAGCTCGAAGTTTTTGAATTAACCCAGTCCAACAAAGACAAAGAGAAAGAATAAGAAAAAAATGAACAAAGCCTCCAAGAAGTTTGAGATTATGTCAAATGAAAAAAACTAAGAATACTTGGCATTCCTGTGGAAGAAAAGAAATCTAAAAGTTTAGAAAACATATTTTGCGGAATAATCAAGGAAAATTTCTCTGGCCTTGTTAGAGACCTAGACATCTATATACAAGAAGCTCAAAGAATACCTGGGAAATTCATCTTCGAAAGATGATCTCCTAGTCACATTATCATCAGGTTATCTAAAGTTAAGATGAAGGAAATAACCTTAAGAGCTGTGGGGCAAAAACACCAGGTAACCTATAAAGGAAAACCTATCAGATTAATAGCAGATTTCTCAGCAGAAACCTTAAAGCTAGAAACAACTGGGGCCCTATCTTCAGCCTTTTTAAACAAAACAATTATCAGCCAAGAATTTTGTGTTCAGTGAAGCTAAGCTTCAGAAATGAAGGAAAGATACAGTCTTTTTCAGAGAAATGCTAAGAGAATTTGCCACTTCCAAGGCAGCACTACAAGAACTGCTAAAAGGAGCTCTAAATCTTGAAATAAATCCTGGAAACCCATCAAAACAGAACCTCTTTAAAGCATAAATCTCACAAGACCTATAAAACAAAAATAAAATAAAATAAAACAAGGTATACAGGCAACAAATAGCACAATAAATGTAATAATAGTACTTCACATCTCAATACTAATATAGAATGTAAATGACTTAAATGCTCCACTTAAAAGATACAGAATTACAGAATGGATAAGAATTCACCAACCATCTGCTGCCTTCAAGAGACTCATCTAACACATAAGGACTCACATAAACTTTGAAGGTAAAGAGGTGGAAAAAGACATTCCATGCAAATGGACACCAAAAGTGAGCAGGAGTAGCTATTCTTATATCACAAAAACAAACTTTAAAGCAACAGCAATTCAAAATGACAAAGAGGAACACTAATGAGAAAAGGCCTTTTCCAACAGGAAAACATCACAATCCTAAATATTTATGCACCTAACACTGAACCTTCCAAATTTATAAAACAATTACACCTAGACTTAAGAAACAAGATAGACAGCAACACAATAATAGTGGAAGGCTTCAATAATCCTCTCATAGCACTAGGCAGGTCACCTAGACAGAAAGTCAACAGAGAAACAGTGGCTTTAAACTATATCCTGGAACTAATAAACTTAACAGATATTTACAGAACATTCTACCCAACAAATGCAGAATATACATTCTATTCGTCAACCCATGGAACTTTCTCCAAGATAGACCATTTGATAGGCCACAAAACAAGTCTCAATAAATTTAAGAAAATGGAAATTATATCAAACACTATTTCAGACCACAGTGGAATAAAACTGGAAATCAACTCCAAAAGGGACCTTCAGAACCATGCAAATACATGGAAATTAAATAACCTGCTTCTATCATTGGGTGAACAATGAAATCACACTGAAACTTTAAAAACTCTTCAAACTGAACAAAAATACTGACACAACCTATCAAAACCACTGGAATACAGCAAACATGGTCCAAAGAGGAAAGTTCAAAGCCTTAAATACTTACATCAAAAAGTCTGAATGAGCACAAATAGACAATCTAAGGTCACACCTGAAGGAACTAGAGAAACAAGAACAAACCAAACCCAAACCCACCAGCAGAAAGAAAATAACAAAGATCAGAGCAGAACTAAATCAAATTGAAACAAACAAACAAACAAAAAAACACACAAAAGATAAATGACACAAAAAGCTGGTTCTTTGAAAAGATAAATAAAATTGGCAGACAATTAGCAAAGTTAACCAAAAACAGAAGAGAGAAATTCCAAATGAGCACAATTAGGAAGAAGTGGGAGATATTGCAACTGACAACACAGAAATACAAAAGATTATTCCAGGCTGCTATGAACACTTTATGCACATAAACTAGAAAACCAAGAGGAGATGAATAAATTCCTGGAAAGATACAACCTTTCCAGCTTAAATCAGGAAGAATTAGATAAGCTGAACAGACCAATGACAAGCAGTCAGATTGAAATGGTAATTTAAAAATTACCAACAACAACCAAAAAGTCCAGGACAGACAATTTCGAAGCTGAATTCCACTAGAAATTCAAAGAAGAATTGGTACCAATCCTATTGACATTATTCCACAGAATAGAGGAAAAGGGAATCCTTCCTAAATTATTCTATGAAGCCAGTATCATCATACTATGAGCAGCAGGAAAATATATAACCAAAAAAGAAAACTACAGACTAATATCCATGATGAATATAGATGCAGAAATCCTTAACAAAATGCTAGCTGACAAAATCCAACAATATATTAAAAAGATAATCCACTATGATCAAGTGGGTTTCATACCAGTGATGCAGGGATGGGTTAACATACACAAGTCAATAAATGTTATACACCACATACGCAGAATTAAAAACAAAAATCACACGGATCATCTCAATAGATGCAGAAAAAGCATTGGACAAAATCCAGTATTCCATTATGATTAAAACTCTCAGCAAAATCAGCATACAAGGGACATACCTCAATGTAATAAAAGCCATCTATGACAAACCCACAGCCAACATGATACTGAATTCTTAAAAGTTGACAGCATTATCTCTGAGAACTGGAACAAGACAAGGATGCCCACTCTTACCACTCCTCTTCAACATAGTACTGGAAGTCCTAGCCAAAGCAATCAGACAAGAGAAAGAAATAAAGAGCAGCCAAATGAGTAAAGTTGAAGTCAAACTGTCCCTGTTTGCTGATGATATGATTGTATACCTAGAAAACCCTAAAGACTTCTCCAAAACCTCCTAGAACTGGCAAAAGAATTCAGCAAAGTTTCCAGATGCAAAATTAATGTACACATCAGTAGCTCTTCTATACACCAACAGTGACCAAGCTGAGAATCAAATCAAGAACTCAACTTCTTTTATAATAGCAGCAAAATAAATAAACAAATAAAATACTTAGGAATATACCTAAGGATATGAAAGACCTCTATAAAGAAAACTACAAAACACTGCTGAAAGAAATCATAGACCATACAGACAAATAGAAACACATCCCATGCTCATGAATGGGTAGAATCAATATTGTGAAAATGACCATACCGCCAAAAGCAATCTTCAAATTCAATGCAATTCCTATCAAAATGACACCATCATTCTTCACAAAACTAGACTAAAAATCCTAAAATTCATTTGGAACCAAAAAAGAACGTGCACAGCCAAAGCAAGACTAAGCAAAATGAACAAATCTGGAGGCATCGCATTACCTGATTTCAAACTATACTGTAAGGCCATAGTCACCAAAGCAGCATGGTACTGGTATATAAACAGGCAAATAGACCAATGGAACAGCATAGAGAATCTAGAAATAAACCCAAATACTTACAGCCAACTGATCTTTCTAAGTCTTGGTAAAACTTTTGGTAATACTTTCAGGAACTATCTGCATTTGCTATTAGATAATAAATTTGCTTATAAGGCAGGGAGCATAAAAAGGCTTTGCTTTAAACACAACTGAAGAGAAATTTGAGGCAGCATGAAAACAAATTTTTGATGAAAAGTCACTCAGAGTTTTTTTAATATGACTTAGAAGTTAAAGATTTGTGTGACATTGCTCCTCATATTCCTGTCAGTTATTTCTTTCCAATTTGAGGATCATATTCTAGTTTCTCTTTCTACCTTAACAATGTTTACCTGATGCCTTTCTAGTTTAGATATTGATTCACAAGTAAAATCCATCATTTGCTCCATATTTTTAAAAATTTTCTAGTAGTAATTTGTTACAGTTGTAAATTTTATTTCAGTATTTGGATATATAGTACTTTACATGGTTCATAATTTAAAATAATTGAAACTTATTCATGGAGTACGATTAAATTATATCAACAGGTTTTCAAACGTTGAATCATCTCAACTTTCTGGGATGAAATTGCACAAAATCATGATATAAGATTATTTTAACACACTGCTTTATTCCATTTGAATGTAATTTATTTTAGGAATTTTTTAATATATATTATGTGAGTGAGATTTTTATTATGGTGCAATATTTATAGTAACCATTTAGTACATTTATTTCTGTATTCTATGAAAATTAAGCTGTCATCTTCAGATTTTGTTTTATTTTGAATTTATTTAATGAGATATCACTTAGATATATTAAAAGTCACCACTTAAAGTGTTCAATAAGTGATATTTTGTAAATACATGGTCTTGTAATTACACTAACATTCATGATATAGAACATTTCAATATTACAAAAGTTCTTTAATCACAAATATCATGCCAAGGCACTCTAGCCTGGGTGACAGGAGGGAGCTTTTTCAAATAAATAAATAAAAGAAAGCAGAGGCCGGGCACGGTGGCTCACGCTTGTAATCCCAGCACTTTGGGAGGCCGAGGCGGGTGGATCACGAGGTCAGGAGATCGAGACCACGGTGAAACCCTGTCTCTACTAAAAATACAAAAAATTAGCCGGGCGTGGTGGCAGGCGCCTGTAGTCCCAGCTACTTGGAGAGGCTGAGGCAGGAGAATGGCGGAAACCCGGGAGGCGGAGCTTGCAGTGAGCCGAGATTGCGCCACTGCACTCCAGCCTGGGTGACAGAGCGAGACTCCGTCTCAAAAAATCAAAAAAAAAAAAAAAAAAAAAGAAAGCAGAAAGCACTTGGGATAAAACAGAAAACAAACAACAAAAACAGTGACGTACACAAGGAAACCACAAGCTATTCATGCTTCCTGGATGGTAACTTTTAAGCATGAATTAATTACAGGTGAATCTACAGAGGAAAGCAGGAGCTGCCCAGTAACAGGGTTTAGATGTCATGTTACAACGGTGGATGTTTTTTGATGGTTTTTAGCAAAAAAATGATCATTCTGAAGCTTCTCTTATCTGCAGCTTTTATTCTATAGCTCTGAAACATTACATTTGCAGACAATTTTATATAACTACATTTTCATTCAAAACGTCTAACTCCTCATTTTACTAGTTTACCAAATCTTTTATTTTTCACTTTTGCTTTTTGTATGTTAATTTGTTTCTCTATTGTACTGGAATCCTATGCCTCCAACATCAAACTTTCTTCCAAGATAATACTACTTTCAAACCAGGAAAGTTTATAGCATTTGCATTTTATTATGTAACTATAATGAATCTATCTTTAATGTATAACTTAGCTTTCTAAATTGTAAATAAATAACCAGTATTCACATTGTTACATTTTTAAATAGTACATTGTTTATATGTGTGTATATATATATATATATATACACATTGTGTATATATACACATTGTGTATATATATATACACATTGTGTGTATATATATACACATTGTGTATATATACACATTGTGTATATATATATACACATTGTGTGTATATATATATACACATTGTGTGTATATATATATATATATACACAGTGTATATATATATATATACATTGTGTATATGTATATATATAATATGTGCATACACACAGTATTCATTTTAGACTTTAGGAAGTGAGCAATATAGCCAATTTTTGTTAGATATTTTTCTTAAAAAAATATACCTAAGAAAAACTGAGAGAATAAGGGGAATTAATTAGATCAGAAAAGTGATGGTTTACAATAAATTTATAAGTAACATGAAAATGCCTCTTCTTATTCTTGTCAAAATTATCTATTATTTTTATTACCTCATTTGCAATAAAGAATTTGTTTTACACTTTTTAAAATTTATTTATTTATTTTTTCAGACGGAGTCTTGCTCTTTCGCCCAGACTGGAGCACAGTGGCACGATCTCGGCTCACCGCAAGCTCCGCCTCCCAGGTTCACACCATTCTCCTGCCTCAGCCTCCCGAATAGCTGGGACTACAGGCATCTGCCACCACACCTGGCTAATTTTTTGCATTTTTAGTAAAGACGGGGTTTCACCATGTTAGCCAGGATGGTCTGGATCTCCTGACCTCATGATCCACCCGCCTCAGCCTCCCAAAGTTCTGGGATTACAGACATGAGCCACCGCGCCCAGCTACACTTTATTATTATTTTTTTTTTCTCAGAGCCCTTGGCTTATCTTTAATTTGGACCTCATGCTATCTGTGCCTGTTTCACACGTGCTTGTATTCCACAACTTGGTTTGGTTAAAGATGTTTATGTATCACAGTTCTTTAAGCTCCTTGAGGTTTTTCATTTTCAAATTTGTCACAATTCTATTTCGCTATGTTAAAAGCTATTACAAACCTAACAACTCAGAAAAATAGCCATTCCAATATATATCACAGATTCTATGGGTCATCAATTTGCACAGGGCTCAGCTAAGCAATTCTTCTGTTCTTTATGTTACAGACAGAGATCATGTAGTGGCACTCAGCTAGTGGATGAGCTGGTCTGAACATCCAAGAGGACTTCACTCACATGACTGGAGATGAAAAGAAGGCTGAGCTTAGCTAGTCTGCTGACTAGCATGCTGTCTCAGGATAAACTGACATTATACATGGAAGCTGACTCCTTCCAGAGTGAGATACCAAGTAACTCAGGTGGAAATGTTTATGAGAAGTCACCTTGCCTCAAACCTGACATACTTAATTGGTTGAAGCAGTCACAAACCCTCTGAGTTTTAACAAAATAAATCTAGATTTTAGAAATCAATGGGAAGCGTATGAGAATGCTTTTTAAAAAATAATACTGTTTTGACAAAAACGTATATGAAGTTTAGCAATCTTTCTCATTTCAGATTCTTCTTTCTATTAAAATTAAATATTTTATATAATATTAAATATAAAATATTAAATATTTTTGTTTTCTATTATATTATTATTTCAATTATTGTGTTTCATGGCAATTTTATAAAATAATTTATAGAAATATTAAACTGTACTTTTGGGGCATATGGACATAAAGAGATATCTATAATTATGTTTCCCCAAACCAGAGGACATGTTCCCTCTGATATTCCTAATCCATAGAAATTTTAAAAAATCAATACTTTTTATCTATTTGTATGTATATTAGTAGACACATGGACATCCATTGTGTGTGGTGCTAAAGGCATAAAAGGCAAAAAGTCATTCTCTTCCTCTGTGAACTTACATGTGACTTGTAAAAACAACTCTTAAATTCCCATCTGAAGAAAAGTAACCTCTATATCCAGGAAGGATTCATACTTATGGAGAAGCAAGAGGGATGTTATAAGATCATTTTACAATCACTGAATAATTCCCACTGAAAAGACTTTTATGAAAACTGTTTTCTCCCTTTAAGCAACAGAATCTTTTATCAAAAAATCAGTGAAAAGTTAATATGGCAAAGATTGGAAGAAAAAAATTACATTTTTATATTTACATTCATGCTGAAACATTTTATGGAAAAGTGGTTTTAGAGTTTCTGAGTGAAAGACTTGCTACAAAGAAAGAATAGTGTTTAAATAGGAAAGGTGAAGAAGATCTCAGACAACCTTTGCAAACTCTATTTTGCTTGGAGTCCGTGTTGAAAAAGAAAACATGTAGAGTTGCTAACTTTACGATTCAGACAAAAGTTGCAAAAGAAGTTTTGGAAGGAGGAAATCAGTGTGGATCAAGCTGTCAGGGAAAAATAAGTCAAGTCCTATACTTACATAAACACCTTTCAGCATTGCCTTAAAAAATAAAAGAAAGGTCTAGGCTACCAAAATTGTTTGATTTCCATAAAAAAGAAAATCCCTAGGAAATGTACATTAACCAAAACTATAGATAAGAATAATTAAAAATGTTTTTTCATGTTTATTCTGCAATCGTTTGTGTATTTCATACAATTTTTAAAAAGCTGAAAAGACCAGTTATGACTGCATTTTCAAGATTGTCAGGGGAATTTTTTGGGCAGTACATATTTTATTATTTCGATTAATAAACTAAATTATTCGTTCTTCAACATATGTCATTTATTCTTAGAGAAAAAAAAAACCGATACAAAATGTCACGAAAGTGAATTCATTATATGATCATATATTTTATAGGTTTTAAATATTAATCTTATTTTTACCTCTAGATCAATTTCATTTCTGAAATATATTCATATAAAAATAATTACTGAAAACACAGAATTCTAACTTTAATCTAGCTCCCGATTTTATGCAGCATATTAAATTGTATTCAGGCATTATTTCCCATAAAGTAATGCAAATGTCAGAAGAATTTAATCAAAATTCTGGAATATATTTTGATGTTATATGATTGCACTTGTTTTATTATTTTGTGGAAAGATTACAAAATAGCCACTTGTCATTTATTCATTTACCTACGATTTAATTTTCACTTTTTAAAATGAGATTAGTATTGAGCATTAATTACATTTGCATTTAGAAAAATTACGTGACTTTAAAATGTTCATACCCTCTGATCCATCAAATTTCCTTATTGAACTTATTCTAATACACGCACTCATTTGAAAGATTTTTTTTCATGTATTATATGTAATAATGTGAAGCTTAACTCCAATAAACACTGAATAAAGTTGTACTATTTAAAATACTTAATATTTAAAAGCCATGCAAAATCTCCAGAATATAGTTTAATTAAAAAAACACTACATATAATGATACCTCTTTTAAATAAACTTTATTTATATTTTCCACAAATATATACCTAATGCTTTATGTTTCATGATGCTTCCATGAGCCAAAGATCTCTGTCTCTGTGGGACTTACATTCTGGTTAGGAGGAAAAACATGAAAAAGTAGGGTAGGAAAGGAGCACTGAAAAGGTTGCAGATTTAAGTAAGTGTGGTCAATGTAGCCTGCAATGAGATGATATTAAAGTAAAGCTTTGATGGAGGTGAGAGATTAAAGTAAGAGGTTTGCTAGGAAAAGAATTAGGGATAGCGGTAGTAGCTACAGTAAAGGCTTACTTGCCTGGCCTGTTTGAAGAACACTCAATGAAGTTAATGTACACAGAGTTGAGAGACAAGAATATTAGCAGAACAAGATGAGTCAGGGAAGTTGTGGAGGACCACATAGTATCAGGCTTTGATCCTGGGTGAGATGGGTTTTACCCTGAGTAAGATGGACAGTGATTTCAAAAGTTGGAACTGAGGAGTGAGGTGATCTTATCTTTTGAAAGCATTAACTGGCTGCTCTTGAAAGTAAGAAAGATTAGAATCAGGGAGAAGAACTATGAGGCTACATCAGTAATCCAGGCAAAGGATGATGAAGGCTCCAAATAAAAGGGTAGCTAGGGTAGGGGTAGGGATGAGATAATGAGAAATGGCCTGTTTCTGTCAAAATTTTGGTTAAAGAGCCAACAGGGTTTCCTGAGGAATCAGATGCAGGTATAAAAATAAGAGAGGAGGATTAAGGATGACTCCAAATTTTTCAAACTGAAAAAATTAAGTTATCATTAACAAAGATGGAGAAGACTGTGGAGCAAGTTTTGAAGGAATGAAATTTTATTTTCAGATATGTGGACTGTAAGTGTCAGTTAAATATTGAAACAGAGACCTATAGATCAGGAGCAATGTCAGGGCTGGGGATATAACTTGCAGAGTTATTGGCATATATGTGTTATTCAAAATCATGAGACTGAATGAAGTTACCCAGGGAAGGACTTGAGATAAAGAGGAGGATTTAGAATTGGGGGAAGATGAAGGACCAGCAAAGGAGGCTGAGAATGAGTAACATATAATTTAGGTGAAAGAAATAATAAAAATGTAGTGTCTAAAAAGACATGAAAGAAAATATATCAAGGAGGAGAAAGTGATAGGTGATGAGCTGCTTCAAAGCTGAGGCTAGGACAAGAAACCAGTAAAGTGGTTATTAGTGATCTTGAAGTAAGCCGTTTCACATACTCTATATACTTTCTAGAATCATAAGTGATAGATACACTGCAATTTTGATTTTTTAAAGTGCATCCAATGTGTTTTACTCAGCTCATCAGAGTTTATTTCACAACAAACCACCTAAAATTTAGTGACTTAAAGCAACAACTATATATTTAGCTCATGTTTCTGTGGGTTGGCAACTTGGTCTGACTCAACTAGATGATTCTTCTACTTGTCTTGTTTGGCTCCACTCATATGAGTCCACTGTCAGCTCCCAGGACAGCTGGGGTTGGCTAGTTGGAGCAGGTGGTAGCATTGCTACACCTAAATAACTTATCTGTGTTCCACATGTTCTCTAATCCTCTAGTAGACTGCTCTGGGCTTAGTCACACATCATTACAGAGTCTCAAGAAGAAAGAATGAAGGTCCAAGCCTTCTTGAGGCCTAGATTCATAGCACACGTAACCATATTAGTCCCATGCCAAACTAAATTCAAGGGATGTAATTTGAGGAACAGTGGCAAATTTAATATTGGATACACTGAAATTTAAGATTCTTGGAGACTTAAGTAGATGTTTCTAGGATATAATTTGATATTTATGTTAATACAAACATCAAGGCTATGATCTGGCTATGATCATATCTTCAACTTGGAGACACCATCTGAATGTGAGATTAGATGAATTTAATAAGAAGAACGTGGAAAGGGACAAAAATAATTAATAAACTTTGAAGTCTGCAGATATTTAAGGGGCTGGTTAAAAAAAGAGGAATAATAATGGCAACTCTAAAGCAGCAATTACAACTATTGAACTTAAACTAAAGCATGTAGACCTTGTCACACATCACACAACTAGTAAATAGCTAAGTATGATTAAAACACAGATCTATTTGCCTTCTAAACTCATGCTCTTTACAAACCACTACTTTTGTGGGCTATGTTCTTTATAGGACAAGAAAATGGAAAACAAACAAACAAAAAAATCTTTACTATAATCTGTATACACCAGAGAGCTTGCAATTTCATCTTCACTAATGGCCATTTAAAATACTGGCGAAAATAGTTTAGGGTACTAATTTTGCTCAGGACTTGAACTGCTAAGAATAACTCCTAAATAATTGAACTGCTAGGAATAACTCCTAAATAAAAGATTTTTGTTACTAATCACCCAGTTCTAAACAGTTCTAAAATTTTTGAACTTAGTATTAGATATTAATAGAATAGTTGCTTACTGTGTCCCCTCGTCTCGTAGAATTTATACTTTGTCGAGAGCATGGGTATAAGTCTCTGGTATCTGAATAAGAGTTTGTTGTAGATAAAAATGACTGCAAATAAGTAAAGGTTGCAGCTCTACTCTTTAATGAATGTATTTTTGAAGGCTTTACACATCTATACTCTGGTCAACAGACTAATTGAATAAGTACCTTATTTTTCTTAATGCAATTTTGTTAAAACCATCTTTTCTTGATTCCCTACCAAACTTAATTCTACCAGTATTCCTCTTTGGGGAGTGTTCCAGGTGATATGATGGCTGAGGTTGCTGATGTACATTAATTTAACTTTAATAGTTTTTATTGGCATTGTTTCCTAAAATGGTACTTTATCCCACAGTCAGTCTAAAACCGAGGCTCCTTTCTGATCATCTGCAGACTGACTACGGAGAGCCTACTGTCACCAAAGAGGTTTCCAAACCTGACTTCACATTGCAAATAATTGAGAAATTTGAAAATGCCCATACAATGGCCATATTCCTAAATGTTATATGATTGTGTAAATGCATCAGTATTTTTTCAAAATTTCTCCACATGATCTTAAGGTGTAACCACAGTTGAACACCAACATTTTACCTAATACACAGTAAAAGTTTGGATTGTATTACTGTCTTATGTATTAAAAGAAATATATGCTAACAAGTTATACAAAAATTTATTGTAAGTTGTCTCTGTAAATTTAGTAATAAAACGATTTAATTTCTCTAGAAAGGGCCTTTGAAAAAAAGTCTTAAACAACTGTAAAGTATCAAAATTATTTTAATCAAGGGGTACTTTGGAAGAATTAACCCTTCAAAGAGATTTTCAACTATGTTAAATAATGTCTTTAATTTTATTCTTAAAACTGATCACATATTACTAAAACAAAACTAAAGAATATTATCCCAGACTATAATCCCTTTTGTGAAATTTAAGGATCCAAACATTGCCTGAGGATGCTAGTGAGAAGTGCAATATTCAATAATCACTTGATTCACCAAATAGCATAAGCTTTGGTGAAGCAGAATGTTTGTTAGTGTGTTTACCAACATTTTAAATTTTTATGTCAAACAAAATAAGGCAAACATTTTTTCAGTATTTAAGTCTCAGAAACCGGATGGCTGACATAAAACCTGCCAGTCTGCCTGTCTGAAAGTATGTTAGGGAGGAGACTGTCTTAAGTGAAACCTCCAACAGTTTTCTTACCACATATATAAAGGAAACATTGTCTGGCAAGTTTCCACATTCTTTATGGAATCCTTGAAGATTCGCCAAAAGCAGAATGAGTATAATAAGATGAAACTGGATATTCCAAACAACATTTAATTGTGTAAAAAAATTCTGATCTATTCTCTCAACATGTTCTATAAAATGTCAGAGGAGAAAAATATGTCTCAGAAATCATTTTCCTGATTGGGATTTAAACAGATTTCTCTAGGTTTTACCTGGCACATTGCGTACATGATGTTATCAATGCACTAGAATATAAGAGACTTTATCATTTTTATTGTGTCTATTTGATTCTTCTCTTTTATTTCTTTATTAGTCTGGCTAGTGATCTATTTTGTTAAACTTTTCAAAAAACCAGCTCCTGGTTTCATTGATTTTTTGAAGGGTCTATCGTGTCTCTATCTCCTTCAGTTCTGCTCTGATCTTAGTTACTTGTCTTCTGCTAGCCTTTGAATTTGTTTGCTCTTGCTTCTCTAGTTCTTTTAATTGTGATGTTAGGATGTGGATTTTAGATCTTTCCCACTTGCCCCAGTGGGCATTTAGCGCTATAAATCTCCATCTAAACACTGCATTAGCTGTGTCCCAGAGATTCTGGTACATTGTGTCTTTGTTCTTATTGGTTTCAAAGAATGTATTTATTTCTGCCTTAAATAATACTTGGTTATTTACCCAGTAGTCATTCAGGAGCAGGTTGTTCAGTTTCCGCGTAGCTGTGCGGTTTTCAGTGAGTTTCTTAATCCCGAGGTCTAATTTGATTGCACTGTGGTCTGAGAGACTGTTTGTTATGATTTCCATTCTTTTGCATTTGCTGAGGAGTGTTTTACTTCCAGTTATGTGGTCAATTTTACAATAAGTGTGATGTGGTCCTGAGAAGAATGGTCTGTTGATTTGGGGTGGAGAGTTCTGTAGATGTCTATCAGGTCCACTCGGTCTAGAGCTGAGTTCAAGTCCTGAATATCCTTGTTAATTTTCTATCTCATTGATCTGTCTAATATTGACAGTGGGGATACTATCACTGATCCCACAGAAATACAAACTACCATCAGATAATACTATAAAAAACTCTATGCAAATAAACTAGAAAATCTAGAAGAAATGGATAAATTCTTGGACACATACACCCTCCCAAGACTAAACCAGGAAGAAGTCGAATCCCTGAATAGGCCAAAAACAAGTTCTGAAATTGAGCCAGTAATTAATAGACTACCAACCAAGGAAAGCCCAGGACCAGACGGATTCACAGCTGAATTCTACCAGAGGTACAAAGAGGAGCTGGGAACATTCCTTCTGAAACTATTCCAAACAACAGAAAAAGAGGGACTCCTCCCTAACTCATTTTATGAGGTCTGTATCATCCTGATATCAAAACCTGGCAGAGACACAACCAAAAAAGAAAATTTCAGGTCAATATACCAGATGAACACCACTGCGAAAATCTCCAATAAAATACTGGCAAACTGAATCCAGCAGCACATCAAAAAGCTTATCTACCACAATCAAGTCAGCGCTATCCCTGGGATGCAACGCTCCTTCAATATATGCAAATCGATAAACGTAATCCATCAAATAAACAGAACCAATGACAAAAACCACATGATTATCTCAGTAGATGCAGAAATGGTCTTCGATAAAATTCAACACCCCTTCATGGTAAAAACTCTCAATAAACTAGGTATTGACGGAACATATCTACAATCCTAAGAAAAAAGAACAAAGCTGGAGGCATCACACTACCTGACTTCAAACTCTACCTCAAGTCTATAGTAACCAAAACAGCATGGAACTGGTACCAAAACAGATATATAGACCAATGGAACAGAACAGAAGCCTCAGAAATAACACCACACATCTACAACTATCTGATCTTTGGCAAACGTGACAAAAGAAAGCAATGGGGAAAGGATGCTCTATTTAATAAATGGTGTTGGGAAAACTGGCTAGTCATATGCAGAAAACTGAAACTGGACCCCCTTCCTTACACCTTATATAAAAATTAACTCAAGATGGATTAAAGACTTAAACATAAGACCTAAAACCATAAAAACCCTAGAAGAAAACCTAGGCAATACCATTCAGGACATAGGCATGGGCAAACACTCCATGACTAAAACACCAAAAGCAATGGCAATAAAAGCCAAAATAGACAAATGGGATCTAATTAAACTAAAGAGCTTCTTCACAGCAAAAAAACTACCATCAGAGTGAACAGGCAACCTATAGAATGGGAGAAAATGTTTGCAATCTATCCATCTGAAAAAGGGCTAATATCTAAGATCTACAAGGAACTTAAACAAATTTACAAGAAAGAAAAAACAACCCATCAAAAAGTGGGCAAAGGATATGAACAGACACTTCTCAAAAGAAGATATTTATGTGGCAAACAAACATATTAAAAAAAGGTCATCATCACTGGTCATTAGAGAGATGCAAATCAAAACCACAATGACATACCATCTCATGCCAGTTAGAATGGTGATCATTAAAACGTCAGGAAACAACAGATGCTGGAGAGGATGTGGAGAAATAGGAATGCTTTTACACTGTTGGTGGGAGTGTAAATTAGTTCAACCATTGTGGAAGACAATGTGTCAATTCCTCAAGGGTCTAGAACCAGAAATACCATTTGACCCAGCAATCCCATTACTGGGTATATACCTAAAGGATTATAAATCATTCTACTATAAAGACACATGCACATGTATGTTTACTGCAGCACTGTTCTCAACAGCAAAGACTTGGAATCAACCCAAATGCCCATCAGTGATGGCCTGGATAAAGAAAATGTGGCATATATACACCATGGAATACTATGCAGCCATAAAAAAGGGGGAGTTTATATCCTTTGCAGGGAAATGGATGAAGCTGGAAACCATCATTCTCAGTGAACTAACACAGGAACAGAAAACCAAACACCACATGTTCTCACTCGTAAGTGAGAGGTGAACAATGAGAACACGTGAAGAGGGAAGGGGGAACATCACACACCGGGGCCTGTTGGGGGTGGGGGGCTAGGAGAAGACAGCATTAGGAGAAATACCTAATGTAGATGATGAGTTGATGGGTGCAGCAAACCACCATGACACGTGCATGCCTATGTAAAAAACATGCACGTTCCTCACATGTATCCCAGAACTTAAAGCAAAAAAAAAATAAATAAAAAAGAATGTAAGACTCGAGGTCAGAAACGAGGTTTCATTTTAATCTTTTTCTCACTGAAACTGGTCCATAGCAAATGCTAAATGCTTATTTGATTAGAAAATGAATAGAATCACAATACTTCTTGGCATCCACTATATTAATAACAGAAGAATTGAATAAACACTTAAAAATAGTATTTGCTGTTATTGTAAATATAAGTGGCTCAGAAACAAAATAAATAAAATTGGTTGACTCACTCCAATAGAGCATAATGACAAATGACAACAATCATGCTGGAATTCAACATCAACAACAAATAATTAAACATTGAATGAACCTGACAGAAGACCTTTAAAATGTTGCCAAACTCTATTTGGATAAACTGAATGTTTACAACAAGCCTAATGATTTCATCAGTCTTAATTATAATTGTGGTTTAGTAAAAGACTCACATCCACTAAAAGTAATGAAGAATGTGTCAAATGTTTGAAGAGAAACAATTAACTACTGCCCAAATGGTTATTGTTTTGCAAATAATCAGAAACTGGGGAAAATGATGGTAATTGCAAGAGAAAGCCTATTGTCTCTGAAACAACACAGTGATTCTCTTATGCAGCAGCTCAGTGTGATGATTCTTAAGATTTATAACCTCCTGCTTCTTTCCATTAAATTTTTATGCAATTTTTTATTGTTTTTAAAAATATTTTTAAATGTCAAAATGACAAAATTGAAAAAAGCAACTGTTATTCAAATATGTATTAACTGTTAATCAGTCATTTTGCTTAAATGTATATACAATTAGAAGCAAAATTTGTTTCGAAGGAAGTTTGAGTTTTTGCATTTGAGTTCATTTATATTAAAATTAGTAGAAAATAGTATAAATCTTTAAAATTAGAAAATTATATAAACTGATAGACCTTCTGAATAGTGATTCTGGATTCTTTGATTGCCTTCAACATATAATGCAAGCCTTGTAATATTTATAGATATCTACACATAATTTAGCATTATTGAGTTCATAACACTTTGTCTCACATTAATTAGCATTTTCTGTAACTATTTCCATCTTTTAACATGGGGTACGCATTACATAAATATGATATTACTGTTGGGCATTTGGTACATTTCTCACTATTTTATAGTAGTTGTGAGATCATAAAAGCTTTGCCTAAATTACTTTAAGATATTTCTTAAAATATAATCTTATGGAATAATATTCCTAAAGGGAAAATGAGGTTTTAAAGTATATAGTTTGTTGGTTCCATCTTTTATTGTTCAATTTAATTCTAGAAAAAAAGTATAGCAAATTTAAAGTGCCATAAGAGACATATAAATTGCATGTACCCAAAAAGCCAATATGCTGTATTTACATTTTGTTTTGTTTTGCTAGCTTAATAGAAATACCATTGTTTCTTAAAATTCTTTAATTTGTATTTTGTTAATTGCTATTGAGACTGTACTTTCCTCTATGAAATGCTATGTTGCCCATTATTCTTTATGTGATAAGTGACATAAATTGTGGATACTATTTGCCGACTTGGATTGTTACATAGATTTGCTTCTAATTATATTCCTAAAGCTTATATTTTCTGGGTATTTATTGATTTGATCATTTAACAAGTCTGTAGAAGATTTTTATTTCATTTTAGGAAAGTGGTATGATCCCAATACCACATTATAATCTATTAAATTGATTTATTTTTATATGTTGAACTATCCTTCCATTTCTGAGATAAATTCCATTTGGTCATGGTGTATAATCCTTTTAATGCTGGAAGAATATAGTTTTCTCATATTTGTTGAATAATTTTTTATTTATACTCATAAAGTATACGGTCTGTAGTCTTCTTTTCTTGTGATGTATTTGTCTTTGGTATCAAGATAAAATGGACTTCATAGAAGAAATTAGGAAACGTAGCTCTTCTATTTTTTTAAAAGAGTTTTAGAAGAATTGGTGTTAATTCTTCATTAAATGTTTCATAGAATTTACCAGGTAAAACTCACCAGAATGTATTTGGTCCTGAGCTTTACTTTGTTGGAAGTTGTTTTATTATTATTAATATTATTAATTCAATCTCTCTGTTACAGGACTACTCAGACAACACATTCTATTTGTTCTTCAGTTCATGTTTGTGTTTATGTGTCTCTAGGATTTTTTTTCATATCATCTAGGTTATTTAATTTTTTGGAGTACATATTTTTCATCATATTTTCTTATAATCCTTTTATTTCCGTAAGGTCTGTAGCAATGTCATTATTTGCATTACTGATTTTGGTAATTTGAGTCTTTGTTTTTTTTCTTGGTCAGTCTAGCTAATGGTTTGAAAATGTTGTTGATGTTTTGGGAGACAAAACCCCAACTTTTGGTTTTATTTGTCCTCTGTTTTTCTGTTCACTAGTCAATTTAATTATCTCCTCTCTATCCTTAATTATTTCCTTCTTTCTGCTTGCTTTTGGTTTTGTTTACTCCTATTTTTTCTAAGTCCTTAAAGTGGGAGGTTAGATTGATAATTTGAGATATTTTTGTTCTTTTTTTTAATGTAGACATTTCCAACTATAAATTTTCCTCTGACTATTGCTTTTATAAGATCATACGCCATTTAGTATATTGCATTTTTGTTTTCATTTGTCCCATAGTAGTTTCTAATATCCCTTTTGAATTTTCTTTGACCACGTTGGTTAAAAGTGCATTGCTTAATTTCCACATATGTTTTCAACTGCCCATTTTTCCTTCTATTATTGATTAGTAATTTTATTCCACTTTGGTCAGAGAAGATACATTGTATGATTTTAATCTTTTAGATTTAATAAGATTTGTTTCATAATCTAGCCTGGAAAATGTTTCATGTGTCTCTGAAAATAATATGCATTCTATTATTGTTGGTTTGACTTGTTAATATTTGTGTTTGGTCTGGTTGGTTTCAAGTGTTGTCCAAGTCTTCTAATTCCTTGTTTCTATTTTCTCCAGTCATTTGATCCATTATTCCAAGTGGGTTACTGAATTCTCCATCATTGTTGACTATTTCTCCACTCAGTTTTATCCATTTTTGCTTCATAGGTCTTGAGCCCTGTTGTTAAGTGCTGATAAATTTTAAATTTTTAAATATTCTAGATGGATTAGACCTTTTATCATCATATAATGTTCTCCTTTGTATTTTGTAACAATTTTTATCTTGAATTTATTTGGTCTGATATTAGGATAGCCATTCCATCATTCATTTGGTAGCTGTTTGCCTGCATATCTATTACCATCTTGTTACTTTCAACCTATTTTTGTCTTTGGATCTAATGTAAGTCTCTCACAGGCAGGATACAGTTGAACTAGATTTTTCCTTTGTAAATCTGTTCTTCTAATCTCTTTCTTTTAATTGGACAATTAAAACCATTTGTATTTTATGTGATTACTGATAAAGAAAGACCTACTTCTGCCATTTTGCTCTTTGTCTTCTACATGTCCTATATTGTTTTATTCCTCAATTCCTACATTACTACATTCTTTTATGTTAAATATTTGCCAGGTACACTTTTGATCTCCTTATTTCTTTTACTATATATATTCTTAGTTATTTTCTTAGTGGTTACTGTCAGGACTAAAAATAACATCACTATAATAATCTAGATTTTGACTAGTCATTCTTTTGGATGCTGTAAACTTTTGATTAGTTTCGAGAATTCTGAGACAGTTGATTATCATATTTTTCTTACCAGTTTATTTGCTACTTTTGTGACAGGATAGGCTTTTGGAAATTCCTTTACCATTTTTACAGACATAACTTCCATTTTTTACTTTTTAAAAATATTTTCACCTTAGTATTAATGTATCCTTTAATTTATCCTTATTTAATATAAAAACTTACTTTGGTTTCTCTTTGGAGTTTATCCTGTGGTAGTCATTAACATTCTTCTCTTAATATTTCTGACTCCCCCTTCTGGCTACAAGTTTAGTTTGGACTTTTTCTCCCTTCTTGCGGTTAGATGTGGCCACATGGATAAATGTAGTCATTTTGACTGGAGAAACCTGGTGTGTTTTAATTCTAGGTCTAGTACTGTGTTGCCTAATAAGACCTTACAGGCCTCAGGCTACACTTTAGCCTAGCAAACAGCAACATCTGAGATGATTACTCCATAGCTTTGTTGCCTGACTGGCCAAATTTGCTTACCTATGGATAGCATAGAATGTTAAGTGAGAAGTAAATTTTTGTTGTGTAAAGCCATTGAGATTTTGAGGGTTGTTACTATATCATAACCCAGTCCATTGGTTGCCAAAGTTTTTGGTCTCAGAAACTAATTATACTTTTGAAATGTTCTTGATTACTTCAGAGAACTTTTGCATATGTGGATCATATCTGTTGATATTTGTAACATTACAAAGTAAAACAGATAAATTTTAAATGTATTTTGTTGAGATAGATTTTCGCTCTTCTCACCCAGGAGTGCAATGGTGCGATCTTGGCTCACTGCAATATCTGCCTCCTGGGTTCAAGGGATTCTCTTGCCCCAGCCTCCCGAGTAGCTGGGATTACACGTACCACCACAATGCACAGCTAATTTTTGTATTTTTAGTACAGTCTAGGTTTCACCACGTTGGCCAGGCTGGTCTCAAACTCCTGACCTCACGTGATCCGCCTGCCTCGACCTCCCAAAGTGCTATGATTACAGAAGTGAGCCACTGCATTGGCCCTTAAATGTTAATTAATTAAAATAGCAATTATAAACATTCTATATTGTATCATAAATCATACGTACTTATAGAAATTTCCATGTTTTCTAAAGTAAAAAATATTTTAAATAAGAAATATAACATTGGGACGTATTTTTGAAATGCTTTTTATGTTTTAGTAAAAAAATTATTGGAATTAATGTTATAACATGTACCATAGCCCCTGTATAACTCCACAGTCCACTCTCAAAGGAATGAGAAATAAAAAGGAAAATGCACCTATTATTATAAAAATAGTTTCTACCTTAAGGATTCCATGACAATTTATCAATAATGCCCCCAAAACATCCCGTAATCATCTTTTAACTCTCAGCTTAGATGACACTTATTCAAGCAATGTTTCTTTGAACCTTCAAAACTGAGTTATATTATTTTATCTACTCCTTTCATACAATTAACCATATTGTATCATAATTTTCTGCTTGCTGTACAATGAACTACTAAACAGTGAGCTAATTCATTAATTTATTTGTTCATTCACTTAATTTGTTCGTTCACTTACTCTACAAATGCATGTTAATTACTCATTATGCTACATCATAGGCAAATATTGGAGGGCGGGGCAGATATAGCTTTGCCCTTATGAAAGAGATTTACATTTTTAATATTTTCTTTAGAAAGCTTATCCCAAAAGATAAATAAGGAAAAGTGTTATTTCTCAAAATTCTGCCTTCAGCCAGGCATGACAAACCTACTTTCACACTGGGTAGTGTGCGAACCCAATCCTCTTCAATAAATTGTTATCATTTTATATTATTAGAACAGTCTGATTTTGGTTTTAAAATTCAAATATGTTCATTTTTGAAATACAAACCTCAGCTTCTGATGAAGTTTCTTTCTCTCCACCCCTTGAAGTTGAGCTTTTTATATTATAGACGTTTGAAGGAAAGGGGAGCTGTTTTTCAAACATACCTTTTTCAAATAGCTCCCCTCCTTGAGGAGTATGAGAAAAACTTTATCTCCAAGCCTTTGCTATTGTGAATAGTGCCGCAATAAACATACGTGTGCATGTGTCTTTATAGCATCATGATGTGTAATCCTTTGGGTATATACCTAGTAATGGGATGGCTGGGTCAAATGGTATTTCTAGTTCTAGATCCCTGAGGAATCGCCACACTGCCTTCCACTCAGCAAACTATCGCAAGGACAAAAAAACCAAACACCGCATGTTCTCACTCATAGGTCGGAACTGAACAATGAGAACACATGGACACAGGAAGGGGAACATCACACACGGGGGCCTGTTGTGGGGTGGTATACCTAATGTTAAATGACGAGTTAATGGGTGCAGCACACCAACATGGCACATGTATACATATGTAACAAACCTGCACGTTGTGCACATGTACCCTAAAACTTAAAGTATAATAATAAAATACTTTACCTCTGTAACTACTGTTGTAGCAGATTGTCAGAGGTCTCAAAGTATACACACTTTGCTCCCTATGTACCCTACAAATGAGGGGGTCATTTATGAAGAATGTTTCTTGGTATCAGCCTTTGCCATATAAATTTAGCTGCATGTTTTGGTTTATCTCCAAGAGGTTTGATATAATATTTCTCTGTTGTGCCTGCTCCCCTTCCTCATCAAAAATTTTAAGTTCTCCTATTTCTTTTATTAATAGAGTCAAATCTGAGGCCCATTAATTTATAGGGCTTATTTTAAATAAGCCAATTAATAAGACTTATAAAAGGCAGATATTGGTATTTGTTGGCAGTCCATGCCCGCTCTCTGCCTATCAGCCTCTCATTATGCCTTTCCTTCTGGATTATTTTGACCCTGTTCTGATAGCATGGGGGCATGTTACCAAATCTGCTGATTGAGCATGTATCTATGTACCCAGAAAATCCTAGACTTCCATTCTTACACTGTCAGTCACAAGTTATTGCCTTTGGGTTCTCACTCATGTTTTTAACTTGTTTTAAAAGTTTTTGTCTAGGAAATATTCAACCACACACACAAAAGACAATAGTATAATAAATCTTCCTGTACATTTTAACAGTAGCTTTTATAATCACCAATTTAGAGTCAGTCTCAAGGACTTCAGCCTCAGCTTAGTAACAGGCACTCCTCTCTCCTCTGTTCTATCTACTTTTCCCCCAAAATTCTGCATTCCCTAAATATTATCCTCAGGTATCTCTCTAATTCTTCCTTTAAGTTGACATGGAAGTAAGTTGTAGGAATGGGAGAAACAGTCCTCTGAACTGGTTTCTATTTTCAAGCCTTATGGGTAATGACTGACAACAAAAAGTAGTGGTTCTCTGAACACAGATATAAAGGGTACTGAGTTCTTGTTTCCTTCAGTCACATATAAAAACCACTATAAAGTTCTTAATGCAGACATTTTAAGCAAAGGATGACAGGTTAGAAAACGCTAAGTGCAGGGTGCTATGGAAACAAATATCAGAGACTTATATTTCCTGGGGTTAGAAAACACCCTTTGAACTGGCAATGGTCTGGAAATATATATATATACAGTTACACAGCCATCCGGGGCTGCAGTGTGGTCTGAGGTGTTTTGTTTATTTGGTCTGTTTGTTTTGGGAAAGTCTAAGTATCTATTCAAAGCCATTTTAATCTACCAGGATGTATAAAATAACACTAGCTTCAGTGTTCAGGATGTACCTCTTCTAACTTAGGAGTTATCAGGACATAGCTCTTGTAG
Organism: Symphalangus syndactylus; assembly: GCF_028878055.3. NCBI lineage: Eukaryota > Metazoa > Chordata > Mammalia > Primates > Hylobatidae > Symphalangus > Symphalangus syndactylus. The sequence goes on from NC_072424.2 coordinate 81,465,390, forward strand.
GAATCAAATATATAATAGGCAGTGAATAAAAACACAGAAGTTTTGGGTTTACAAAAGGACCATACTGCGCAGGCCTGATGTTGAAGACTGGATGGAACTATTAGGGGAGCCAAGAAAAAGTTGTGTGGGAGGAGTGGGAAAGTGAAAGTAAAAGTAAGAAGATGTGCTGACCTGACAGGGCAGAATGAAAAGGGAAGAATGAAAAGCAGCAGAGGAGGCCGAGCTGCTGTACAGGCCAACATGCTGTGGAGGCTGAGCTGCCGTGTGTCTTCAATTTATGTGTGGGCTCTTTCAAATCCCTAGCCCAAAATCTGAACTTGAAATTACATTTTTAGATATCCTTGGATCACCATTATCTTACCCCATACGGCCATTAATGAACAAATACAAGAGTTCAGTGAACTCTGTGGAAAAGGACTTAGAAATTCTTTATTGCAAAAACAAAACAAAACAAACCTCTGTTCTGATTTTTATTCTAATTGAGCTTGGCTTAACTTATACTCTTACTTGTGGAAGTAAAGGAGGGGTGAAATAAGGTATTTCAGGGAAGAACAGCTGAAATTTCTGTTGTTACATTGAAAATGTGTCCGGAATTGGTGGGTTCTTGGTCTCACTGACTTCAAGAATGAAGCTGCCGACTCTCGTGGTGAGTGTTACAGTTCTTAAAGATGGTGTGTCCAGAGTTTGTTACTTCAGATGTTAAAATATGTCCAGGGTTTCTTCCTTCTGGTGGGTTTGTGGTCTCGCTGACTTCACTCCTGACTTCAGGAGTGAAGCTGCAGACCTTCGCGGTGAGTGTTACAGCTCTTAAAGGCAGCGGGTCTGGAGTTGTTCATTCCTTCGTGGTCTCGCTGGTCTCAGCAGTGAAGCTGCAGACCTTCACGGTGAGTGTTATGGCTCATAAAGGCAGCACGGACACAAAGAGTGAGCAGCAGCAAAATTTATTGTGGAGAGCAAAAGAACAAGGCTTCCACAGCATGGAAGAGGACCTGAGCAGGTTGCCGCTGCTGGCTCCAGTGGCCTGCTTTTATTCCCTTATCCGGCCCAACCAAATCCTACTGATTGGTCCATTTTACAGAGAGCTGATTGGTCTGTTTTACAGAGAGCTGATTGGTGCACTTACAATCCTTTAGCTAGACACAGAGTGCTGATTGGTGCATTTACAATCCTTTAGCTAGACACAAAAGTTCTCCAAGTCCCCACCAGATTAGCTAGACACAGAGTGCTGATTGATGCGTTTACAAAACCTTTAGCTAGATACAGGGTGCTGATTGGTGCATTTACAATCCTTTAGCTAGACACAGTGTTGATTGGTGCATTTACAATCCTTTAGCTAGACACAAAAGTTCTGCAAGTCCCCACCAGTTTAGCTAGACACAGAGTGCTGATTGGTGCATTTACAAACCTTTAGTTACACACAGAGTGCTGACTGGTGCATTTACAAATGTCTAGCTAGACACAGAGTGCTGATTGGTGCGTTTACAATCCTTTAACTAGACACAAAAGTTCTCCAAGTCTTCATCTGACCCAGAAGCCCAGCTGACTTCACCTCTCAATGGCACTCGCTGCGGGACTTTGGGGCACCTAGCTCGGGCACTATGGCAGCCCAGAGGGAACTTGTTTCCTGATCAAGCCCAGCAGGCGCAAGCCAGCTGCGCCGAGTGCGGGGTCCACTGAGCCTGCGCCCACCCAGATCCTGCGCTGGCCCGCGAGTGCCATGCACAGCCCCAGCTCCCACCAGCACCTCTCCCTTCACATCTCCCTGAGAGCAGAGGGAGCTGGCTCCAGCCTTGGCCAGCCCCAGAGAGGGGCCCCCACAGCACAGTGGTGGGCTGAAGGGCTCCTTGCACATAGCCAGAATGGACACCAAGGCCGAGGAGGCTCCGAGAGCGAGCGAGGGCTGCTAGCACATTGTCACCTCTCAATCCCCCCTCTAAACAGGACACCCCAACTGCTGTTGGGAATTTGGCTGATGACCACTCTAGCTACTTCCTGCTGGATAGAGGGGAAGAAGGGGCCCTGCAGTTGTAGTGTCCTCCAGAGGGGAACTCTTTAGGCCAGGGGAACTCTTTAGTCCTCTCGAATAGTGGTCTGGTGCAACTACTGAGTAAAACACAAGACAGCCCCTTGTGGAAATTTAGCAAGGCAAAGGTAAGCGGCAGGCGAGTGGTGCATTCATTTTGCCACTGCAAACTCAATTGGAAGCAACTGTACCACATCATTAGTTGTATGATTTAAAGACTTTTATCTCCAGACAGATGAGGTTCTCTTTTAGAGGGCAATTTTATAAACTTGCAGAGAACCTCTCCTTTATCTTCATAGTTGTAAATAAGCACTATGGGGCACTCTGGAAGATTCAGAGTGAATTGCCGCAAATAAGTGTTAACAACCAGGGAATTATGTTTTGTTTGTTAAATAATTTTAAAATGAGAGTAACATCTTGATTCAGGACTCTGTTCAGCTGACAGAATCAATTTTAACTGGAGAGGTGTGAAAGTCACATAGCATTTCTGCTGAATAAGGATTTGAGAAAACAAATCTTTAAAATGACTAAATATAACTTTCTAGTAATTACATTACCTAACATTAATGTTCACAAAACTTTCACATTTTAAACTTCTTTCTGCATTTGCCAAAGCTTATTCAATTGAGATAAATGAAAAACCACATAATTTATAAAACTAATTTTATAACAAAATTTTAAAGAGTAGTATGTGAATATAATGTTATTGGTATTCATTGATTTCTTCTGACAACAAATGTTTTCACTTTAAGTCAAATTTTTATTCTTGTGATTTTTTTAATCCACCACACAAAAAAATTAAACTGTTGTTTTGACAACAAAAGATAAATGCATTCCTCTTTTATGTAAAATCTGGTCTGAGCAAAATTCCAAATTACCACATACACAATGCCGAGGAATAAAAGCAAACAAAAAATAGCAAGGCTTCTTTTACATTAACAGAACTCTAATTTGTTTGAAGTAGTAAGAGGAGTTAGGAATGGCTGCTTTGTAAATCCTGGCCATTAACACTAATAGGAATTGGAAGAAGGGATTTTCAGGTACGTGCCTTAAAAAAAACTTGATTCACCCAACACATAAATTTGTTTCTTTTTCTCTTTTTTGTTCTTCCTACCTAGAAATCAGAAATGATGGTGATGGTTAGAGCTGCATTAGTTATTTTAAAACAGGATGCAAAACTGAGAAAATGAATCAGGATTAAATACGGCAGAGATGAAAAATAAGACCTTGAGGCAACAGAGATGTTGTAGAGCTACACAGTAGCCCTGAACTGATAAAATATGGATTTCTTTTTATAAGAAAAATAGATAAACCTATATACTGTTTAATCTCCTTTGTGGAAGAGGGAGTATGACTCTACAACTTACAAGCAAATATAATCCTGATACACAGTTAAACTTTATAATTTGTTATAGCATTGCAATAAATTTTTCTCCATTAAAAAATTAACTCTATATAAATATTTCAATTTATTCATTACTAACTTATATTTATTGAGCACATATTAAATGTCCAGGTCTACTCTAGATACCAAGGACTCAATAGTAAATAAAGCATAAAAGCCTTTGCTCTCTTAAAGCTTTCATTCTAATAAGGATAAACTAAATTTAAGCGAAATATACATAACGAGCCAAGTGCTATGGTGGAAAATAAAAGCTGACTGAAGGAAAGTGGGTGACAGCTTGGAGATATACTGCTATTTTAGGTCAGGCAGTCAGGAAGAGTCTTTCTGATAAGGTGACAATTGAGCAGAGACTTACAGAGGAGACGTAGTGAGCCATGTGGATATATATACACATATATATCTCTGAATAGTCCTGTTAAGTAAACACAACCCAGGAGCAATAAGCACAGCTAATCCCCAGACATTGGGTTTATATATATATATATATATATATATATATATATGGTGAAAATGTTCTACAGAGTGAGAACAGTAACAGCAAAGGCCTTGGACTCAATGCACACCTGCAGAATTCAAGAAGTAATAAGGAGCTTAAGTAAGGAAGTGAGCCAAGTAGTGTGGTAGTTATATTCTTAGATCAACTCTTCTCCACTTTTAAGTGGAGTTAGATCCTTAGATTAATTCTTCTCCATGTTTACAGATGAAACACCTGGAATTCTGTGTTCCTAAGCAGGTCCTTAGTGAGGACAATGATGTGCACCAGGAGTCTACAAGGTCTTAGGTGAAATAATTGACTCCATCCTTCTTCCCTTTCTGTATTCACCTCTTTGCAATATGACTTTACAGTTTTTTTTTTTTTCTAAAGGAGTATAGTTTCTTGCCCATTCATTTGTGTATGACCATATGAACTTAATCTGATTAATGAAATGAAACAGAAAGGATAGTATGTTCGTACTGAGCTTAGGCCTTAAGATCCTTTTTGTGGTTCTGCTTCCCACTTAATTATGTCCTTGCCATATGATGAAAGACACATGGAACCCATCTGAGTCTAGCTTAGATCACTGACCACCCCCAACCAACCCACAGATGTGTGAGCAAGTCTGGTTGAGATTAGCAGAACTGCTCAGTCCAGTATAGCATAGATCAGTTCACCATCCACAGCCAACAGTCACATGAGCCATTATAATTCATTTTGTATTAAGCCACAAGGTTTTATGAGCAATAATAACACATATATTTAAATAAAGTTGTCATGGGAAATTTAAAAAATTCAATTACTGCTGGGTGCAGTGGCGCACGCCTGTAATCCCAGCACGTTGGGAGGCAGAGGCGGGCAGATCACTTAAGGTCAGGCATTTGAAACCCGCCTGGCCAACATGGTGAAACCCCATCTCTACTAAAAATTCACAAATTAGCCAAGCGTGGTGGTGTACACCTGTAGTACTCTGGAGGTTATGGCAGGAGAATCCCTGGAACCCAGGAGGCAGAGGTTGCAGTGAGTCAAAATTGTGCCACTGCACTCCAGTCTGTGCAAAAGAGCAAGACTCCATTTCAAAAAAAACAACAAAAAAAACCAATTACTATTTATTTTGGAAACCTGCTAGTTTTTAAAGGTGTACTCAGAGGTATGAAGTACAGTTGACCAAGAATTATCTAATCACAAGAACTGTTTTTATTTATATTTTGAATCAAATTCCTCATTAAACCAAAGTTAAATAGGCCATGAAATCTATCATATTTGTAAAATATGAAGTACTTTCTTATTTTGTTCAAGAAAAGATATTGATAGATTTCTGATGGAAAAAAATAGTTGAATCAGCTGAGCTTTATGTGAGTTACAAAAATCAGAAAATGTGAAAACAGAAGATCTTGCTAATTTAGGATTGCCCAACAGCAGCAATGAATCAACATCATTGAATCAGGTTACTATCTTGATATCTATGCAGTACTTTACAGTTATTCAGCCAAAGTATAGAAAAACAACAATTTAGAAGATGAAGTGGTATTGAATGGGAATTATAGGTGTCTGCATAAACATGATATAATGCATGATATAACTGCATATAATGTATTTTTATATGTACATATTTATAGGTATATTAAGTTGGCTGCAAAAATAGTTGCGGTTTCTGCCATTAAAAGTAATAAGCAAAACTTCAATAACTTTTGCACCAACCCAACATCTATACCTCTATTTCATGCTCTCTGAATAGTCCTGGAAGTAAACACAACCCAGGGGCAATAAGCACAGCTAATCCCCAGACACTGGATTTCTAAATACTATTCTCTACTTAAAAGAAAAAAAGAACTTAGGAAAATGGTTGACTTTATGATGAAGGCAAACAAAGTACAAGATAACTCTAGAATATCTTGAATATCTTGCTTTGCTACAAAATAAATTCCACAAAGAATGAAAGAAATATAATCAAGATACATAGAAACAAGCTTAAAGGGACTCCCATTGGCTAAATTTGGAAAAGTTTGTCAAATAAGAAAGCAACAAAATATTCGTAGAATAAGAATGTTTTATTGCTTGATTGAATCTAGTGTCTGCTAGCTTTTGCTAATACACAATTATTGTACCCCTTTGACTTAAAAAGTAATTTGAAGGGAAAATATTATTCATTTAGTTACTATTGTTCCTAAAATTACTTATTGATTTCAATGGGGTCAATAGTAGCTGTACAGTATTTTATTCCATGAATATTATTTTACACTCTTGTTTATTTTGATGAACAAAAATTCTCAGCTTTGGCCAGTGGAAGTCCTCTCAAGTTTGGTCATTTTAATGTGAATTTTACAGAGCGAATTGACTTACACAATTGCAGGGGCTGGCTAAGCGGTCTCCTTAAGGCCACGTTTGTGTCCAGTGATGGAACCTGAAGTTCACAGGGCACAGGAGAAAAATCAGGAGGGGAATATCACCAGCAGGAGGGAATTCGAACAATACAAGCTAGAACTCCACAAGGTTGGAATAAAACCCTCCATGAGAAAGGACTGAAACCCATGTCTGCTCTTATTGCCCCTGACGTTGGTGAAAAGGGTATCCGGTAGAATCTGTTGCCTTCTGATCGTGAAGCTAAACACAGGTCCCCTCCCCACCGCACCCCCAGCACACACACACTCCTACCTGTTTCAGTAGTTAAAGAAGCTAAAGGAGGACACAGGGAAAGAGAGCAATTGCAGAACCAGGTACCGCTCCATGTCAACATGGTAAGGCAGCAGACCAACAAGAACATTGCAACAAAATGTCCTCTTTCTTCCTGTTACCATCCAAATCTCACAGAAATCTCCCTTGTGGCCCGACCTTAACAGAAATGCGCAAGAAAGGGAATTCGGAACAATGCAGTTCCCTAGCCTAGTAGAAACATTACAAAGCCACCTCTTGTAGACTTGGAATCATCCATGCACGTCTTTTACTATACTTAGTCTTGAAATAAAGTCAATATTAAAATTATAGTTCATACTAATATGATAAAACTATCTTTCATATAACTGAAAACACACTAACTCTTTCCTCACAAAAGGCTACAAAATGCCTTTTTGTTGTTAAATGATGTTCACTCTTCTCAAGCTGATTTATACTTGGCCTATTATATCTTATAACTTAAATACTAACAATTAGGGTTAAGTATTGTTAAGATATTTTATTTAGAGAGATAAGCAAATGAAGGCAAGAAAGCAAAAATATTTTATTAATGTATGTAATCAAATTTATATCAAGATAAGAAAGAAACATTTATGACTATCAGTCCTTATTTCTATAATTGGTCAGGTGCTTGTATCTGATATTTATAACTACCTTCTTCCACTACCCATTCCATATTTCATTTGCCCTTATCAAGTACCTAAGTTGCTCAGTTAGCAATAATTCTTTGGCTGGTGGCATGAGTAAAGTAGCTCTGTGAGTGTGTATGTACTTGTATGTATACAGAATCAGTAAAGAGAGATCATCATATAGGAAAATACGAAAGAAACATTTAGCAATATGGAAAATAGAAAAAACATTTAACATATATCTTATTAGACTACCAGAAGAAGGAAATAAAACAAACGGGTGATATCAATTGTGATAATTTTCCAGGACTGGTGAAGAGCATGAATCTGCAGATCCAGGGATAATGCATATACAATGTAGGAGGAATAAAAAAGAAGTCCACACATAAATACATGATAGAGTAATGGCTAATGCAAGAGACAAAGAGAATCCCTTAAGAGCAGTTTGATGGAAAGGACAGACCACATACAAATAAGATTAATAAATGACCAGAATAAACCATAATAGAAGTAGCAGATAATATATGAAAAATATTAATTTGAAAAATGGCTCAACATAGAATTATGTACCAGAAAAATAACTATTAAAATTGAAGGATAAATAACAAAGCAAAAACATTAAATACAGAAAAGTGTCATTTGAGAAAGCTAAGCTTTGGGGCTCTGCAAGGTCAATGTGATAGTAGGCAGAAGTACTTTCTGAAACAACCTTAGCTTTGGGGACATAAAATAGACTATAATGCGAGAGTTCTCATTAACGATCATTGGGGGAACCATTGAGTCCCGAATCTTTGCAAGATGATCTGCCCAATCTCTGTCTCCTACACAGAAATATCCTCTTAGTGGTCCATGAAACCAACCTAATTACTAGGAGCAACAGAAAAGAAATATGAACTAACCTATGCAAAGACAACACAAAAGAACAAAATGAACCATATAATAGCTCAACCAACAACAAAAAAGACATGCCAGAACAATGTGGCCACCATGGAGCTGAAAACTGCAGCTACATGTTACAAAAAAATTAAAAGAAATAAATTGAAATATAAACTATAAGAGAATGGCATACATCAAACATACCTCAGCTAAAAAGTGAGAAATTTAAAAAATAACAGAAGGTAAAAAGAGAACAAACAACATTCAAGAAAGAAGTTTTAAACAAATAAAAAAAATTATAGATTTGTAGATAATTTATATTATCTATACATATACAGTATAAAGGAGAACAAGTATGGCAGCAAATAAAAAGAAGAAATGTGACAAACAGAATTTTAGCAATAATATAAATAATGAGAGTTTTGAATTGTAACCCATAGAATAAAATAATTAGTCTACGCTGATTTAAATAAAAGATTAAACAAGTAGGAAAGAAGAAAAATAATGATTTTTTTTATTAAACGTGAAAAGAGGAAACTAGTAAATCATCAGTAGGCAAATCCCACAGCAGTAATTACCGTAAGCCAGATCCAAGGATGGGGTGCTAATAGTAATGAGCAGATATTTGAAGAGAAAGAAGGTATCTTCAGTGCCTCAATATATCTCCCTCAAAGTTTTTATTAAATCCAGTGATGAAAATACTAACTTTACCATGGAGAAACTTGACATTCAGTGCTTTAACCAAATGATCAAAGTTAACATCATTAGAAATAAGACTATCAACACAACATTATGTGCCTTCAGATATGATCCACAGAGAAGAGTGCATCATTAAATGGTGTTCTTGCCAAAATACACACCCTAAATTTACCATGAGTAAGAACGCTTAAACAGACAATTCATGAGAAAGGCAATGCACATGGAATGTCAATTTGTGACAATAAGTCTAACCCCACCCAAAATCTGAGAAATGAGTAAAATTACATTTAGACAAGAATTTATATACTATGAAATTAGGACTGACATGCAAACTACTATGAAATAGAAATGCCTACTGAAACAGTGCAGAAGTATGGGGCTAATATTCAGGACAGGAAGAAAAGCCAGTTAAGCCTGGATTTGGGGGGCATGTTTCCCAAAACTTCTTCCAGCCCTTCAAAAGTTAGTTGAGGGGTTGAGCAGCTAAGTGCAGCTTTCTCCAGACACATGGAACCAGGGAGAAAAAAAAAAAAAAAATGCTCAGAATCTGACAAGGAAGGGAAAGCTCATAAACAAATGTGGTTTGAAGAAGAATCATAACAGATTATAGTCTCAGAATAAATGTGAATTGGAAATGAACTTGATCTTACAGAGTGGGAAGTGTTTGTATCATCCAAATGTCCAGTGTGATTAAAATGTTCTGGATTTATTAATTCCTCTAGGTTCTAGAAAGAACCAAATATTTTTTAGTAAGATAACACTGTTGTAGGCCTCAAGTCCCTTCTACAATTTTAAGTATACATCCTTTGGAATCCATCCAAAAAGAGCAAGTTCTAATATGAGACAAGAAGACAAGATATAAAATCAACAGATCCAAGAGTTAACACCCATGAATTCAACATTAATTGCGCTGATGCATTCAAGGAAATAAGTGATAAGCTTGATTATTTTCTAGGACAAAAAGCAAATGAGAATCCCTGAACCAACAATTACGAAAACTTGAATTAATAACTGATATTCTACTAGCAATATCTTATTTTTAGGTATGACACAGTTATTCTCAGTGTTAGCCCCATTCTCAGTTTTAGGTTTTCCCTTTGCACTGCACCTCAGAGTCTTCTTGCAGACCTCCCAGCAGTATTCTGTTGTTATTTTTACTTAATATTTGTTATCCTGGTGGGGGGGGGTCAGGGAGCAAGTAAGTATTTTCAGTGTCGATGGGCCTAAAGGGTTTGGCCTTCGCAATTGTTCCTCTCCCTTCCCTCTTCCTTAGCTGTAGTGCTGAGACTAGCATGTATTACTACCCCTCCTCCAAAGCTTGTTTTGTTTTTTAATATCCTATTCCCCCAGCTGCAAAGGTTTTCAATTGTAGTTAGAGACATTAACACGTATCTCTCAGTCACTGATAGAATACTGAGGGGCCGGTAGGTGGGGGATTAGTAAAGATAAAGATCCAAACAACATAGTAAGGAAACTGGACCTTATTTAAATAGACAGAATACTCTTAAGAACAATATAATACATTTTTCACGTATGCATTGAACATTTACTAATATAAAACCACATGCTAAATTATAAGAAAGTCTCAATCAATATCAAAGGTTTGGAATCATGCAGATAAACAGGTAAATTACAAATAAAGTTACTTATAATGTATCTTTAGCTGGATGATACTCACAACCGAGAAGGCGTTTTTTGCAAGGGTTTTATATGAAGCAACTAAAATCAAATGATTCACCAAACCTTTTAAAATAAGTAGTGGCAGAGGCATGATCTGATTGACAGACATTTTAAATGGGTCACTTGGGCTGCTCAGATAAGAACAAACAGTCAGAGGCTAGGCAACAGGGAGACCATTTAGGAGGCTGTTTCAGTAACCCAGGTAAAACAAGATGGAGACTTGGACTAGGCTGGTGTCAGTGATATTGACCTAGTCCTCGTGTTAACCCGCCTAGGGAATTTAATAAAAGTGAAAAATACAGTCATTGCTTCTAAAAACTTTGAATTTAGTTTCTTTATTTCTTCACTAAAATACATCAGTTTGAACCATATACAATTGCCATTTCAGAGGATGAAATGGTCAAATTTGTACAATTTCATGTTGTTCAACCTCATAAACTCCATTAAGGCAAGGCTTTTATTCTGTTTTGTTCTCTACAATATCCCCAGGAACTATAAACAAGGCATGGCTTTTAGAAGAAGCTCAATAAATATTTATTTAATAAATAAATAGGCTTAACTTTTTTAATTGGCTTAATATAGCACCCAAATTGTGTTATGGTAATTTATTTAGTCATTCATTCTATAGCTAGTAAATGTACACTTATTGATTCATATACGGTTTATATATTGAACTTGGCATTGGGCAATTCAATATATTGTTCTTATATTGAACTTGGCATTGGGGAAACAAAATAGAAAATGGTCTCTATTTTCAAGGAGCTGACATCCTGATGTATGATAGAAACACACAAATAAAAGTTATTGCTACAGAGAATTTATTATACAAGTGTCCTGGAAGTACAGAGGAAATTGCTTAACACTTCCTAGGAAAGCAATGCATGTTTTCACAAAACATGACATTTTAATTAGGTCTTGTATAAATAACATTTCATGGTTAAAGAATTAGAAAAGCTAGTATCATCTGAAAATGCCTACAGTAGGAATTTCCATGGTCTTAATCTGAATTTTTGAAATATTTTATACCATTGATTATCAATAAAAGATGTAAAAAGTCACAATATAGACTATGTCACCATCTAGATCTTCTAAATAAACAGACAATTGCTTGGAGGAATAGTTGATACAGTGCAAAATTTCCTAATAATAAAAAATAATATGATATGTTTTCTTTAAGCCTGTGTTTATATAAAGACAAGAACTTTTTGAAGAGAATGCCTAAATAAAAAAAATAGGGTATGAGCAGAGATTTCCTAACTTCGATGCAAGAATTCCTGGAATTTATATTCAGGTAAATAGCGCAATTTGAGCACTTCAGTACTATCCTTGCAAAGGAATGTTGCAGGCTGACCTATTTAGTGAACAATTTGAATTTAGAGGAAAATTGGTTAGCATCAGTCTTTTAAGAAGAATGGATAAGCTTCCAAAACGGACAGAAATAACAGAACAGGAAGGAAAAAAGTAGGTAGTGGAAATTAGGAATACTCAGAATGACTTTAGACTTGTCCTTGTGAATCTAGAAAATTTCAAGTTCATCTTATGTCTGTAATTCAGCTGATTGTATTTTTACTGTCTCTATTAATTTAGTACCCTTTCTAGAGAGTCCTTGTATTTTGTTTTAAATCTATTGACCTGGTTGTCAAAGATCCTCATAAAAAGATTTGAGCTGTAAGACAAGCACACCTGTGCAAACCATGTGCTTACTTTCCACTTCATGTCATTCATCTTTAGCGTTATTATAAACCTAAACAAAGCATTGTGTAGGAATGGGAAAGGGCACTGGGCACTGAAGGAAGGAAAATTCCTCAAGGCAAATAATTTAGCCACTTCCTGATATGCAGCTAAGTACAGAGCTGCTCTTAGAAATTTAGATATTTTGTATACACTGACCAAAGAGGATAAGGCAAACATATTGATCTAGCAATGCACCCTAATAATCCATCAGTGTAACTCATCCATGAGGGCTGGAGAAATTCCACGGCAACCAGGTGAGCACCAAGAATTCTTTAGAACAAAGGGAATGTAGGAAGAAAATAGTGTCACATAGGTGATCATGAAAATAGGTTACTTCTTCTGTTTATGGTAATTTGTTATGCTCGTTCAGATAAACTATATTCTGAGGAGCTTATAGAGAAAAGTGTAGATGCCTAATGGAAACTGACAAGAGTGCTTAGGTAGCTCTCCTATGGTGATAGAAATAGGGAACAAATAAAACAAAGTTATGTTTTCTTTCTCAATTCCAAACTTACACCTGTATCTTTAAAAGCTTCATTCATACACAATTTCTTTAGTGGCAAGCAAAAAAGTGGATAAAGTTTCTGTCTGAGTAGCAGTGAACTTCTCTTTCCAGGAATGATATTACTTGAAGTTCTTTCACAAGTGATAATAATTTTAAAATATTGTTATTTATTTCTTGGTCACTTAGGCATAGGAGGAATTTCACCAGTAACTATGATTCCTGGAGAGCTGACCATAAGCAGAGTGGGTAAGGATTCTGTGCCTTCTCAGTGACAAGAAATACCAAAGATGCCCCAAGTTAAACTCCAGACAGGAAACTCACTTATTCATTCAATAAATGCTTATATACTAAACACTTTGTTTTGAAGTGGATATAAGTAATATTTGTGGATTCAGATTAGTAGATGAAGATAATTAAACAGTGTTTTAAATGTAATACAAAGAGATGCCAGACTACAGTGGGACTTGTACAGAGCTCAATTGGTAAATAGTGAGGGAGAAGGAAATCAGGAATATTTCTCTATGGAGCTGATGCCTAAGCAAAATTTTTAAGAGTGAACAGTAGGTAATGAGGAAAAAGGGAACACGATAGCACATTTTAGTCAGAAGAAGTAGCAAAAACAGAGGCTTAGAGACATGAAAGCTTAAGATTATTCAAAGTCATAAATATTTGAAAAATGTAAGATAAACCATAACTAGCAATGGTGAAGATGCCCAGTCTAAGAGATAGAAGAGTGTAGGAAAATGTAATAAAAATTAAATAAATGGATTGGCTGTTTTTTTTCACACAAACATACATGTATATATACACATCTATTACAGAAGTATTGCTCTCAAGGTACCAAATACAAATAGTATTTTTAGTAGATTCCATCTATACAAAGTTACGCTCTCTATATCAGATATGGAATGTTTCTTTGTATATTTCTGCAATATTTATGTTATTTCTTTGTTTCTCAAATTTCTATTATATGTCGGTCAGATTCCCTGAATTTATCCTTGTCTATCACCAGTTTTGTTTTTGATGCTACTGTTCTCAGTTCAGAAGAAGTTCTTCAGTTTATCTTTTACTTCTTTGGCACAATCTTCAATCCATTAATTCCATTGCATTTAAAAGTTACTAATTATGTGCTTCAACATATAAAGATTGTACGTGTGTACATGCTTTCGAGAAAAAGCTTTCTTTCACCAATATGGATAATGCAATAGATAATGAATGTTCAGAAGCAGGAAGTCCATTCAGGTGCCTGCTTTCTAGTGAAGATACAAGTTAACTAGGAAGAACTTCCAAAAACAGAGCAGCATAGGCAGCTATCGTATTTCTTTTTAAATTCCTTAGTAAAATATCTAAGACATTATACTACCGGATAAAAATGTGCTCCCCTAGTGGAAACTCATGATGATAACTGATTATATAACAAAACTTGAAGAAATTATTATATATATATATATATATATATTTTTTTTTTTAAAGAAAGCCATCGTACATTAAAGGCTCCCCACACACCCTTCTAGGAGGAGAAAGATGTTAAGAGGGTATGAGTAGACTATCAATGGGACAAGCTCAGGAATCACTGGGATCAGAATACTTCTATTTGTTGATTACAAGATAGGAACACAATGAACACAATGGTGAATCCCTCACAAGGGTTTAATAGCTCTTCCTCAGGCTCCCGGTGCAGCTCTATTTACTGCTATGCGCCTTCGTGACATGGGAAACTGACTCCAGAACTTGCTGTCTCAGAGAAGTCTTTTAAAAGAAAGTGCACAGACAGTCTCTGTTCCTAAAGCAGTGGTCCTATTTACTCTCCGTTGATTTATGCCACTTGGGATAGAGATTTTAACAACTTATGGGGCAGGACTCTTCAAAGAGCCCTAGCCATTCAACTTTAATTTTTTCCTATGTCTATTTTCTGCCTCCTGCTAGTAGGATCTAAATCTAGTTTGAGAAGTTATATGGACACAACAATCTTCCTAAAGCCTCCTGTTTCCAACTTAGAAAAAATTTTCATGTTCAAAACAAAAATTGATGTCTTTGCCTTATGATCTCACCTTTATAACTTTTCTTGGGAAAACCATAGTCTGGCCAAGTAGGAAGTCAAGTACAACAAATTCAACAAAACACAGAAAAACAAAACACAGGAATTGAGGAAACACAATTGTTGATAGTTCACTTTGCCTGCCTGACCACACCTCTTTCCATCTTTGTCTAGTGTATCATTTTATACTTTAAGTTCCTTTGGGGATGTGAATTTATCCTTTCATCTTCACCTCCTTAAGCCCAAGATAATTTGTAGCACACAGTAGGTGAGGTGAGCAATAACATATGAAAAGGATGTTACTTAACAAATAGTCTTAAAGAAAATAACATCATTTGAAAAAACAAATAAATAAAGCATATCTCATATTATTAAAATAGTTTCTCTCTCTGGATAAATAAGTGATAGATTAGATAGACAAAGAGGTAACTAGATAGATATGTATCGTGTGTGTATGTATGTGCACACGAAGAAACTTTAAATCTCCTACCTAACAAACTTAGGACATTTTAATAATATTTGTATAAAACTGGAGTGGAAAAGTCTACAAAATATAAAAATTGAATTTACTAAAAATAATAGACATGGTTATATAAACCATGTTTCTGCAAATTAAAACACCAGGCACAAAATTTAAAATAAGTAAATGTATAAAATATAATAGAGACAATGAACAAATAATTACTATTCTTAGTAAAGAAAAAAGTATTCTTAAAAATCAAAAGTAATTTATTTCCACTTTGAGCTTAAGTATTAAGCCTACTAACTCACTCATTTCCCTTCACAAATTCCACTGGAAAAAAAAAAAAGAAAATTTCAAAACGAAGTCATGATCAAAAAAGGAAACAGTTCAGATAGACAAATGTGAACATTGGTGGTTCTCTGGAAAGTACAGAGTAAATAATATCTGATGGAAGGCAAAATTCAGCAGAGCTCAGAAACTCCTGCCTTGGTGGCAATAGAGGAAATTTTAAGATAATTTAATGAACAGGTGTTACCAACAGATTTGTAGAAGAAACCCTGGGCTCTGAGAAAGCAGAGTTCTGGTAACAAATCTGCCATATTTGTTGTTGAAAGTCTCCTGTTTTTCTAGGTGAAAAGGGCCTACTAATTGCTAGACAAATTTTTTTTTAAAGAAGAAACAGTAACAGATGCATCCTCATAAAACTTCTGAACTAAAAAGATAAAACCTTTGAAAGCTTTCTGAAAGAAAAAGCAGCTATCTTACAACACAAAAAATTTAAGATTAACAATAAATTTGTCAGTAAGAAATATTTGAAAACCATGGAATAATTTCTCAGAGTTCTGGAAAAAGATGATTTTAAACAAAAATTATATTCAGTCAAATTATCACTGTTGATTATGCAAGTGTGCACTCAGGTATAAACTTAATTAAAGCAATTTATCTTTGAGAACCATTACTTTGGCTTTTTAAAGAGATTAATAAGATAAACTTCTGAAAAACAAACAAAAGAGCAGTAAAAATATGGAAAAATATGAGGCAGGTAAAGAGAACTTAAAAAATAATATTATAGACAAATTATACCAATAAATTTTGAAAACTTTGACAAAATATGTCTCTATCTAAGAACATTAAAATAAATTTAATCGAAGTGGAGAGAAAAAATTTTAGTGGGCTTACATCTATAAATGGAATTAAAACTATTATTAGAGATCTATTCAGCCAAAAGTACCAGATTTTACATCAGGCTCATATCAGAACTTATAGAATTGAAAGTGGTTACCTAGAGCTGGAAGAGGGAAAATGGATAATTGTTCAATTTTTATGAAATTTCAGTTATACAAGACAAATAAGTCCTAGGGATCAGCTGTATAGCACAGCACCTGGAGTTAACAATATTGTATTATGTACTAACAAATTTGTTAAAATGTGAGATCGCATGTTAAGTGTTTTAACACAAAAAAAGAAAGAAAAAGAAAAGAGGTATGCAAGGAAACTTTTGAAAGTGGTAGATATGTCTATTACCTTCATTGTGGTGGCTGTTTCATGTGTGTGTACGCATAGGTCAAAACTCATCAAATGTTATATATTAGATATGTGTAGTTTTTAAAAGATCAGTTATACTTCAATAAACCTGTGTTTTTAAAGGTACTTATGTGTTTATTTGTCTTTCTTTGAGGCAATTTGTATCCTATCTGTTTCAAGGATTTGATACAAAAATGTGGCATATAGATTTAGTAAAGATAAGGTTTTAAAAATAGGTCCATGTACATTCCCACCCCCCCAGGTGAATCTAGAATTGAGAATTATAAATTTATCCTTTTTGTTTTGTTTTTGTTTTTGAGACAGAGCCTCACTCTGTCACCCAGGCTGGAGTGCAGTGGAGCGATCTCGACTCACTGCAAGCTCCGCTTCCTGGGTTCACGTCATTCTCCTGCCTCAGTCTCCCGAGTAGCTGGGACTACAAGCACCTGCCACCACACCCGGCTAATTTTTTTTTTTATATATATATATATTTTTAGTAAAGACGGGGTTTCACCATGTTAGCCAGGATGGTCTCTATCTCCTGTCCTCATGATCCGCCCACCTTAGCCTCCCAAAGTGCTGGCATTACAGGCATGAGCCACCGCACCCGGCCATAAATTTGTTCTTTAAGTATTATTTTCTCAGAAGCACGTCTTATATTCTAAAAGACAAAGGAAACAATTATTTATTTATTTATTTATTTTTGAGATAGATTCTCTCTATCGCCAGGCTGTAGTGCAGTGGTGCCATCTTGGCTCACTGCAACCTCTGCCTCCCAGGTTCGAGTGATTCTCCTGCCTCAGCCTCCCAAGTAGCTGAGACTACAGGTGCCCACCACCACGCCCAGGTAATTTTTGTGTTTTTAATACAGACAGGGTTCCACCATGTTGGCCAGGATGGTCTTTATCTCTTGACCTCATGATCCGCCAGCCTCGGCCTCCCAAAGTGCTGGGATTACAGGCATGAGCCACCGTGCCCAGCCAAGAAAACAAAATTTTAAAGTGCCAGTTGTAAGTACTTACGTGGTAACCAACAACAGAATAAAATGTTACAAAAATAATTACAACTCTAAAGAAAAATGCACACATTTTGAGTAAACATTAGTTTCAATACAAAGTATATCAGGTTATTACCAATGTATTAAAGAGCAAAATATTAATATCTAAGTGATATGGACTACTTATAAAATATTATTATTGTTAAAATCATGTTTTTCTACAAATAATTATATTCTACGACTACAGAAAAGTTTTAGGATGCATAGCCTTTATTCGTTTAACATGTAAGTATCATTGTTCTACGCTAGACATTTAATGATAATCAAAAACTAATACCTATTTTGGTGGAAGTGGCTATTTGTAGAGTAATTATTAGTATGTATTCATGTAAACAAATGTAAAATTGCAAATAACATGAGTTTGGAAATAAAAAGTTATGCATACGCAAAATAACTAAAATAGAAGGATCAAACCTAACCTGAGGAGAAATGATGCTGTGGCAATTAAATCCTAACTGTGATCTGAAGGGAAACCCAAGAGCTTTTACAACACACACAGTCCTCAGTACACAGCACTGAATAAAGATGAATACATTTAGTTGCTTCAATAAATGAATCAGTCAGAGAAATATATTACCCCGACACCATTTATGTATTGACAGAGAAAAAGCTAATATTTGTATGGCATATGAGTGAAGGGACAAGAATGGGTGCTTCTGAAGCAACTAACTCATGGGCCCTTCCAGGTGCTGGGCCGTCACCTTGAGGACTAGGGATCCACTTCATGGCAAGTGAAAGGTCTGGACTAGAATGCAAACTCCTCAAGAAAAGTAGCCTTTCCAGTTTTGTTTCCTGTTCACAGCTGTATCTGCACAGTGTTTCCTTTTCTAGCAGAAATAATTCCCTGAGATTACACATTCCATTACGGTGCATGTTAGGAAATTACCTAAAGTGCTCCTTTTCTTATTTGATTGGTAAAATCATACATTTGAAATAAACAAATTTCTTTCAAAATTTAATGTTTTAAATCCTTAAAAAGGGATAATTGGCATTCAGTTTCAGCCAGCGCACATGAAGTTCACTTTCAGAATCCAAATTTATTGTGTCTAATGAAGGTAAGGTACAAGAGATAATATAGAAAAGTATAAAACATGGTTCTTGCTTTTGATCTGGTTGTGTAATAAATCATAAATATGCAGGCCACTTTTAAGCAAAATTAAATAACAATACAATAGATTAAACATATTCAATTTAAGAATAAGTGCTGAATAAGCGGCTTATAAATAATAAATCACTTGAGTTGAAAAGGGAACACATCACACTGAAGGCTAAAATGATTCGAGGAAAATCCCTACAGCTTATAATGGTGAAGGGAAGAATGGATCCGAAGAGACTAAACCATGTCAGGAGTAGAAAGGACAATAGAAATGAAGGAAAATTTTATGATTATCTGAAAGTCTAAATGCACATTCAAAAAATTATAAGCATCAGTACCATTCAAAAACCAAGGAAATTAGAAAAATAAACAAACTTAAATAAATATAACCTATTGGCTATTTCACATACCCACAACTTATTTAGTAACATTTCTATACTAGAACAAAATCAACCATATGCATTGAAAGCAATGAATCCTATGATAAATTCTAGAATTTTAATTCAGGAATTATGAGATGCTTTATAAAGTCATATAAACAAGAAGTTATCATGTTTAGATTTTTGCCAAACTCAAGATATGTATTTTCATATGCTCGGTTTTTTTTTTTTTGTTTTAATGCAAGAAGAAAAGAGTAGTATCCTGCCTCCCACCCACCCCAGCCAAGTAATTTAGGGTGTTTTGCTATCACCTTCATTGTTTATCTTAAAGTTATATACATGTTTTCTACATCCAGATATCCAGTCTCTCCAGAAATACACAGCCACAGCAAAGACTCTCATACAGAAATGTCTTTCTTAGGGATGATGATCCCAAAGTAAAATTTTGAACTTCAATTTGCCATGAAATTGTATCACATGGTTAATGACACATTAATTTTACATTTTCTGTCACATTTTCTTTAGAATCTCAGCAATGTATAAAACCAAGTGAATTTTCTAGATGAGAAATGCACTGCAATGTGCTTTAAAAAAAAGAACACCAGGCCGGGCGCGGTGGCTCACGCTTGTAATCCCAGCACTTTGGGAGGCCGAGGCGGGTGGATCACGAGGTCAGGAGATCGAGACCACAGTGAAACCCCGTCTCTACTAAAAATACAAAAAATTAGCCGGGCGTGGTGGCGGGCGCCTGTAGTCCCAGCTACTTGGAGAGGCTGAGGCAGGAGAATGGCGTGAACCCGGGAGGTGGAGCTTGCAGTGAGCAGAGATCGCGCCACTGCACTCCAGCCTGGGTGACAGAGCGAGACTCCGTCTCAAAAAAAAAAAAAAAAAAAAAAAAAAAAAAAGAACACCTAGAAAATATAAGTACATGGGTGTCTACCGTTTATCCTCTCTGCTAAATAAGAGTAAGTATTCAATCCTCCAAACATTTAATGTTAGCTCAATCATTAGTGGAAATGCACTAGACTACAATATTTGTGTTAATTTGTTTAAATAAAACAAAAATATTTAAAACAAAATCTTACTTCCTTTTCATGGCACATGGCTTTTTAAAGCAAAATTTAACCTACAGAAACTAAATCTATTAAGATAATACTTGCTTTTATTTGTGATTATATAATTTCTTTCTGGCTAATGTTTTCCAGAAAATTTCTTTGGATAGTTGCTGTTAGAACATGAGTTCTTGCTAGAGTGAGATGACCCTAACTCTCTACTGACCTGGATGAAATAGAAGTATTCACAATTCTCAAGACTGTGTAGATTCCAAGACCAAACAGAATTTTTCACAGTATTTAAAGAAAAAAAAAAAAAAAAAAGCTCTCTCTAGTACCTGCTAAACACTTCAAAGGATCCTGCAGAGGGTCCAGTGGGATCTCATCCTGCTTTTTTGAATTATTTTAGAAGCGGGAACCATGAACATAGCCTTACATGAGAGAGAGATAAATAATGCACATTTTATTTTCAGAATTTTACATTTAGTGTGATTCCCTTACATTCTCTATTTCTTTGCAGGGTTAAAATCAACATGGGAGGTATAAAAATATGTTTTAGCAGCAAACACTGTTTCCTTATGAATCAAGAAAGCAGAGTACAACCCGGAGAGCCTTTAACCAGGAGTTTGCTCCACCCTGGCACAAGGTAGGGATGTCTCCTGGATTTTCTCTTTTCACATCTCCTCATATGGAGGTTGAGAAATAAGGGACATATGTTCTGTCTATTTTTTTAATAATTATTGTGAGAATCATGTAAGGGAATATTTTGGGAGAAAAACTTTGTAAACTGCAAAGTACTGAGTAAATCTTTAAGCTGTAATTTCTTAAAATACAAATCTCAAAAACCACTGATAGTGAAGAAAAAAAAAGTTGGTGAATTGCCACCTCCTGACGATGTGGTAATATGCTCAATACAAGCACATCTCATCCTGTAGGTGAATCCTCAGTACTTTCTAAGTTTAGTCTATTCTTCTCTTTTTAAATAAATTCAGCAGCCTGCGCTATTATACTAACTATATTCTTTGCAGTGCAGCACTTAAAAAAAATCCACACATAAAAATACACAAGCTTTTCAAATCTCACACAGAAATTAGATTTGGACTGCAGCTCTGAGACCTATTACTCAATATTTATTAAGATAGACATGTGATTTAAAACTAAGATGAGGACAGAAAATACAATCATTATCCATCTATTTGGCATGTCTGTGAAAAGCTATTATGACCTATTTCATTACACCTTTTCATTATGCTATTTACTGTGCTAATTGAGACTGTTACGTTGGAGATACAGAAAGGATTCCTTAAATACATAGCATATACAAGAATAAATAAGACAGTGCACTTAAGGACTTATTTTTATGCTATAGTACAGAATTACTCATGAAAACTCACAAAGTAAAGACAGATGATTGTCATTTAAGAATACAGAGGAGTGACAAGTATGTCTCCTTTATCCATTTAATTGCTTCATTAACAAATTGCCAATCAAGTCAGAATCACTCCTCAGAACCAAAGCCTTCACCTATCAGAAATGTAACTAGGGTCACCTTGAGTTGGAACTGCCTAAGACACTCCTTTGTTCTCTCCATACTGCTATACTTGCCCTTGATGTCAGAAACATTTTTCAAAATATGAAGCCTTTATTTCATAATTTTAGTTGTGGCTCGATGTCCAATTTTTTTATTTTTATAAAAAATACTTGGCAAATTAACTTGATTAATTTTCTCATAATTCAAAACATAAAATAAAACAGAAATAATACTCTTAATTTATTTCAATGGAATACGACAACAGCTTTTTTTTAGGTGAACATTTAAGGTGTACAAGTTATGCTGACAAAGGTATTTCCTCCTTAAAAGTTACATTTCATGGTAATGGATTTTTAAATAGGTGACTAATGTTTTTGACAAGCTTTAAATTTCTGGAAATGTTCCCTCATTCATTGGAACAAAACGATTTAGCATGAATCTTTGGGTCATGATATTCAGAAGTCTTTAAAAAAAATCTGAAGAAAGTTTTTCAACTCTTATTTTTAGATGAAGTAAATATGCTTAGATTAAACTTAACTGGCTGCATTCAGCATTCTACAGAAGGAGTGAAATATTATTTGTGACTTTAACTCTTGCTTAATGGTTTACAAAATATAATACGAATTTCAAGATTTCACTTCAAAATACAGACACTTCATGCTTTCAGTAGGAGAGTTATGTAATAATCAAATATATGTCTCTTCATACTTTTAGAAGAAGAGATGTAATAATCAAAATCGGAGAGCAGTGAGATATTTTGCAGTTTGAAAACTGGCTAATCATGTCAGTTACTTGAAGTACTTAGCAAAGAAATCTAATAAAGCTTTACATGTCAACATTTCATAAGTCTGTAGTGGACATGTAGAGTCTGCTAATATTTTAACTTTAATTACACAGTGAGCTCAGATTTCAGATTTATTTTGCATGAGAGGAAAATAATATTCAACCTGTAAATGTTTTAAATACCTGATTTGGATCTTGTTACCACATCAAATAAAGCAGCTCAAGCTTAATTCTTATATAGCCAAAAAAATATAAAGATTTAAACACACACACACACACACACACACACACACACACACTCTACAATGTTTCTGTTCAACAGCTGACTCTGAAAATGTAAAACAAAGTTCTGAATTTTGTTTCTAAAGCAATCCAAAAGCATTTAAACATCTACAAATTTTTCTTGAATAATGTGTTAACCATATCAAATTTAATTTTTAAGAAATTTAGCATTGGCAGTCTAAATCCAGGGGTAGATATTGGGATTTGTTCTTTTCAGTGATTTATATTCATTTGACAATTAATCATGGATACCTCAGTGCATTTCTTCCGAATCATATCATATAGCCAACATAAAATTAATATTTTCTCATAAGGAATCATCTGAAAAAATCCCCTTGCATGGATTTTATCCCATGCTGTTAAATGCATGAATAAATGATGAGGTTCCTTTGATGTAAGTCAGGATTCTGAGGGAGTGCCTGTGGTATCACAGAGACAAGTTCCAAGCACACAAATTATTGTTCCTCAAAAAGTAAAACCCCAGATTTTTTCAGTTGGGAGCACTTGGGGGCCACATGTTTAGTCTCTGCATGGCCTGCTGCTGTGACTCCGTCATAAATGATCATCCCTCCACACCTCTCACTCATTACCAATGCAGGTGTGCAGGCAGCAGTGGAAGTGGTGAGGAGCAGTCTTCTCCCACAAGTAAGTGTCTCCCACATCCAGGGGTTTCTTGTCTTTATCACTAGATATGGGGCTTAGGTTTGCCAATATGAGTTCCTTTTAATACTCATGCTTCTTTTCGATGACTGTTATGTTATTCGTTTTTGAATACCATGCATTATTCCAACATTTCTCTGTTTGCTATGGGCATAGGAGTAGCTTCAGTTTCTTTCAAGTGTATACTTTTATGAACTACACAACGAGAATCACAACTTATCCCGCCTTCTTCCTCCTCTACTGCTGCACCAGCTACGTACCTTCCTTCCTTTTGTCCACCTGAATTTTCTCCATCTCCTACTTCTCCCACCTCTATTACTACTACAGCATTCTGGGTACCTTTAGGTTGCTTTACACAGGGCAGCCTAAGCACTACACATATTTTCAATCATTTGGTAAATCTTCTTCTTCTTCTTCTGTCCATTTTAGAGATTAAATAAGATCAACAAGATCAATTAATTTGTCCTTGAGACCATGTAGAGCTAGAACTTGAATCCATGTCAGTCCAAAGATTTAGTAGAATTAAATTCTTCTTACTTTGCTATATGAAACACTGTCCACCCTGTGAAGAATAAGCCCTCCATTCTAAACTACATTTCCTTCTATAATCTGTACTCCACTTCTTATAAACTTTTATTTCTCTATTTTTTCATTCCTGATTCCACACTTTATGACATGTCTTATCAGTCTTCTCTCCAAGGCACTCAGCACTTCATAGCATTAAATAATCTTCACATCCAAAGAACACCATACACACTTGAAAATGTGCATAGAAATATCTTGAAAATAACTTGCTTATTTTTGTTACACACTTTTTGGCACAAATTGGTAAGTTTATGAACTAATATTCTACCTGCATTATTATTTTGAAAACCATAAAATTCCAGGGACTTCGCGTTTACCTTGGTTACATCACTGTCTAGTAAATACTAGGATACTTAGGTATAATTTAAGATTAAGAGAAAATATAAATGAAAGGTTTAGTGGGTCCTTGCTCTTCTGTCCTACAAGTAGTAGCTTATTCCCTTTCTAGAACATTATAAGGCAAATTCTAATTTAAAATGTATAAAGTTCATATAAATTCACTCACAAAATATGTTATGAATGTGGCAATTGGCTAAGGTTAAAGATAAATGTAACTGCGGGAAAATTAATATAAAAACACACATTTTTGAAGTCAATTTTTTAGTATTTCACTTTCAAAAGATTCTAATTTATTTGCATTCCCTACTGTATCAACAAACCTCCTAAATATTAATATTCTTTGACCAAAATGTTAATGTTACCTTTTTTAAATAACTTAAGATATTTTTACCACTCAACACATTTTCCTCATAGACTATTCATATACATTTTTGTCATTTATATTAACATATTTGAAGGTAGGCAGAGGAAGGTATAATCACTATTAAAAGGTAATTTAAATTCAAAGTAATTACATCACTTTTCTAGTGCCTACGAGTGGTAGAACCAAGAGTTGAGACTGCAATGCAGACTTTTTAAGAAAAGTTACTCTAAATTGATATGTCAGTGATGGATATTTTCACAAATTATTGCAGACTTTTGGGTGGCTCACAATTTGCTTTGTCATCCTCAGTTATGTCAGTATGGTTCTTCTCTAATTTGGCTTGTAATTTAAATATGCAAATTTCCATAAGAAATTCTCCACAAATATAATTCTATAAGCACAATCAAAACCGAGACTGAGTGCTTATTCTATGTGTAACATGACCATGACAGGCATTATGGATGTTAACCAAAAATCATAAAATTCACCTGTTTTCTGTCTATGCAAAATTGTTTTATGTATTTTATACACATTCCTTCCCAGTTGCTAGATCATTCTATTTTTATTATAATAGAACAAACTGAGATAAATATGAAAAATAAAGAGAAACAACATTTTTTCAAAACAACTTACAAGGGATGTAAAGGATCTCTTCAAGGAGAACTACAAACCACTGCTCAATGAAATAAAAGAGGATACAAACAAATGGAAGAACGTACCATGCTCATGGGTTGGAAGAATCAATATCATGAAAATGGCCATACTGCCCAAGGTAATTCATAGATTCAATGCCATCCCCATCAAGCTACCAATGACTTTCTTCACAGAATTGGAAAAATCTACTTTAAAGTTCATATGGAACCAAAAAAGAGCCCACATCGCCAAGTCAATCCTAAGGCAAAAGAACAAAGCTGGAGGCATCACGCTACCTGACTTCAAACTATACTACAAGGCTACAGTAACCAGAACAGCATGGTACTGGTACCACAACAGAGACATAGATCAATAGATCAGAACAGAGCCCTCAGAAATAATGCCGCATATCTACAACTATCTGATCTTTGACAAACCTGACAAAAACAAGCAATGGGAAAAGGATTCCCTATTTAATAAATGGTGCTGGGAAAACTGGCTAGCCATATGTAGAAAGCTGAAACTGGATCCCTTCCTTACACCTTATACAAACATTAATTCAAGATGGATTAAAGACTTACATGTTAGACCTAAAACCATTAAAATCCTAGAAGAAAACCTAGGCAATACCATTCAGGACATAGGCATGGGCAAGGACTTCATGTCTAAAACACCAAAAGCAATGGCAACAAAAGCCAAAATTGACAAATGGGATCTCATTAAACTAAAGAGCTTCTGCACAGCAAAAGAAACTACCATCAGAGTGAAAAGGCAACCTACAGAATGGGAGAAAATTTTCACAATCTACTCATCTGACAAAGGGCTAATATCCAGAATCTACAATGAACTCAAATAAATTTACAAGAAAAAAACAAACAACCCCATCAAAAAGTGGGTGAAGGACATGAACAGACACTCTCAAAAGAAGATATTTATGCAGCCAAAAAACACATGAAAAAATGCTCATCATCACTGGCCATCAGAGAAATGCAAATCAAAACCACAATGAGATACCATCTCACACCAGTTAGAATGGCGATCACTAAAAAGTCAGGAAACAACAGGTGCTGGAGAGGATGTGGAGAAATAGGAACACTTTTACACTGTTGGTGGGACTGTAAACTAGTTCAACCATTGTGGAAGTCAGTGTGGCGATTCCTCAGGGATCTAGAACTAGAAATACCATTTGACCCAGCCATCCCATTACTGGGTACATACCCAAAGGACTATAAATCATGCTGCTATAAAGACACACGCACATGTATGTTTATTGTGGCACTATTCACAATAGCAAAGACTTGGAACCAACCCAAATGTCCAACAACGATAGACTATATTAAGAAAATGTGGCACATATACACCATGGAATACTATGCAGCCGTAAAAAAAGATGAGTTCATGTCCTTTGTAGGAACATGGATGAAACTGGAAACCATCATTCTCAGTAAACCATCGCAAGGACAAAAAACGAAACACCGCATGTTCTCACTCACAGGTGGGAACTGAACAATGAGAACACATGGACACACGAGGGGGAACATCACACTCCGGGGACTGTTGTGGGGTGGGGGGTGGGGGGAGGGACAGCATTAGGAGATATACCTAATGCTAAATGACGAGTTAATGGGTGCAGCACACCAACATGGCACATGGATACATATGTAACAAACCTGCATATTGTGCACATGTACCCTAAAACTTAAAGTATAATAATAATAAAAAAAAGTTACATTTCAAAAAAAACTGCATGTAGCATATTTTAATTTAAAAAATATCACTATTTTATAAGTTTTTCATGATTTTATTAAAATTATCACTGTTCTAAAGATTAATATACCTAAATATTTACATACAGGAACATTTATATTCTTAGAATAAATATTTAGTGGTAGAATTGATGTAGGAAATATTTGAGGATATAGCAACTGTTCTTTTTTAATACCTTAAGATGGTTGCATAAATGTTTCTAGAATTAATTGTATAAACCTTTAACCAAGAAGCTCAATTCATGTGCCAACAGTAGCCAATTAGATCATACAAATATGTAAAGTGGGCAAGGACATAACAACAGGGATATGGCACAAATTGACGAGTGACTACTCCTACCTTACAGATCAATGAGGTCTGTTCGAAGGCCTGTGGGCCACAAATAGAGGCTTTTACTGAAGACAGTCTAAAAGCAATTAGTGTGGCATTCATTTGCTAGTTCAAGAGGCTCTCTGGTGACACTGGGGACATAACTGGCATTATTCTAGCAGGTTTAAATTCTTTACCTGGATACACACCATGACATACCACAAAATTTTAGGTAGCATTTTTTTAAACTAAATGTGGCTTAAACTATGCAGATTTATTGTTTCACATGACAAAAATTCAGAAAGAGGTAAGTCCATGGTTAATTCAGAAGCTCACCAGTGTCAGGGATCTCAATCACCTGCTCTGCACATCTCTTGGTGTCTCCATATGTTTGCAAGTTGTACATCAATACTGCAAGCATCATGTCTCCAAAGCAGTAAGGAAATGAGGGCCAAGGTGGGGGGGGGGGGGGCATTTCTTTACATCTCTCTTTTATTAATTCTCTGGCAAAATTCCCTGACTTCTTATTAAACTGAATTGAGTCAGATGTTCAACTCCAAATTAAACCTTAATAAAAGAGAAAGGAATTTCCATGGTTTACACAGAGCAAAAAGTCCTAGAGTGCATAGGGCACACTTTCTCTTAGCACATCCTCATCAATTTCCTAACAAAACCAGATTGTATTAGCAAGAAAATAGGAAGAATCTGTTAGAGGCACAATTGAAAGAGCTAACCAGTCTGTTCCCAAAAGAAGCTTATTTCATCACCGGCATTTTCTTCAAATTTCTTCAGTATTTTTCCCAATTTTACATAAATTTTGCATCTTTAGTGAATAATTCTAAAAACTCTCATTTATTCCCATTTCTATTAAGTGAAAATGGCTATATTCCTTATAAAATAACCAAATTTTGCTCACTCTCTGAACCTCATAGAACTGAGAAGTAGAGGAGCTAATTTACTAATTATGTCAAATGTATTATCCAGAATAGCCCACAACTAAACCAGAGAAATGAAGACCTATGCCCTGTCAGATTCACTAACAGAGGGGTGCTTTGAAGCTCACTATAGAACACTGTTAAGGCTCCTTAAGGCTCTTAACCATACCAGAACACCTAAAAGTCTGAAACAAACAAACAAAAAATGTTCCAAGATTGTCTCCTATATATGAAAAGAAGCTAACCTTAAATACCAATAGGATTCTAGAGTTGAGCAAACCTTGAAAATATATTGAATCAACTTCAGGCAGAAGGATTCCATGCAAATATCATTTTTTCCCAAATCACCACAGCACTGAACTTTCTGGCACTATATCTGGCCTTCTCAAACTAAAAGCCAGGACCCACTGAAGGAACAATTTTATTTCAATATTACAAATTTAAATGTTACCTAACCAGATAAAAGTTTCATAGTTTAGAAAAGGAGAAGATGAAGAAAAAAAGAAAGCCATGGCTGGCTCAAGATTGAGTTCAGATGCAAAAAACTCCTTATGTCAGGTATAGCAGAACACATAGCGTCTTACACAGCAGTGTATGTATGTATATATATATAAATGATATTGTGATTCTCTCACATTTTTTTCTCATTGGAGTAGTTGATGGTACATGCAAACCTTATGAGTCACTTTAAAAAGCAAGAAACTTTGTGATTTTTCCACATTAAAGTTTATTTTAAAGACATAATTACGTAAAAATCACATTGCTCTTGCATTTTCAGTACCCAGATGGAAGATTTAATAATAATATGATAGTTTCTATCAGTAAATTCCATACTGCGAACCACTGATCATTACATAGGCCTATGGCATATTGTGATTTTCACTTATGTGGGAAATAAAGGTCAAGTTTTAAAAAGTTAATTTATATGTCTTTTAAGAATTTAACAAAAGCATTCTTTGAATTTGAAAATAGTGATGATATATTTCAATGAAATCATGAAACCATTTCTTTGGTAAAATCTAATACCTTCCTACTTGCTATAGTCTCACTTTTTCTTCCTTCAACCTGAAATTATGCTTCAGAAATTTGCAGATTGACATATATTATAAATCAAACTTCATGTATTAACAAAATGACAAGGCACATATATCATAACCCAGAATTATTGAGATATACAAAAATAATATTTATACTTAAGGAGGAGCTAATTCATAGGACATGTCATTGAAAATAGGATTAACCATGAAGATTGAGAGGTGGTGGATGTAATGGCACCAATCCATGGAAAATCCAAAAGGGTGATCAT
Organism: Symphalangus syndactylus; assembly: GCF_028878055.3. Lineage (NCBI taxonomy): Eukaryota > Metazoa > Chordata > Mammalia > Primates > Hylobatidae > Symphalangus > Symphalangus syndactylus. The sequence goes on from NC_072424.2 coordinate 81,495,193, forward strand.
AATGAAGAAAGAACTGCTGAGTGAAAATTAGAGTCACTTGCTCTAAGGATATGCCCTTCAATGAGAAAGAAAATGTCGTGCTGGGAATTACACTAACTCATATAAGTTTTCAAGTGAGTTTAATGGAATTTTTAACTAAAAATATTCTCATTTTACAAGGTAATTCACAAATAAAATATAATTCAAATAAGAGAATTTTGGTTTAAGGGCAATTTTGTTAACTAAGAAAGTAAGAATTCATGTGATTGTTAGTGATGGATATAGAGACTTTTTGGGAAAGTATGATTCTTCTTACTCCTTAAAAAACTCTTCATTTGCTAAAATTAACATAGTATATGACATATTTACATGTTCGGTAAATAAGCATATGTGTTATATATGCTTCACTAGAATAAGTTATATGTGTATCACTGTGAAAACAGACTCCTGTAAGCAAAAATGTAGCTGTTGACAGGCTGGTAAAGGTGTGAACAAACCAGCAGGGAGATTCTCCAAACTGAAAATACATTGAGATTAATTTTTTTTTAAATAGCCATTGCTTCTCAATGTCATGTTAGGCACTGTGGGACTGAGAGGAGAATCTGTACAGTTTTTATCACATATGCCTTGACTTCAAGAAAATATATACAAGACATGCTCCTCAAGGAAAGATGTGGAAAGTTGAACAAGATGACAAACAATTAAATATAAAATAAATGCTTTAAATCATAATTATCCTGTGATGAGAGGGTTTCTCAAGGGTGATCTACAGAATACTTACTAGTTCTGCCAGACACTGAAAAAGTGTTTTGATTAAACACAACTGTAAAATCTGTCATCTCATATTTCACTCTTAACTTTCACATTAACACACGACATTTCTCAATCTCGGAATTCATAGATTAACCAAGCCTGTTTAACCTTAATGGAATATTTTCCAAATTGATTTAATGATAAAAAACCCAGCATCTACTAACGTTTTGTGTAAATACTTTTATTTTCTACACAATTAGGAGATGCCACTAGAGCTGAGAAGTGAACTAAGACCTTGTAGATCAGTCTTAGTCAGGCATCATTGTGGAGGTGGAACTTCAGCTGAGTCTTGAGGCAGCAAATAATTTTTGTGTTTGCAGCCAGAGGCAAATTTGGAGAATGTTATAGGCAGACAGAAAAGAAACCCAATATTTCAATGAGGAGTTTCATGGAAACCTTAGAGCTCATCACTCAATCTTTTCTTTGAACGCTATTAGTAATTGGAAAATTACTACTTTGTTCCAGAAATTAATAATGATCTTGTCATAGGTCTGCAATCTGCAACTTTAGAGAGGTAGTTAATTCTTTTCCCTTTTGATAGAACTTCCCTTGTGTTCTTCAGTTGTCAAACTCTCCCGCAAGACTTCTCTTTTGTAAGCTAAATTTGTCCAGATTTTTAAATAAGTATCCACATCACTTTTTTTTTTCTGTACTTTCCCCTATTCTCCTTGTCATCATGTCCCTCAACATTTTAACCACCTAGTGATTACAATGGGAGAGCTTCTCCAGAGGAATCTAAAATCTAATTTTTGGAACATATTACTCTATTGAGTATTAAGGCCAGATCTTAATTCTCTCTGACCTTCATCTAATGGTCATAGTGCATGAAATACAGGTCTCTGTTTGGCTAGATGGAAAAAGTAACTGATAAACCAGGATAATTCTTTTTTTTTTTTTTTTTTTTTTGAGACAGAGTCTCACTGTCGCCCAGGCTGGAGTGCAGTGGCGCAATCTTGGCTCACTGCAGGCTCTGCCTCCCGGGTTCACACCATTCTACTACCTCAGCCTCCCGAGTAGCTGGAACTACAGGCGTCCACCACCTCGCCTGGGTAATTTTTTGTATTTTTAGTAGAGACGGGGTTTCACCGTGTTAGCCAGGATGGTCTCGATCTCCTGACCTCATGATCCACCCGCCTCGGCCTCCCAAAGTGCTGGGATTACAGGCGTGAGCCACCGCGCCCGGCCTAAACCAGGATAATTCTTAAAGTGGGTTAGAAAGAAAACAGAAATAGATATGCTCCACAGTTACAACCTTTTAAAAAGAGGACAATGAAAAAGTCATCCAATATCTTAGACTGTCAGCCAGACCAAAGATAATTAAGAAAGCCATATCTACTCCTATTCCATTTCTTAATGCAGTCCAGTGATTGTCTCACTAGGCATCCACTGTAGACTAAGATACCACTATGGCTGTGGTTATCACAGTGAATTCTGAATTCTTATACATTTGGAGATAAGGAGGACTATCCAGTTATCTGTGGGGTAATATTTTCTGCAGTTATCCATTAGCAGATCAATTTAGAGATGATAAATTAACCTGGAGCACATTAATGTTTCCAAATCATCATGGGAACTAAAGGACTAGATACAAAGTGATCCAGTTAGTACAACAAAAATACATTTTGTAAATATTTTGAGGGACTTGGTTATGTTAGGATTATCTTGTTACTGATGAAGGGAAACTTTAGTTTTCATACTAATTATCTCTAGGATAGTACCTTGCTGTTCAGATGAAACAAAATGATAACAATATCCATAGCCATAATGACTCATGATTGCAGGAGTGTGATCATGTCTAAAATTGGAGTTAGCTTTATGTGGTCCAAATCCTGTTTTAAAGCCAAGGTTGTACTTCAATATTCTTTCTCATGTTATGTATGTTTCCCGGTTTGAAGCTATCCAAAGGCTCAAATCATAAACGGCTGTTTGTTAAACTTACAGCCAAATTTACTAGAATGCAGACTATTAAAGAATAATCACTAGAATGCACACTATTAAAGAATAATTAAAGAAATTGGGGATATAATCAAGATATATTCACTAGATCTAAAGTAAAATAAGAATATAATCTAAGCTAAGAGTCAAGAGGCTTATTATTCAACCTCTGATTGGGGCTGGGATCTCCTGCTGCCAGCAGTTACCACTGGTAGTTTATGTGTGGTTTGGGGATATATGTCTTGACTCCCCAGTTCAGCGGTCCTTCCTGCCCCACAAAGTCCAAACTCTGGCACCTCTTTCTGCTCTTTAACACCAACCGACACCCCACAACATGACAGACACTGTGACAGTAGCTTTGTGCCCTCAGCAGATGGTTTCTGTTCCCATTTCCTTGATGCCCTGTCAGAAGCAGGGTCCACTTTTCCAGCCCCCACAGCCAATATGGCTTCCTCCAGCCTGTGTCTTAGAACTCACGACTCTTTCTGGAGGGTGGGGGAAGCCTAGTTCAAGTTTTAATACAAGTTTTGTCTTTACAGAGGCTCGAGGTTGAATTGATTTCTAGGGTATCTTGCTTATCCCATACCAAGGGCTGTCTTTTTAGCTTCAAACTGAGGATATCTAAATATCGGAAGTGGAGGTCAAAATATTAGTAACTTAGTATTAAAAATGAAATTAAAGCAGTTAAAAAGGCTTAGTAAAATACCACATGGCCTGTTAAGATTCTATCAGCCAATCCATTTTCCCTAAGCTGCTGTTAGGAAAAAAAAAAACTGGTGAATCAGAGAGCCATTATCAAAGGCGCAAGCTGACTTGTCATCACTTGTGTGATGAAAAACAGCTTTGCCTGAATCTTGTACCTAATCTGGCCTAAGATTTCTATTTACACAAGGCTTTTCAACAGTTCAGCTTCAAATAACAACTAAGAGAGCTGCCATTAGATTTTCTCAAGACTGGAAACAATGTAGGATTTTCTTTTCTTCTAAAAATAATGTACATTTTTATTTGTCTCTGTACTCTGTCTCTATACTTCTGCATCTATACTCCTGCATCATTAAGTCAAACCACAGATATTTCTGGTTTCTGTGGTTACTCTTAGAAATTACTGTAACTATCTACTAATTTGCTCTTTATGCTTCCTGAAAGAGCTGCTTTGAGTCTTATGGTTTTCACGTGATGTATTGCTAACATCTTCTGAAGTTCTAAGTTTTAATAACTGTCAAGATTTCTAACTCAGTCTCCTCTGTCAAATATAGTAAGGCAAGCACAAACAAAAATATTCTCACATTTCTGCCTAAAATATTTTTAAAAATGGCTCACTTATATCTCCCTGCCTCATTTATTGCACCTACTCATGAGAGGCTTCCAGTTTCATTTAATTGAGATTCATTTTTAGAACCATGAGAATGCTCTAATATCTTCTTGATCCTTTGGAGGAAACATTAAAATTGTCCATAAGACTGACAGAGTTCACGTGTATGTTCTGCGACTCATGGTTAAAAACACCACATACCATTAACAACCCATCTGTTCCATTTCTTGGTATGCTAGAGTGTAAGGTCTCTTGGTTCTAAGACTGTAACAGCGCAAATTTACTTGATACACTAGCTACAACAGGTTAACATTAAGTTGGCTGCATTTCAAGCTAACATAGCTGTCAGCAGTTCCAGGCCAGCTCCCAGATTTTTTTTTTTTCCCTTTGGAATCATGCTTCCTTATTTCTTCTCTCCTGAATCTATTCTCATCTGTTTCTCTATTATATTTCTTCAGCTTTTTATATTTGACTACTACTAGCACATGGTCACTAACATCAGGTTCACTAGGCAAATAGAGATTTTTCAATGACATATGTGTTTTATTACTAATGATAGTACATAAGCAAATATTTACGATAATGAGTCTGGAGTTTCTATCTGGAAGGTTTGATGAAATAATCTATACTCAGAGATCCAATACTGAGTCAGTCAGTAGAATATCTTTTTCCTTAAACAGTCCTGATCTTTCTCTGTGAAGTCTCTGTGAAAAAAATTTAAAATCAGGGAAAGTTTTGGGCAGGAGAAGCTAAAAAATCTACAGAAGTTAGTCATATAGAGACTGCCATTTCAAAATTAGAAATAAATATAAGACAAGCTTCACCGCATGTTCTCACTCATAGGTGGGAATTGAACAATGAGAACTCATGGACACAGGAAGGGGAACATCACATTCTGGGGACTGTTGTGGGGTGGGGGGAGGGGGGAGGGACAGCATTAGGAGATATACCTAATGCTAAATGACGAGTTAATGGGTGCAGGAAATCAACATGGCACATGGATACATATGTAACAAACCTGCACATTGTGTACATGTACCCTAAAACCCTAAAGTATAATAAATAAATAAATAAATAAATAAATAAATAAATATAAGACAAGCTTCTGATTTTTATATACCCTAGGGTATTTGTGTGCCCTTTAAGCTTAAACAAAGTTCCACTTTGCTTGATTTGCAGAATGACCTTCAGAAAAAAGAGGTGTGAAGTGTTCTCTACCTTGTTTCATACTCACTCTGGTAAAAGTGTTGTTATCAACAGAATTGTCTAATATCAATCAACCATAAATTGTTTATATGCTTTTGTTTTCTAAATAAATTTGTATTGGAATTTATGTTTATCTAATATAATTTGTTTTCTCCACCACAAAATATATCATGACACTTCCAATTTCAGAAATAAACAAACATCACATTAAACTTTTGATCCTGGCCAACTCTTCTTAGAATTTCTTTTTCTATTTAGTTTGGAAAATTCTGACTAACAGCTAAAGAAATGATATGACTTTGTAATAAATTTAGACTATTTCTGAATAGCACACCATAGTCAACTGCATTGTCCTCATGATGGACAAGTAGGTAATTAGGAAAATCCAGAAGAGTGACACAAATGTCATACAGAATATGCCCAACACTAGTATCTTTAGGCATACGTATTTGTCATCTGACTTGTTTGTCACAAAGTCGCTGTAGGCCCTTAGGCAATTTATTTTTTAACCCTACATTTCCTTATCTGTAAAGTTGATATAACAATAGCTACCTGTGCTAATTAAGGATGAGTCCTAGGAATCTATATTTTAAATACAGTTTTGAGTATTCCCTATGCAAATACCCTGAATTTGGTTCAGAAAGGGGTGATGCAAGCTACTGCCCCAAACCAGTCCTGTTTCTTGATTGTTTTTATATAAGGGTTATCTATTGATTATAAAATTAAATAATAATAAATTATGTTTTATGTTACATGGAGGAAAATCCTAAATAAAGACAAACACTCAAGAAGAGTAAATCATTTTAATCTGCCTTTTGGGCACAGTTTAACTATAACATTTATTTCCCTGGGGTTTTCTACTTGTTGTCTTCACATCTACAATTTTTTTTCCTTGTAATGTCTCATGATACCTGCTGTTTTGTTGTTGTTTGAGGAAAAATCTTTGGTGCACAAAATAGTATTTTTGTATAAATTTTCTCTCATATATTTCCATACAAAAGAAAAGTAAAATGAGATTAAACAACAGCTTCAGATAGAGTTTTCATTCAGGTGTATCAACGTTATCGACAAATGAATTCTATAGTATTTGAAAACAATGCCTGATACCCCTTTTTTTCTGCAATACTGTAACAAGGCAAACTAGATATCTGAAAATCCAACAAAAAAAACTAAAAAAATCTGATAAAGTATATATTTAAATAACATTTTAAATGATTTGTGAAAATGTTAAGAAATTTAGAGAAATTTTTCAAAGGAAAGAGAAAAATGGGGTGTTAAAACAGAGGGGTAATTACCTTTTGGAGCCACTGACAATCCAGAAATCTATGTGTTACAGAGTTTCAGTATTAGAAGCCATGTGGTGGGGGATTAAGTCAGGAACGCTCACACAAAGCTATGACTGCTGATAGATAATGCAGATTGAAAGAGACAGACTACAGTGATTTCACCTCCACAGCAGAGACTTCAATATCTCCTCTTCTGTGGGCATAAAGGTGTAAGGTTGGAAACTGTGACTCGAATATAGAGGAGCAATGAAAAAAATTCAATTTCATGCTTTTGTAAAGTTCTTGGAAGAAGATATCATAGGGACATGTCAAAAGATGGATGATAAAACAAAAAAGTTGAAACAGATTAAAGACAGAGGGCCTATTTCCCTAATACATGATTAATTCTTCAAAAAGTTGTTTAAAAGATGAAAAAATCTAAAGCCAAAACCATGAAGAGATAAGTCTCCAAATTATGACATAAAAATGATTCTTAAATGTATAAAAACAGGTTCAATCTCCCTCAAAATAAGTACAAATTAAAATTACATTAAAATCATCTTATGTATCAAAAGTTGTCAACACTTTAGTTAATAAAGCTATGGAAAAAATATGAGCTTTTATATACTGCTGGTAGAAATACAAATTGGTAAAGACTTATGGAGATGACAATATATTACAAAACTGCACACTAATTTTCTCTTTGTCCTAACAATCTCATTTTGATAATTTTATCCTTAAGTTACATATGAAATAATTACAAATACATATGCAAAAGGTTATTCGTTGTGACATTAGTTACAATTACAAAATACTAGAAACATCCTGAATACACATTCATAGGCTGTTGGTTTAACAAATTATAGTATTTAACACAATGAAGTGCTGCAAAACTGTAAAAAAGAATGAGAAAGATTTTGAACAGATGTGATCTGTAGAGTATATTCTTAGTTGAGAAGAGCAAAGCCCAAAAAAAACTGAAGTGTAAGTACAGAAGGGAAAAATACATTTTTGTTTATATACATAACTATATACAAACATATTTATCATAAATTTTTAAAAAGATTTAAAATCTATAATGTAATATAAATTATTAATAAACCTAATTTTATTTTAAATATGTCATGAAATCCCATAAAATGGTATGATTATCATTATATTCTATATCTGGACAGTTAAATACACAGTTTATTATTATTATTACACCTACTTATCATAAACGATATGCCTATTATTTTGGATATGTGAAATGTTTCATTATTATTAAAAAGAGATGCTTTGAGAGCCATAGAGAAGCTAGTAAATCCTCAGAGAGTAGTTGAAGAATGATTTGTGTTGTCTTGGACAAATTCCTTGACACTCCATGACTCAGTTCTTCATTTATGAAATGAGCTTATAAAAGTCTCTATCCAGTAATGTCATTATGAGGCTTAAGTAGTTATTAGACATAAACTGCTTAGAATAATATCAAGCACATAATTAAAATCAATAATTATTAGTCAGTAGTAAGAGCATGGAAGCCATTTCTGCAGGACCCAAAGTCTTCAACCGTCAATTTGTTCCTGAGTATTAGTGATAGCTGAAAGCATTATTTTAGTTATTGTATTGTGTAATGGCAAATAATAGTGATTCTCAACTGGGTATGACATCAGCATCACTGTTGGTCTCTTAAAAATTATAAACAAACACAATTCAGGAGTTGAATATCACCCAAAACCTACTGAACATAATTTTTAGACATCAGGCCCAGGTTTACATAAGTTCGAAAATGTCCATAGGTGATACTGACAAGTTGTCTTCCTTAAAAACCCCAGTGATAGAAATATTGAGGAAGTATTGGAGCAGAAAATAAATTATGCTAAGTCCTTCACCTCAGAGAACTGAATCTCAGTTTCTTTTCTGTAAAATGAGGATAACGATCCCTTACGAGTGGGTTTGTTATGATGGTTAATAAAGACAATAAATAGACAATACTTAGTTCATTGTTAGTAGTCAATGAATGATGGCTATTATCATTTTTCTGTTCTTGTAGAAGGCTGAAAAATTACATAAAAAGAGGAAATGAAGTATTTATAAGAGATCACAGATAATGTAATTTAATATCATATTTTAATGAGATCTGTAATTTTGGTAGAATTTTAAACTCTACTTTTAAGACCATTAGACCAAAACTTATAAAATATAAAAATATCATCAATTTTCAAAAAGGTAATTGAAGGTCTTAGTGCAATTTCAAATAATGGATTTATGCTGCTGCCTTGCACACACAAATGAGTGCCCTTGTGAATAGAAAGATATTCAAGCATGTTTATCATATTCTGAGCCTGCAACTGCATACTGATCAACGCCCCTCACTCATTAACATACAAGACTCCTTTCTTGAGCTTTCATTTGCATGCTCTTCTAAAAGCTCCTTTTTTCTTCACTGTTCAGCCAATGACCTTTGTAATCAACAAGAAAATTAGAAGCAGGTGAGAGCTTATTTTTACTGATGCTGAGACCAAATCTGAACTTTTTTTCTATCATTTGTAAGGCCTGACAAATATTAATTATATGAAGTTAGAGACCGACTTTATCATTGTCTCTCATCAAGCTCTGTAACTAACCCTTTGCTTTCGTATTTAATAACATAAAATCACCTCTCCTTTATGACTTTTTTTTTTTTTTTTTTTTTTTTTTTTTACCTGGAGTCTTCAGTATAAACATGGTATCTTTGGGATTTATTTAATGCTCTGGCAACCATTACAAATTTACCTAGATGATTGTAAGTGAAACTGATTGAGCACATTTCCTACAGGATTGTACTTATTTATTTTAATGAGTGCATATTAGTGAATCAGAAATAAAGTTTCAACATCATAAATGGCAAGTATCGGCCATGTTTTCTATCTGTTTTGTGTCTCGGTATTCTTAATCATATTTAAAATAATCCCATTCCCTAAGGTTTCTCAGAGTTACCAAACAACTTTTATTCCAGCTTCATATTCAAGTATATAATGAATCAAATAATGAAGACTGCCAATTGCAGTCATATCTAGATTATCTACAAACAAACACATGCCTGGTGAATCTAAAGCAAACTGAATTTCAGGCCAGGTTTTCTATAATATTTAACATGATCTACTCTGCTATCTCCCAATTCTCATGAAAAATATGGTCAAAGAAACTAAAATCATATCAAAATGTATCATCTAAATCTTTCAAGATAAATAGAAATTGATTTCATAACAGTCCAGAGTCTTGGATTTGTCACAACTCCCTTGTTAATTTTAAGCAATGTAGTATTCATTATACTTCATGTCTTAACTTATCCAGCTATTTCTCTATTATTATTGCATTTGAATGGAAGTAATATTATTGTTATCCTCTAGCAAATTAAATGCTTAGTTTACCTAAGATATAAAACAGAATATAGAGTTTTTTTGGGGGGGAATCCTATTAAATGTTTTGCTTCTCATTTAAAATAATGTATAATGACTTGTTCTTGATGGTTTAACAATATTTTCCAAGACTGTCCTATTAATATTTTTTCAAAAGGCCCAGGTGTCATGGCTCACATCTGTAATCCCAGCAATTTGGGAGGCCAAAGCTGGTGGATCACATGAGGCCAAGAGTTCAAGACTAGCCTGGCAAACATGGGGAAACCTGGTCTCTACTAAAAATACAAAAATTAGCAGGGCATGGTGGTGCATGCTTGTAATCCCAGCTACTCGGGAGGCTGAGACAGGAGAATCACTTGAACCCAGGAGGCAGAGGTTGCAGTGAGCTGAGATCCTGTCACCGCACTCCAGCCTGGGTAGACAGAGCAAGATTCTGTCTCAAAATATATATATATATATATATATATATATATAAAAAATATATTAAATATAAAAAATATATTATATATTTAATATAATATATAATATATATTTATATTATATTTATATATGATAATATATAAATATAACATAAAACACAAAAATAAGATTTGGAGATTTGATTTTTGTATTTGTATATGTATTTTTGTATTTAAAGGCCAATTCACCATTAAGCAGGCTTCTACTTGATTAGAAGGTTTTAAGGCAATGCCACCAATAAAAACTTTGTGGTGTATGTGATGTGAATATATATGTAGGTATAAATATTTAAAATAGCACTGAATCTTTTGTATTCAAATGTGTAGACAGCTGAAGAGGGTCGGTCCTCTTGACTATACATAAAACATATATAACATAAAAATACATATATTATATAATATCTTATATAATATATAAAAATATATATATTTTATATTATATGTTATATATAATATATAATAGAATATATAATATATTTTATATTATAGGTTATATATAATATATAATAGAATATATAATATATTTTATATTATATGTTATATATAATATATAATAGAATATATAATATATTTTATATTTATATATGATATATAAATATATTATATATTATATATTATATATAAGTATATTATATATTATTAAATATTTATTATATCTATTATATTATATAACAATTATATAATTTATTATATAAAATTATATATTATATGTTATATAAACCATAATATATAATATATATTTATTTTTATATATTTTACATTATATAATATATATTATATATATAGTCAAGAGGACTGACCCTCTTCAGCTATCTACACATTTGAATACAAAAGATTCAGTGCTATTTTAAATATTTGTACCTACATATATAATCACATACACCACAAAGGTTTTATTGGTGGCACTGCCTTAAATCCTTCTAATCAAGTAGACGCCTGCTTAATGGTGAATTGGCCTTAAATACAAAAATCAAATCTCCAAATCTTATTTTTGTGTTTTATGTTATATTTATATATTGGCTAATTATCAAATAACCCTAGGTAGCTTAAAATGAGACATTAAAATGTACTTTTTAATTGTAATACAAAATCCAGATTACAGAAAAAAGTTAAAACAATATACTTACTATAAGGGCTAACCTATGTTTTTCACAGATTTCCATATATAACCATGAGCCTTATGACATGCAGAAGAAAAATAAATGGGATATAATAACTGACATAGCTCTAACAGAAGTTAGAGTTTATATGTATGATAATGAATATCTAAACGTTATAATAGTAAACTCAAGATTCAGCATAAGGTTTGAATTCATGTTTTGAGTTCAATGATTTCTATGTCAGTAAAGCTTGTATAAATATCATATACTGCTAATGTCATATAATGTCATATGCTGCTACTATGGAAAAGTCAGAGGAAAAGAAAATAAACAAAGTAAAAATAAGCCTATATAAAGCAGAAAGAAAGGTTTAAGTACTGTTTATATGGCCTTTTCTATGTTGTATGGCCTCAGGGATGCTTGAGGATTTGGCTTTAATTTTCCTAGCAATATTAATTGAAATAATGCATAGGTAGACATAATATTGGATCCAAGATAAATGAGAATTCAATCAAAGAGTGTATATAAGAGCAAGCATATGTGCTTTATTGTTGACATTGTTTATTAACAAGTGAGTCACCAGTACTGTTGAGAAATAGCATCAATGAGGAATGAAAACTTGTCAGAAATCTCCGAGGACACGGTGGACTAGCTAGATGTAAAACGTGAAGGGATTCAATAGCTGATGGCCTTCTTGGCCAGTGACCACTCAGCTCCTTCTGTGACTAAACATGTTTTCAATGTGGATTTGGGAAACTGTGCTTGGGAATCATGAGGCACTTCATGTTGTACCAGCTATGTTGTTTTTTTGCCCTTGATCCTATCTTAAAACTAAGTAATCTTGGTGCTGGTGATGCCTATTATGTTATGTTTAATTATCAATCCAAGCTTTCCACCACTGATGCTAGTAGAGTTAAATGAGAATGATAGTAATGAACAGCATTTCATGTAACTCAAGTAATTTGGAGAAAATTATAGCTGAAAGAATTCTTGCTTTAAATTGGCAGGGTGGAAAGAGGGAGTTGATTTTTAGTATGAGTGGTCAAGGAAGATCTCACCTAGAAAGAGATATTTCCACAATCACCTGAAGTACAAGGTATAGGAAGTCATTTTGATTTTTGGAGGAAGAGCATTCCAGAAAGAGGAAGAAGAAGCATAAATGACTGGAGGCAGGAATATGCTTGGTGTGCCTTGTATTAATATTTAAAAAACAGCAAGGCAGCCAGAGTGGTCAGTGTGGAACAAATTAGGGGTAACAGATGCAAGCAGATGAAATCAGCAAGATAATTATTGTGGGTAAGAGAGGGGCAGGTATTACAGGGCTTTCTATTTCAGTCTAAGGACTTTCAGTTTCACTTGTAATAAGATGGGAAGTCACCAGTGGGCTTTAAGCAAAATAGGGACATAATGTGACTATGTCTTATTAGAATCACTCTATTATTTTCTTAACCCACTGAGGGAGGCATTGTGCAAGGAGAACGACTGAGAGGCTAGCCCAGTAGCCCAGATAATAGTGAAAGGTGGCTTAGCCCAAGAGAGTAAAGAATGATCAAGAGTGGTAACACTGACAGGATTTTCTGGTGAATCTGTATGTAATGCAGAGATAGAGAGGAATCAAGGATGATTCCAGGGGTTTTGGTCCAGTGGCTGAAAGGATGGTGCTGCCATTTTGAAAGATTATTCACTAGACACATTAAAAATGGTAAGACAGATTTTATTCAGACTTCAGAATAGCATAGAGAGATTTTTGTATGAACTGAGTTCAATTCCATTGAAACAAAAGGAAAGAAGCTTTTTAAATGCAGAGTATGCTAAAGGTAGAGTCCAGAAGCACATTAAGAGTGGGAAGGGGAGAGAGGTTGATTAATGTCATTAGGTCATCTACATTTGCTAACTTATAAAGTTAGACTCCTATCCAACCAAGGAGACTAGGAGATAGGGGACTAATCTTTCTTGCTGAGTACTTTTCAAAAGGATGGCTCCCAAGTTCTTGAGAAGGACTTCACTGAGTTGTAGAAGATACTTCTAAAAGGGACAGAGAAAAGATTTACGTTTGCACATATGCACATAAAAAAAAAGTAATGCTTCCAAGAAAAGGGTAGTCAGGGAACTATAGTCAGGTTTTGGCTGGAGCAAAGCGTAAATTCTTTTGTAGCATCGAGCTTTCTCAGGCAGGGATTTTAAGGGGCTGAAGTTGTCATCCTAGGAACACTGCCCTGAGCTGATACTAGTGTTTATTTAAGTCTGTTAGTGTAGGTGGTGGATAAAATCATTTGTGCTAAGAGTTTGTGGTTCTTATACTACGAGGCTGAGGCCCAGTCAAAAAGAGGACTCAGAAGAGCCCTTGAGTAAGAATTTGGTCGAAAGGGAGTCTTTGTCATCATATAAAAAGTTCCAGAGTAATTCTCCGTTTCCATAAACAGAATCTCTTGTTCTAACATTTATAGTTAAAACCTGTTGTTTACAGCATAGCTAGCTTCTACTTGGATAGGAAAATGGTTGTCTTGGTCTTCTGAAAGGGTCTGATATTACTTTATTTCACATTAATAATATGCATATATTTCTTAATAGAAAGAAACCAATATTAAATTAAAGGTAACATTATACTAGCCTAACTTTATCTTTTGGCACCTTATTCAATACCCAATTATCTGTATCTGCTATTCAGTGGTAAAGATGATTTTAATCGGGTTGTATTTAAAATATTAAAGCTACATTAAAAATAAGTCACATTTGGTGCTTTTTTATATTGCCTTAACAAAAAAGAAAATTAAAATCCATGCATACTGAACACAATAAAAATTCCAAATAGAGTACAGAAAAAGAAAAAAAGGCGAATGTATTTCCTATTAGGAGGAAAATTACCATAATATTATAAGCATAAATTTAAGGAAGAATGAGTAAACACTTATAGTCACAGTAAATGCATAATAGATGTTCAAACCATTTTCTGACTCCTCCATACTGCTTGTTTGGGGGAATTCTTAAATAGAGAACAATGTAGCAAACAGCTGGTGGAACACTCAACTGTATTCGTGTTAAACAATATGAGAAAAGAAAGCAACTTTTAAAATTTTGTTTTCTAAGCCATAATTACATACCTCATGCCGACAAATTAAAAAGCAAACAAGCCTATGTGCATTCAAATAACAGGTGCTGAGGCTCTAAATGTCAAGCATTTTCTATGAAGCGCTCAGTTTGCAATCGCATATTTCAACTCCGTATGTTTAAGGTAAAATATAACAGTTAAGCATGACAGGAGGCCAATGCACAAATGTTCATAATTGCACAGACAGACCTTTCCAAAACTATGATAATTGTTCGAGATGTATGAATAAAATATTGGTTTTGTAAAAAATTATTCAATTATTCAATTTATATTGTTATAGGTCTCCCAGCTGACAGTAAAAGAAAATGAATACAGAGTTTGGATACAGGGAGAAAATACTTGCAAAATATACATCTTTTTAAAACATTTTTAACTTTTAATTTTTGTGAGTACATAGTTGGTGTATACATTTATGGGGTACATGAGACACTTTGATATAAACATGCTTTTCATAATAATCACATCAGAAGGCCAGGCACGGTGGCTCAGGCCTGTAATCCCAGCACTTTGGGAGACTGAGGTGGGCAGATCATGAGGTCAGGAGTTCGAGACCATTCTGGCCAACATGGTGAATCCCTGTCTCTACTAAGTACAAAAATTAGCCAGGCGTGGTGGTGCATGCCTGTGATCTCAGCTACTCAGGAAGCTGAGGCAGGAGAATTGCTTGAACCCAGGAGTTGGAGGTTGCAGTGAGCCAAGATCACACCACTGCACTCCAGCATGGGTGACAGAGCAAGACTCTGTCTCAAATCATCATCATCATCACACGGAAAATGGGGCATCCATCCCTTCAAGCACTTATCCTTTGTGTTACAAACAATCCAATTATATTATTTTAGTTATTTTTAAATGTATGATTAAGTTATTTTGACTATAGTCATCCTGTTGTGCTATCAAAAACTTGGTTTTATTCATTCAACCTTTTTTTGTGTGTGTACTCATTAACTATCCCCACCTCCTCCCTACCCTCCCTACTACTCTTCCCAGCCTTTGAGTACCATCCTTCTGTTTTCTATCTTCATGAGTTCAATTGTTTTTATTTTTAGATCCCATATATAACTTAGAACACAGTATGTTTGTCTTCTGTGCCTGGCTCATTTCACTTAACATAATGACCTCTAGTTCCATGTGGTTGCAAGTGACAGGATCTCATTCTTTTTTATGTCAAAAGAGTACTCCATTGTGTATATGTACCATATTTCCTTTATCCATTATCTGTTGATAGACACTTAGGTTGCTTCCAGACTTTGGCTTTTGTGAACAGTGCTGCAACAAACATGGGAGTTCACATATCTCTCCAATATACTGATTTTCTTTCTTTGGGATACATACTCAGCAGCAGGATTGCTGGATCATATGGTAGCACTATTTTTCATTCTTTGAGGAACCTCCAAACTGTTCTCCACAGTGGTTGTACTAATTTACATTCCCACCAAAAGTGTACAAGAATTACCTTTTCTCCACATCTTTATTAGCATTTGTTACTGCCCATCTTTTGGACATGAGCCATTTTAACTGGGGTGAGATGATATCTCACTGTAGTTTTCATTTGCATTTTTCTGATAACCAATGATGTGGAGCATCTTTTCATATGCCTGTTTGCCATTTGTATGCCTTCTTTCAAGAAACAGCTATTCAAATATTTTTCCCATTTTTTAATTCAATTATTCAATTTTTTCCTCTAGAGCTAATTTGAGCCCCTTATATAATCTGGTTGTCAATCCCTTGTTGGATGGGTAGTCTGCAAATATTTTCTCCTATTCTGTGGGTTGTCTCTTCAATTTGTTGATCATTTCCTTTGCTGTGCAGAGGCTTTTTGACTTGATGTTACCCCATTTGCCCATTTTTAATTTGGCCGCCTCTGCTTGTGGGGTATCACTCAATAAATTACAAAATACGTATCTTATAAAATACTTATATCTAGATTTTATAGAAAGACCTATACTAAACGATAAAATAAAATATGCAAATGATATAAATATTTATAAAATAAAACACTCGAGTGGCTAACGAGCCCATGAAAAGATGTTCATCATCAGTAGTCATCAGGGAAATGCAAATTAAAACCAAAATTGATAGCATGCCATCTCTAGTAGCATGACTACAATAAATAAGACAAACCATAAAAAACATTGGCAAGCATCTGGAAAACTGAGATTGCTCATAAATTGTTCGTGGGAATGTAATATGGTAAAGCCATGGTAGAAAACAGTTTGTCAGTTTCTCCAAAAGTTAAACATGAAATTGCCATATGATCCTAGCAATTCTGTTCTTAGATATGTATCCAACATAAATGAAAACATATCCCCATGCAAAGATTTGCATACAAATTAGGTTACATGTGAGGTTTATAGCAGCATTATTCATAACAGCCAAAAACTGGAAACAACCTAAATATCCATCAACTGATCGATCAATAGGCGAAATACTACATATTCACACAATGAAATATATTCGGCAATAACAAAGGAATGGATTACTGACACTCGCTACAACCTGAGTGAGCCTCAAAGAAGCCAGTCACTAGTTCAATATTACACGTTTCTATTTATATGAAATTTCTAGAAAAGGCAAAGTTGTAGAGACAGTAAATTAGTGATTACCTAGGCCTGGGGCTAGGGTAGAAATTGTAGTGGGCCTGAGGAGTCTCACTGTGGAAAGGGTTAAAAATGCTCTAAAATTTATGCTGATGGTTGCATCATTTGATAAAGTTACTAAGAGACAGTGACTTGTGCGCTTGAAATGAGTAAATTTTCTCATATGCAAGATATACCTCAATAAAGTTGTCAAAATATTAAGCTTCTCTCTCTCTCTCTCTCTCTACCTCTCTATTTATATCTATCTAACTCTCTAAGATTTAGAATTCAAATGTGAGGTAGATATCATTGGGACACTTTTTTTAGATTTTTGAATAAAAAGACATGCCTACATGCTTGTCCTAAGAGCAAGTCAGTCTGATTTAATTGACTGGTTTCTCAATAGAGGTTGGCATTTTGAATTAGATCACATAGAAGATATTTTTAATAAATGGATGGGTACATCTGCATTTTCAAAGCTTTGGTGAAAAACACAAGAGGTAAGTACAAAATACAAATGTTTTCCATTACTTTTCGTGTAAATTAAGGTGCCTCTAAATGAAAGGATAATAGGTTACATAAATATTTTATTAAGCCTTCATAAAGATTCTTAAGTATATTTTTTAGAAATGGAGAAAGTGATGTACTCTAATGAATTTGTAATGCGTCTTTTTTACTACTTATTTAGAAACCAATATGCACACAAAAATTTACAGTATCTTATTCACACTGTATAAGACTATACATGAGAGTCAAAGATGCTCTATAACAAGATGTGAACACAGGAATAGAGGTAGAAGTCTTCTAAGTGTGACAGTTAAAAATATAATCATAGATGAGCTCTCCAAGCCTGTGATACAGAGAAACAGAGAAGACAATCAGGCGAATACATCCATAAAAGACGGGTTATAGGAAAGTCAGAGAATAAAATAATAGATTTGTATTTGAACAGTAGGGAATGTAAATATTGATATTTATTAAAATTAGACTGAACAAAATAATGTCTTTTGTTTAAATGCCTTGTGTAACTATTTAGAAAGTTGTATCTTAATTTATAATGAGATTTCAGAATCCATTTTTTTCATCTTTTGGAAAGATCATAACTATTATGAAATACGTAATTTCAGATGTACTAAAAAGTCATGTGAAATGTTAGGCACGAACAGGAACCCCTTTTAGTTCTATGACTAGGCAAGTTTCTTAGTTTCTATAAATTTAATTTTATACTGTCATTATAAGAATTAAATGAAATAAAGAATATGAAGCATTTATTAATATATCTGTCATATTATTTGTTTTATAAATATTGGGTGTTTATCATAGTTAGTATTGGTATTATTGAATTAATCTGGGTATAGAGGCAAATAACACTGATCTTACATGCAATTGAAAATTGTACGTTAGCATTTTAATTGGCAGTTTTAAATCTAAACTTGATTCAAAGTGAACCAAATTCACAAGATGAATTTTGAGGGTTGAGTAAAACATTTATACATGTCCATTAGGAATAGTCATAAAGTTAATGTGTCATAAGTGTACGTACCATGGTGGGCCAGATTTTTATTCTAGTTACATCAAACTTCACTTTCCTGGTTAGCCTTTTATAATTAAAAAGACAAGTGAACATATGTCTATTCATGGGGTTTCTTCTATGATAATGTTAAAGATAATGCATAGGAAGCACCTAGAACAGTGAAATCAACATACTGCAAGCTCTTTAAGTGGTTGCTCTTATTACAGTTATGGCGTAGATGCTATCACTAGACATATTACCTTTTCTTCCCTGTTCAACCTCCAACTTTGCCCTATTTCACCCCATGCCATTTCCACATGTTCCAAAATCCTGCAGCTCTTACTTTCCACCACACGGGTATAGCAAGAGAGCACTCAAAGTTCCTTGCTTATCTTTCAAATGCTAAGTCTTTCAGATACTAATGCTACTGATGTTATCAAAGTGCTGGATTGGAAAACTTATTTTAAAAAGACATGAACCTTTGGTGAGCAATTAAACATAGCTATAAGACATGAAACAAGAAAGTTTAAAACAAAAAATTATTTTTCATGTACAAATAAGTGTTTCCTGGACATGTGTAGAATTTTTCTTCTGTGCTGACATTTAACAGGGAGTAAGTCATTGATCTATTCATCAGTTATCACTTCTTGTGTACTTCCTGTGCTTATTGATCTTCCCAATGACAATACAGGATGATAATGTGTCTATCGTCAAAGAACAAAATGTCTTTTCTGGGGGAACGTGTCCGAACCAGTTGAAAGTGATCCTTAGTCAATTTTTATGAGTTATATTGCACAAATTGATCATTCACATCTGCATATATGCCTCTCCCCCTACACACACACACACACACACACACACACACACACACACACGAGAGACAGAGAGGCCACCATTAGTTAAACAGGAAATGCAAGATGCTTTTAAAATAGGCTGGGCAAAGTATATATTTATATTTCATAACTCTCCTCAGAATTAATAACTCAGAAAGTATATTTATTATTACATGTCGATTCTGAAATATGTAGCAACCAGGACAGAACTATGACATTTATTGACTGCCAATGTTTTCAAGTACTATCTAGCACTTCAGGGCAGCCTTTATTTTCAAGTTGAAGAGAAGACAGCATAGCCTAATAGAAATAGTATTAACTTTAGAAACAAAAATTTCTGTTGGGTTCAAATCTGGTTTCATTACTTGCTTTTATGAACCTGAACAAAACAACTTTCCCTGCTCACAGAGTTTTTGTGATCCTCAAGGACAATAGTTTATAAGGGTTGTTGTCTTGGGTGGGTAGTGTTGTAAGTAAACTTCTTGTGCCAATTTTTCTGTGTTTAACATTATTTCTATAATGCAAGTATACTAACTTTTAGAGATTTAATGGATAAAATAAAGAAGGATTTCAATATTGAAATGTATTCAAAATGCACAATGACTGCAAGAATGTAGTTATAAATAAACCAGGCCCACCACGCTGATAATTTTTCAAATAGATCTACATGATTAACTAAATCTAATGTTACAAACATTTACAGTAGTATATATATTATCAACTCATTCAACAAACATGTTTAACCAATGAACAATGTAATCAAATACGTTTAGTACACTTTAGGAAAACCAGTCTGATATGTGACTAAGCAGAATACATATTTGGGCAACATAATAACTAATATAAGCTGAAATTTATTGAAAGCTTACTATATATAACACATGTCCCAAAGTTATCACATTTAATCCTGCAACAAGCTTATCAAGTGGTACTATCATCATTCCCACAGTACAAATGGAAAAAATCAGATAGACAATCAAACAGATATG
The DNA here is from genome assembly GCF_028878055.3 of Symphalangus syndactylus. NCBI lineage: Eukaryota > Metazoa > Chordata > Mammalia > Primates > Hylobatidae > Symphalangus > Symphalangus syndactylus. The sequence continues at coordinate 81,515,661 of NC_072424.2, forward strand.
CACACAACAAACCTAGAAATAAAGTTTAAGAAAGTTGCCTAAAGTGACCAGGATAACAGAGGGAGATGAAATCAACCATTATAAAAGTGGTAGTGGAAGAATCTGCACGCAGGGTAGGTAGATCTAGAGTCACTCTTAACCATTGCATAAATATCACAGAGGCAGCCCCCATCTGTAAAGCCTCCAATAAAAAGTCTCAATTATATATTTTTAGGAATTACTTCCTATTAAGTATCTTATTCATAGGAGCAGCTAAGATTACCAGTAACTCAATCTGAAAAAGTCATTTTTTTCACAGTGTCTAAACAACCTAAAAATCCAATGAAAGTTGTTCACAACTAGTTTTAGGTAAAGATGGTGATGTATAATCTGTCTAACTTGTCCTTTCACTCCATCCCTATTTTCTCATTGAAAATTTCTATATATATATATATATATATATATATATACACACACATATATCAGAACAAATGTAAAAGTCTGAAGTGTCTTGAACTAGCAATATTTTTCTGTGGATACCCATGTATATGGATGAGAAATAATGATGGCCCCAAGACATGATGAAACCTGTAAGTAATTTCCGTCTTCCTCGGCTGTAGACCGTAACTCAGGTTCATGTTAGATTTACTGTGCTGAGGAGCTGCTCTGTGGGGTGATTAGGGCTGCTTCAAGATCATCTCTCTAATTAGTTACCTTTTCATCTGAGACTACCCCAGATTTTATTCCTCTATAGTGCCGTAGATTAAGAAGCCACATCAGAGAGAAAAAATGCACGTTGCACATAGAAAGGTGAACTAAATAATTAGAAAGTGTTGGAGAATGGAAGAGCATTAGAGGCTGTGCACTTTTGGTTGGTTTACACACCTTCTGCCAAGAGTAACTGAACAGCTTGCATGAGATTTTCCAAGGATACATTCACCTCAGCATAATCAGAGAACCAGGCAGTGAGAACAGATACATGGTCATCAGCTTTGTGTATTCACTCTGCACATCAGTAGGCTTCAGCAGAAGATCTGAGAAAAGGCCTTATAAGGGATGCAGGTGAAGAGTGAGGGGCAGAAGGAGATGCAGCAGCACTGCTCCTGAGAAGCAGAGGCCTAGACTGACCTCTTCTCCTTCAAAGATGAGTGAAGAGAAAAAAATAGCATGAGATTTATGAAAAAATTCTGAAAAACAAAATATAGAGGTAATGTATTGATGATATAGAAGAACATATTTTGGTTAATGATTTAGAAGCAAAAACATAGTACTTTAGAAAACATAGTATTTAGAAATATATATATACACACACACACACACACACACATATATACACACACACATAAGTTCAGAGCATGGAATGCAAATGGCTTTTGGCTAGCTGCCTAAAACTTCTCTTGAAAATTCCCAAGAAATCATTGTAAATAACAAAATACAATATCAAATACTATATTTGGCAAGTTACAGACTTACTACTGATGAAATCTGTAGGCATATTTCAAAATTGTAGGCAATTTCAGGGCATTAACAATAATTAAAAGGGAAGTAGTGGTAAATGCATGAGACAAATAAGAAAACATTACTAAACTATAGGGTTTATGCACTGTAGCATCTTCATGGTATGGAGATATCCAAACAACCAGCATGAGACACAAAGGTGGTGCTTGTTCAGAAGATGAAATTGATAAAATGGAGGAAACAAAGTAATCAGGGGGAAAAAAAAGTAACAAAAAAGAGTTATGTAAGACTATGTCTAAACCAATGAGTAAGTAATCTTTTTGTAGTAATTATAGAACAGTTTTGCAAACAGGACACTAATAATTATAATGTATTAATTTTCAGAAAGCAAAAGATTCAAAATAGATGTTACAGAGCTCTTTATCATGCTAAGATATTTATACAATTTCCATTTTCTTAATTGTAAGAACATTTGTAATCAATGTGAAGAAAAATCAAAAGCACAAAGCATTAGTAATTTTCATATAATATGTTTGCATTTTTAAATATTAGTTAATTCATTAGTAGGAAAACTCATTTAGGAAGTACAATATTAGAATATTCACCTAAGGGCAAATTTACATACCAGGTAAGTGACAGCTCATTTTCAATTTAACTCATTAAAGTATTCCTCTCTACTCCAAAAGAGATAAATAGACTTTGTCAGAGATTTCTGCCTAAGGTGTTAAAAATTGCTCATAGTTCAGTGTTTAAATAGTTTAAAAAACAGGATCATCATGGCAGATGGGAGGCCGGACTAGATTGCAGCTCTGGACAAAGCAACGTGCGGAGGCTCCCATTGTGAATTTTAGCTCCAGATCAACTGCAAGAACAAACCAGCAACCCTGAGAGGACCCACAGACCCTCTGAAGGAAGTGGACTGCTCCTGCAGGACCCAGGAGACACCTCAAATACTGTGCAAGCCGCAACTGTGGAAGTGGGAAAGGGGGACTATTCCTCTGCTGAACACACACTCCCACTGGAGAAACTGAAGGCCCGTTTGCGGGAGAAGTTTCCAACCTTACCTGGAGCTGAGTCAATTTAGAGAGCTGAGTGAAATACAGGGGTAGGGGAAGCAGCAGAAAGGCCCTGGGAGCTCGCTGGGTCCCCAAGCAGCCCATTCCTGCCTGGCACCACAGGGATCCATCAGGAGGGCAGCCAGAGGAGCAGGGGTTAAAATTCCACAGGGAAGGAAATCTCTAGTTGAATTTTGTAACAACTTCAACAGGCAGAGAAGCCTCCTGGCCAGAACTCAAGGGTGGTTGCAAATCCAGTGTGCAGACTCCACAGGCTGGGGAAGAACTAAGTCCTCTTCTTTCACAGCTGGGAGGCAGGTAGCCTGGGGCAAGTTTTCAAGCCTGTCTTGCTCATGGCCTGGAAACAGACCGTTGGGGGGCTGTTGGGGTATAGGGGGGCATGGTGAGAGTGAGACTGGCCTTTCAGTTTGCGTGGGAGCTGGGTGAGGCCTGTGACTGCCGGCTTACCCCCACTTCTGTGACAACCTGCATGACTCAGCAGAGGCAGCCATAATCCTCCTAGGTACACAACTCCAGTGACCTGGGAATCTCAGCCCTGTCCCCCAGAGCAGCTGCAGAAAGACCTACTCAAGGAGAGTCTGAGCTCAGACACGCGTAGCCCTGCCCCCATCTGATAGTCTTTCCCTACCAACCCTGATAACAGAAGACAAAGGGCATAAAATCTTGGGAGTTCTAGGGCCCCGCCCACCACTGGTACCTCTCCATACTACTACAGTTGATGCTCTCTGGAAAGTGCCACCTCCCAGCAGGAGGCCAACGAGCACAAAAATAGTGCCTTAAACCACCAAAGTTAAGAACCCTCACGGAGCCCATTGCAACCCCCCGCTGCCCCCACCACCTCCACCAGAACAGGAACTGGTATCTACAGCTGAGAGAACCATAGACAGTTCACATCTCAGGACTCTGTGCAGATAACCTGCAGTAGCAGCCTGGAGCTGGGTAGACTCTCTGGGTGACTAGACCCAGAAGAGAGACAACAATCACAGCTGTTCAGCTCACAGGAAGCCACATATATAGGAAAGGGGGAGAGTATTACATCAAGGAAACACCCCGTGGGACAAAAGAATCTGAACAACAGCCTTCAGCCCTAGACCTTCCCTCTGACAGAGCCTACCCTAATGAAAAAGAAACAGAAAATTCACCCTAGTAATATGACAAAACCAGGATCTTTAACACCCCCACAAGCACACTAGTTCACCAGAAATGAATCCAAACCAAGAAGAAATTCCTGACAGACCTGGGATAGAAAAAGAATTCAGGAGGTTAGTTATTAAGCTAATCAGGGGGGCACCAGAGAAAGGCAAAGCCCAATGCAAGGAAATACGAAAAATGATACAAGAAGTGAAGGCAGAAAAATTCAAGGAAATAGCTTAAAGAAAAGATAGCTTAATCAAAAATTCAGGAAATTTTGGAGACACTTCTAGAAATGTGAAATGCTCTCGAGAGTCTCAGCAACAGAATTGAACAGGTAGAAGAAAGAAATTCAGAGCTCAAAGACAAAGTCTTTGAAATAAGCGAAACAAATGAAGACAAAGAAAAAAGAATAAGAAAATATGAACAAATCCTCCAAGAAGTCTGGGATGATGTTAAATGACCAAACCTAAGAATAATCGGTGTTGCTGAGGTAAAAGATAATTCTAAAAGCTTGAAAAACATATTTGGGAAAATAATCAAGGAAAACTTCCCTGACCTTGCTAGACACCTAGACATCCAAATTCAAGAAGCACAAAGAACACCTGGGAAATTCATCGCAAAAAGATCATCACCTAGGCACATTGTCATCAGATTATTCAAAATTAAGACAAAGGAAATAATATTAAGAGCTGTAAGACAGAAGCACCAGGTACCCTATAAAGGAAAATCTGTCAGATTAACAGTAGATTTCTCAGCAAATACCCCACAAGCCAGAAGGGATTGGGGCCCTATCTTCAGCCTCAAACATAACAATTATCAGCTAATAATTTTGTATCCAGAGAAGCTAAGCATCATATATGAAGGAAAGATACAGATTTTTTCAGTCAAATAAATGCTGAGAGAATTCACCATTCCCAAGCCACCAATAAAAGAATTGCTAAAAGGAGCTCTAAATCTTGAAACAAATCCTGGAAACACATAAATACAGAACATTTAAATAATAAATTATTCAGGACATATAAAACAAAAATACAAACTAAAAAGTAAAAACAAAACAAAACAATAAAACGAAGTACACAGGCAATAAAGAGCACAATGAATGCAACAGTACCTCATATGTCAGTACTAACATTGAATGTAAATGGCCTAAATGCTCCACTTAAAAGATACAGAACCACAGAATGGATAAGAACTCACCAACCAACTATCTGCTGTCTTCAGGAGACTCACCTAACACATAAGGACTCACATAAACTTAAAGTAAAGGGGTGAAAAAAGGCATTTCATGCAAATGGACACCAAAAGCGAGCAGGAGTAGCTATTCTTATGTCAGACAAAACAAACTGTAAAGCAACAGCAGTTAAAAAAGACAAAGAGGGACATTATATAATGCTAAAAAACCTTGTCCAACAGGAAAATATCACAATCCTAAACATATGTACCTAATATTGTAGCTCCCAAACTCATAAACAATTACTAATACACATAAGAAATGAGATAGCAACACAATAATAGTGGGGGACTTCAGCACTCCACTGATAGCACTGGACAGGTCATCAAGACAAAGTCAACAAAGAAACAATAGATTTAAACTATGCCTTGGAACAAATGGACTTAACAGATATATACAGAACATTTCATCCAACAACCACAGAATATACTTTCTATTCAACAGCACATGGAACTTTCTCCCTAATAGACCATGTGATAGGCCACCAAACAAGTCTCGATAAATTTAAGAAAATTGAAATTATCAGACCAGTTCTAGGAGCCTTCTGGAGCAGTGTCTCAGACCACAGTGGAATAAAACTGGAAATCAATTCCAAAAGGAACCTTCAAAACCATGCAAATACATGGAAATTAAATAACCTGCTTCTAGAGGAATATTGGGTCAAAAACAAAATCAAAAAGAAAATTAAAAAATTCTTCAAACTGAATGACAATAATGACACAACCTACCAAAACCTTCGGGATACAGTAAAGACGGTGCTAAGAGGAAAGTTTATAGCACTGAATGCTTACATCAAGAAAACTGAAAGAGAATAAATGAACATTCTAAGGTCACACCTCAAGGAACTAGAGAAACAAGAACAAACCAAACCCAAACCCAGCAGAAGAAAGGAAAAAACTAAGATCAGGGCAGAGCTAAATGAAATTGAAACAAACTAACAAAAACTACAAAGATAAATAAAACGAAAAGCTGGTTCTTCAAAAACATAAATAAAATTGATAGACCATTAGCAAGATTAACCCAGAAAAGAAGAGACAAAATCCAAATAACCTCAATAAGAAATGAAACAGGACATACCACAACTGACACTACTGAAATAGAAAAGATCATTCAAGGCTACTATGAACACCTTTACACACATAAACTAGAAAACCTAGAAGAGATGTGTAAATTCCTGGAAAAATACAACCCTCCTGTTCAGATACCGTGAACAGACCAGTAACAAGCAGTCAGATTGAAATGGTAATTTAAAAATAACCAAGGAAAAAAAGTCCAGGACCAGACTGATTCACAGCAGAATTATACCAGACATTCAAAGAATTGGTACTAATCCTTTTGACACTATTCTACAAGATAGAGAAAGAAGGAGCCCTCCCTAATTCATTCTATGAAGCCACCATCACCCTAATTCCAAAACCAGGGAAGGGCATAATCAAGAAAGAAAACTACAGACCAATATCCTTGATGAATATAGATGCTAAAAATCCTTAACAAAATACTAGCTAACTGAATCCAACAAGATATCAGAAAGATAATCCACCATAATCAAGTGGGTTTCATACCAGGGATTCAGGGATGGTTTAACATACACAAGTCAGTAAATGTGATATGCCACATAAGAAGAATTAAAAACAAAAATCATTTGATCACCTCAATAGATGCAGAAAAAGAATTTTCAGCATCCTTTTATGATTAAAACTCTCAGCAAAATCGGCATACAAAGAACATCCCTTAATGTAATAAAATCCATCTATGACAAACCCACAGCCAACATAATACTGAATGAGGAAAAGTTGAAAACATTCTCCCTGAAAAGTGGAACAAGACAAGGATGTCCACTCTCATCACTACTCTTCAACGTAGTATTGGAAGTCCTAGCTAGGGCAATCAGACAAGAGAAGGAAATAAAGGGCATCCAAATCGGTAAAGAGGAAGTCAAACTGTCACTGTTTGCTGATGATATGATCGTTTACCTTGAAAACCCTAAAGACTCCTCCAGAAAGCTCCTAAAACTGATAACAGAATTCAGCAAAGTTTCCAGATAGAAGATTAATGTACACAAATCAGTAGCTCTTCTATACACCAACAGAGACCAATTGGATAATCAAATCAAGAACTCAACCCCTTTTACAATAGATGCAAAAAAACCCAAAACACTTAGGAATATACCTAACCAAAGAGTCAAAAGACCTCTACAAGATCTCTACAAAACACTGCTAAAATAAATCATAGATGACACAAAGAAATGGAAACACATCCATGCTCATGGATGGGTAGAAACAATATTGTAAAAATGACCGTACTGCCAAAAGCAATCTACAAATTCAATGCAATCCCCATCAAAATGCCACCATCATTCTTCATAGAATTAGAAGAAAACAATTCTAAAATTTATATTTAACCAAAAAAAGCTTGCATGACCAAAGCAAGACTAAGCAAAAAGAACAAATCTGGAGTCATCGCACTACCTGATTTCAAACTATAAGGACATGGTCACCAAAACAGTGTGTTACTGGCATAAAAAATAGGCACATAGACAAGTGGGACGAAATAGAGAATGCAGAAATAAACCCAAATACTTACAGCCAACTGATCTTTGACAAAGCAAACAAAAACATAAAGTGGGGAAAGGACACCGTTTTCAACAAATGGTGCTGGGATAATTGGCTACCCACATGTAGGAAATAAAACTGGATCCTCATCTCTCACCTAATCCAAAAATCAACTTGAGATGGATTAAGGAGTTAAAACTAAGATCTGAAACTATAAAAATTCTAGAAGATAACATTGGAAAAACCTTTCTAGACATTTGCTTAGGAAGGATTTCATGACCAAAACTCCAAAAGCAAATGCAATAAAAACAAAGATAAATAGCTGGGACCTAATTAAACTAAAGCACTTTTGCACGGCAAAAGGAACAGTCAGCAGAGTTAACAGACAACCTAGAGTGGGAGAAAATCTTCACCATCTATCCATCTGACAAAGAACTAATATCCAGAATATACAACAAACTCAAACAAATCAGCAAGAAAAAAACAAATGGTCCCATCAAAAAGTGGGCTAAGACATGAATAGATAATTCTCAAAAGAAGTTATACAAAGGCCAACAAACATATGAAAAAATGCTCAACATCACAAATGATCAGGGAAATGCAAATCAAAACCACAATGCGATACCACCTTACTCCTGTAAGAATTGCCATAATCAAAAAATCAAGAAACAGCAGATGTTGGCATGGATGCAGTGATCAGGGAACACGTCTACACTGCTAATTGAATGTAAATTAGTACAACCACGATGATTAAACAGTATGGAGATTCCTTAAGGAACTAAAAGTAGAACCACCATTTGATCCAGCAATCCCACTACTGGGTATCTACCCAGAGGAAAAGAAGTCATTATTCGAAAAGGAAACTTGCACATCCATGTTTATAGCAGCTTAAGTCACAGTTGCAAAATCGTGGAACCAACCCAAATGCCAATCAATCAACAAGTGGATAAAGAAACTGTGATATACATATATAGAATGTATTTTTATTTCATATATATTTTATATTTATATATAAATATATGTTTGATGGAATACTACTCAGCCATAAAAAGGAATAAATTAACAGCATTTGCAGTGACCTGGATGAGATTGCAGATTATTATTCTAAGTGAAGTAACTCAGGAATGGAAAACCAAACATCATATATTCTCACTCACAAGTGGAAGATAAACTATGAGGACACAAAGGCATAAGAATGATATAATCAACTTTGGGGACTTGGAGAGAAGGGTTGTGGGGGAGCAAGGGATAAAAGACTACAAATAAGGTACAGTGTATACTGCTTGGGTGATGGGTGCACCAAAGTCTCACAGGTCACCACTAAAGAACTTATTCATGTAATCAGATACCACCTGTACCCCAATAACTTGGAAGGGAAGGGAAGGGAGGGGAGGGGAGGGGAGACCATTTATTTCAATTGGTGTTTTACAATTTTCAACTTTTTATCCAGATTAGCAGACTTGCCTTCATTGTCCATAAGCAAATCGCTTTTTTGAAATTCTTTAAAAATTCATTCAGCTAAATACCAATAGTTGCCAAGCAATCTGGACAGGGCACTCTTTCAGGACCAGGGACTGCTGAGAATCACCTTGTGAATACCCAGTGCTAAACCCACTTGTTCCCACATCTTTGCGATTCTTGCCAAGAATACCCTTGATACTCTTGCTATCCTGGATGTGTGAGCCCATCTAATTAGCTAACATCTCTGGGTAAAGACTGAATCCTGCAACATTACTGACTGGCTCAAATGAGGTTATTCCAGATAGCTCTTTTTCATCATACCTGAGGCACCATCCCTTCTAACTTGTCCTTATTTCTTTGTTCTGTCCACCTCTTGTACATCCCAGGTTTCTTGTGTGTTTTCATAGTGCAACAATCTTAATGAACAACTTCTTTTTCTGGCTAACTCCTTTTTATTCTGTGGGTCTCACCTTAAATGTTACTTCTGCTGGAAATCTTTCATAAACTGCAAAGTCTAAGTTTGGTAGCTCTCCTGTGAGTTTCTTTATCCTTTCCTATAGCATCACTTACCAAGCACACTGTGTAGGATAATACAGTGTGTCTTCTCATTAGATTTTAAATGTTCCTCATGGGCCATTGTACAGTCTGTATCTATTGGATGACTGGGCATACAGTCAGCACACATGTCAGAGGGAAAAAAAGGAAAGGAAAAGAAAAGAAAAAGCAGGGAAGGAGAAAGGGGAGAGAAAAGAAGATAAGGGAGGGAAAGAAAAGAATGTGGCTAAAACCTTAGGTGATTTTTGTTTCTAATACTATAAATAGCACTATAATTGTATTGAAAGCCAAAATAGCTGCATTTTTGTCAAAGCATCATAACCAAGTAAACTCTATTTTATTTCCTCCATGAGGTCATTCTAAATTAAGAATACAATAAAGAGTATGTTCACAAATCAGAATTCTACCCTGTTTGGGTGTTAACTACTGAAGTAAGCAATACTATGATTGCTTCTTTAGGCTTCAGTATATAATTATCCACTCAGATTCCTATGTCCTTCAAATTAAAGCTGGTTATCCAATTTTCCACCAATCTGTTTATTCAACAAATACTTCACATGTGCTTATTCTGTGGTAAACATCATGCTACTTTCTGTAGCAAATAGTATCTCATTTATTTCTCAAACCAATCATTTAATGCAAATGATGTCATTATCATCATTTTATCAGATGAGTAAATTGTGGCACAACAATTATATAATTTGCCACCCCAAACATCTAGTGCTTGTAATCTTTGACACTATTCTAATGCAGTTACTCATTTTGTCAAAAGTTAAATAATAACAATAATAATAATAATCTCTCAGCAAACTAGGGATACAAGAGAATTCCCTCAACCTGTGAAAGGGTTAAAATACCTACTGCTTTACATCCTGTGTAATGATGAAGGACTGCATGCTTTCCTCTAAGATCAAGAGTAATACAGGGATATCAGGTCTTACCACTTCTGTTCAACATTATACTGGAAATTCTAGCCACTGCAATCATTTTTTAATTGGGAGTGGGGAGAAGGAAGGAGAAAAGAAGAAAAAAAGAGAAGGAGAAAAATAAAAGCCATAAAGATTAAAAAGAAAAAAATTATAAGCAATAAGTTTTTAGAATTCACATGCTAATCTCTCTCACTCTGTTTTCTCAGCTAACACTCTCTCGGTCTTTCTATATCTTCAGAGTCTCATGTGGATATGAAGCTCATTGCATGGGAAAGAAATATGTAAAATATGGTAGTTGCCTTCATGACAATTCATAATCTATGTAAGAAATATATCTGATTGTAAAACAAAACCACTAAACTCGTCACATTTATTGTGCCCCTACTAAGATGCCTGCATATTTATTTCAGGTTCCAAAACTGAATAGACTTAAAATAAAAGGCAGATCATGGCTGTTTGAAAGAAAAAACTATGTAATGAGAGCAATCAGGAGTAACTCCCAATGTTATTGGAGAAAAACTTGAAAAGTGCTGTAGCATCTGAGATGGTACCTGATTCTGCCTCCCCACACATTGGCTTGCTCTCTCAGTTCACCTGCCTGCCATGTAGGGGACCCAGAGACAATTCTGAATGGCCTTTCATTTCACTTAGGAGCTGTGATGGCTGCAATTAGCCTCTGGCCTTCTCACATTTCAACAGCCGCTCACTCCACCATTGCTACTCCACCACACATTTCATGTCTCTAGGATCTTCTTTCAGAGGTCATGAGTTTCCTCAAACTAGGAGAGAGAAAAGAGGCCCCTATCCCCTAAGATTCCAGATTTTTAGAGGATTACCTACACAGACAACCCTTCCTGGTCAGGTGTTCTGTAGGGTATGAGGGAGCGAGCTGATCACATCTCACTCACTTTATCTATTTCCCATTTCTTCCAAAAATTCTCACTCTTTTGGAAGATTACACAATTCTCACATGAGGGCAGATGGGAGGGAGGCTGGGAGGAGAGGTTGAAAAAGTAGGAGGTCAGAAATAACTAGTTTTGTGACTATGCAATAAAAATTTGGGGCCTTGTGCTTAAAGCCTAGGCTCTCCTTTATAGAAACAAAAGCTTTTGTGCTGTTAGTCTCCAACACTGATCTGATAGCTCCTTCCTAAAATTAGTGACAGCCTGAGTATAGATGGTTGATAGGGGTGGGGAAAGGAGCAGAAAATGCTGACTAGTATCTCAAATTATTTTTCTGCTCTATAACATGTGACCAATATGACCATATAACATAAAAAATCAAAAGAAAAAAAGTCCTGCAGTCCCAGTGCTGGTTAATATTTGGTCCCTATTCATTTAGAATCCATTGATTGAATAAGTACCCTGAATTGATAACAAATATGTGGCTATCATATTATTTTGGGCTTGGATGTTTAAAAAAAGCTGTCCTAAACAAAATACCAGGATTAAACCCAGCTTCTCTAAAAGTGTCCTGCAGGGAAATAAGACAATGAGAAATCGGCCTCTTGTTTTGATTCATCAGCCTTGGCAAAAATTGGAACAATGGAAATTGCCTACAGAGAATCAAGGAGAAAGAGCACCATGAAAGGTCCAGCGGGCAGATTGCTTAAGCCCAGGAGTTCAAGACCAGGCTGGGCAACATGGCAAAATCCTATCTCTAAAAAAAATTTAAAAATTAGCCAGGCATGGTGGCAGGCGCCCATAGTTCTAGCCACTTAGGAGGCTAAGGTGGGAGGAGCAGCTGAGCCCAGAATGTCAAGGCTGCAGTGAGTCCTGACTGTGCCACTGCACTCCAGCCTGGGTGACAGAGCAAGACCCTGTCTCTAAATAATAACAGTAATAAATAGTAATAAAATAAAATTCCTAAGCACATTGTCTTTCAGAGAAATATATAGACTCCAAATTATTCTGCCTTGAAGCCAGGAATAAGGAAGAAAGAAATGAGGACACATAGTTTTGTCACTTAAAAAAAAAATCTCTGTGTAAGCATTTCCCATTAAATAGTGCTCTTTTCTTTATTTAAGAATCTGACCTTAAGTCTCTATCTCTATTTGCCCTGTCAATGAATAATAGAGTGTGAGTGCTTGCCCATAAGCCACACTCATCAGTGCAGAAGTCAAAGAGAATTGAAAAATGTGTGTTAAAATAAAAACAACAATAACAGTTATACTACCTCAAAGAAAAATCTGTCACTCACCATCATTTATGGAGTAGATCGGCATTAGAGAGGCTGTGCCCTTACTTTATCATATAAACAAATAAAAGAAAAATGAAAATAAAGCACAGTGCAGAGCAGTACATACTAAATCTCTAATTGCTTTCCTGCCACCCATTTGTTTATAATGTGCTGAGTACACTGACGGGATAATAACTGAAGAGCATGAGAAATGTTTGAAATGCGTACAAAGAGTGCAGATCCACTGCCAGCATAAAATAATCACCTCATGACTCAGCTAGTGTTTCCGCTTTTAATTGATGCAATAGATTTCCCATTTTGGGCTTCTATTCTGAGGTTGGCCTTTATTTTTATTGAAGAAGAAACATCCACCAAAAATTTTTACATTAAGCTTTTTTATTTTAAACTAGTTTTTCCATGTGAGTGCTCATTCTGATAAACCTAAACCTTTCTGACATTTTTTCTGTCTTAGAGAACATATTTTGCCCATAGCATGAGGCACTTGCTCCATGGCACGCACTGGAAATGTAGCTTAGCCAGGAGAAACCAAGGAGAGACAGAGCTGGGCAATATGGTTCCCCGCCTCATCTCCCCTCACGCTACACAATTCTGGGCCTGATTTTTCTATTGTAGCTTAGGGTCATAGAAAATTATTTCTCAGCTGCCATTCAGATTGGAAAACATCTGTGCCAGCAGCTTTGTGATTCTCTGAGGATGTGTAAGATCTCAGGGGCAATTGGTGGGAACTCTTTTCTTCTTCAGATCTCCACATACACTATTGGTGTACAGGATCAAAAAGGCAGATTAGGGTAATTTGCATCTTATGCATTGTACGTATGCATCAAAACATCACACTGTACCCGATAAACATGTACAATTATTGTATGTCAATTGAAAATAAAATAAAACTTTTTAAAAAGCCAGATTGTTTTGTCTTCTCACTTTATAGAAGGATGCAAGATTTACTTTTTCTTTCATCACGTCAGAAATGAAGAGCTGTTATAGAAACATTAAAAATATACTAAACAGGCTTGCAAGCCAATATGCCAGATTGAACACATATTTTTAACAACTAACTCCAATACACTGAAATAAAATCAAGAACTTAGATACATAACATAATTAAGTTGAAAGGAAAGTAAGTATAAATTAAAGGAGAAATCAAAGGGAAAACAAAGGAAATCAATAACTTCAGGTGAAAAAATAACTGAAGAAGAGTACAAAAAAAGTCATTGTCCAATGTTGAAACAAAATCAAATGTGGCATGAAACCTGGAAATAAGAGGGAGAAATGATTAAACATAGCAACTCTCAACTGTAAACTAATCAAAAAGAAATTTATACGGGAGCTTAAGTTCAGGAATGAGAGACACACTTTTAAAACTCATATCTTATACATGCAAAGGGAACACTAATCTTAGATGTGGTCCTGAAAAGTACTATTGGAGATTAACTCTTGCACTGTTATATATATATAATTTTTAAGACCTGGAAAATAAAACTTGACAAGAAGAGAATGATCATACTATCCACTCATACTTGAGTCCATAAACAGTCTGAATCCCAAGAAGAGACTGTGTACCTACCAATTGCTGGGGAAATTCTCTCACCTCACACAGAGAAGTGGAGACTAAGTAGGTAGAAAAGAAAAAGAGCTAAAGGATGAAAGCATTGTGATGATAGGAGAATAAGAGTAACATGAAATAGTATTTTGGTATGCTTTTCCACCTCTAGGGGAATATTTACATGAAGAAAATCCCACTAATATGGGGTAATATAGTCAATGAAGTCTTGAACTCATACACAGTGCCTGGGAACAAGACAGTTTGTCAGTTAGAAATGATGCACAGTGCTCAGTTTATTAATCCTGATCCCTCTCCTTCAAAAACGTTCATAGAACTATTTATGATTTCTGATAGCAGGAAATATGGTAAGCCTTCTTAGAAAACATGTTAGTTGAAATTCATTCATGCAGGGTTAAAATGTGTAACTATAACATATGTGTACATACATATGTATGCATGGGTATGTATCCACATGCACATGATTTTGGAAAGGAATGGGCCCATGTTTTTTGGAAAGGCACAAAGGCAAGATGACATGATTAATATAATTTCTTGCTGAAGTTTACAAGAGATTAACAGTAGAGTATGCTAGGATATTACACAAGGGTTAAAGGAATGATTTTATGTGTTATGCTAAAGACTTTGCATATTAATTTATAGGAAAATAAATTGTTAAATATGTATAAAGTATGATTTTAGTAACCTCAGTCTTTTAAAGCTATGATCTATTATAAACAATACTTCATATCTCCCTTGATATTTTTATTTGAATAAAATAAATATTGTAAGTCAGAAAAGAAACCAATACTAAATAATCTTTTCTAAACAATCACAACTTTTTTATAGACACAGATACAGACACAGACACAGACACAGACACAGACACACACACACACACACACACACACACAGAGTGTCTGATATGCTTTCCCAAAAGTCATTTATTTTCCCCAAATACTAAACTAAAGAATGAATCATAAAGGAAAAGGTAATGCTGGAGAAGTACAAGGAAAAAATTGCACTAGTTACTTTGGTTTCAAAAAACAGGAATTGACTCAGATTAAATTTTTAACACACATTCCTAAATGAACATATTTCTGGGAGTGACAAAAGTTAAGAAATATCCATGCTCTCTATTATATCAAAAGCAAAACATTAGAAAAATGCTACCTAAACTTATCTTCTCTTGATTCCAGATGAATTCTATTTTATAATACCTGCAGTTTTAGTTCAAAATTGTTAACTTTTGCATTAAAAATAATTATAGTTAACATTTATTGAGTGCTTATCATTTGCAAGGAATTGTTCTAACCACTTGACAAGTACTAATTTACTTAATGCTCGTAATACTCTCATGAGGTGAATACATTTATTTTTCCCATTTTACAAATAAATACGTTTAGCCAGAAAGAAGTTAAGAAACATGTCCAAGGTCACATAGATAATGAGTAGGAAAGCTTGAATTCCAATTATCAGTCTGGCTGGGTTTCCATGCTCTTTAACACAATACTTTAATACTTAATATTCTATACTCATAAGTTTGTTAATATTTTGCAAATAACTATGGTTCCCAATTACTTCTTTTAGATGCATATTGTCTTCTCTTTACTGTACGTATTCTCTAGGGATTATTTCAGAGGTTCTATGCATAATAAATTTCCTGACTCAATCCACACATAGACTTTTATATATGAAAATACTTCTATTTTCCCAACGGATATAATTTGACTAAGCATAGAATCCTAAGTCCCAAATTGTCAGAAATTTTATATAATTTTCTATATCCCCCTTAAGATAGTATTTTTTTTTTTTTTTTTAGTGTTTGAAGTTATGGTGATTCTTGTTCTTTTGTGGGGGGTCTGATATTTCTTCTAAAGAATGTTTTAAATTTTCTCTATATTCTTGGTGACCTGAAATTTCACTATGTCAGTTTGGGTGTATGTGTGTGTACATATTTATGTGTATTTTATCTTCATATTTTTTTTTTTATTTTATGAGTTTGATTTTGTACTTTGAAACATACTTCCTATGTTCTGAAAAAGTTCTTCAATTTGATCTTACAATCACAAATTCATTCCTCCTTCTATTCCTATTTGCATTTCAGCTCATATTTTAAGATTTTTTTCTGCTTGTTTACTTTTATTGGCGATTTCATTTACATAATCTGTGTCTATTTTTATCAGTGCAATATAGTAATCTGTATGTGACAGTACTGACAATACTTATTATACTTATTCTAAATTTCTTTTTTTGTTCCATTACCTATGGTTTCCTCTATTTTAGTTTGGTGTTAAGACTTCTGTATTTTTGATACGGGAGCGGGGCAGGAAAGTGCTGGGTAGAAAAGGGCAGGGTCCCTGATAAGAGCTCCACCCTCCGGACTGTGCTGGTGGACCTAAGTGAGAACATGTGGTCCTGTTTTCACGTCTGAATGTTGCATTTTCCAAGACCACTCTAGCCCACCACGAACCCCATCCTGCGCCCATATAAATCTAAGACTTTAGCAGGCATGCACACATGGCTGATCGTCAAGAGGAACAAAGTGGTAGAAAATGCCAGAGTGGCAGAGGGCAGCAAGGTGTCATTGGAGAAGGAAGGAAGAAGTGTCTGAACTTCCAGAGGAGTGCCTCCGACAACAGCCAAACCCTAGGTGAAGATTTTCTCCTCCTACCCTCCACCTTCCCACTCCAGTTCCCCATCCCTCTGAAAGCTGCTCCCACTGCTCAATAAAGTCTCTGCATTCGTCACCTTTCAAACAGTTCATGTGTCCTGATTGGTTCAGGACACCAGAAAAGAACCCAGGACAAGGGGGTTGACACTCGGCTGTCCCCGGACAATAAGGCTGAAAGAGCACACTGTAACACAAGCCCACCTGGGCTCCAGCACCTGTCCATCTGCCTGCTCCCTCAGGGGTTTGAGCTGCTGGGCCACTGAACAGGCAAGCCACACCCCTGTCACATGTCCTGCAAGGGGAATCATGGAACTCTCCCATTTCATTTTTATGGTATTGGATTTCTGCAAATATTTGCTGATTTTGTGTTGTGTATTTATTATTATTTTGGGGTGGTTGATGCAGCTGCCGGTCTGAGGGTAGCATAGCTCCAGGGTATTTACAGTTACCAAGGGTTTGCCTATCTCTGTGCCCATGTTCTCAAATTTACTACTCTATGCTGGAGGCAGAAAATGCAGTTGCCTCTTCCTGGTCCAATATGTGAGTATGGGGAGGATCCTCTATATGGAGGCATCCACCAACCTGACTGGGTTTCCTAAGGTACTTCCATCCCAATACCCTCTTGGGTGCTTCCAAGACCCCTAATTCCTCCCAGCACTACCAACTACCACTACCAAAAAGAGATAGCAACAGCGCTACTGAACATGTTGGTCTGTGGTTTCCTTCGTTTACCAATTTCTGCCTCCTTTTCACTTCTCAGGGATGCCCTGGTCTTAGATACTATAAGATATTCTAACATTAAATATTTAACATACCCTTATTCTCTTTTCTCTTAGATACTTAAAGAATATTAATATTACATTGTAAATTAATGCCAAAAATATCTGTATAAGTTTGCAAGTTGACATCATTTTGTGTGAAAGTAATGAAACAGAAAACATGTTTTGATGGTTTTCATGGACACATCTTTGCACTTGTAGAATAAAAATATATAATTATACATGATATTTTTCCATTTCTTATAATAAAATGTAGCAAAGTTTGAGAGGATGCTAGGACCTGTAGCTGCTCTATGTTCAATAGTAACTATGTTGCTCAAACATAAATAATGACAAAGGTTGATTACTCTTCAAAAATCATGTGCCACATTCCATGTTGCTGGCTTCTTCCTCACATGAGGGAAATATGAGAGCCAAAGTGATAGCAATATTTCCTAGACAAGAGTAAAGGTAAATTATTTATTAGATATTGGATTTATGTGGAAAGTCTACTGTAAAAGTTATTCAATCACATTGGCAAAGTTGTTGCAAGTAATATCTTGAAGGTTCATTTTTGGACCATTACATTCTGGTTAAGAATAGTTCTGCCAGAGTAATTCATTGTGAAGAAAAGCTCACATAAGATAAATTATCAAAGTTAAAAATAATTATTGTAATGAATGGCGCACAATTATTGCAATAGAAAACAAAACATCTCTAAATATATATGACACTCAAAGTTTTACATAATTGAACTTATAACAAAAAAATAAATCGATGACAACACCTTAAAAAGAAGACTGGCACTACATGACTAAGCAAGAACACAATTGGCCAGGCGCGGTGGCTCACGCTTGTAATCCCAGCACTTTGGGAGGCCGAGGCGGGCGGATCACGAGGTCAAGAGATCGAGACCACGGTGAAACCCTGTCTCTACTAAAAAATACAAAAAATTAGCCGGGCGTGGTGGCGGGTGCCTGTAGTCCCAGCTACTCGGAGAGGCTGAGGCAGGAGAATGGCGTGAACCTGGAAGGCGGAGCTTGCAGTGAGCCGAGATTGCGCCACTGCACTCCAGCCTGGGTGACAGAGCGAGACTCCGTCTCAAAAAAAAAAAAAAAAAAAAAGAACACAATTAAAGAGAACTCTTGAGAAGAATAAAATAAAACACGCTCCTATTTTACAAATACAAAAAGGCCTGTGAGCTACTAGCTAAGACCCTAAATTCAAAAAGGTCTTCATAAATGTGAAGAGACACACTAAATATCATGATTATCAATGGGGATATTTTGGATTTACCTACAGCAAGGTTGTGACTGATGTCTAGCAGAAATGTGTAAGAACTTACCATCTTAGTCAAATATTTCTCTGAATCTTGAACCTTGTACCGTATACAATGCATGCCATCTTCAGCATGCCCTGCCTCCACCCTCCACTCTGGATGTTTAATTACCTTGTAGCATGGAAATTTGGTAACTATATGTATGTGTAAATATAGCAACCACAAAAATACAAAAATGTTCTCTCTTTATATGTCTCTCTCTCTGCCTCTGTCTCCCTCTGACAGCCAAGTATAAAGGGGTCCCCAGAGAACATATGACCAGCCTGTGCACTGGGAGAATGGGGTGGAGCCACGGTAAGTTCGCATCATTTGCAGCAGAGAGGAGCCTGGCCTCTCCTGTTCCAGGGTGGTAATCTGGGATTGAATCTGTGAGGCAGGAAGACAACTAGCAGGACTCTCGCTTTGCTGAGACTCTGTTTCTTTTTTTTTTTTTTCCTTTTCACCCAATAAACCCTGCCCTATTCACCCTTCAAAGGGCCTGCGAGCCTAATCTTTCCTGGCTGTGTAACAAGGACCCTAAGAAGAAAGTCCTACAACATCTCTCTCTCAATCTTTCTCTCTCTCTCTCTCTCTATCCATCTATCTAAAACAAATCTTGCAGCATCCTAATTTCTCATGCCACAAGATTGCACCAAATATGCATATTCACACATACATACATTCGGTTACCTAATTTCTCATGTCACAAGATTTTATATATATATATATATGTATAATATATAATGCATATAAGTGAATACATAAATATATATAAATAATACATACATAGAACTTTCATGGGTTTTGTGATTGGTATGCAGTTGGTAACATAAATATGTAAGTAATATTTCCCAAATAAATAAAATGATTACAAGTTATCAATTACATTAATTTTTTAAAGCACTTTAATCTTGGTTACATGGCAGTAAACTATATGGAAGATAAAATAGATTGCTGAATAAAATAATTATATTAGAGCCTTTGATAAAATTCAAGGGCTTGTATACATGTCAGTTTCCTGGTTGTGACACTGAACTATAGTTGTGCAAAATGTTATCATTTCCAGAACTGCGCACAGCATACAAATGAGCTCTTTCGGTATTATTTCTTACAATTGTATGTGTATCTATAATTATTTCAATTAAAAATAATAATCAAGGAACACTTGGGAATGAAATGAACTCTCTGATGCCCAATAAGCTGCTCTCATTCACCACTTCCCAACCTTCATCTTCACTATTTCAAACAATTCTATTCCTGCTTTCTCTTCCTACACACCTACCAAAAGTAAAATAAACTGAATTAAACAATTTTTTACATAACTTACCCAGGAAAATTCATTAATCAACCCCTCACCCCCATAGATACTTAGAAAATATTAGCTCAGGGCAGAATTTTCTCAGAAATTCCACTCTCTGTATTTTATATTGCATTTCTGATTACAGTAATGTCATTATTATTGATTATTTATTTATTTATTTTTTTGAAATAGAGTTTCATTCTGTCACCCAGGCTGGACTGCAATGGCACGATTTCGGCTCACTGTAAACTCTGCCTCCCAAATCAAGCAATTCTTGTGCCTCACCCTCCCAAGTAGATTTGATTACAGGCACGTGCCACAACGCCCCACTAATTTTTGTATTTTTAGTAGAGGCGAGGTTTCACCATGTCAGCCATGCTGGTCTCCAACTCCTGACCTCAGGTGATCTGCCCACCTCAGCCTCCCAAAATGCATTGATTACAACAGGTGTGAGCCACTGCCCCCAGCCTATTATTAATATATCAATTTCTGAGAATCAAAAATTGCTAATAAGTTAGAAATATATTTGGTACCTTTTGTATCAAATCGGACAATAATATTTAAAAAAATGTATTCTTAATTTGGTGCAAATCTAATGATAAAAGGAAACGATAAAAAGATTAATATGTTATTTCACCTGGACTTTATATTTTTACTTTTAAAAAATTCTGTTACCAGCAGAGCTTCATTTTATTTCATTGGACATATTAGTGTAATGAATAGACACTAATTTCAAAAACTGAGTATAAGCAGTTGAATTATTATCCACATTTGTTTGCATTTATTATTTCAAGTGCAACATCACAGCAGAAAATCAGGTTATTTCACACACCATTTCAAATCACCAAAAATAATCATGCATATATTTGAGCATTTTATTACCCTATTTCATAGTGAAATATAAAGAATATATTTTTTCTTGGGTTTAAGTTTTTCTCTACTCATTTGATTAACAAAATCAACTGTATATAGCCCATTCAATGCTCCATTTCCTTCTGCAAAATTTCTAACACAAAATCACAAGATATGTCATTACAAAGACTAACAGCAGAATTAAATGTGACATACAAAACATTACATCATTTTCCTTTTACCCTTTCAAAAATAAGATGTTGGATTGAGCTAATTTTAGGTTTCAGATGAAATGCAATCACATCATTTCACCCTCACCTAGGGAAGTATAAAATTAAACTTCATGCATTAGGCTATAACCTTAAGATTATGAAATGATCTCTTTTCTTTAATTCACTGGCAATATAATAGTTACATCACTTTAGAAGAGATTAGAATTTCAACACAAGACCCATGGAGAATTTTAATTTCCCTGACTGGTCTCCTGCTAGTTTTAAACAGATGACTATCAATTTTTTATAAAATGTACGAGAGTTACATTAACTAGGTAACTTCAGGTCCAAAAGCAAAACTGGTATAATTCATCTGGTAGCCTAACAAAGCTTTTTATAGTTGAGTTTAAAATGTAATTTACAAAAAATTAATTAACAAATAACTTGTGCATTAAATATGTTTCAGACACTATTCAGGATAAAGAGTGAATTCAGTAATAAGAAAACAAGTGTCTGATTTTAAAGATTTCTGTTCTACTAGGATTACAAAGAACTACTGGGCAATTATAATTGAATACAGGAAGTGTGACAACTAGAGTAATTATTTGGAGATACAGGCTTACAAATAAAATAAGAATGTATCTAGTTCAATATTGGGAGGCATGGAAAGCCTTCTAAAAATGTCATGTCTAAGTCAAAACTATAAACTAATTTCTGCTAATGGTTTGCACTTTACCTTGAAGACAAATGGTGTCTATTGACTACATTTAAGGAAGGAAGAGTTAAACCAGATTTGTATTTTTAAAAGATCCTTTGGGCCGCGTGCAGTGGCTCACGCCTGTAATCCCAGCACTTTGGGAGGCTGAGATGGGCAGATCACCTGAGGTTGGGAGTTCGAGAGCAGCCATGACCAACATGGAGAAACCCTGTCTCTACTAAAAATACAAAATTAGCCAGGCTTGGTGGTGCATGCCTGTAATCCCAGCTACTCAGGAGGCTGAGCAGGAGAATCGAGAATCGCTTGAACCTGGGAAGCAGAGGTTGCGCTGAGCCGAGATTGTGCCATTGCACTCCACTCTGGGCAACAAGAGAGAAACTCTGCTCAAAAAAAAAAAAAAAAAAAATCTTTCAAGCTGAAGTACAGACAATGGACTAGAGGAAGGGCAGCTGGCAAGATATACAAAAAGCTTATATAAAGTCTCAGCCCAGTGACTAATTCTTACAGCATTGCTAGATTGAAAGTACCACAGGTTAGATTTGGATCCAGAGATTGAGACTCTGCTTACCAGAGCACCTCATGACAGGTAGTGACCAACCTAGCTATCTATACGGTAGCATTTTGACTTACCACTTGTTTTCATTCTGCATGAATAGAACACCATCAGTAGCCACCCAGAGTTCTGGAAAAATGAAAGGCAAAGCATGTATGTATCCTCTTGACTTAATACTATATAGATGCATCAAACCCTCACTATGACTGTGAAATTTTAACAAGATTCACTTGCTTTGATTCTGGTTTGAAATAAGCCCTATGATGCTTCCCCACTTTCAAACTACTCCACTGGCTCAGTTTATATAATATATGATCATTTTTTTTCCTTGTTCTTCTGATTTTAATCATCCTTTATATTGAAGGCTCAACAAAATTTCATCCAGCTTTTTTTGTTTACCAGCTCCTCTTTCTAGTTCATTTCCTCCTGTTTGGGATAGTAATAAATCTCTGTGGGTGGGACAAACATTTATTTTTAAATTTCTCATATAACTTTAATATTGAAAACCCTGCTTTAGGTTAATAATCGCTTTAATTTTGCCCTCTACATTAAACAGATCTTTCAGAGGGAACAAAAATCCTATCTGAGTTACTATATGGAAAAGGGGAATGTATAAACTCAGAAAACCAAACCACAAGATGATTATTATGAAGCCACAAGAGCAACAGGGACCAGAAATTTAAATGCTAACAGGACTTGGTCTCTTCAAATTTCACCTAATTTTCTTTAAATGCTTGTTCTTTCAGACTTGCTGTATGAATTGAAAAGGAATTGAAGGAATTGAAAAATGAGTGTTCATAATCTCACATCTCATGTTACAACAGTTTTGCCCATCAAGCTAGCCAATCTTTCTCAGATTCTTAAGGATGTACTGTGATTGCCCAAGTTTTAGCTAGAAGCTCAACCCAGACCAGTCAAATACAGCCAGGGTTTTTGGGTCATATGATGGTATGTCTTCACAGAATTACAGTGTTGAGGCTGGGTGCAGTGGCTCACACCTGTAATCCCAGCACTTTGGGAGGACGAGGTGGGTGGGTCACGAGGTCAGGAGATCGAGACCATCCCAGCTAACACAGTGAAACCCTATCTCTACTAAAAATACAAAAAATTTGCTGGGCATGGTGGCGGGCGCCTGTAGTCCCAGCTACTCGGGAGGCTGAGGCAAGAGAATGGCATGAACCTGGGAGGTGGAGCTTGCAGTGAGGCGAGATCTTGCCATTGCACTCCAGCCTGGGTGACAGAGTGAGACTCCACTTAAAAAAAAAAAAAAAAAAAAAAAAGAATTACAGCGTTGAAGGAAAACAAGGAAGACGAGTTATTGGAATGAAAGTTTTAAGATGTAATGTCGGTTACATTGGCTGGCCAATTACTTCTCATGATAAATAAAAAATTAAAAAATTTAAGAGTTTAGAATTTTAAGATCAAGAGGAAACCATTAAAATATTTTAATTAGAAAGATGGAAAAAATTTAGACGAATGTATAACTAGAATAACCAATACAGAGAAGTGCTTACAGGAGCTGATGGAGCTGAAAGCCAAGGCTCAAGAACTACATGAAGAATGCAGAAGCCTCAGGAGCCGATGCGATCAACTGGAAGAAACGGTATCAGTGCTGGAAGATGAAATGAATGAAATGAAGTGAGAAGGGAAGTTTAGAGAAAAAAGAATAAGAAGAAATGAACAAAGCCTCCAAGAAATATGGGACTATGTGAAAAGACCAAATCTACGTCTGATTGGTGTACCTGAAAGTGACGAGGAGAATGGAACCAAGGTGGAAAACACTCTGCAGGATATTATCCAAGAGAACTTCCCCAATCTAGAAAGGCAGGCCAACATTCAGATTCAGGAAATACAGAGAATGCCACAAAGATACTCCTCGAGAAGAGCAACTCCAAGACACATAATTGTCAGATTCACCAAAGTTGAAATGAAGGAAAAAATGTTAAGGGTGGCCAGAGAGAAAGGTCGGGTTACCCACAAAGGGAAGCCCATCAGACTAACAGCTGGTCTCTTGGCAGAAACTCTACAAGCCAGAAGAGAGTGGGGGCCAACACTCAACATTCTTAAAGAATTTTCAACCCAGAATTTCATATCCAGCCAACCTAAGCTTCATAAGTGAAGGAGAAATAAAATACTTTACAGACAAGCAAATGCTGAGAGATTTTGTCAGCACCAGGCCAGCCCTACAAGAGCTCCTGAAGGAAGCACTAAACATGGAAAGGAACAACCGGTACCAGTCACTGCAAAAACATGCCAAATTGTAAAGATCATCGAGGCTAAGAAGAAACTGCATCAACTAATGAGCAAAATAACCAGCTAACATCATAATGACAGGATCAAATTCACACATAACAATATTAACTTTAAATGTAAATGGACTAAATGCTCCAATTCAAAGACACAGACTGGCAAATTGGATAAAGAGTCAAGACCCATCAGTGTGCTGTATTCAGGAAACCCACCTCACACGCAGAGACACACACAGGCTCAAAATAAAAGGATGGAAGAAGATCTACCAAGCAAATGGAAAACAAAAAAAAGGCAGGGGTTGCAATCCTAGTCTCTGATAAAACAGACTTTAAACCAACAAAGATCAAAAGAGACAAAGAAGGCCATTACATAATGGTAAAGGGATCAATTAAACAAGAAGAACTAACTATCCTAAATATATATGCACCCAATACAGGGGCACCCAGATTCATAAAGCAAGTCCTGAGTGACCTACAAAGAGACTTAGACTCCCACACAATAATAATGGGAGACTTTAACACCCCACTGTCAATATTAGACAGATCAACGAGACAGAAAGTTAAAAGGATACCCAGGAATTGAACTCAGCTCTGCACCAAGTGGACCTAATAGACATCTACAGAACTCTCCACCCCAAATCAACAGAATATATATTTTTTTCAGCACCACACCACACCTATTCCAAAATCGACCACATAGTTGGAAGTAAAGCTCTCCTCAGCAAATGTAAAAGAATAGAAATTATAACAAACTGTCTCTCAGAACACAGCGCAATCAAACTAGAACTCAGGATTAAGAAACTCACTCAAAACAGCTCAACTACATGGAAACTGAACAAACCTGCTCCTGAATAACTACTGGGTACATAACGAAATGAAGGCAGAAATAAAGATGTCAACGAGAACAAAGACACAACATACCAGAATCTCTGGGACACATGCAAAGCAGTGTGTAGAGGGAAATTTATAGCACTAAATGCCCACAAGAGAAAGCAGGAAAAATCCAAAATTGACACCCTAACATCACAATTAAAAGAACTAGAAAAGCAATAGCAAACACATTCAAAAGCTAGCAGAAGGCAAGAGATAACTAAAATCAGAGCAGAACTGAAGGAAATAGAGACACAAAAAACCCTTCAAAATATTATTGAATCCAGGAGCTGGATTTTTGAAAAGATCAACAAAACTGATAGACTGCTAGCAAGACTACTAAAGAAGAAAAGAGAGAAGAATCAAATAGACGCAATAAAAAATGATAAAGGGGATATCACCACGAATCCCACAGAAATACAAACTACCATCAGAGTATACTATAAAGACCTCTACACAAATAAACTAGAAAATCTAGAAGAAATGGATAAATTCCTCAACACATACACCCTCCCAAGACTAAACCAGGAAGAAGTTGAATCTCTGAATAGACCAATAACAGGCTCTGAAATTGTGGCAATAATCAATAGCTTACCAACCAAAAAGAGTCAGCCGGGCACGGTGGCTCACGCTTGTAATCCCAGCACTTTGGGAGGCTGAGGCGGGCGGATCACGAGGTCAGGAGATCGAGACCACGGTGAAACCCCGTCTCTACTAAAAATACAAAAAATTAGACGGGCGTGGTGGCGGGCGCCTGTAGTCCCAGCTACTCAGAGAGGCTGAGGCAGGAGAATGGCGTGAACCCGGGAGGCGGAACTTGTAGTGAGCCGAGATTGCGCCACTGCACTCCAGCCTGGGCGACAGAGCGAGACTCCATCTCCAAAAAAAAAAAAAAAAAAAACAGAGTCCAGGACCAGATGGATTCACAGCCAATTTCTACCAGAGGTACAAGGAAGAACTGGTACCATTCCTTTGAAACTATTCCAATCAAAACAAAAGAGGGAATCCTCCATAAGTCATTTTATGAGGCCAGCATCATCCTGATAACAAAGCTGGGCAGAGACACAACCAAAAACGAGAATTTAGACCAATATCCTTGATGAACATTGATGCAAAAATCCTCAATACCGGCAAACCAAATCCAGCAGCACATCAAAAAGCTTATCCACCATGATCAAGTGGGCTTCATCCCTGGGATGCAAGGCTGGTTCAACATACACAAATCAATAAATGTAATCCAGCATATAAACAGAACCAAAGACAAAAACCACATGATTATCTCAATACATGCAGAAAAGGCCTTTGACAAAATTCAACAACGCTTCATGCTAAAAACTCTCAAGAAATTAGGTATTGATAAGACATATCTCAAAATAATAAGAGCTATCTATGACAAACCCACAGCCAATATTATACGGAATGGGCAAAAACTGGAAGCATTCCCTTTCAAAACTGGCACAAGACAGGGATGCCCTCTCTCACCACTCCTATTCAACATAGTGCTGGAAGTTCTGGCCGAGGCAATTAGTCAGGAGAAGGAAATAAAGGGTATTCAATTAGGAAAAGAGGAAGTCAAATTGTCCGTTTGCAGATGACATGATTATATATCTAGAAAACCTCATTGTCACAGCCCAAAATCCCCTTAAGCTGATAAGCAACTTCAGCAAAGTCTCAGGATAAAAAATCAATGTACAAAAATCACAAGCATTCTTGCACACCAATCAGACAAACAGAGAGCCAAATCATGAGTGAACTCCCATTCACAATTGCTTCAAAGAGAATAAAATACCTAGGAATCCAACTTACAAGGGATGTGAAGGACCTCTTCAAGGAGATCTACAAACCACTGCTCAATGAAATAAAAGAGGATACAAACAAATGGAAGAACATTCCATGCTCATGGGTTGGAAGAATCAATATTGTGAAAATGGCCATACTGCCCAAGGTAATTTATAGATTCAATGCCATCCCCATCAAGCTACCAATGACTTTCTCTACAAAATTGGAAAAAACTACTTTAAAGTTCATATGGAACCAAAAAAGAGCCTGCATTGCCAAGTCAATCCTAAGCCAAAAGAACAA
Organism: Symphalangus syndactylus; assembly: GCF_028878055.3. NCBI lineage: Eukaryota > Metazoa > Chordata > Mammalia > Primates > Hylobatidae > Symphalangus > Symphalangus syndactylus. The sequence continues at coordinate 81,543,361 of NC_072424.2, forward strand.
AGCTGGAGGCATCACGCTACGTGACTTCAAATTATACTACAAGCCTACAGTAACCAAAACAGCATGGTACTGGTAACAAAACAGAGATATAGATCAATGGAACAGAACAGAGCCCTCAGAAATAATACCGCATATCTACAACTATCAGATCTTTGACAAACCTGACAAAAACAAGCAATGGGGAAAGGATTCCCTATTTAATAAATGGTGCTGGGAAAACTGGCTAGCCATATGTAGAAAACTGAAACTGGATCCCTTCCTTACACCTTATACAAAAATTAATTCAAGATGGATTAAAGACTTACATGTTAGACCTAAAACCATAAAAACCCTAGAAGAAAACCTAGGCATTACCATTCCGGATATAGGCATAGGCAAGGACTTCATGTCTAAAACACAAAAAGCAATGGCAACAAAAGCCAAAACTGACAAATGGGATCTAATTAAACTAAAGAGCTTCTGTACAGCACAAGAAACTACCATCAAAGTGAACCAGCAACCTACAAAATGGGAGAAAATTTCGCAACCTACTCATCTGACAAAGGGCTAATATCCAGAATCTACAATGAACTCAAACAAATTTACAAGAAAATAACAACCCCATGAAAAAGTGGGCGAAGGACATGAACAGACACTTCTCAAAAGAAGACATTCATGCAGCCAAAAAACACATGAAAAAATGATCATCACTGGCCATCAGAGAAATGCAAATCAAAACCACAATGAGATACCATCTCACACCAGTCAGAATGGCCATCATTAAAAAGTCAGGAAACAACAGGTGCTGGAGAGGATGTGGTGAAATAGGAACACTTTTACACTGTTGGTGGGACTGTAAACTAGTTCAACCATTGTGGAAGTCAGTGTGGCGATTCCTCAGGGATCTAGAACTAGAAATACCATTTGATCCAGCCATCCCATTACTGGGTATATACCCAAAGGATTATAAATCATGCTGCTATAAAGACACATGCACACGTATGTTTATAGAGGCACTATTCACAATAGCAAAGACTTGGAACCAACCCAAATGTCCAACAAAGATAGATTGGATTAAGAAAATGTGGCACATACACACCATGGAATACTATGCAGCCATAAAAAATGATGAGTTCATGTCCTTTGTAGGGACATGGATGAAACTGGAAATCATCATTCTCAGTAAACTATCGCAAGGACAAAAAACCAAACACCGCATGTTCTCACTCATAGGTGGGATTTGAACAATGATAACACATGGACACAGGAAGGGGAACATCACACTCCGAGGACTATTGTGGGGTGGGGGGAGGGGAGGAGATAGCATGAGGAGATATACCTAATGCTAAATGATGAGTTAATGGGTGCAGCACACCAACATGGCACATGTATACATATGTAACAAACCTGCACATTGTGCACATGTACCCTAAATCTTAAAGTATAATAATAATAAAATAAAATAAAAAAAAGAAAGACGGAAATCAGACATTTATTTTGAAAAACAATTATCTTGTTTACAGGGGGGAGAGTTTATTGGAGGACATGATACAGGCAGAAAAAATAGGAAACCTTAAGGAAACCAAGGTATAAGATGGGTTGTAGTTTGTTGGGGCCAACTGAGCTAGAAAGAAGAGAAGAGATTTCAGGAAGATTAGAAGGTAGGATCTAAAGGATTTAATACCAGATTTGGGAGTGAGAGCACCTAAATGGGAAAAAACAGGTTTCAGGTAGCTGATATAAAAGTTTGATTTTGGCTTTGAATTTAAGATGTGATATGGTTTGGCTGTGTTCCCACCTAAATTTCAACTTGAATTATATCTCCCAGAATTCCCACATGTTGTGGGAGGGACCCAGGAAGAGGTAATTGAATCATGGGGGCTGGGTTTTCCCATGCTATTCTTGTGATAGCGAATAAGTCTCATGAGATTTGATGGGTTTATCAGGGGATTCCACTTTGGCTTCTTCCTCATTTTTCTCTTGCCAGTGCCATGTAAGAAGTGCTTCTTGTCTGTCACTATGATTCTGAAGTCTCCCCAGCCATGTGAAACTGTAAGTCCAATTAAACCTCTTTTTCTTCCAAGTCTTGGGTATGTATTTATCAGCGGCATGAAAACAAACTACTACAGTAAATTAGTACCAGGAATGGGGTGTTGTTGAAAAGATACCTGAAAATGTGGGAGTGACTTTGGAACTGGGTAACAGGCAGAGGTTGGAAGAGTTTGGAGGGTTCAGAAGACTACAGGAAAATGTGGGAAAGTTTGGAACCTCCTAGAGACTTGTTGAATGGCTTTGACAAAAATGCTAACAGTGATATGAACAATAACGTCAAGGCTGAGGTAGTTTCAGATGCAGATAAGGATCTTGTTGGGAACTGGAGCAAAGGTGACTCTTGCTATGTTTCAGCAAAGAGACTGGCAGCATTTTGCCTGTGCTGTAGAGATTTGTGGAACTTTGAACTTGAGAGAGATGATTTACGGTATCTGGCAGAAGAAATTTCTAAGCAGCAAAGCTCTGAAAAGGTGACTTGGGTGCCATTAAAAGCATTACATTTTAAAAGGGAAATAGAGCATAAAAGTTCAGAAAATTTGCAGCTAGACAATGCAGTAGAAAAGAAAAACCCATTTTTTGAGTAGAAATTCAAGCTGGCTGCAGAAATTTGCATAAGTAGTAAGGAGCCTAATGTTAATTCCCAAGACCGTGGGGGGAAAATGTCTCCAGACCATGTCAGAGAATTTCATGGCAGCCCTTCCCATCACAGGCTTGGAGGTCAAGGAGGAAAAAGTAGTTTCATGGACTGGGGCCAGGGTCCCTGTGCTATGTGCAGCCTAGGGACTTGGTGCCCTGTGCCTAGCCACTGCACCCATGGCTGAAAGGGGCCAACATAGTGCTCAGGCTGTGGCTTCTGAGGGTGGAAGCTCTAAGCCTCAGCAGCTTCCACATGGTGTTGAGCTTGTAGGTGCACAGAAGTCGATAATTAAGGGTTAGGAACCTCAGACTAGATTTCAAAAGATGTATGGAAACACCTAGATGCCCAGACAAAAGTTTGCCGCAGGGGTGGGGCCCTCACAGAGAACCTCTTCTAGGGCAGTGAGGAAGGGAAAAGTGGGGTTGGAGCCCCTCACACAGAGCCCCTACTGGGGCACTGCCTAGTGGAGCTGTGAGAAGAGGGCCACCATTCTCCAGGTCCCAGAATTGTAGATTCACTGACAGCTTGCACTGTGCACCTGGAAAAGCTGCAGACACACAACGCCAGCCCATGAAAGCAGCCAGGAGTGAGGCTGTACTCTGCAAAGCCACAAGGGCAGAGCTGCCCAAGACTGTGGGAACCCACCTTTTCCATCAGTGTGACCTGAATGTGAGACCTGGAGTCAAAGGAGATCATTTTGGAGCTTCAAAATTTTCCCTGCTGAATTTTGGATTTGCATGGGCCCTGTAACCCCTTAGTTTTGGCCAGTATCTCCCATTTGGAATGGCTGTATTTACCTAATACCTGTACCCCCACTGTATCTAGAAAGTAATTAGCTCACTTTTGATTTACAGGCTCATAGGTGGAAGGGACTTGCCTTGTCTCAGATGAGACTTTGTACTGTGGACTTTTGGTTTAATGCTGAAATGAATTAAGACTTTGGGACTTGGGAAGGTATAATTGGTTTTGATATGTGAGTACATGAGATTTGGAGGGGCCGGGGTTGTAATTATAAGGTTTGGCTGTGTCTCCACCCAAATCTCAACTTGAATTGTGTCTCCTAGAATTTCCACATGTTGTAGGAGGGACCCAGGGAGAGGTAATTGAAGCATTGGGGCTGGTTTTTCCCATACTATTCTCATGATACTGAATAGGCCTCAAGAGATCTGATGGGTGTATCAGGGCTTTCCTCTTTTCCTTCTTCCTCATTTTTCTCTTGCTGCCAGCATTTAGGAAGTGCTTTTGCCTCCCATCATGACTCTGAACTCTCACCAGCCATATGGAACTGTAAGTCCAATTAAATCTCTTTTTCTTCCCAGTGTAGGTATCTCTTTATCAGCAGTGTGAAAACAAACTAATACAAGATGTCTATAGAACACACATTAGAACTATCCACTATGGGGATATCAGCAAGATGGAGGACTAGGAGATGCAAACCCTTGTTTCATCCCATGGAAACATCAATGCAACAACAATGTATTCACTAATTCCCTCTGTGATAAATCCAGAAAACAGGTAAGAGTTCCTGTACCTCAAGAAACTGACCCTTAAAATGCAGTTATATAAATTACCTCAAGATGAACAAAATAACTTTCACAAAGATGTTCAGTGGGCTCAGGAAAACAACATGTATGAACAAAATAAGAATAGCAACAAAGAGAATACATTAAAAAAGCATAAATTTCAGAGCTGAAGAATATAATAACTGAATTGAAAAATTCACTACAGGGGTTCAATAGCAGACTCAATCAAGCAGAAGAATTAACAAACTCAAAGATAGGTCATTAGAAATTATCCAGTCAGCAGAGCAAAAAGAAAAATAAAGAAAAAGGGTAAAGAAAGTCTAAGAGACCTACAGGACACAATCAAGTGGAATAGTATAAGCATTATGGGAAAAAAGAAAGAAAGGGACACAAAGCTTTTTAGAATACATAAAGGCTAAAAACTTTCCAAATCTACAGAAGAAAATGGACACCAAGAGTCAAGAAGCCCAAAAGACTCCAACTGGAATCAACTAAAGGAAATTCACACCAAGAAACATAGTCAAATATTCAAGATTAAAAAAAAAAAGAAAATAGAGAAAAGTGACTTATCACATTCACAGGAGCATTCATAAGACTATCAGTGGATTTCTCTTCAGAAACTTTGCATAATGATATATGCAAAGTAAAATGGGAATATAATGATATATTCAAATAACTAGGTGGTTGGAAAGCAGCAATCAAGAATACCATATCCATCAAGACTGTCCTTCAAATGTGAAGGACACGTATCTGGGAAAATAAAGTTTTCCCAGATAAACAAAAACTAAAGGAGTTCATCACCACTCAACCTGCTCCAGCCTTAAAAGAAATGCTATAGGGAGCCCTTCAAGGTAAAATGAAAGGATGCTATATGGCAACATGAAAGTGTATAAAAGTAAACATCTTGCTATAATTTAAATATGTAGACAAATAACAAATATAGAATACTATAATATTCTAATAGTGATGAATATATCACATTTTTTTTCTTTGAGACAGGGTCTCACTCTGTTGTCCAGGCTGGAGTGCAGTGGTAAGGTCATGGCTCACTGAAGTCTCGACCTCCCAGGCTCAGGTGATCCTCCCTCCTCAGCTTCTCAAGTAGCTGGGACCACAGAAGCATGCCACCGTGCCTGGCTAATTTTTTATTTTTTGTAGAGACAGGGTCTTGCCATGTTGCTAAGACTGGTCTCAAACTCCTGGGCTCAAATCATCTGCCCTCCTCAGCATCCCAAAGACCTGGGATTACAGGTGTGAGCCACTGCACCAAGCCAGGCATATAACTTTTAATTTTGACATATAGTTAAGAGACAAAAAGATAAAAATTAACAATAACAGCATAAAGTTGATTGTCGTGCAAGATACTTTATATAAGCCCCATGGTAACTGTAAGAAAGTATGTATAGAAGATATATAAAAGAAAATTAGAATGGAATCAAAGCATGTTACCACAAATAATAAAGGAAATACAAAGAAAGACAGCAGAAAACGAAAAGTAGGATGAGAAAGATACCAAACAGAAAACAGTTAACAAAATGGTAATAGTAAGCCCTTCCCTATCAGTTATTAAATCCAAATGAATAAGACTGCCCAATCAAAATACATACTGTGGTTGAAAGGATTTTTTTTAAAAGATCCAACTATAAGCTTTTTATAGGAACTCATTTTAGATGTAAGAAAACACATAGTCTGAAAAAGAAAAGACTTTAAAAACTCCATAAAAGTGATAACCAAGAGAGCAGGAGTAGCCACACTTATATCAGACAAAATAGACATTAAATTAAAAACTATCATGAGACAAAAAAGGCCATTATATAAATAATAAATGAGTCAATACAGGGAAATATAACATTTATAAATATATATACACACACCCATCAGAGAACTCAAATATAAAAATAAAATGTTGACAGAACTGAAAGAAGTAGATAATAGCATAACAGTAGAATTTAATACCTCACTTTTAATAATAGATAGAACAATGATACAGAAGATCAATAAGGAAATAGAAGGTTTTAACAGCACTATAACCCAAATTTACCTAGCAAATATATACGGAACATTCCACTCAAGAGCACAAGAATATATACACTTCTCAAGCACAAACAACACATTGCACAGAATAAATCACATTTTAGGGGGAAAAAAGTCAACATTTTTAAGGAGACTGAAATCATATCAAATTTTAAATACAATGGAAATAAACTAGGAATTAATAACAGAAGGAAACTGGAAAAATCATGAATATGTGGGAAATAAACAAAATAATCTTAACAACTAGTAGGTCAAATAAGAACTCAAAATGGAAATTTAACAATACAACATAGGGAGCTCATTACCACCAAAACTGCCTTACAAGAAATGCTAAAGGGAGATCATGCTGAAAGAAAAGGATGGTAATGAATAACACAAACACATCTGAAAGTATAAAACTCACTGGTAAAAGTAAGTAAACTGTAAAGTTCAGAATACTCTGATACCACAATGGTGTGTACCTCACATATCTGTAGTATAAATGTTAAAAGACAAAACTATTAAAATAATAATAACTATAATAATATGTTATGGGATATGCCAAATAAAAAGATTTAAACTGTAACATCAAAAATTCAAAATGTTGAAGGAATGAAATAAAATTGTAGAGGTGTTTTTGGAGGGGTTTTCTGTGTGTGATTAAAGTTAAGTTGTTCTCAGCTACCTATTATAACCATGATTTTTTGCAAGCCTCAAAGCAAAAACCTATGGTTGAAACACAAAAATAAAGAACAAGGAATAAAAACATATAACTCAAGAAAATTGCATAGCGGCAAAGGAAGACAGCAAGAGAGAAAAAAAGGAACAAAGAATCTACAAAGCAACTAGAAAACAATTAATAAAAATGGCAGTAGTAAGTCCTTACTTATCAACAGTTACCTTCAATGTAAATGGATTAAATTCTCCAGTCAAAAGTCATACAGTGGTTGAATGGATTGATGATATTAATAATAATATCCAACAATATGCTGCCTACCAAAAAAAAAGTCATTGCAACTATGAGAACACACATAGACTGAAAGTGGAGGAATGGAAAAGATATTGCAGGCAAATGGAAACCAAAAGACAGCACAAGTAGCTATACTTATATGATAAAAATAGACTTTAAGCCAAAACTCGTAAAAACAGACAAGGAAGATTATTACATAATGATAAAGGGGTCAATTCAGCAAGAAAATATAACAATTGTAAATATATTCGCACCCAACATGGAGCATCTAATTATATAAAGCAAATATTGATAGATCTGAAGGGAGAGATAGACTGCAGTAAAGTAACAGTATAGGACTCAAAAAACTTACTTTCAGGAATAGACAGATCATCCAGACAGAAAACCAACAAAGCAACATTATAAATGAACTGCCCTCTAGAACAAAGGACCTAACAAATATATATAAAACATTCCTTTCAACAGCTACAAAATACGTATTCTTTTCAACTGTACATGGAATATCCTGCAAAAGAGATTATATATTAGGCCACAAAATGAGTCTTAACAAATGTAAGCAGATTGAAATCATATCAAGTATTTTTCCTGACCACAATGGTATAAAACTAGAAATCAATAATAAGAGGAACTTCAGAAAATTCACAAATATGTGAAAATTAAGCAACATGCTTCTGAACAACCAATGGAGCAATGAAGAAATCAAAGGGGAAATTTACAAATTTTCTGAGACAAATGAAAATAAAAACACAAAACCCCATGCTTAGGGCAAAAGCAGTTCTAAGAAGAAAGTTTATAGCAATAAACACCTACTTCAAAAAAGAAGAAGGATCTCAAATAAATAACCTAAGTTGGCACCTAATAGAGCTAGAAACAAGAACAAACGAAGGCCAAAGTTAGTAGAAGGATGGGAATTATAAACATCAGAATGAAATAGAGACTAGAAAACAATAGAAAAGATCAACAAAACTAAGGGGTTGTTTTTTGAAAAGATAAATTGAACAAACCTTTAGCTAGACAAGAAAAAATAACAAATACGCTAATAAATATTAATATAATAAATAATAAAGAGGGCATTATAATTGATATCGCATAGTTACAAAGGATCATAAGAGACTATTAGGAACAATTAAATATCACAAAATTGTGTAACCCAGAATAAATGGACAAATTTCTTGACAGATGCAATCTACCAAGATGAAATTATGAGAAAATAAAAAATCTGAGCAGACCAATAATGAGTACGAAAATTAAGTCAGTAATAAAAAGTTTCTCATCAAAGAAAAGCCCAAGACCTGACGGCTTCACTGTTGAATTCTACTAAGTATTTAAAAAATAATACCAACTCTTCTTAAACTCTTCCACAAAATTAAGGATCAGGGATTGCTTCCAAATATATTTAATGAGGCCAGAATTATCCTGATATAAAACTCAGACAAATTCACTACAAAGATGGAATTCTAGGACAACATCCCCAATGATCATTGATGCAAATGTCCTCAAAAGAATACTAGCAAATCAAATTCAACAGCACATTGAAAAGATCATTCACCATGACCAAGTAGGATTCATTCCAGGGATGCAAGGATAGTTCAACATAAGCAAACCAATAAATATATCACATTAACAGAATAAATGATAAAAGCCACCTTATCATCTCAATTGACACAAATAAGGCATTGAATAAAATTCAGCATCATCTGATAATAAAAATCCTTTACTATTAGAATAAAAGGGATGTACCTCAACACCATATAGGTCATTATGACAAACTCACAGCTAACATGATATTCAATGCAGAAAAGTTGGAAGCTTTTCCCCTAAGATCCAGCACAAGAGAAGGAGCACACTCTCACCATTTCTATTCAACACAGTACTGCGAGTCCTAGCCAGAGCAATTAGGAAAGAAAAAAAAATAAAATCCATCCAAATTGTAAAGAAATGTTAATTTTTTTTTTGGCAGATGACATGATCTTATATGCATAAAAGCCTAAAAACTCCACCAAAAAAAAAACCTGTTAGAACTAATTTAAAAAATTCAGTAAAGTTGAAGGATATAAAATCAGCATAGAAAAATCAGTAGCATTTTTATAAACAACAAAATATATTAAAAAGAAATTTTTAAAAACTCAATTACAGTATTATAAAAATATAAAGTACTAATAAATAAATTTAACAAAAGGAGTGAAAGATCTCTACATGGAAAACTGTAAAACATTGATGAAAGTAATTGAAGAAGACAAATACATGAAAAATATCCTGTGTTCATGGATTTTAAAAATTAATATTGTTAAAATGTCCTTACTACTTAAAATTATTTACTGAGTCAATGATATTCCTATCAAAATATCAATGACATTCTTCATAAAAATAAAAAAAATCCTAAAATTTCTATAGAATTACAAAAGACCCTGTATAGTTAATCTTGATCAAAGAAGAACAAAGCAGGATATATTACACTGTCTGACATCCGAATACACTATAAAGCTATAGTAACAAAAACAGCATGCAGTGTGAGAATGGACTAATATAAGCATTATACTGGCATAAAAACATGGAGCTGACATAATGAATAGAGAACCCAGAAATAATTCATTTACAGTTATCTGATATTCAAAAATGTGACAAGAACACACAATGGGAAAAGGACAGTCTTCAATAAACGGTGTTTGAAAAACTAGATATCCACAGGAAAGACAGTGAAATTAAACCCTTATCTCATACCATATACAAAAAAACAAAAACAAAAACAAACAAACAAAAAACAGCCTAAAGTCAATTAAAGACTTAAATGAAATACTGAAAACTATGAAATTATTAGAAGAAAACAGGGGGAAATTTTCATCACATTGATCTAGACAATAATTTTTTCTGATATGATCCCAAAAGCAAAAGTAATAAAAGTAAAAATAGACAAATGGGATTACAACAAAATAAAGGGTTCAACATAGGTAAAGAAACAATCAACTGAGTGAAGAGACAACCTACATATTGGGACAAGAAATTTCCAGTATCTAAAAAGGGGTTAATATCTAACATACATAAAGTATTCAAACAACTCGATAGCAAGAAAACAAGTAACCTAATTAAAAAGTGGGCAAAAGAAATCAATAGACATTTCTCAAAAGAAGACATACAAATGTCCAACAGATATCTGAAAAAATGTTCAACATCACTAATCACCAGGGAAATACAAAATAAAATCAAAATGAGATTTCATCTCACATCTGTTAGGATGGTTATTATCAAAAAAGACAAACGATAACAAGTGTTGACAAGGATGTGGAGAAAAGGGAACATTTATTTACACATTATAAGTAGGAATTTAAATTAGTACATTCATTATGGAAAACTGTATGGAAGTTCCTCAAAAATTAAAAAATAGAACAATCATAGGATCTAGAAATCCCACTAATGGATATATTTAAAAAAATAGAATCAGAACACTGAAGTGATATCTATTCTCTCATGTTTATTGCAGGATTATTTACAATAGCTAAGATATGGATAGCCCAAGAGTCAAGCAATAAATGGTTAAAGAATATGGAGTATATATACACAATTAAATACACTTGGCTTTAAAAAGAAGGAAATCCTGGCATTAGTCACAACATGGATGAAACTATAGAACATGATGCTAAATGTAATAAGCCGGGCACAGAAACATAAATACCACATGATCCCACTCACATTTGGAATCTAAAATGGTTGATCTCATTGAAGTAAAGAGCAGAATGATGGTTACCCAGTGCCCGAGCTGTTTGCTCAGTGACTGGGCAGATGTTGCTCAAAGGAAACAAAATTTCACTAAGATAAGAATAAGTTCAAGAGATCTATTATACAACATGGCCACTATTCTTAATAACAATTTATTGTATTCTTGAAAAAATGCTGAGAGTGGATGTTAACTGTTCTCATTAAAAAATGATAACTATGTGAGTAATGTACATGTTAATTAGCTAGATTTAGTCATTCCACGATGTATACACATTTCAAAACATCATACTGTACATGACAAATACTTACAACTGTATCTATAAACTTAAAAAAATGAAAGAAAAGTATCAAAACTAACAAAAATGTATATACAACATACCAAAATTTAAGGGATGCAGCAATGTAGTACTAATAGGGAAGTTTATAGCGATAAATAACTACATTAAAAAAAGAAGAAAGATCTCCAATAAAAAAACTAACTTTATACCTCAATGAACTAGAAAAAGAATAAGCCAAGCCCCAAGTTAATTGAGGGGAATTATAAAAATTAGTGCAGAACTAAATAAAACAGAGAAGAGAAAAATAATAGAAAAAAGAGTCAATGGAACTAAGAGTTGGTTTTTTGAAAAGAAAGTTAACAAAACTTTAGCCAGATCAACAAAAAAAGGGAAGACTCAAATAAATAAAATCAGAAATGAAGGAGGAGACATAACAACTAATGCTACATAAACAGGGTTATGAGAGGCTACTATGAAGAACTATATGCCAATAAATTGGATAATCTAGAAGAAATGGATAAATTCATAAAAACATACACTCTACTGAGGCTGAATCATGAAGAAATAGAAAATCTGAACAGATCTATAACTAGTATGGTGATTGAATCAGTAATCAAACACCGTCCAACAAAGAAAAGCCCAGGATCATGGCTTTAATGGAGAACTCTACCAAACACTTGAAGAATTAATACCAATTCTTTTTCAAGCTCTTCCAAAAGATTGGAAGGGAGCACTTCCAAACTCATTTTATGTGGCCGGCATTACCCTCTTACCAAAGCCATATCAAGATAATACAGGTGCTCCTCGACTTACAACAGGGTTACATCCTAATAAACCCACTTTAAGTCAAAAATATTAAGTTGGAAATGCATTTAATACCTCAATAATCTCACCATAAAGTCAGAAAACTGTAACTCAAACCATAAGTTTGGATGTTCATCAACTTACTACGGGGTTATGTCAGAATAAGCCCATTGCAAAGTTGAAAAATCCTAAATTGAACCATTATATATCAGGGACCATCTATACAAGAAAAGGAAATTGCAGGCCAATATTCCTCATGAATATAGATGTAAAAATACTCAACAAAATACTAGTAAACTAAATTCAACAGCACATTAAAATCATCATACAAAATGACGAAGTGGAATTTATTTCTGAGATCCAAGGATGGCTCAATGGGTTAACATATAAAATAAATCAATGAGATACACCACATGCCTTAGTTTATTTGGGCTTCTACAACAAAATGACATAATTTCAGTGGCTTATAAACAACTCTCTTCTGGGTAGTCTAAGATCAAAACACCAACAGAGTTTGTATCTGATGCGGCTCTGATTCCCATGAACAGCATATTTTCCCTGCATCCTCACATGGTGGAAGGGAGTAGCTAGCTCTCTGGGATTTCTTTGATGAAAGCACTAATTCTATTCATGACAGCAGAGCCCTTATGACAATCACCTTCCAAACACCCCATCTTCTAATACCATCATATTAGAGATTAGGTTTTAATGTATAAATTGGGGGGATACAAATATGTAGACTATAGCACCACATTAACAGAATAGAGGGTAAAAAATCACATGATTATCTCAGTAGAGGCAAAAAACATTTGACAAAAATTTAACATCCTTTTATAATTAAAAAAAAAAACTCAACATACTAGAAATAAAAAATATTACCTCGACATAATAAGGGCCATATATGAAAAGCCTATACCTGACATCACACTCAATGATAAAAAACTGAAAGCTTTTCATTTAAGATCAGAAACAAGGTTAGAATGGTCACTCTCACTACTTTTATTCAACATAGTACAGGTAGTACTAGCTAGAGCATTTAGGCAAGAAAAAGAATCAAAAGGCATCCATCTTGTAAAGGGAGAAATAAAATTATCACTGTTTGCAGGATATGTGATATTATAAGTAGAAAATCATAGCATCCACAAAATACTGTTATAACTAAAATATAAATTCAACAAAGTTGCTAGAGGGAAAATCTATATATAAATATCAGTTGCACTTATATTCATTAACAATAACTAATTTTTAAAGGAAATTTTTTAAACATCTAATTTACAATACTATGAAAAGGAGTAGAATACTTAAGAATGAAGCTAACTAAGAAAGCAAAGGACTTGTACATTAAAAAATATAAAATATTCCTGAAATAAGTGAAAGGAGACACAAATAAATGGGAACTATTTCATGTTCATGGATTGGAATACATTGTAGAAATATCCATACCACCCAAAGCAGTCTACAGATTTCAATGAAATCCCTAGCAAAATATCAATGGCATTTTGCAAAAATAGAAAAGTAAATCCTAAAATTTATATGGAATCACAAGGCAACTCAAGTAGTCAAAATGATCTTTAGAAAGAACAAAGCTGGAAGCCTCACACTTCTGGACTTCAAAACATATTACAAAATGACAGCAATCAAAGCTTTAATGAACTGGCATAAAAGCAGACAAATAGACCAAAGCAACAGAATAGAGAGCCCAGAAATACACCCAGCCACACATGGTCAACTGACCTGTGGCAAGAGTACCAGGGATACAAAATGGGGAAATGATAAATAGCCTTTTCAACAAATAGAGCTATGAAAACTGGATACAATATCCACATGTAACAGAATGAAATTGTACTTATTTAACACCATACATAAAAATCAACTCAAAATGGAATACAGACTTAAACATAAGACCTGAGGCTATAAAACTATTAGAAGAAATTACAGGGAAAGAGCTTCGGGACATTGGGCTTGGCAATGCTTTGTCGAATATGACACCAAAAGAACAGCCAGCAGAAGAAAAATAGGTAAGTGAGATTTCATCAAACTAAAAAGTTTCTGCACTGCAAAGGTAACAATTAACAGAGTGAAAAGGCAACTTGTGAAATGGGAAAAATATTTGCAAACTCCATATAAGGGTTTGTTATCCAATATATATAAGAAATTCCAAAAACTCAATAGCAAAAATAACAAATAACCTGATTAAAATATCAGCAAAGGACTTAAACAGACATTTTTCCAAAGAAAGCATAAAAATGGCCAACTGGTAGATAAAAACATGCTCAACATTACTAATCATCAGAGAAACGCAAAGCAAACCCACAAGATATTGGCATACACCTATTAGATTGGTTATTATGAAAAAATAAGAGGTAAGTATTGTCAAGAATATGGAAAACAGGGAACTGTTGGTGGAAATGTAAAATGGTGAAGCCACTATGGAAAACAGTATGGAAGTGCTTCAAAAAAAATAAAAAATGTAACTACTATATGATCCAGCAACTATACTGCTGGATATATAGGTAAAAGAACTGAAATGAGTATCTCTTCAAGTATACTTCCATGTTTTCATAGCACTATTCATAATAGCCAAGATGTGGATACAACCTAAATATCCATTAAAGGATGCATGGATTTAAAACATGTGATATATACATATAATTGTATGTGACTATGTAAAATATACACATTATTCAGCCTTAAAAAAGAAGAAAACCCTGCCGTATGTGACAACATGGATGAACTTTGAGGGAATTATGTTAAGTGAAATTAGCCAATCACAGAAGGACACATAACATGTGATTCCATTTATATGAGTTATCTAAGGTAGTCAAAATCATAGAAGTGGGAAATAGAATGGCAACTGCCAAGGACTAGGGGGAAGGAATAATAAGGAATTGCTGTTCAATGGGTATATAATTTTAGTCATGCAAAACAAAAAATAATTTCCATTGATCTTCTATATAACAATGTGCCTTTAATTAACAATAGTGTAGTCTAGTCTTAAAAATTTGTTGAGGGCAAATCTCATGTTACATATTTTTATCATACTAAAATACTAGTTCCAGCTACTGGGGAGGCTGAGGCAAGAGAATCACTTGAGCCTGGGAGGCGGAGGTTGCAGTGAGCCGAGATGGCACTCCAGCCTGTGAGAACCTGCCTCAAAAAAAAAAAAAAAAAAAAAAAAAAAAAAAAAAAAAAAAAAAACCTATCTTAAAATAAAACAAAAATTTACCAGTTTCCTTTGAATTTCATGCTTAGAATACATAGGAAGAAAAACAAAAACTATTTAAAAATGTTTAAATCCACCAAAAAGAAAGAAAAGAAATATCTATCATGCAGAGATATATGGTTGTAAAACCACATCCCTTGGTATACTGCATCTCTAAAAATAGTGGTTATTTGTATATGACTAAATAACAATCATTTTTGTTTATCAAACTTTAAACTTAACACTAGAAAAGTGATTTTCACTTTCTGTAATTACACTTGTCTAGATGGATTACTCAATCTGAAATCCTTCTGTAGCTAGATTGTAGATTTCTCATCTGACAGGCAAATTTGATTTTACATTTTCTATTATTTGAGATCTTTATATGTCATTAACCTTTTTATCCCCACACTTTTTTAAAATAAAACTAAAATTCAGAAGTAACAATACCAAACCACAAACCTGTAGAAAAAGAGTACTTTTCAACCTTTCTCTTGCATACTTTGTCTGCAACATAGAGAATTTCAGAATGCAGATTACGGATTTTAAATTACATTTCAGGTATCTGTTGATAAAATACAGTATGCTGTAATTTTGCTTTATTTAGTAGAAACTATTACTGACCTAGGGTCTTTCCCTCTTGATTAGATAATTAAAAAGATACAAGTAGGATTGAGGTACAGTCCATATCATGTCAAATGGTAGTTATTGAAACACAAGTTCTACCTATGCAGGTTATCCAGAGACCAAGTTGAAGGGACCAACTACCAGGTGAGTGAGTTAGGAGTACTAAATTTTTTTGTCTCAATGGGGAGGCTCATCTAGGTTACATTAAGTAGCACTAGTCTAGTGTAAGATCATAGAAAGGAATGTTTCAGCCATTTCTTACAAGAGTCCTGGAAAAATTGAACAGTCCAGTCAGAATTGAAGGACAACAAAGTGCACAGAGCTAGGGTGATCTAACAGCAACTGGAACTTGGAAGTCTGACAACTAGGTTACCTTGCCATCCTTCAGCAAGCAGCCGTCTGATGAATTTGACTCTGGAATTCTTTCTTTATACCTCTCAGCCATTTGGGAATGTACACTTTTCTGTTTTCTGCTTTCTCATCTATAACATTATTACCTCACTTCTCCAGTTCAGATTTATACAAAAAAGGATCTGGTTATCCAGGGCATTAGCATCTTCCACTTTAAAGAGAGCCTTGAAAGATGTCATAAGGTTCTGTTTAATAGAGAAGGTCACCTAGGGACAAGTTCCAACCCCTGGATCCAAAAGTTGGAGTCAGAGTGTGAGCTTTGTTACGTGGAAGAAGTCCCTTAAAGAAGACTATGGGTGAGAACTGTGAGAAAAATAACGTGGCTGGGCGGAGTGGCAGGCATTCTGTCATCAACACCTGAGCAAAGACCAAGTAGGAAAGACAATATGGTGAGAAAAGAGTTTATAGCCAGTAAATGAGCATGTCATACTGAAGGAGCTGTAGAATAGAACAGATGGGAGTCTGGGGTTAAAAAAAAAATCAAGGGTCAACTGAGAAAGAGAGGGGGAAAAAAGTAAAGATGAAAATAAATGCTACAGGTTGAAGGCTAATTGGTATGACTCCCCTAGCACTAGGCTCCATCTGCCTATTTTTCCTATGTGTATATTTTGGACTTTTTAACGTATCCACTGCAGAAAGTACCAAAATATTGGAATCTAAATTAGGTTTACCCACTCATCTATGGATGGTAAACATGACAGTGTGAGCACAACCTCAATTATTATTTACACACTCAGAATGTAAATGGTTCCAATAAAAGTTTTAGTCTATGACCCACTTCCAACTTTTAACTGGGTTTACTCTGGTAGTATGGGTAATTGTGAGGTGGATTGGCTGGGAGGAGGTAGAGATTATCCCTTTTATTATGTATATATTCATTAAATAGTGACATATGTAAATATGAAATATATTCATTAAATAGTGACATATGTAAATACGATTTTTTAGTGTTTTTAATTTTTTTTCAAGTAATTAAAAAAAATCTCACAAGAGTTTAACTAGTAGCCTTTCTGGATATGGGTATAATTTCTGAGTATACATTTACATATGAATATTTAATATTTACATCACTTTGAGCATAAATACTATGGCTGAATATGGAAGTTTTTCCTCTACCACGTGAGGAAAAAAACATATATGCCATTGCTATGAATACAAAGGTCAGAAAAAGGAACAAGAAATACAACATTGTCAGTGAAAGATGAAAAGAGAGGAAGAAAATATATGAAGTTCATTTAAATACAAACAGGCTTTATATAAATCTTTGTAATAAATTATTTTAAAAATTGTTGAAATTAGTAAAATAATATACTTATATTTTTACATTTTAAATGTTTTAATCCTTTTTATAACCAAGAAAAAATATGAAGCAAATTACAGTTCTTAATGGAGTTTGAGGAAATACATACTTGGTTAATTTTATTCTATTTTAGTGGCCTAATTCTTAGGCAAACACAAATGTGCATATTATAAGCTGATTTGAACAGAGGTTCTGAAAATAGCTAACTACAACCCTAGTGAAATTATAAATTGTTTTACTTGAATAATTGCTTTGAAAAGATCAATTTTTCTTTTCTATTTTCATTTAGTCAAAATGTATTATTTAATGTTGGACCATACCTAAACTCAACACAGAGGAGATAATTAAGTTTTATTAAGTAAAAGGAAGGACATAGCCAAAAATATTTTTTCTTATAGCTGAAACAAAATTTTAAGAATTAGCAGATAATTGCTGTGTTCCTAAGAAAAATACATTCATTGTTCCTCCTAAATATCAAGTTATTTATAGAACAGATTCTTATTATTAACGTTTATAATAACTGATAAAAGATTATTCAATTTATAAATACCATTTGGAGACATCACATTTACATTTAACTCAATAAGTTTTCATGAAGAAATGCTCATTACTTAAATCTTATATAAAATCATTATACACGATTATTAAAGCTGGATGTTTACAAAACAATACAAAAGAGCATAGCAGAGAGACAAAAAGATGAATTACCACTTTAGCAGTTCTGAGACTTCAAAGAATGATAACAATCTTCTTTCTAATGCTAGAACATTAAAAAGAAGGAGAGAGAGAAAGAAATTTGGTTCTGCCTTCTCCACAGCTCTCCTCTCCCTAAAAATGGCCTCTGGTTAGAATGATTGTGAATTTGTGGCTGAAAATCACACTGAAAAATATAAACCTTTCTATCTACCTTCTAAAATGATTAACTCAACTACAATTCAGGTCATCTAGCAGGCATAACCCATTTCCAGGTAGTAGAAAATGTTGAGAAATAAGAGCAAAAAGAAAAAAAAAAAATAAAAAAAAAAATAAGAGCAAAAAGAACACTGTAGCAGAGGAGGAGTGAGTATTTTGGAGAGGCACTAGTTGATTAACAATTATTTTGTAACAGCAGAGTCTCCAACTATCTTGGTGGCTTTTGCTATTGCATGGTCCAGAGGAAGCCTGGAATTCCAGTGCGTCTAGAAACATAACTGGAGCGAAAGTGGACAAGATAAAGGGTTTTCTAAGGACCCCACAGAAAATTTGGAGACTCTTCCACCAACTCTCACTGTTCATGTGTTCTAGTTCCCTCGAATGTCACTAAATAGGTTTAGTTAAAATATTTAGCATCAGCCGGGCGCGGTGGTTCATGCCTGTAATCCCAGCACTTTGGGAGGCCGAGGCAGGTGGATCACGAGGTCAGGAGATCGAGACCATCCTATTAACACGGTGAAACCCCATTTCTACTAAAAATACAAAAAATTAGCCGAGCGTGGTGAGCGCCTGTAGTCCCAGCTACTCGGGAGGCTGAGGCAGGAGAATGGCGTGAACCCAGGAGGCGGAGCTTGCAGTGAGCCGAGATCGCTCCACTGCATCCGGCCTGGGCGACAGAGTGAGACTCCGTCTTAAAACAAGAAAACAAAACAAAACAAAAATTTAGCATCAAATTTTATTCATTGGCCCTGATATCTGACTGAGCATCACATCTGGATTGAATAAACCAACACATTCTTCTCTCATATTCAAATTCCTATGAAAGTATCATATAGAAAGTTGTGAATGCTCAGACAGAAAACAAATTATTTTTACCCAGATTCTATATTTTATGCACATCTGAAGATATAAGAGTGAGATCACATGAAAACAGTTAAGCAGCTCACAGCCACAGAGTTTATCAAAGTCTCTTGTCAGAAGTAGCACTCTGTACCTGTCCCCGGGCAACACACCCTCAGACACGGGCCTCTAAAACATAAGCTCTGTCTTCTGGGCTCGGTGCACACAGACCAGTTGTCAATATCTCTTATGTACACATCACTCTTCTCAGAGAGCTGCAGTTACCTCCCCCACCTGAGAGGAGGTGTCATCCCCAGCCAAAGGCAACTCTTATGAAGACTGAGTGCTCCCTAATCCTTGGTAATAGCTGCATGGAATCTTTTTGGCAACTGTCTGGCCAGCATAATTCACCAAGCTGCCCACATATACTCTTGCTGTCAGTCAGCATCAAGAGATAAACATTTCTCATGCTCTCTGATCTCTTTTCTCTTCATCATTATACACATATTATTCTCCTTTTCCCCTTCTCTGAACAAATTAGTTCCTTTATTCTCCAATTTCAAGTTTCACGTCATGATATAAAAACTCTTTTGTTCCCAGTCTTCATCAAATATTTGTTTCACCATTGTGCCCTAATTGAACCCAGATTCTCCACAGCTTCAGAACAAAAACTCCTGTAGCCCACTAGTTTCAGAGTAATGAAGCAAAACCTATTCTCTGCCAGTGCTATCCCCAGCCCTTACTTATCCACATTCTTATAAAAACAGCTCATCCCTAGAAGCCCTTGCCTTTCAGCTGTCCCAGAGGGTGTTGGCTCTCCCTAATGAAGATTTACAGACCAGAAAAATAGTCTGTCTCTTCATGCTGGTAGCTGCAATAATACTGAATGACTATGGTGTCCCTTGGAATGGCTAATCTCATCACTTTCCTTCTTGCATCCTTGATCTCCCCACCTCTAATAAACTTAATCTCTGGTCTGCACTGACTACCACTCGTATGGCAACAGCAAAACCTGGCTAAAATCCAGAACTGCTTGATCTCTGAGAAATTAAGTTCAGTGATCCCGCTCTCACTATAATGTAACTCTCACATAGTTTTTTCCACTATATCTATTTTTCAAACTCCTAAGACTCAAAACCGTATTTTTTCCAGTTTTCCTGAACCCACCAAAAACCTTCCTCCTTCCCTTCATTACCTATCTGGTTTGAGCTGTGTGACTCATCTTTCCAGAATGCTGTCTCCAAAATCAAACTTCATTACCCCATTACCTTCTATTGTTCTAGGCCGGAAACATCAAAATCTTGAATCAACTCAAATGTCTGTTATTGCCAGAAAAATCACACAACCATACAGATTAAGGTCACTAATTCATTGTTTCTAGCTTCAACAGCAGTCTCCCTCTCTAATTACTATTCTCTCCCCTGTTTATTGTCTAAACTTTTTTCTGTGCTAAGAGATGTGATCCTGACCATCCTCCTTTACAATTCCAGCATTTGACCCTGCTTTCTACTACACAGAGAAAACAGAAGTCCACTACATTCTTGCCTCCTTTTCTCTATTTACATTTAAGAACTGCCCCTTCTCCAATCTAAAATTAGTACTCTTCTTGTGAATCTTCAATTTCTCCCTCTCCCTGCCCATAAGCATGAAAACCTAATCAAGCCTACCAAATAAAAGGGGGGAGGGCATATACCTTAATATACCTCTGTAACCCTATTTTAAAAGAAAAATATCCCCAGAAATACATTTATACTTCACTGCCCCATTGCCCTTGTATTTTTCATCTAGCTTCCAAACACAAACCCATCCACTACTCTGAAGAATGTAAAATGGCTCCCAAGAATGGCTTTTCAAGACTAAATCCACTAGAATTCTCCATTTCTTAGTGGTCCATTTCTTGACCTCTTAGTGGCTGTTAGCACTTTTGACCCCTAATTTCTTCAGCATATTCTCTCAATTTCTAGGACAACATGCTCTCCCGTTTTATTACCTTCCTCTTCTTTACTGCTCCTTAGTATTTCTTAGGCTTTTCTTACTCTGCTCATGATTTGGTGACCTTCAGGTTCTTGTTCTCTGTCTGCTTCAACATTACCATTTTCTTTTGTTTTAATGACATGATCTCATCCAGATCCATAGCATTAATTAACTATATACTGATAACTCCCAAAGAGATATTCTAAGGCTTCATCTCCTTTCAGACCTCATCTTTATAAACAACTTTCTATTGCTTCACTAACAATCCTCAAACACACCAAACACAGTAAGTCTAAAACTGAACATCACTTCCCATTTGTGTTTCATTTTTTTTTTTGTAATTCTTGGTAAGAATTTACCAAGTGGCTCAATCTTGAAATCTAGTCATAATCTTTAGCTTTTCTTTCTCATCCTTAACCCATATTTAATCAGTAACCAATGGTTCTATCACTTGGATATCACTGGAATTTATGTGCTTACACCCTGGTTCAGGCCTCATTACTTATTCCATAGATTACTGGCTGACTACTACACTAGTAACTGATTATCTCTTCAATGTGTACCCTGCACCGCAAACCAAGTACTATTTATCAAATGAAAATCTGATTCCAGCACTCCTTTTCCTAAAATGCTTCACTGCTCCTCAGGATTTTCTGGATAAACCCAAGCTCCATAATGCTACTCATGGCTCTTCTTTAAATGGCACTCCTTACCATTTCAGAATCATGTCTTATCTACCCCTCCACAACCATATTGCTATGCTATATCTGAGCAAAGATAAACTACATTCTTTCTTCAGATTATAACGGTTCCCTTGTCCCTTGTCTCCAAACAAGATTCCTAAAATAGAATGTCTGACCTATCACCTGATTACCTTTTTCTTAACCTTGGATTTGATACTATTTATACCAGAATTCACCACTCAGCATTCATCCCATGGACACCTAAATCCAGACTAATGCATTAAGGTACTAGTCCTATTTATTTATTTAATTTATTTACTTATTTTGAGACAGAATTTCACTCTTGTTGCCCAGGTTGGAGGGCAATGGCACCATCTCGACTTACCACAAACTCCGCCTCCTGGGTTCAAGGGATTCTCCTGCCTCAGCCTCCTGAGTAGCTGGGATTACAAGCATATGCCACCACGCCCGGCTAATTTTGTATTTTTAGTAGAGATGGGGTTTCTCCATGTTGGTCAGGCTGGTCTTGAACTCCCAACCTCAGATGATCTGCCCACCTCAGCCTCCCAAAATGCTGGGATTACAGGTGTGAGCCACCATGCCCAGCCTAGTCCTATTTATTCTATAGGATACTATTTAGAGGGATATATGTATATATATATTACTATAGAATTACAGAGAGATACACTCTATAATTGATTCACCACAATATGTATTTCTTATGAAGTCACTTGCTTGTTTCAGTCACCTGATGTGATTGCAAGTTTCTGAAAGATGCCATACATGTCTGTCATATTTATCTCCATATGCTAGCAATTAGCACCTATGATAAATTATTACTTATTGAAAGTATAAATGTGTAGAAGCTAAAGCACCTCCATCTTAGAAGCAAATCTGCCATGTTGGTTTAACTGAGTAACCCCAGTCCTGGAAATGTCTCTAAGATTTCCAGTTTATTTATTGTTCCTTGTGTAAGAGCAGGTACTCACCATAGATCCTTCCCTTAGGTCAAACAACATTGATGTTGTCATACTTCAATTATCCTACATATCCCATCTGAACCACTCCTTTACCTATGGTATAAAGCCCTGACTCTGGAGTGTATTGGTGCAGGGATCCACCATCTTGTCTCACTGCCACGTGAGACATACATGTGGCTTCTGTTCATAAGTCCCAATGAAATGCTTTTAAGAAACTGGATTTGTCAGCCTCTTTATTCAGCCTCACAGCTTCCTTGGACCTTGGGGTAGGTTTAAATAGTCCTGCCTGTCTTGAAACAAAATGAATTAGTGGATAAATTAATTAATTAACTCAAGAGACAAATTCTGATTGTTTGGCAAGGTGATATCCAGCAGACTGTTCTGGACTGCTGCCCAGGTGATGGACGATTTTGGTTCAGTCGTCCATTGCCAGTTCAAACATCTGTGTCAAAAGTAATGGGATCATGTGGTACAAGGAGGCAAATTAAGCTCGAAGAGTCACCAGAAGAAAGCGATGGGCCTAAATAGTGTTCACATTTAAAAGCTTCTTAAAAGAGGACAATACAACTTTCAAGTACTTCGCTTTCTCTGCCAAATGCATAGAGGCCTGCCAAATGCACTGAGGCCTCCATCTAGAAGTCCATTTTTCTAAGAAGCTCTTTTTGATCTCCATTCCCCAAATTACAAGAGGATAGCTCTCATGGAGGTTTTATGTCTTTTTGTTTATACCTACACATCATGAGCTGGTTAGGAGAATAGACTTAAACTTGATTTCTCAGTGCCTGGCACTGTTTCTGAATAATAGTAGATTAATAGAGTAGTTTAATGAATTCCTGTTGAATGAAGAAATACATGCTTACATGAATAAAGAGACAACTCCCTATCTTAAATTTCATGAAAAGCTTGAAAGGTCTCAAATTTATTTTTTAATATTTTTAAAATAAAATTTAAATACACATACATCTAGAGGATAGGCAGGTGCCCATTTTACTGGTCCATTGACAAACTTAATTTTTCAAACTGTAGAGGAGTCTCCTGATTATTTTTATTGCCATAATCAATTGCTTGAATATAATCAGTTTGATTTTCAGCATGGTGCGCTGCACAGAATAAGTGTAAGACATGCTTTTTGAGTTAAATTAATTGAATGGTGGAACCGCATTGAAATTGATTTAGATACATCATCCTCACCCACATGAGATTACTGAAGAAGAAGACTAAATCATAATATGCTGGGGCTTTCTTATCCTATTAATTGATCTAGGTCATAAATCAATAACAAAAATTAACATTACTTGTACTGGAATCCAAACCCTACACACCTTTTATTTTTGACATATTAATAAACTAAAGGAATTCCCCTCCCCTATATAAAAAGTTATTAGTGAATTAATAGCTCAAGTCCCTGTTATTTCTTGAAATTGTAAACCAAAATGAGAATGAATAATGATTCTTCAGAATCAACCTGAAATAGTAATTGTTTTTTGGAGTACCTCGTTATTCCTTAACAAACTGATAGAGTTTTCATGTACAACAGTATCACTAACGTATTAAAGAATATGGCTTTCCAATTTAAATATATTTGGTGACAGATGGTCAGAATCTTTCTTTTTTAAACTTAGTGGACCATAACGTATAAAAACTGAACTGTACATAAACTTTCTTTTTCCTTTTTACCCAGTAGCAGAAAAGTTCATGAAGAACAGATGCCTGTTTCTCCTGATTAAAGTAAAAGACATCTCTGAACGCTTCTTGAAATGCATTTTATGTGAAAATGTTCTAAGAATATAATATTGGATATGCTTAGTGGATTCTTCAATATCAACACTTGCACAGAACTTACTCCTCTAAATATCCTTAAATATAATCCATTTTCTATAAAATAAATGCTGTGAAATAAAGATGCCAAATGGTGTGAGGTTCTCTTTTATCCACATTTTTCCTTGTAATTATTACCCAGTGTTTACAACCTGGAGGGCTTTTGAAATGCAAGTTAGGATCTAACTAAAGAAGCCAGTTCTGCTATTTGAAATACTGCTACTTCTTGATAAATAGCCTATTGTTTTATCCCCCTCTACATTTGCCACAATGCCACTGTCATTTATCAGAACTATAATCATTGTTTTCTATCCTGGAATCCCTCTTTTCTCTCAGTTTCAAAGAGCAATAGTTAGCAAATATATTTTCCAACAGGGATTTGAAATGGTCATTACTGCTCTAAGACTGTAAGACTACCTGGAAGTGCCTGACTCCCCTGAGAGATGGCCTGTAGACAGGTCTCCCCAAATTCCTGAGAGATAACAAATCTGCTTACTGGGTCCATTTCTGCTCAGACCTTCAGTGCTGTTGAATTATTCATGTTCTCCACATAACTCTGAGGATGATGCCATAAAAGTTTAAGCTGTACTTCTCGGGGACAGAGCTCTGTTCTTATTGTATTTTAGATAAAATTTTGGAAATAACTAGCTATGCAGTTGACACTGCCTCAATTTTCACTCCATGCTTTCAAAACTGGACCCTTGCCCTACTTCTCTCCTGTTGGACCCCTTTTAGTTCTCAAAATCCAGCACAGAAATGATTTTTTTGTTACTGCCCTCTCCAGTATTGCCACGTCTATCCTGATTTCCACCTTTGACTCTGCTATTGCCTCCAATTCCTCCTCATCTTAGAAACAGGCCCCCTTTGCTCCCAGCATACGGCATGGCAGTAAATCTAACGTACTCATGGGAGCTTGAATTGATTGGAAAAAGGGGAAGTTTTGCTTCAGATTATTTTTAAATTCACAATAATTTTGTAATTGCATTATTTCCTTGATAACCTTTGTGAACTTGATTTATTTTTAAGATATTGATAAACACAAAAATTGAATTATTTGCTTTGCCGTGATTTCTCAATGTGTCCATATATGTTTCAAGGGGCATAATTATACATTTCAGTTTTGTCTGACTTCTTACTGCATATATAGACAGAACCTATTGGAATGGTAGTTCAATCAATACCTGACATTCATAAAATGTTCAGTAAATATTTTTGTGAATATAACATATTTTTTTGAAGTCAAGATCATACCGAATATAAGATATCTAAAAGAAGGAAAAATAAAACTAGCTGAAAGGTCATGATTTATCCCTATAAGGATGATAATCCCTGTAAGGAAGTATAATTAAGATCTTACGGAAGATCATAGTTATAGTTTGAAAATAAGCCTTCTTCTCACTCTGAGGCCTGTTTTGCTTTTGGTGTTCTGCAGTTATACACAGCAACAAAGCAACACTGTTTTCATAACCTGAGCTTTCAGTTCGGACCTCCTTAGCATTCTTCAGACAGACAGAATAATGTCAAGGTAAAAATCAAAGCTTTGGCTTAATTCTCACAAGTACAAGTACTAACAACTACATTCTAACTTGTTCATCTATCTTGAGAATGTCAAGTTTTTTTTGACATCAATTTAACTACCATTCCAACTTCAGAAATGCAGAAATGTCACACACACACAAAAAAAACACTGTTTTATAGCACAGGAAATATAGAAATGCATTTGTGCCTAAATCTCCTACATATTAATGAGCTTAAACTTTTCTTTTTTCCCCACAGTAAACAAGCTCCTTACATACTTCTCAATGTAATGTGTTCTTTTCAGGAGCATCAAGGCAGCTAAAGAGCAGGCAGTAAAGCCCATTCGTTTTAAATACTAAAAGGAATTCAGTACTTTATTCAATATATTTTAGTATGTTTGTCACTTGTGTACTCATTGGCATCACTGTGAAATTAATTGAAGATTCTCTTCAGTTTCTCATTGCATAAAACTATATATGGGGGAAATGGCTCTACCTATATATGCAGTAAAAAGTGAGAATTTGACAAAATTAAAATGTGTAATTATACCCTAGGAAAAAATGCAGTCATAAAATGAAATATCAAGATATCAAGGTGAGTGAGGCAAATAATTTTTTTTCTTTTTTGTTTTTGAGATGGAGTTTCCCTCTTGTTGCCCAGGCTGGAGCGTAATGGTGCAATCTCACCTCACTGCAACCTCTGCCTCCCGAGTTCAAGCGATTTTCCTGCCTCAACCTCTTGAATAGCTGGGATTACAGGTGCCCACCACCACACCAGGCTAATTTTTTTGTACTTTTAGTAGAGATGGGATTTCAACATGTTGGCCAGGCTGCTCTTGAACTCCTGACTTCAGGTGATCCACCTGCCTCGGCCTCCCAAAGTGCAGGGATTACAGGCATGAGCCACGGCTCCCGGCCAGTGTTTTTTAAACTTCACTTTATGTGCTTATTTAATGTCTTAAGAATAAGTCAAATTCACACAAGATAATGTGATTCTCACACAATGCCAGGACAATTATTATTTGTTACCATTATTTTATGGAAGTTCATTTTAAAGACCATATATGGAAATATAAACAAAGCAAAATAACCAGAAAAACCCTGACAAAAGACAACTAATGAGGGGCTATGCAGAGAATTAGCTACAAATGGTCCTAAGGCATATAAGTAGATTCTCAACTTGACTAAAAAAAAGAAATATGAATTAAAACTACTCTGAGAGATATTTCACCTTTCATTTTGGCATTTCAAAAGCCTAACTATACACTTTGTTGGTGATGCTGTAGAAGAATAGGCAACTCTGGTACAGAGGATTACAAATTGGTGCAAACTTATGGAGGAGAAATTGGCAGGAGTATCTAACTAAATTAGATAGTCATTTGCCTTTGACCCAGAAATCCCACATCTAGAAATTCGCACTGGAAATAGTCAGAGAAAGAGACTTGGAAAGTGGTACCACCCACAGTTGAAATGTACTGAACTAAGCTAAGCTATCAAACATCATTGCCCTAAAATGCAGAAGAGGGGCCCTAGAAACAGCATGTAGGTCCTAGCAACCCAGGGCCTCCTTTCCACATCAAGGAGGGGAGCCAAAGGAGATCAACTATGGCCATGGCCTTTTAACACAGTGACCCGTTTCACTCCATCTACCACCATGGCTATTAAAGATGGCCAGAACCATATTCTAAAGTTTAAATGTTCAGATTAGATTTCCCTCCCTGGAAAAAGGAAGAGAGAGGTAGAAAAAGAGACTGGCAAAATAGTAAATGCTTTTTTCCCTGTTTTATGTATTATATGATATGTTTGTCCCTAATTTCACAAATATGAAGAAAACATTCTTTCTATTCTTGCAAATATCAGTCTTAGTAAATCCCCACCAGTTCTACTTCACAAAATGTTTTCTGATTAATATATAGTTGTATACTAATTTTAATATTATACTTAATAACCTGTGCTAATATACTCATCTTAATACATAAATATAATTTTTATGAGGTAATTGTTTTACATTTATCCTACATAGTGCATCTTCTTTTTTTGTGAAGTTTCATAATGTGCTGCTCTCAATAAACACATTGATTCACTAACAGCTTCCAGGTGTCTAGAAGTGCCTAGTGAGCAATTTTTGCTTTATATTTTTGAGATGGGCATCTGAAATAAGATTCAAGATGCATAAAGGGAGCAGAATATCAATCTAATGTAATAATAGGACCCTAGCTGTTGGCTTTCAGAAGTCTGAGGTTAGGAATAGGAGCAGGCAGTCCAGTTCTATGAACATCATGAACAAAGTTACTCTTCTCATAGTGCACTAAAATCTTAGCCTCCAGGGCTGGTCACTTGACACAGAATCCAGTCCATCCATTCTGCGCATCTTTCTCCAGGCTGAAGCTTCTGAATTTTGCAGTAGAGTTACTTTTGTGCCAGCTTGGATAAATTTATCTTCCCCAACTTTATTGTTCTACCAAGGTCGTGATTTTGATATTAACTCTCCTGCTTTATCAAAGAAATTCCTGGATCAATTGCTCAATCAAGTTCTTGTCTCACTTTAAATCTGTTGTTGAGGAAAGAAAACTGGATAAAACCCAATATAATATTTGTATCTACTGAGGGTTCAATAAAAGTTAACGAGTTTGAATCTAATACATATTAGCTAAGCTGTTTTGTGTGTGGTTTCTGCATCATCATAGCTTCCAAGCATGTCTTGTTTTGTGGCTAGAAATCTCTTGGTCCTATTTGTAAAAACGCATACCTTTATCAAGTACTGGGATGGCACTACATTTCTTTCAACTAAACCACAGCTGACTTTATGGGATGTACAAACAATAATAGAGGTGGTAGTTGCTTTACACAAATACAAGCAGAAATCCAAAATGAAATGGGAATCACAAAGGAAGAGGTTTTGCAGACAAACAATTCATTCACGGCAGGATTCATATTGGTTATATGACATTGGTCTATATCAAGCAGAGTTTCTGAAAACACTTTACACTCCAGCTATCTATCACACATGCCAATACCCCAAGTTAAGGGAAGGAATAGGAGAAGTGAGAGAAGAAAGCTGTTCCTAAAACATCTTTATTACATCTCTGGTTCTTGAAGCAGGAATTATTTTTCTAACAAGATTCCTTTAATGTTAATCATGCTTTGCTTTCTAACTTATCAGGAAGGGGACAGATAGATACTTTTTCTTGTTGTTTTCTGAGATGTCAGAAAAGAGAATAAATGTATGAAAACATGATTACAGACCATAGACTACTTTTCACTTTTTATTTTTTTATTTTTTTTATTTTTTGAGGAAGAATCTCACTCTGTCACCCAGGATGGAGTGCAGTGGTGTGATCACAGCTCATTGCAGCCTTGACCTCCCAAGCTGAAGCAATCCTCCGCCTCATTTTTAAATTTTTTATAGAGACAAGGTCCCCCTATTTTGCACAGGCTGGTCTCAAACTCCTGGGCTCAAGCAATCCTTCCACCTAAGCTTCCCAAAGTGCTGGGGTTGCAGGCATGAGCCACCATGCCCGACCTGACTACTGTTTAGCATTTAATACTTATGTGGCTATATTTTCCCTATATCAAAGGTATATATATGATTTTATTATTTTAAGCAGAGATATCAGAAAAATGAATGCCACCAAGCTGCCTAATCACATGGGAAAGTGCCCCACTACAAGATTACTTATTTTTAATTAAAAAGTACAAGAGGTTGGTTTTTTATTTTTTGTATATCTTTAAAGCAGTGAGTGAAACTATATCTAAGGTAGAAATTACCTAGGCAATTGTGATCCCGCACGCATTTTTCTTTAAACTCAGCAGGACTTGCTTATAAAATGCATAGCTTTTAAAAGAAACCAATTATACCACAGATCAAAATAAGTCTCCCAAATATAAGGATGATAGAATGTCTCACTCAAACATAAAAAAAATCGTGCAACATGAATGCTAAACATGTAGAAGGTTTTAAATATGTGAGGTGCTTCCTCTCAGCAGATGACATAGTGACACAGTTGCTGTAGTTATTACTTATACAAGACAAATTGTATCTATTCAATCAATACTTGATCACTAGCTACTGGCTGTTACTATCTAAAAAAATCCTCTACTATTGCCTCTATACAAATTCATAGAATAGTTTCGAGTAACTTGTATGTATTTTGGCAGAAACTATCTCTTATTAGTGGTTCTCAAACTTGGCTTCATTTTAAAGTTACCTAGCTTCAACCAGACCCTGGCATTAGCACCAAGGAAGCACCAAGGGGATTCCTATGTAGTCATGCATCAGTGACAGAGATGTGTTCTGCAAAATGCATCGTTAGGCAATTTTGTTCTTGTGCAAACTTCATAGAGTGCACTTACACAAACCTAGATGGTATAGCCTACTATACATCTAAGCTACGAGGCATAGCCTGTTGCTACTAGGCTACAAACCTGCATAGCATGTTACTGGGCTGAATACTGTAGATAGCTACACAATGGTGAGTAATTGTGCATCTAAACATATCTAAACATAGAAACGGTAAAGTAGAAATATGGTATAAAGATAAAAATGGTACGTCTTTGTAGGGCACTTAACATGAATGGAGCTTGCAGGACTAGAAGTTGCTCTGGTGAGTCATTGAGTGAGTGGCGAGTGAATGTGAAGGCCTAGGACATTACCATACACTGTAGACTTTGTAAACACTGTACACTTTGGCTACACTAAAATTATTCAAATAAAGTAATTGTATTATGACATTATGACTATAATGTCACTAGGTGGTAGACATTTTTTCAGCTCTATTATCTTATAGGATCCCAATCATGTGTGTGGTCTATTATTGATGGAAACATTATTATCAGGTGCATGACTATATTTAGGCAGTGTCTTTAAGGTGTATCAGTATCTCCTTGAGGTGATTGTTAAAACACAGACTGCTGGGCCATACCTGAGAGTTTCTGATTCAGTAGGTCTGAGGTATGGATGGACAATTACTTACAACTTCCTAACTGATGCCTATGCTGCTGATCTGGCAATCACTCTTTGCAATCTCTATCTATAAAACACTGCCACAACTTTAATGTAAATACAACTCCAGACCAAGCTGAAGTTTTACCTTCTGTGTAAAGCCTTCCAGGAGCAACAGCGTCTAAGTAAATTCTCTTTTAAATTGTGAGTGACACTGACTTTGCTGCTCATTTATTGTTTTATTGTTCTTGCTACCTTTTCTTGAGCATTTGCTACATTTAAGAACTGTGCTAAATATTTTGCATAATCTTCAGAGAAAGATTAGGATGAGTGGTATTTGCTACAATTTAAAATGGAAAATCAAAAAGAGAGAGGATTCCTTGTTTAACTTTCTGGGAAGTGCCAGTTTTTTCCTCATGGTAGGTTCTTTGCAATTTCATCTATTTAGAAGGAACCAACCCCTCACCTCCAAACATGTCATCCTAAAACTCTCAGCTCAGGCACTAAGGCTTCCAGTTTCCTACTCTCCATCCTAGGTCTCCTGAGGACAAAAATGTTAGAATGTAATGCTGGGGGTGGTGTGGTGGGGGGAAGAGTATCTATTAGACTCCAGAAAAGCCTGGCAACCAGAAGATATCTTTATCCTAAAGCTGAGCATTATTTAAAATAAAATACAAATAATTATATATTTAAAATATTACCCCATATGCCGAATGCTTTTAAAATTGTAAGCCAAAGAGTCACAGAATTTACAGTCTAGTAGAGGAGATGGATATTGATCATATAATTGCATTAATTAATTCATAATTACAAAATGAGGAAAGTGCTCTAAAAGAAACAAACACCATTGTTTAAGGGAGTACAAGAATGAATGTGGGTGCAGAGCAGGAAAGAGGGAGCCTGAAATGTCTGAGCTGGGTCTAAGATTGGTATGTTTGGAGATGAGGGAGTGATCCCTTCTAGATAGATGAAATCACAATATCCTACCAATGGAAAAAAAAAATATCTAGCACTTTATAGTAACGTAAACAAGACCACTGAGGCTATACTGCAAAAAGCTGCGGGGAAGGGGAGCGAGAACAGGAGTTGTGCTAAGTGAGGTGTTATTTTTGCTATCATAGTTATTATTAGATTACATGTAACAACTGCCAGTTTTTATATTGTTTATATTCATGCTAGGGTTACTAGGTAAGATATGGGATGCATGGTTAAATTTCAATTTCAAATAAACAACAAGTAATTTTTAGTGTATGCATCATTGGGGAATATTTATGATAACCAAAGAAAAATTATTGTTTATCTGAAATTAAAATTGAATGAGGAGTTGTATATTTTTATTTGCTAAATCTGGCAACCCTACATGGCAGTCTTTCCTGAATTTTCTCCTTGTCGATTCTCAGTGCAATAATTTGAGACACTCACTAATTCAACACATTTTAGAAATGCCTCCGTAACATCTATCTGCAGAACATACACACCCCCAGTTAAGAGTTATGGATATATACCATGTATCATGTATGTTTTAAGTACCAGGATGGAGTGGTGAATAAGACAAGCAACTTTCATGCCTTGTACACACACTCATGTGTTTTGTATGGTATTCACCAAACACATACAAAATCTGCCATGTATCAACAGCCTGGGGGAGGTGCTGTGCATAGATTATTTCATTTAATGCCAATAGAATTACTATTATGACTTACATACATCACTTCAAGATAATTTTTGCAGAAAATAAATAGGTCTTATTAATCTTATTATTATTTTCCTCAAAAGTTGAGGAAATTGAGGCTTAGGGAAGTTAAATAAGTTGGCTGTTGCAACATAGCTATTAAATGGCTGAGTCAAGGGTCAATGCATCTGTATGACTCAAAAGCCAGCATATACTTATATGTCCTACTCAAGTCCCTCTAAAAATGCAAACCAAGAATATCTCCACAATTACAGCTTAGGTATGGATTTTGTCATCTTTTATAATATTATTGTTCACTTCTTTTTGCTTTGCTTTGCCACTTTAAATGAAGAGAAAAAAAGACTTCTTTAAAATGTAATTATATCATCATTACGTATTGTTCATTTGTTATTCCAATGGTGCAAGAAACCTTGAAAAGGACTCCATTTCAATATTAGGATTTCCCACACACACACCAATTACCTATAAGGAGACAGATGTATGGTATCCTTTCATATCATCTGCTATCCTTTGGCTCAGATGGAAGCATTATAACATCATAACTTTCCCTGCCCATAGACATTGTCATACATTTGTAACTCTTTAAAATGAATATATCTTCAGACTGATGCCTGTAAGATGATTTTTGCAGAAATTACGGTCTTAAAATTCTACTATAAAGCCTCAAACTACAACATTTTGTCATGGAAGTAACAGTAGAGCTCTCATATTCTCAATATTCTTATTATTAATTTGTTGTAGTACTTTCCAACTCTTGAATTGGGGCTGTTCTATCAAAAAATTATGAAACATTTGAGTTATGATTTGGTGACAGTCTATAACACAGCTAAACTGTAGTGTTACCAGTGCTTTGGATTTAAATGTAGCATTAGAGCTCTCTGCCTCTAACATTTAACTTGATTTATTGTTTGTGATATAAAAATACTAGGGCTCAGATGGCTTTAAGTGACTTTGAAAATTAAGTAAAGAAAATGTAACTACTAATCTAAACTTGCTGTGAAATATTAATTATGCATTTCAAGTTAAGGAAGTAAGCAAGCAATAATTTAATCTGTGACATGAAATAAATCCCAAACTACTCTTGCTGAAGGCATTTTCTAAATAAATACTTGATTTTTAAGTCACAAAGTAACTGAAGTTGCAACCCTTACTGAATTCTGAGTTGTTTATTAAAACATTTCCCCATTTCCCCCCAGATATGTTTTTTTTTTTTTTTTTTTTTTTTTTTTATTTAATTCAGTTTTGAAAGGTAAGTTAAAGTAGAAAAACAGGCCGGGCGCGGTGGCTCACGCTTGTAATCCCAGCACTTTGGGAGGCTGAGGTGGGCGGATCACAAGGTCAGGAGATCGAGATCACGGTGAAACCCCGTCTCTACTAAAAATACAAAAAAATTAGCCGGGCGTGGTGGCGGGCACCTGTAGTCCCAGCTACTCGGACAGGCTGAGGCAGGAGAATGGCGTGAACCCGGGAGCTTGCAGTGAGCCGAGATTGCGCCACTGCACTCCAGCCTGGGCAACAGAGCAAGACTCCGTCTCTAAAAAAAAAAAAAAAAAAAAAAAGTAGAAAAACAGCTCTAACCTAAACAGGAATAGAGTGTCTTTAAAAAGTATGACAGGTGAAACTTCTTAATGATCCATGACAGTGTAAGATGGCAGTTGCAACTGCTGAGTCAGTGTAGAAGCAAATCTAAATGTAGATGCGATTGTAGACTTTATTAATGACTCACTGAGAACACGGGCAAACTGCCAGGGCCAGACACGCAGCAATACTTCTCTGATAACTGAGCATTCCAAACCTCCTAGATATAAATTTCTCCATGCTTTCTAAACCAGAAATAATATCCTCAGGATTTTGTATTAGGCAAGATACACAGGCATGCTATCCATATTAAATTAATCTTTGAAATGTATTGCCCAAGGAGGAGACATGAAAGAGAACAGATTATCTTTACTGGAGGAATTAACACTTGAAAAGAAAAAGATTTAAAAAATTGCATCCAAAGCAAACACAACACATCCTTCATTTGCAGGTTTGAAGAAATTTGCTTTTTCCAGCCTGGTGCACAAAGCACTACACAAACATTTTGCCATACCTGTTACAGGAGCTTTTTTCCCCCCCCATGATATCTCAAACTTATGGTAAATACATCTCTCAGAATTTGGAAGGAAGGAATATAATTTTTTTTTTTCAATGAGGAAGAGGTGAGTTGAGGGTAACATGCCCATTGGACATAGAAGAGACCTCAGCATATCATTTTTTGAGAAAAGGTATCAGTAATTTTGAACTATTCAGAAGCAGAGTTCTCAGTCTGAGTCAGTTTTGGTGAAGTTGTATGTTTGAAAGAAGTATTTGGAAATTTATATCAAAGATGGGAATTTATGAAGCTAGCAGCAAATGAAAATTACTTGTAACATAATAAAGATGAGATCAAGAAAAACAAAGAGAAGATAACGAAGAATCAAAATCATTCTAAAAGTGTGGTTCTCTAATCCGTAGCACTGGCATTTCCCGGGAACTTATTAGAAATGCAAATTCTGGGGTCCCACCCTTGACATACTGAATCTAGTGAATCAAACTCTGGGATGAGGCCATGAATAGTTTAACTATCTCTCCAGGTGATTTTGATGTAGCTACATTTAAAATCCACTTTCTTTGCAAAATTTCTTTCTGATTTGATCTGAAGGGAAAAGATCCAGTTTTCACTTAAGCAAACAAAATGCTTATGATTCACTTAAAATAGTAAGCCTCAACTTTTTTAAGTCCCAAAGCAAAGTGCCTTAAGGGCAGATTAAAGATAAGTAATTATAAAAAAGGAAACGGTGCTTTGGTCCAGAAGAGTTTTTGAAAAGGACTGCAGAATAAGGCCACATAAAGCAGCATGTAAAGGCAAAATTTTGATTCTACAAATTGTTAAGTAGAAGAAAAAGGCTACAAAACAGTACGCAATTTTTGTTAGGCCTACAAACATATACACAAACACACCCTTATTAATAATCAGATCAAAAAATCTATCACAATTATTTTTGGTTGATAAGATTATAAGTAATTTTAATCTCCATGCTTTTCATTTTTTTGTTACATGCCCGTTACTTTGAACTGAAATAATATTTGTTTGGCAATATTGTCTAATATACACAAGTTACAACCTCTGTTGAGAAGTTGGCATGGGAACCTATTAACATCATCAAAATTCTTAAATAACTATAAGTGGTCCCCAGACTTGCCTGCAGATTAAATTCACCTAGGAGATTCAAAAAATTCTGAAGGCCCAACTGCAGCCTCAGATTGTGATTTAATTGTTCTCAGCTGTTACCTGAGCTCTAGAATTTTTTTTTAACAATCCCCAAGTGGTTCTAATCTGCAGACCAGTTTGGAAATCAGTGGTTTACACTGCTTTAAATGCATTTTGTTTTCAGTGTTGCCATCAAAAAGTAGAATTAGGATCATCAGATTGCAATCCTAGGGATGTCCAATCAGATGTAGCTGAACAAAATTCTGATTCGATATTTTTTTGATACTCCCAGACAAATTTTTAGGATTCTGACTTTGTTTGTAATAGTCGGTGCTGACAATTTCGGCAGCATCATATTAGCTATTCATCAAAAAGGGGAAACTCTTTAGCACCAAGATAGATACAGGGCTCACAATACCTGGGATAAAGTGACATGGTCAGGTGTGCTCTGACAGGACTTAGTTCTCATAACTGAATATGGATTAACTGTATCTTGCTGCACATTTCAAAATCCACTTCATAGTGGCCCACTTGAACCCTGTAGGTCATGTCTGTGAACGTACTTTCTGCTACCCTGCTTGTATTAGTCTGTTTTCACATTGCTCTAAAGAAATACCTAAGACCGGGTAATTTATAAAGGAAAGAGGTTATTGACTCACAGTTCCACATGGCTGGGGGACGGCTCAGGAAAGCTACAATCATGGCTGAAGGCGAAGGAGAAGTAAGAACCTTCCTCACATGGTGGCAGGAGAAAGAAGAGTGAGAAGCGAAGCCAGAAGAGCCCCTTATAAAGCCGTCAGATCTCGCGAGAACTTACTCGCTATCAGGAAAACAGCAAGGGGGAAACTGCCCCCATGTTCTAATCACGTTCCACCAGGTCTCTCCCTAGATATAGGGATTATGGGGATTACAATTCAAGATGAGATTTGGGTGGAGACACAGCCAAATTGTATCACTGCTTAACTCAAAATTCCAGACTTTGCTTGCTAATGCCTAAACGTTGGTCTCCAAGACTAGAAGCTTATGAAGTAGGAAAGAGTGGGCCTTAAAGAATCATTCCTCAGTTACCACATAATAAAATTACCTCCCATAATGAGATTCCCAGTAATCTCAGAAGATTTGTTTTTGAAATTTATTCATTACTGGTTACAAAACTACAGGATAACATAAATAGGTAATGTCTATAATTATTAGATATATGATACATGTCTTTGTTTTATATGATATTTGTCATGCACATAACACAATTTATATTGTTTTACATATTTCATTAACTTTCATTTTAAGGTAAGAACTAAAATAACTTGTCCTATTGCTGTTGCAAAAATGCATTAAAGCAGATACTGAGTCTCGTTATTTTATTACTTTTAACATTTCTGCTTTTATCTATTCTGAGTGAAAGTTTATTGTGACATTGCAAGATAGAAATCATAAAATTGTCAAAGTAAGATTATTTAGATTTGCTTTAGGCACCATTAGAGACAATTATAAGGACAGTGACATAAACGTTCATGGGAAATTAATATGGATGTCACTGGGGACAGAAGCATAGATGAAAGGGAAGAAACACTGCTACTCACTGACAGATACCTATGACATTTATTTTCTATTAAAAAATAGACATTTTAATAATTTTTTCTTTTTGTCTTTCTTTAAAATTTTTTATTTATGTTTTTGCTTCAGGGAAGGTGAAATGGCAGTCAATAAAAGACTTGTTTTTTTCAGGTATGGAATAAAATAATTGCAAAGGATAGGATCTGTATTGATTAAGGCAATAATAGTTGCTGTAGTAAATAAACCCTGAAAATTTCAGTAGCTTTACCACCCCACCCCTGGACTTCAGCACCACTAATATAATATAACATATTAAGAGTATTCTTGGTTGAATAGCTCTTCTAGGTAGCTCTTCTCCAACAGAGTATTTGGGAAAGTAGAGTTCCTCCACTTTGTGGAATTTGGCTCTCAAGCTTACTGTGAAGCCCTCTCCATCTAGTCAGCCAGAAAATATCATAAAGATTACATGTGGGATATTTATATAGATAAAGCCTGGAAATGAACTACATCAGGGGCTAGAAGCTGGCTGTGAGACCATGACTGGAAGGGAAACTGCAAAATTTAGTCTAGCTAAGCTTCCAGGCAGAAGAAGAGATGAAATTGATAATCCATTAGCACTCTTTTTGTAGATATCCAATCATGTTGATTTGTTTTAAAAGGCTGAATAATGTCATCATAATGGAATCCTCAAACCTGAGCATTTGAGTTAAAATTCATGCAAACATTAGTTAAAATTGTTTAAAATCATTTTTTCCTGTTAGATACAATATTGTATAGCACACACAACTTGACACCACTGGAATTGGAAAAAGAGATTACCCTGGATTATGAACATAACAATGGATTAATAATTATGGGTAGAAAAAAATTAAGTCATGTAAAGGGATATCCCATGTTGTTAATTAGCATACTAGCATTCTAATGGAGAAAGCCTAGGCTTTGAAATCACTCAGATTCACATTCCATCTCTTCCAAGTTACTTTCTAAGACATCTTGGGCAGGTTAATGAACACTCAGATTCAATTTTCTCATTGAGGATTACCAAAACCTATTTTTGAATGCTGCAGTGAGAACTGCATGAAATAACCTAAGTATTTGGTTTAGCAAAATTAGACATATAGTAAATGCAAAATAAATGGCAGTTGGTAAGCCAATTCCTCTTTACATGTGTTAATTTGAGTAAGTCCTTCATATAAGGAGTATTTCTTGATTACTAACCACTGGTTTTCTAGAGTCACAAAACTAAGGAAAAATCCCTGTTAAATGTTGATGGGTCCTTTGAGGGTTACATTCCATCCATTGATTGATGGCAATCTCCTAGGTAAGTAAGGCTGCAGCCATATTCTTTTGGACCTGACTGGGCTACCCAACATCAAAAAGTGGTAATTGCTATAAGTCTCCTTCAACTCCAGCTGTTCCTGTGGATGCCTTGTCTCCTGTTACGTAGACAGGATAATGGTCCTCCAAAGATGTCTGCATCCTAATCCATTGAATCTGTGAATATGGTACTTTACATGGCAGAGGAACTTCAGAGATGTAATTATGTTAAGGATCTTGAGACAAGCAGTGGGGAAATTATCCTATATTATTCAGGTAGGTACAATGTAATCACAAGGTTCTTACAAGAGGAAAAATGGAGACACAAGAGTCAGAATCACAACAAATGTGATTACAGTCAGAGGTTAGACTGATGCACTTTGAAGATGAAAGAAGAGGCCATGAACCAGGGAATGCAGGCTGCCTCTGGATGCTGATAAAGGCAAAGACATAGAGTTTCCCCTTGAACCTCTGGAAGAAATGCAGCTTGGCACTGACATTAATTTTAACCCTTTAAGATTATTTTCAGACTTTTGACCTTCAGAACTGTAAGATAATAAATTTGTGGTGTTTTCAGCCACTAAGTTTGTTGTAATTTGTTATAGCAGCCTTAGGATACTAATGACCTATTCTACCCCTTATTTTAATAACTGACCAAGCCTTAGCCCATCATGTCTACCAAGCATGCCTAATTCCTTGGGTATGTCCAAGTTCTTTTGAATTCCAGTTCTAAGCTATAGATGTCTGCTAGTTAGATCTTTCCTTGCACTCAGCTATGCTTGCATCTGACACAACTTAATTCCAACTTTTGGGCTTAATTCCTAAGGTACAGTCATATGGCATGCACCTCAAGGTAGCCTCTGAATGGTGACTTGCAACCTAAATCTTACCAATATTCTCAAAACTTTCCTGGAAAGCTAAATTTTGACCTTAATTTTTTTTTATCAGAGAGTATGCATTGTATATAGTCCCTTTCTGAATAAATTAACCACAGGCTATAATCTTTATTTATTTGATGAAGAAATATGTCTTCAACATCTAAAAATCTTCATAATATACTGTTAACTTTGTGCAGTAGGTGGCAGAAATCAGGAAATACCTGCAGCCTTTATGTTATGCAGTGAAAGGTTAACTCAGCAGACCTGGGCTATCCAAACCCCACATGCTCTGAAGGACTTCAGGACTGGCTTTTGAGTCACTCCTGGAAGATATCCTCAAAGCCCTTGGAATAGCCTGCCTGAAAAGCATGTCTTTGAGTCCTTTGGGCCCTGGACCAAGCCAGATAGTTATGATGAATGCATGTTTTATTCACTTGAAGTCCAGGGCCATCAGTTTCTCATATGGAGAGGGGTTAGCTGGAGATTGAGTAGATTATATCAGTCACGTAGGTCATTTCATGCCTATATAACTGACCCCTAATATAATCTTAGAACACTAAAGCTTGGATGAACTTTCCTGTTTGGCAATACTTTGCAAGTGTTGTCACATACTGTTGCTGGAAGAATCAACTACTGTTCATCTGACTCCTCTGAGAGAGGATAACCAAAAGTTTGCACCTAGTCTTACTTGGACTCTGCCTATGTGCCTTTTTTCTTTGCTGATTTTAATCTGTATTCTTTTCTGTAGTGAACCATAACCATGAGTATAACAGCTTGGCTGAGTGCTGTGAGTCCTTCTAGCAATCATCAGATCTAAGGCTAGTTTGAGGACCACCACCAAGGTCAGACATTTTTCCAAAAGCTTAAATTATCAGATGAATAAATAAAATTTCTATTCATAAACTTGCTAAGTTTTAGAATTTCATGGCAAAATAATTTCATCCGCAATGCTGACTTGGCACTTCCTGTATACACATGCGTGCATTCATGCACAATCTCATGTGTGAACATGCACACACACAAACACATGCATATAATACATTATAATGGTTTGAACAATGTCTTCCTCTGATGAACAATAAATCTAGTCAATCACACACAGCCTACTGTATCAGAACATTTCATAGAAAGGCACTTGTATCTCTTTCTTTGGTGGATTGATATATAGCTGCATTATCTACTTTAAGATAGTTTGATTGAAGATGAAATGAGCTAACATGTAAAAGTGGCTATCACAGTGCCTCTCAGAGGGGTAGACATTAAGTATCTCTTCCTTCCTTTCTTCTTTCCTCTTTCCCTTTCTTCATCTCATTTTTCCATTTTGGGACAAGCAGATATTTCTTCCTATAAAGCCCTCAGTTATAATCTCTGAACACCTCATCTAATAGATAAATGTTTTAGAATTTTGACTCTATTGAATTGTAGGTATAGTATCATGTGACATGCTGTTGGAGAATTTAAGAGGTAACACAGAATTCACCTTCCTTCCTGCTCTACCACCAATCATGGCAGCATATTCTCACCACATGGCTTTATACTGTGATTCCAGGCTGGCATGTACAAATGGAGCCAAGTCAAATGGATGATGCATATAATTTCAAAATTGAGAAACCATTATTTACATGACAACAAAATAAAGGTCTTTGTTTTTCTCATATATCAATACCTATATGTAGATCTATTGATTGTACTGTTGCAGAGCCTTGTTTTCTGCAAAATGTTGGCAATGTGTTATTTGAAACCAGATGTTTTCTTAAGAAATAAACCTGCTAAGGCCGGGCGCGGTGGCTCACGCTTGTAATCCCAGCACTTTGGGAGGTCGAGGCGGGTGGATCACGAGGTCAGGAGATCGAGACCACGGTGAAACCCCGTCTCTACTAAAAATACAAAAAAATTAGCCGGGCGTGGTGGCGGGCGCCTGTAGTCCCAGCTACTCGGAGAGGCTGAGGCAGGAGAATGGCGTGAACCCGGGAGGCGGAGCTTGCAGTGAGCCGAGATCGCGCCACTGCACTCCAGCCTGGGTGACAGAGCGAGACTCCATCTCAAAAAAAATAAAATAAAATAAAATAAACCTGCTAAACTTGTTTCCTGTGGAAACTGGAAATTTGTTTTACTTTATAGTTTAAACATGCCATAAATGCAAGATCTTCCATTGGTTGAATCAAGATAGCCTTCTAAATGTGATTTTTGGTTCTAAATGTGTGCCTGCAGTGTCAGCATAACTGCTGACACCTGAAAACCTTTTTGCATATATTCACATAAGACTACAACTATTTCTGCAGTATTTATTATTGGGACTTACTATAATATAATAATGATAAGGCTGTATATAAAGTATACCTTAGTAAAAATTTAAAATCTAGCCATTTACTGAGAGAGCATAAAGTATGGTTGTAATAGAGAAAACAAATGATGGAAATGGCTTAAATGCAAGCCTTTAATATTAATTTTGAGTATTTTAATGCAAATAAAAACAATTATGATAGTGTGTTCAAATTGGTAAACAACCAGTTTGTGACTTTATGAAAATATATTTATGAAAGTCATACTTGTCTTACTCTTAAGTGTAGTATTTGTCCTTAAGTTGAGAGCACCATAAATTAAAGCAAAACGTATGACCCTCATACAATGTTTTAAATGAATTGCTTCCCACTAGGAAAACAAAACATCTCAGGACATTAAATACTCTTCTAGTAATTAAGATGTTTTGTTTACATTTGCTAATGTAAACATCAACTCTATTTGGTTGCACTTTAAAAAAGCATACTAGAAAATGGGGAATATTCGAAACATGCATGTTTAAAAGCTAGGTGTTATCTTACTCAGAAGATGTTAAAAGCTTCTTTATACATTTTATTTGAAAGTAATTTCCAAAAAAGGGATGCTCAGTGGGTATATGAAAAGGTGTTCAATATCACTAATCATCAGGGAAATACATATCAAAACCATAATGGAATATTACCTCACAGCTGTTAGGATGGCTTTTATCAAAAAGACAAAAAATAACAAGTATTAGTGAGAATGTGGAAGAGAAGGAACCCTCACACACCACTGATAGGAATGTAAATCAGTATAGGCATTATTAAAAACATTATGGAGGTTCTTCAAAAATGTAAAACTGAAAATACTATATAATCCAACAATCCCACTTCTGGGTA
The DNA here is from genome assembly GCF_028878055.3 of Symphalangus syndactylus. NCBI lineage: Eukaryota > Metazoa > Chordata > Mammalia > Primates > Hylobatidae > Symphalangus > Symphalangus syndactylus. Next base: position 81,586,369 of record NC_072424.2, read on the forward strand.
TATATCCAAAGGAAATGAGATCCATGTATGAAAGAGATATCTACTCTCCCGTATCCATTGCAGATTTACTCACAACAGTGAAGATATTGAAACAATAAAAATGTTCATTGATGGAAAAGAATAAAGCTGGAGGCATCACGCTACCTGACTTCAAACTATACTACAAGGCTACAGTAACCAAAACAGCACGGTACTGGTACCAAAACAGACGTATCGACCAATGGAGCAGAACAGAGACCTCAGAAATAACACAACACATCTACAACCATCTGACCTTTGACAAACCTGACAAAAACAAACAATGGGGAAAGGATCTCCTATTCAGTAAATGGTGCTGGGAAAACTGGCTAGCCATATGCAGAAAATTGAAACTGGACCCCTTCCTCACACTTATATGAAAATTAATTCAAGATGGATTAAAGACTTAAATGTAAAACCCAAAACCATAAAAATCCTAGAAAAAAACCTAGGCAATACCATTCAGGACATAGGGATGGGAAAAGACTTCATGACAAAAACACCAAAAGCAATTGCAACAAAAGCCAAAATTGATAAGTGGGATTTAATTAAATTAAAGAGCTTTTTCACAGCAAAAGAAATAATCATCAGAGTGAACAGGCAACCTACAGAGTGGAAGAAAATTTTTGCAATCTACCCATCTGACAAAGGTCTAATATCCGGAATTTAAAAGGAACTTAAACATATTTACAAGAAAAAAAAAAACCTTATCAAAACATAGGCAAAGGATATGAACAGACACTTCTCAAAAGAAGACATTTACATGGCCAAAAAACATACGAAAAAAAGCTCAACATCATTGATCATCAGAGAAATGCAAATCAAAACCATAATGAGATGTCATCTCATGTTAGTCAGAATGATGATTATTAAAAAGTTAAGAAACAATAGATGCTGGTGAGGCTGTGGAGAAATAGGAATGCTTTTACACTGTTGTTGAGAATATAAATTGGTTTAGCTATTATGAAAGACAGTATGGTATTTTCCTCAAGGATCTAGAACCGGAAATACCACATGACCCAGCAATCCCATTACTGGGTATATATCCAAAGGAATATAAATCATTCTACTATAAAGACACATATACACATATGTTTATTGCAGCACTATTTACAATAGCAAAGACATGGAACCTACCCAAATGCCCATCAATGATAGACTGGATAAAGAAAATGTGACACATATACACCATGGAATACTTTGCAGCCATAAAAAGGAAGGCCATCATGTCTTTTGCAGGGACATGGATGAAGCTGGAAGCCATCATTCTCAGCAAACTAACATAGAACAGAAAATCAAACACCACATGTTCTTGAAGATTGAGAACACATGGACATAGACGGGGAATAATACACACCAAGGCCTGTTGGGGGATTAGGGTTGGGGGATGAGGGGAGGGAACTTAGAGTACATGTCAGTAGGTGCAGCAAACCACCAATGGCACATGTATACCTATGTAACAAACCTGCACATTCTGCATATGTATCCTGTTTTTTTTTTTTTTAGAAGAAATAAAGGAAAAAAAATATTCATTGATGGGTGAATAAAGAAATTGTGGTTTATAAATATATATGTGTTCTGTGTGTGTGTGTATGCATATGTATATATATATTATATAAAATGCAATATATATATATATATATATATAATATAATATTATTTGGCATTAGAAAAGAAGGATGCCCTGCCTTTCACAACAACATGGATGGATGAAACTGAGGGACATTAGCCTAAATGAAAAAAGCCAGACACAGAAGGAAAAATACTGTATGATCCCACTTATATGTGGAATATAAAATAGTCAAATACACTGAAACGGGTAGTAGAATGTTGGTTGCCAGGAATCTGAAGAGGTGGATAAGATGGGGGCAATGTTGATTAAAGGGTACAAACTTGCAGTTATAAGTTCTGGGGACCTAAGGAAAAGCATGGTGACTATAGTTAATTATAAGATATTATACTTGAAATAGGGCTAAAAGAGTAGGTTGTAAGTATTCTCATCATATGCAAAAAAAAGAAAAAAAAACTATGGGAGGTAATGGGTAATGTTAATTAGCTTGATCATCGTAATTTTACAAGGTATACATATATGAAATCATGTTGTACACTTTGAATATATATAATTATATGAAATCATGTTGTACACTTTGAATATATATAATTTTATGTATCAATTATGCCTCAATAAAGCTGGAAAAAGAATAATTTTAGTCATCTCAGTTACTGAAAATTGACTTTCTTTAATAATCTTAAATCATTACAATATTTATTCAAAACTTACGTAGAGAAAATTAATAAACACTTGTAGGTTGTATCAGTCCGTTTCACACTGCTACAAAGAACTGCCCAAGACTGGGTAATTTATAAAAGAAAGAGGTTTAATTGACTCATAACTCAGCATGGCTGGGGAGGCCACAGGAAACTTAGAATCATGGCAGAAGGCAAAGGGGAAGCAAGGTGGGAGAGAGTGAAGGGGGAAGAGTTCCTTATACAACCATCAGATCTCCTGAGAACTCACTATCAGGAGAACAGCATGGGTGAAACAGCCCCCATGAATCAATTACCCCCACCTAGTCTCTCCCTTGATATGTGGGGATTATAGGGATTTTGGATATTACAATTAAAGACGAGATTTGGGTGGTGGGTGGGGATTTTGACTTCCCCTTCGTAACAGGTTTGTGAAGCAGAAAGAGCCTTGGACTTGAAGCCACAATAAATTTGGTTTTCAGTCCTGGTCTGACTCCATCACTTGCCTGCCAGCATGAACTTGACCAAATTCATTTTGATCTTATCTGATCTAATATATGAGGTGCCATGTTTTTAATGCCTTTTTAACCTGGTGTCCATAGAGATAACAGACCAACAGACTGGCAAATGACTACTGGCATAGCAAAGGAGAAAAATAATGCCATCCCACTGACCTGAGCTCTGTCTTCTGCAGGTTTTCCCCCATCCTATCCACAACCTGGGAAAATTCTGCCAATCAAATCTTAAAAATACTTCAACAACAGAAAAGATGGCAATGGTAATGGTTGGTATTGTGTGTAGTGGGGAGGAGGCTAAGGTGGAATTTAGGTGATCAACATTTCAGAATATAGCATTTTAGGATGATGATATGAGAATGGATTTCTTTAGTCCTATTTTAAGGTGGCTCCTATATGTTACATGTTGACAGAAGTAACATATGGGTATTAGAAAAAAAAACGCATGTTACATAAGATATACACTATAAATATTTGTATTTTTGTAGCTGAGTCTTTGAGAGCAGAAATTCCAAAAGATATTTTACTGCAAAATATTAGATTTCAACAGATTGGATTTGGACTATTATCAAGGTTTAACTGTATTTTACTAAATACTACTATAAGCAATTTAATTAATATTATAATTACAATTATTAGGAATTTTCTACATTCTTTACATTAGGTGTACTTGTGAATTAACTCTCACCTCTTTACTCATGATTTTAATAAATAATATTTCAAAAGAATGCGCAATTGAAAGAATGAAAGTTAGTACCCAGTAACAACAGAGATTTGGGGACTAAAACTTATTCCTACTGTCTTAGAACTTAAAATTAAAAAAAAAAAATCTTGTTAAATAAGAAGGCAAGAGCAATATATTTTGAGAAAGTCATTAAGTTTGGTTTATTTTGTTTAACAAATACAATGTATGTTCTCTTTAGGCACATTTTAGAGATCTCTATTTGTTTCTGACTTTTAAAAGCTAATTGAAATGCCAAAGATTTGAGCATGAAGCATTAATTTCATTTGACCTTTTAAGAAAAAATTATTCTTGTTTATTTTTCAGAAAATGAATTTGTCTTCTCTACCAGTCATGTTAGAATGAGACAGGTGGCAGATTACTTAACATCTTGCCTTTCACCTCTGGAGACTAGGGTTTAAATGTGGCTTAAGAAAACAGCCAGGAGTGATTTGTGTACATCTCGAAACCCTTACAATTGGGCTTAAGTAGCAATCACTTGCAGCTGTAGAGATGCTCTTTCAAAAAAAGCATCAGAAATGTCATAGGACCAAATCAGGGGATTTCAATAAAGGTATAAAGGCCACTCAGACAATCCATGTGGGATAAAGCTTATCAAAATAATGAACCTAAAGGTCTGGAACTTCCTGGTCAATGAAAAATAGCAAAGGCGCTTCCTCGGCTTCTTTTTTATTCTAAAAAAACAAAACAAAACAAAAAAAAAACAAGTAGAAACAAAGAAAAATGAGTAGTCTCAAGTAGATCAGATTAAGTGGTAAAAGCATCCCTAAAGACATGCAAATTACATTGGTAAGTGAAAAAAATAAAATAAAATAAAAAGTATAGCTTACTAGTGCCCTCTAGTGTACCTTCGCTTCTGCTTTTTGTGGAATGTGTGTGTGTGTTTTGTTTTTTGGTTTTTGGTTTTTTTGGTAATGTTTTCTAGGGTGTAAGTAGGGGTTCTAACATAAATTTTAGAACAAGTGAAAACTAAAAAAAAAAAAGCTGTAAATTACTTAAAAATTAAATATTAACATTATTGGAAAAGATAAAAACAGCCAACCTAATAATATTATTACGTGTATTTGTGTTGATAAACTAACATCATTGTCAAATTAAAGAAAGACTGAAAGACAGAAAAATGATACCATTTCCCCCTCCTCATGGATGGGCAAAACAGCCTTTTCGATGAAAAATGTTTTGCTTCACAGTAACTCTGTTTTGCATCCTAATCGTACCATGTGCCAGCAAAACAGATTGTTTGCTAATTGATATCATAAAGCAAGACAGCCCAGTGGAGGATGATAATTCTGACTCTGGCTAGCAGCAGCTGATGTAGAGTTTGATAGAAATGCTGTCATTTTCAACACAAACTGCCTAGAATTGACTTTTCACTGTAAATACAGAGATGTGACAAGCCTCACACACCCACCTTTATTTTAAAAAATGAACTGATAATTCTGCTACAATATTCTTGTTACCAGTTCTAGTTTAGCTTGTAGCATTTTAAAGAAACTAAGTTTAGGGATATCATTCAGTCTCTGTACACAGCACTGGGGGACAAGGTAAAGCCTTTCATCTATAGTATATAGTCAGACGTAGGCTCATGAATAACATGTTTGCTTACGGATTTTTAGAGGAGAATAAAATAGCCAGAGCATGAACTATCCATCTACTGAAAATTCACAATATGTCAATAAATTAGAATATAAAAAGTATATTTTACTTCAAGTATTTATAAAATCAGCCACAGCATATGTGAATAATGAAAATTATTTTCATATTTCTATGCATCTTTCACAGCAAAAATGCAATATTGCTTAATGAGACTTAGACTGTCAGCACAAAGAGTGCTTAAATAAAGCATTTTTCTGTGTCAAAACTGATATTATTAGGCATTAATAAATGTCTAGGGTGAAATTCAATGTGATTCAGCACAGAGCAGTCTTTTGAATGTAGGTCCCTAAAGAACAATGGCTATGCAATGCAAATAATTTAGGCAATATAAGATGAGAAAATAAAGACATTTGGATAGAGAGGGAATGCTGACATGGGATGTGAAGGCTTTTAGTATAGTTCTCAAGGAGAAATGTTGAGGTAAAGGGGTGATGCACCACATGCCATAGTATACAGCAACCTTTGTTCAAAAGAGTAACTATTTGTGGTTTAAAAAACTGAATTATCTTTTCTAGATATGCACTTTATTATAATCTCTCCTCAACCTAACTCTTCATTTTATTTTTCTGCAGATTGAAATCTGATTTAAAAATAGGTGCATTAGACTCAGAATGTTTACGGCAGAAGAAAACATCACAGACCATGTAGTCACCCCGCTCCCAGACTCCCATTACTTCATAAGTAAGGAAACTAAGGCAGATAGAGGTGAAATCAAATGTGTTTAAAATCACACAGCAAGTTAGTAGCAGAGACAGAAGGAAAATAAATCTCTAATATTTTATCCATAGTTTTTCAAAGTAGCTATTTTTGGTGCAATACAAAGTCCTTTAAAATGTCGTTAAAATGGCTTAATTTTCTACTTCTTTTTAGGTTTAGTTTCAACAATTTAGTCCTTAAAATGGGCAAAAGAACAGAGCCAAGGGAACAAACTGCAGAGCGGATTGAAATCCCATCACAGTTGATGGCAAATTGTTTTGCAATCTAAAGTTAATCCTGAAGCAGTAGTTGATGGACTTTTAATTAAGAAACAAACATCTATACATTTGTGAGCCTGTCAATTTACACTTCTAACACTCCTGAGTACCACTAATTGACACAATCTATGTGTTTGATTATGAGTAACTCCACACTTCCATTTATTTTTCTATTCGCTAAAATTCTCCCCTTTTAACCTTAAATTTGTAAAGAAAAATCTGTGAAGATTGTGATTTTATTTATTTTTACTACTAAATACAATCTAGCATTATTAATTCAAACTGCTTCTTCTATATATTAACACTTTACTCAAAGTTTTTGCCTAATCTTCAGACTAACCCCATCGAATGTCTATCTGGGTCCTGAGGCTGCACGCTCAGATTTCTAAAGTAGGAAGCTGAATTTTTAGCAAACTAGCATATGCCATGGCATCAAAGTTGGATCTTTGCCAGTACTAACAACAAAGCCAGGAAGTTGTTGATCATAGAGTGGCAACTAATACCATGATCACCATGTGGCAAATCACACTGTGGCAAATAATACCATGACTAAAATCACAGTGTTCACATCTTCCTCTCCTCCTCTCACTAAAGAGCACACTGAGCAGAAGAGAGAAAAAAAAGTATGCAGAGTAAAAACAAAAAGGGAGGGAGATTTTGAGTCCGAGTGTTCAACATCCAATTTCATTTTATGTCAAAGTTATAATCCATGTGACTTTGTTTTCCCTCTCCAGTGAGCATTAGTGCCATTGTGCCATATGCCACTGTTTGGAGCCATGTCTCCCTTAGTTATCCTTTAATTGGCTTGACCTATGGGAAGGATGGCTTGCAACCAAGCTAATTACATAAATCCACTCCAGGCTCTATAATTTTACTATAGACAGCTCTTCTGGGAGAATACAGAGGAAAAAACAATTTATCCAAAGTTTCAAACTTCTTCACATATTTCATATACCAAAGCATGCATTTTATAGCATGATAAAAGGTAACAATGATTTGCTTCACTTACAATGTGACTTTAATTTTCTTCCCCCTCACATAGTTAAACACATAATTGATTTCAAATTTTACAAATCTATGAAAAATGCAATTTAAACAAAATTCAAAATTATAGTTAGAAAACTAATTTTAGGTTGCCAATTTTAATTCAGGCAATTTTGATGGGGAAAAATATGATGGGATGCTAGAATCTCTTTCAAAGTTAAAATAGTGGGGAAAAAGTTTCCAAAGAAAATCAATTTCATAGTTCTATAAGTGTAACTTAATAAAAAGAATAACACAGAAAAGTCACAAATCAGAAAAAAAGGAAAATTGCCCAAATCAATAGATATAGGAGAACTACTTGAAAGTTGTACTTAAGGTTGAAAATCACGTCTTTTGAGATCTGTACATAATATGTTTTTTCACTGGTACATCTATTATACACACTTTATAGAGTAATGGTTAGATTTTTTAATACCTTTAGGACATATTGAATGGTGTCTCTTTGAACTATGACAATACATAGAGCCATTAAATAATGGAATTTGAAACGTGCATGATACACCTAATTTTGGCAGAATAATATATAATTGTTGAAATATCGAGAAATATTGTAAACTCTATACATATGTTTCAGAAAAGTATAATTATATTCCATGAATTCATGTATAGCCTTCAAGATCTCTGTTTAAACAAATCAAATGGTAGTGACTAAAGAATACTTTTCCACATAATTTACTACTCCAAGTCTTTTTTGAGAAAAAGACAGAAACAACTCTACTAATGCTGCATTACTTTAAAATAACAAACATTTATTTTCAAAAACATCACTTATTTATTGCTTCTCTTTAATACTGCTTCAATATTTTGACTAAATATATGTCACATTTATATTATATCAAAATTCCTAATTATTTCCTTTATTCCATGTATCCAGTTTTTGAAAGAATAAACGGATTATCTGGTGATCTAAGGTAAAAAAAAAAAAAAAAAAAAAACAATAACGAAAGTTTTGCACATGACATTCAAAGTTACCACTCTATTGTACAAATCATCAACCTTGGTATAGTATAACCAAAAGGGTACTACAATTTGGATGTATTTTCCATAAGATATATGAGAGATTATTCCAAGATGGCCAAATAGGAACAGCTCCAGTCTACAGCTCCCAGCATGAACAATGCAGAAGAAGGGTGATTTCTGCATTTCTAACTGAGGTACCAGGTTCATCTCACTGGGGCTTGTCAGGGGGTGCAGGACAGTGGGTGCAGCCCATGGAGCATGAGCCGAAGCAGGGCGGGGCATTGCCTCACCTGGGAAGCACAAGGGGCCGGCGAATTCCCTCTCCTAGCCAAGGGAAGCCGTGACAGACGGTACCTGGAAACTCGGGACACTCCCGCTCAAATACTGTGCTTTTCCAACTGTCTTAGCAAACAGCACACCAGGAGATTATATCCTGCGCGTGGCTGGGCGGGCCCCACGCCCATGAAGCCTTGCTCACTGCTAGCACAGCAGTCCAAGATTGAACTGCGATGCGGCAGTGAGGCTGGGGGAGGGGCATCCGCCATTGCTGAGGCTTGACTAGGTAAACAAAGCATCTGGGAAGCTCAAACTGGGTGGAGCCCACCGCAGCTCAAGGAGAGGCTTGCCTGCCTCTGTAGACTCCACCTCTGGGGGCAGGACATAGCTGAACAAAAGGCAGCAGAAAATTGTGACTTAAACGTTCCTGTCTGACAGCTTTGAAGAGAGCAGTGGTTCTCCCAGCACAGAGTTTGAAATCTCAGAACGGACACACTGCCTCCTCAAGTGGAAAGAGGAAAGACTTGAAGGGCCAGGGGAGTATGTAAGTACCAGACATCCGGAAGGAAAGTGGAAGAAGCTATGTCAGCAATTCCCCCACCACTTTTATTTTAAGGCATTTGACAAGGTGCCACTGATTCCTTTTGGAAAGACATACATTTTGAGTAGTTGCATTTAAATGGAGTTGAATACTTAACATTTATCCTTATCAATATCATCTTTAATGAGCACTCCTGTCTTGAATTAATACTCTAGTTTCTACATGTTCTTGGTTTAATGGATCTTTCTTAGTTCTCTTTGTTTTCACTGTTGCTGATTTGTTGACTTTGTTTTGAATACTTAGCAGTTTAACCGATAATTTAGAGATGTTTTTATGAGTAGCATAGTTTTTATGCTTGCGTGTAGTTACCTTTATTGAAAGATAAACTATGGTGTGCCCAAGAAGGCTGGACTAAGACAGTGTGGCTGTCTTAGTCAGCGTATTAGACAGACGCTGTAATATGCAAGCCTTGTCCAAAGCACCAAACAGAGAGAGAAGAGCTTTATGCCTCTGAATGGATCAATCAGGCTCACTTGATTCTGCACACCGAGGCATACCTGTACCCATTATCTGATGGCATCCCTGTTTTCTCAAAAATTAAACATTTTTCTCATTCCCACTTAATCATTTTGTCATAAATTTCATTGTTTGGGAAATAGCATTTCCATTGCTATTCATTTGTGTATCTTTGGTCATTGCTTTATTTTCAATTATTTTTATATCATTTAGTTGTAAACAAAATTTATAAATGATATATTGCTGAATTTTGCTTTTTTAACTCAATCTGATAATGTTTAAATTTAGTAGCATTATTTTTTCATTTTTTATTTTTTACAATCACTCATTTTATCATATTTCTGACATAACTTATTTTATTATGTTTTAATAGAAATATACATGTGCTTCTTATTTATCTTCTTTCTTCCTGTTCTTTCATAGAGAATTGGGTATTGTTTATTGTCTGTTCTCCCACTAATTTCTGGTGGTTTGGAAGTTCTACATCTATTTGTTTTATGTTAGCATATATTATGAAACTTGAAGTTATTTATTACTTCATCATATCAAGTTATAGCTAAGCAGTACCTATGACTTCTAACCCAAAAAGTTATTTTAATCAATATTAAATTATATATTCATAGTATAAATGAATTATACTCCACACACACACACACACACACGCAAACATCTTTATCATGTTTACTGTCTCTCCAGCATTCCCTGTCACCAGGATTTTATTGAAATTAGCTGTAATCTTAAATTTGGTTTAAAGTAGTAGTTATTATATTTAGATAATCTCCATATTTTATTATTTGTTTCCTAATAATTTCTTAAAATGCCACTATGTTAACAATGGCTATTTTAAGTCAACTGTGTATTTATTGTTCTCTATTATTTTCTGTTTTCTTTATTGAATTGGAAATCTTTGTTATGACTTTATTTTACTGAGTCCATTTTTAAGTGATTTGTTTTTTTAAGAAAAGAAGAATATAAGTGGTTCATTTCGATTTCCTGCATGACCCAAGTGTCTTTATTTAATCCTTATATATAAATGATAATTTTGTCAAATATATAATATTGGTTTCAAGGACTTTCTCCACTGAGATTTCTACAGATATTGTTAAGCTGCCTATGAGAAGCCTGACAGTCTGAGTTTCATTCTTTTGTATCTTCCCTACTTTGTCATAGAAATTCTAGAATTGTCTCTTTTTCCATTGACCTTAGATATTTTACCTGAATATCTGTGTGTGTATATGTGTACATGTGTGTATATGTATGGTTATGTGTACTTATGGGTGCTACATATACGATGTATGTATGTATCTGTGTCTATGCACACACTTGCAGTGTAAGTGCTTTTATATAATGCCACCACTGCTATTTTATTTGGAGAAGAAGAGGTTTGAAGAAGACGTGCTGTGTAATATGATATAAAAATACATAAAATCGTAAGATAAAATTGAACAAATCAGAGTGTAAAGAAGGTTTGACTGCGTTTTGATCTTTGTGGTGTGTTGCTAAGTTTCCCCCTAAAACCATTCTTTCTTTTTCTCATAGTTAAAAAGTTGAATTGGAAACATGGTCAACCAGCTAGAAACCTTATTTTCCAGGCCCCCTTGCAAGTAGATATGACCAAGTGGCCAATTTCTCAAAAATGAATGGTGGCCAGAAAAAATGTGTGCCACATCCAGGCTGTGGCTGTAAAATATTAATCGGGTCAATATACTTCACTAATATACATGCATACGTCAGAGAGTGCAATAGCATTACGTCTATAAAACAATGTACATACCTTAATTAAAAATATTTTATTGGTCAAAGATGCCAAAATCATCTGAGACTTCATTGAGTTGTAATGTATTTTTGCTGGTGGAAGGACTTCAGTTCCAGACAACCACAATAAAACAAATATTGCAAAAAAGAAAGTCACATGAATATTTTGGTTTTCTAGTGCATATAAAAGATATGTTTATACTATACTATAGCCTATTAAATGTGTGATAGCATTATGTCCATTAAACAATGTACATGCCTTAATTAAAAATATTTTATTGGTCAAAGATGCTAACAATCATCTGAGATTTAATTGAGTTGTAATGTATTTTTTGCTGGTGGAAGAACTTGCCTTGATGCTTGTAGCTGCTGACTGATCAGGGTGGTGGTTGCTGAAAGCTGGAGTGGCTGTGGCAATTTCTGGAAATAAAGCAACAATGAAGTTTGCTGCATCAATGAACTCTTCCTTTCAGGAAAGATTTATCTGTAGCATTTGATACTGTTTGATAGTATGTTAAACTTTCTTTTTTAATTGGAGGACAGGCACAGTGGCTAATGCCTATAATCTCAACACTTTAGAAGGCCAAGGTGGGAGCATCATTTGAGCCCAGGAGTTTGAGACCAGCCTGGGCAACAAGACTCTGTCGCAAAAAAAAAAAAAAAAAAAAAAAAAAAAAAAAAAAAAGTCAATTTTCAATTTTCTCAAACTCTTCTCCTGACTTATCAACTAAGTTTATATAATATTTTAAGTTCCTTGTTGTCATTTCAGTAATGTTCACAGCATCTTCATCAGGAATAGAATTCATCTCAAGAAACCACTTACCTTTCTCATCCATAAAAAGCAACTCCTCATTCGTTAAAGTTTTATCATGAAATTTCATCAATTCAGTCACATCTTCAGGCTTCTTTTCCAGTTCTAGTTCTCTTGCTACTTCTATCATAATTACAGTAACTTCCTGTACTGAAGCCTTAAAGTCATCCATGAGGGTTAGAATTAACTTCTTCCAAACTCCTGTTAATGTTGCTATTTTGACCTCCTTCCATGTAACAAAAATGTTCCTAATGGCATCTGGAATGATTAATGCTTTCCAAAAGGTTTTCAATTAATTTTGCACAGGTCCATCAGAGGAATCACTATCTATGCCAACCATGCATTATGAAATGTATTTCTGAAATAACAGGACTTGAAAGTCTAAATTACTCCTTGATCTATGGGCTACAGAATGGATATTGTGTTAGAAGGCATGAAAACAGCATTAATTTCCTTGTACATCTCCATTAGAGCTCTTGGCTGACTAGGCACATTGTCAATGAGCAGTAATATTTTGAAAGAAATATTTTTTTCTGAGCAGTAGGTCTCAAGAGTGGGCTTCAAGTATTCAGCTAAAGCATGCTATAAACAGATGTGCTGTCATCCAGGCTTTGTTGTCCATTTATAGAGCTAAGGGAGAGTAGATTTATCATAATTCTTAAGAGCCCTGGGATTTTCAAAGTGATAAATGAGCACTGGCTTGAACTTAAAGTCACCAGCTACATTAGCTCCTAACAAAAGAGTCAGCCCGTTCTCTGAAGCTTTGATGATCTGAAGCCAGGCATTAACTTCTCTCTAGCTATCAAAGTCCTTAGATGGCATATTCTTGCATTATAAAGCTGTTTCATCTACAGTGAAAATCTGTTGTTTAGTATAGCCACCATCAATTATGTTAGTCAGCTCTTCTGGATAACTTGCTATACTTTCTGTATCAGCATTTGCTACTTCACCTTGTAGTTTTATGTTATGGAAATGCCTTCTTTCTTTAAATCTCATGAATCAACCTCTGTTAGCTTCAAACTTTTCTTCTGCATCATTCTCACTTCTTTCAGCCTTCACAGAATTGAAGAGAGTTAGGGCCTTGCTCTGGATTAAGCTTTGGCTTAAAGGAATGTTGTGTCTGTCTGATCTTCTATCCAGGCACTCAAACTTTCTCCCTAGCAGCAATAAGACTGTTTTGCTTTCTTGCCATTTGTGTGTTCACTGAAGTAGCACTTTTAATTTCCTTCAATAACTTTTCCTCTGCATTTACAACTTGGCTAACTGTTTGGCACAAGGGACCTAGCTTTCAGCTTACGCTGGATTTTGAGATGCCTCCCTTATTAAACTTAATCATATTTCTATTTTTTGGGTTAAATTCAGAGACATGTGACTCTTCCTTTCACTTTAACACTTAGAGGCTATTGTCAGGTTATTATTTCGCCTAATTTCAATATTGTTGTGTCTCAGGGAATAAGGAAACTTAGGGAAGGGAGAGAGATGGGGGAACGGCCAGTTGGTGGGGCAGTCAAAACATATACAACACTTATTGATTAAGTTTGCCATCTTATATGGGCAGAATTCATGTCAACCCAAAACAATTACAATAGTAACATCAAAGATCACTGATTACAATCACCATAACAGATATAATAATAACATAAAAGTTTGAAATACTGCAAGAATTGCCAAAATGTGACACAAAGATACAAAGTGAATTCATACTGTTAGAAAAATAGTGCCAACAGACTTGTTCAACACAGCATTGTGAACAATAACTATGCAATATCCACAAAGTAAAATAAAGCAAAGTGCAATAAAACAAGGCGTGCCTGCACAGAAAACTCAGAAGCCTTTCAAGAAAGAATACACACATACACACACTTCTCCCTAAATAAATTTCCTATTGTATGAAATGTATAGATCTTAATTAACACCACACTAAAATCAATTAAGCAAACCAGAAGTCAAAATAAATATTAAACTATTTTTGAAATATGTTAGAAAATAATTACAACATTCCATTAAAAACTTATAAGCTGAAATTAAACTCTATTCAATGGAGAATTCAAAGCAAATCCAATAAATCAGAAAAATAAAAGTTGAGTCAGCCTCAGTATGCTTAGTAACTCAGAACTTAACCAATTGCACAGCTGCAATTTTCATGCAATTGACTTACTTAAGCACATTATTTCCTTAGGTGCCTGTAGTTCTAAACATGGATGTGGGACCCATCCTAGAAACCCTATTACTAGCTCCCCTATTACTAGCTCTTGCTCATGTGTGAAATATAATTACGAGTATTATCTGGACTACAATTTGTGCATACTCCAAAAAACTCTTCGACTTTACTGCAATCTTTTTTTTGCATAATAGATAACATGAATATGTGTAACAATGATTGACAGAAAGATGCATTTTGAAAAAGTGCCTGGCAATGTTTTAATTAGGTAAATAATACAGTTATACAGAGTAGATTTAGGAGAATACTCCTCATAGAGCAGCAAGCTTTCCTACAAATTTCCAAAAAGACAACCAAGAATAAATACTGCCTATCCTCCACCCCTAAAAATACCAATCTGTTAATACTTGTGCTTCTGAAAATCCACCACAGCTTGTGTTGTTATTTATTTATTTATTTATTTATTTATTTATTTATTTATTTATTTTTGAGACAGAGTCTTGCTCTGTCGCCCAGGCTGGAGTGCAGCTGCGCCATCTCGGCTCACTGCAAGCTCCGCCTCCCGGGTTCACGCCATTCTCCTGCCTCAGCCTCCCGAGTAGCTGGGACTACAGGCTCCTGCCACCGCGCCCGGCTAATGTTTTGTATTTTTTTAGTAGAGACGGGGTTTCACCGTGGATGGTCTTGATCTAGCCAGGATGGTCTCGATCTCCTGACCTCGTGATCCGCCCACCTCGGCTTCCCAAAGTGCTGGGATTATGGGCGTGAGCCACCGTGCCCAGCCTGTGTTTTTAATTCCTTAGACTTGTAGATACTACTTTGAGAAGTATTTTCCCCTTGCCTTCACATTTTTTCCAGTTTATTGATCTTCAAACTTTCAGTAGAAAGACTGACAGAAGATATAATAGTGACTTGTTGAGGATGCTTCCCAGAACTGGGTACCTAAGGCCCTACTAAAAGTCGTATGTCTTCTCTCATTTTTTTTTCATACTCGAAATCTGACCTTTTGATAGTTTTTGAATTTTTCAGGTCTCAAATCATTTGTCATGGTCTAAACATGCCAGTTTGCTCTCTCTTTTTCTGTAGCTGTAAAACCAAGTCAATATCTTCATTCATTTCCTTTCCCTTAGGTACTCTTTACACCTTTCAAATGAGTTAAGCTTGTTTTTGACACTTCAACCTATTTCTATAATTGGTCCCAACATTCTACCAATCTTATAGGGAAAGCACTTTGTGGGATGGTCCCCGACATCCTTTACCTTTTCTACAATATATATTTTGGCAAAACTTTAAAACTTATAGTTGCAAAATGGTCCAACTCTTGTCCATATTTCTGATATTCTAAAGTCTAAATGTAGTGCTCCATTCAGATCTAGAATTTGGAATTATTCTCATCCTCTACAGAGTAAGCATATATTTAAAGAAAATATATTCTAGACAGAATCTCTTTTTTTCTCTCCATTTTTTTCTCTTTAACACCTGATCTTGTAAAATGTATTATTTTTTTCTAATCAACGCAATAGGTTAATAATCACCTATATAGTACAGACATCTATTGCTCTTTATTTCCTGATGAACTGCATCAGGTCCACTTACAATTAAACTCAAACTTTGGTCCTCATAATTTATTACCAGACAAAGTTTATTTAAATGACAGACTTTTAGTATTGGCTGAAGATTAGAATTCAGAGGAAAAGAGTATGTTACACTCACCAAGTCTAATGTCTGCATATCAAAACAGTATGTATTTTGGACACAGTTGAGTTATATTCATGAACATGAATCTTTTGCCCATCATTAATTGTAAGAACCAGGCTTTTACACAGTAACTTTCCACAACAAATATGGCTACTGTAAAGTTGGACGTTCTAAAAAAGCTTCTCCCAAATCTTGGTGCACAAGATATGCTCTGCTGCAAAATCAATCTGTAGAGAGATAGTAAAAGTCAACATTGACTCACAGATTATATACAGAATCTCAAGTCCCATGAGAGTGATGATGTTTGCTGAGAGTTTTTGAATAAAGTTTCAATCCATTTATCTCTCTAGATATCTGTATTTTAATTTTGGTTTAAACCACACCAACAAATGGTAGGAAATAAAATTTATTGCTGAACAACCTTTTTCTGAAGAAACTCATCCTATCCTCCTAACTTTTTCCTTAATCTTATCCTCCTATTCTATTTGTATTTTCTCTGGATCTAAACATATTTAAGTATTTTTTGAATTTCATTTCAAATTATATACAATGCTAAAGCACCTCAAATATTTGTGGAAAATGTGAGGAATATATAAATTTAATTAAATTTTAAAAATTATTTTTTGTTTTAATGCTTCCCAGAATATTACACACCATTAAATAAGAATCTCTGTAGCAAACCATGATTTCAGGATAGCTCTGACATTTACCAATTAGTAACTTACCATCTGAGATTAAGTTTCAGCATTTATAATTTGGTGATATTAACCTCATTGTGGCTATCGAATGGCATAACTAATACCAAGTGCTAGCTCATTATATTTTACACATTAGGTATTAATCATCATTTTTCTTATTTTCCCCACTAAACTCCATCTTTAATTTCTTTAATTTTCCTTCTCTGAGAACCAATCTACTATTTGCTAGAGGCAGGAATATCTGTAAAATCTAGTCCTTGAAGCTCTGAGCCCCTCTCATCACTCGTGTTAAATATTTTCTGGTCTTTTCCCTTACCTCTATAAAAAACTCCTAACCATTAACACTGCTCATTCTTCCATCCTGCTACTTCCACTACTAAATGTAATAAGTCAAAAATTAATTGGGAATTGCTAAAGATTTACCCTGAATTTATCTATTTCTCAAGCATAAAATTAGCTTTGTGCTAAAATCAATAAAAGCAGGACTATACTACTATTGCTGAAATGCCGAAAGGTGTTTTATTACCCTAAACATTTCACTTATTTGACAAGGTAATTCTTTGAGCCTTGGATATGGTTGGACAGAAAAAAATACTGAACTCATCATGGTACATCCCTGTCTATTTACTCTATCTGCTGAGGACCCAATAATGATGGCGTAAATATTAATGATCAATTATAATAGTAATTTTTAAAAGATGTCTATTTTATATGGCTTCATGTTGTTTAGGGATTTTCACATTGTGAAAGCATGAAACAATTGTATATATTTATGATCCTAATAATATTAATAAAAGTGCATATGTATGTACCATTCATCTTCAGAATTGAAACATAATAAATACCTTTGAGATGCCCTGTGTGTCCCTTCCCAATTAGACTGCTGTTCCTTCCTGAGGAGCTAATCACAAACTATTCTAAATTTTCAAGTATTTATTTTCTTTACTTTCTTAATAATGACATGCTATATGCATGTCTCTCTAAATAATACACTATTTAGTTTTGTATATTTTATTATTATATAAATGGATCCATCCTGTCTTTTCTTTTGTGACTTAATTTTTTAACCCCAAATACTATCTTTGAAATTGATCTATAATTTTGTATTCATTTTATAGGATTTATATATCCCATTGCATGAATAGATTCACCATTCTATGCTTCTCTTTGGATATCTGGTTGTTTGTTTTCTTTTACTTATCATTGTATAAACATTGTGGTGTGTGTGTGAATATATATATATACCTTTTTAGATACAAATCTATTGTCAGTAATATGGCAATATGTATGAGGCACATATCTCCTCTCTGGTTATGGTTTGTTTTGGCACTTCCTTTAAATATATATATATATATAGAGAGAGAGAGAGAGACAGAGAGAGAGAGAGAGAGTCTCATTCTGTCACTCATGCTGGAGAGTAGTGGCACAATTATGGCTCAATGAAGCCTTGCAACCTCGACCTCCTGGACTCAAGTGATTCTCCCACATCAGCCTCCTGAGTAGCTAGGACTACAGGCATACACCACCAAGCCTGGCTCATTTCTGTATTTTTTGTAGAGATGGGATTTTGCCATGTTGCCCAGGCTGGTCTTAAACTCCTGGCTCAAACGATCTTCCTGCCTTGGCCTTCCAAAGTGCTGAAATTACAGACATGAACCACTGTGCCTGGTCAAAAATAGAATTTTTTAATGCTAAGTTTATTTGGCTTGTTTTTCAAACTTTAGTTCTTCTATGTAATTTTGAAAGTTATCTTTACCATATTAAAATAAGCTATTGGAATTTTATTAGAATCAGAATAAAGATCTGGAGATGCAAGATGGCTGACCCTTTAGCAGTCATTCCCCATGCAGGAACACCAAATCGAACAATTATCCACACAAGAAATCACATTCATAAGAACCAAACATCAGGTTAGTGATCACAACACCTGATTTAAATGTCATATTGCTGAGAGAGGCACTGAAGAGGGCAGGAAAGGCAGTCTTGAATTGCCAATTCCACCTCTACCCCAACCCCCAGCAGCAGCCACATGGTGGGAAGAGAAAATCCGTTCACTTGGGAAAGGGAGAGTGCAGTCATTGTGCGCTTTGCATTGAAACTCAGTACTGCCCTGTCACAACAGAAAGCAAAACTAGGCAGAACTCAGCCAACACCCATGCACAGAGGGAGGGAGGATTTAGACTCACCCTACTCAGAGGAAAATTAACCATCAGCAATCAGAACCTGAGTTCCTACAAGTCTCACCACCATGAGTTAAAGGGCTCTGGAGTTCTGAATAAACTTGAAGGACTGTCTAGGCCATAAGCACTGCAATTCTGGGGCAAGTCCTGGTGCTGTGCTGGGTTTGGAGCCAGTGGACTTGCAGTGCAAACCACCTAGTGAGACACCAGCCAGGGCAGCCAAGGGAGTACTTACATCATCCCTCTCCCAACCTGAGGCAGCAGAGCTCACTGCTCTGAAAGAGATTCCTTCCTTCTGCTTGAGAAGAGGAGAGGAGAGAATAAAGAGGACTTTGTCTTGCAGCTTAGATACCAGCTGAATCACAATAGAATAGGGCACCAGGCAGAGTACTGAGGCACTCATTCCAGGCCCTAGCTCCCATATGACATTTCTTGATACACTGTGGGCCAGAAGGAAACACACTTCCTTGAAGGGAAGGACTTGTTTCTGGCAGTATCTATCATCTGCTGACTGAAGAGTCTTTAGGCCTTGAATAAACGTCAATAGCAGCCAGGCAATACTCACCGCAGGCTTTGGGTGAGACCCAGTGGTGTGCTGGCTTAAGGTGTGACACAGCACATTCCCAGATGTGGTGGCCAAGGGGAGACACCCCTTCTGCTTGAGGAAAGGAGAGAAAAGGATTAAAGGGGACTTTATCTTGCAGCTTGGGTACCAGCTTGGCCACAGCAGTGTAGAGTACCAAGGAGTTTCCTGGGGTCCCTGATTCTAGGCCTTCACTCCTGCACCACATTGCTTGACCTGCCCTAGGCCAGAGGGAAGCCCCCTGCTCTGAAGGAAAAGACGCAAGCCTGGCAGCATTCACCACAAACTGACTGAAAAACCCTTGGACCTTGAGTAAACATCAGTGGTAACCAATTAGTACTCATCATGAGCCTGAGGCAGTAGTGCACATGGGAAGAGACCCCTTCTGCTTGAGGAAAGAAAAGGGAAGAGCAGGAAGGACTTTGTCTTGTGGATTGAGTGGCAGCTCAGCCACCGTATAATAGAGTACCAAGTAGATTCCTCTAGTTCCTGACTCAAGGTCCTGGCTCCCAGATGGCATTTTTGGAACAATCCTGATCTTTGGGGTGAGCTCATCACCCTAAAGGGAAGGACACAAGTTGGGCTATATTTGCCACCTATTGACTAAAGAGACTTTGGGCTATAAATAAGCATTGGCAGTAGGCAGGCAGTGGTAGCCATGGGCCTTGGGCAATACCCTTTCAGGACTTGAAAAGCCTTCCCAAGGAGGACAAGTACAAACAAACCCAGATGGCAAAGAGTGCAATAAATACCTAATTATTTGATTCCTAGATATTGATGAACATCCACAACCATCAAGAACAGAAAGAAAAACATGACCTCACCAAACAAACTAAATAATGTACCAGTGAGCAATTCTAGAGAGACTGAGATATGTGATCTTTCAGACAGAAGTCATAATAGCTGTTTTGAGGAAGATCAAAGAAATTCAAAATAACACAGTAAAGGAATTCAGAATCCTCTCAGATAAATTTAACGAAGAGGTTGAAATAATTTTTAAAAATTGAGCAGAAGTTTTGGAGCTAAAAATTCAACTGACATACTGAAGAATGCATTAGAGTCTCAAAACAGCAGAATTTACCAAACAAAAAGAATTCCTGAGCTTGAAGGCAGGGTATTTGAAAATACAAAGTCAGACACAAAAGTAAAAACTATAATTATTAAAAAAAAATGAAGCACACATACAACATGAGAAAGTAGCCTTCAAAAGGCAAATCTAAGAGGTATTCACCTTAGAGAGGAGGGAGAGAGACAGGGAGAGAGAGAAGGAGAATGAAATAGAAAGTTTATTTAAAGGGATAATAATAATTTCTCAAACCTAGAGAAAGATATCAATATTAAAGTAAAAAAGATTCTAGAATATGTAGCAGATTTAACTCAAATAAGACTACCTCAAGAGATTTAATAATCAAACTCCTAAAGGTCAAGAATAAAGAAAGGACCCCGAAAGCATCAGAAAAAAGAAAGAAATAATATACAAAGGAGCTTAGGCACATCTGACAGAAGACTTCTCAGTCTTCTGAAGCCAGGAGAGAGTGACATGACATATTTAAAGTGCTGAAGAAAAAAAAGCATACTTTTATCCTAGAATAGTATATCCAGTAAAAATATTCTTCAAACATAAAATACTTTCCCAATCAAGTAAAAGCTGGGGGATTTCATTAGCATCAGATCTGTCCTACAAGAAATGCTAAAGGAAGTTCTTCAATCTGAAAGGAAAAATGTTAATGAACAAGGATAAGTCATCTGACTGAACAAAATTCATTGATAATAGTAAGTACACAGAAAACCACAGAATATTATAGCACCGTAATTGTGGTATGTAAACTGCTCATAACTTCAGTAGAAAGACTGAAAAATGAACCTATAAAAAACAATAACTACAACTACTTTTCACTACATAGACAGTATAAGACATAAATAGTAACAACAAAAAGATAAAAAGCAGGAGGGATGAAGTTAAAGTATAAAGTTTTTATTAGTTTTCTCTGTGTTTGTTTTTGAAATCAGTGTTAAGTTGTCATCAGTTTAAAACGATGGGTTATAAGATGTTATTTGCAAGCCTCATGGTAACCTCAAATCAAAAAAACTACAACAGACACACAAAGAATAAAAGCAAGAAGTTAAAACATTAAATTTTGGAATTTTGGAAACTATACAAATTAAAACCAGAGAAAATCACCATCACAAAATGGAAGATAGGAAGAAGGACAGAAGGAAGGAAGGAAAGAAGGAAAGAAGGAAGGAAAGAAAGAGAAAATAACAAAATGACAGGAGTAACTCCTTACCTATCAATAACACTGACTGTAAATGAACTAAAATGAAGAGATAGAAAAAAGATATTCCATGCAAATGGAAACCAAAATAGTGGAAGTAACTATACTTATATCAGACATAATATATTTCAAGACAAAACCTATAAAAAGAGACAAAATGTCATTATATAGTAATAGAGGAGTCAATTCAGCAAGAGAATATACAAATTGTTATTACATATGCACCCAACACTGGAGCACCCAGATACATAAAGCAAATATTATTAGCGCTAAAGAGAGAGATAGACTCCAATACAATAATAGCTGGAGACTTCAGCATTGGACAGATCTTCCAAACAAAAAATTGAACCATTGAACCAACAAATATCAGACTTAATCTGCACTGTGGACCAAATTGACCCAATAGGTATTTATAGAACATTTCCTCCAATGGCTACAGAACACATATTCGTCTCTTCAGCACATAGATTATTCTCAAGGATAGATCATATGTTAGGTCACAAAACAAGTCTCAAAAAATTCAAAAACATTTAAATCCTATCAGTTATCTTCTCTGACCAACCAACATGGACTAAAACTAGAAATCAATAAAAAGGAATTTTGGAAACTATACAAACACATGGGAAATAAACAGTATGCTCCTGCATGACCAGTGGGTCAATGAAGAAATTAAAAAGAAAAGTGAAAATTTTCTTAAAATAAATGATAATGGAAATACAACATACCAAAACCTGTGAGATACAATGAAAGCAAGTACTGAGATGTAAGTTTATAGTAATATGCACGTACAACAAAAAAATAGAAAAACTTTAAATAAACAACCTAATAATGCATTTTAAAGAATTTGATAAGTAAAAGCAAACCAAACCAAAAATTAGTAGAAGAAAAGAAATAGTAAAGATAACAGCAGAAATAAATGAAATTCAAATGAAAAACACAATGGAATGAAAATTGGTTTTTTGAAAAGAAACAAAATTGACAAACCTTGATCCAGAATACCTACAAAAATAGAGAAGAAATAAACAAATAAAATCAGAGATGAAAAATGAGACATTACAATTGATACTGCAGAAAATCAAAGGATCATTAGAGACTATCATGGGCAACTATATGCCAATAAATGGGAAAACTTAGAAGAAATGGATAAATTCCTAAACATATACAGCCTACAAAGAATGAACCACTAAGAAATTCAAAACCTGGAGAGACAAATAAGAAGTAATGAGGTTGAAACCATAATAAGCCTGCCAGCAAAGAAAAGCCTAGCAACCAATGGCTTTACAGCTGAATTTTAATGAGCATTTAGGGAACTAAAACCAATCCCACTCCAACTATTCCAAAAATTAGAGGAGGAGACAATACTTCCAAACTCATTCAATGAGTTCAGTATTACCCTGATATCAAAACTAGACAGACATACCAAAAAAGAAAACTACCCACCAATATCCATGATGAATAGTGATGCAAAAATCTCCAACAAAATACTATCAAACCAAATTCAACAACACATTAAAAAGATCATTCATCAAGACCAAGTAGGATTTATCTCAGTGATGCATGTATGGTTTAGCATATGCAAATAAATCAATGTGATACTTCATATCAACAGAATAAAGAGAAAAAAACATATGATCCTTTTCAATTGATGCTGAAAAATCATTTGATGAAATTCAATATTCCTTCATGATAAAAGCCCTCAAAAAATTGGGGTTAGAAGGAACATACTTCGACTCAAGAAAAGCCATGTATGACAGACCCACAGCTAGTGTTGTACGGAGTGGGAAAAAGTTGAAAGTCTTTCCTCTGTTCAGGGAAAAGATAAGAATTTCCACTTTCACCGCCATTATTCAATATATTCCTGGAAGTCTTAGCTAGGGCAATCAGAAAAGAGAAAGAAATAAAGAGCATCCAAATTGGAAAGAAAGAATTCAAATTATCCTTGGTTGCCAATAATATCATCTTATATTTGGAAAAACCTGAAGACTCCACCAAAAGCTATTGTAATTGATAAACAGATTCAATAAAGTTACAGAATACAAAATCAAAATTCAAAAATCAGTAGCATTTATACATGCCAAGAGGGAAGTATCTGAAAAAGAAATCAATAAAATAATCTCATTTACAATAGCTACAAATAAAATAAAATACCTAGGAATAAACTTAACCAAAGAAGAAGATCTCTACAATGACAACCATAAACTATCGATGCAAAAAATTGAAGACATGAAAAAAATGAAAAGATATTCCACGTTTATGAATTAGAATAAACAATATTGTTAAAATGTCCATACTACCCAAAACAATCTACAGATTCAGTGCATCCCTACAAAATACCAATGACGTTCTTCAAAGAAATAGAAAAAATCCTAAAATTTCTAAGGAACAAAAAAGAAACCAGAATAGTCAAAGCCATCCTGAGCAAAAAGAAAAAAACCAGAGGAATAACATTACCTGACTTCAAATTACACTACAGATACTGCAGAGCTATAGTAACCAAAACAGTACTGGCAAAACAAAAACAAAAATCAAACAAACAGCTCCCCCCCAAAAAACCCACATAGACCAATGGAAAAGAATAGAGAAGCCAGATAGAAATTCATACATCTGCAGGGAACTCATTTTTAATACAGACGCCGAGAATATACACTGGGGAAAGGACAATCTCTTCAATAGATGGTGCTAGGAAAACTGGATTTCCTTATGCAGAATAATGAAACTAGATCCCTATCTCTCACCGTATACAAAAATCAAATCAAAATCAATTAAAGACTTAAATATAAGACCCTAAACTCTGAAACTATTACAATAAAACATTGAGGAAACTCCAGAACATTTGTCTGGACAAATATATTTTGAGTGATAACCCACAAGCACACTCAACCAAGGCAAAAATTGACAAATGGGATCACATCAAGTTAAAATGCTTCTGCACAGCAAAGGAAACAATCAACAAAATGAAGAGACAACCCACAGAATGAGAGAAAATATTTTCAAACTATTCATCTGACCAGTGATTAATAATCAGAATATATAAAGAGCTCAAACAACTCTATAGGAAAATACCTAATATTTCAATCAAAAAATGGGCAAATGATTTGAATAGACATTTCTCGAAGGAAGATATGCAAATAGTAAGCAGGCATATGAAAAGGTGCTCAACATCATTGTTCATCAGAGAAATGCAAATCAAAACCACAATGAAAAATCATCCCACCCCAGTTAAAATGGCTTATATCCAGAAGACAGGAGATAACAAATGCTGGCGAGGGTGTGGGGAAAAGGGAACCCTTGTACACTGAGAATGTAAATTAATATAACCCCTATAGAGAACAGTTTGGAAGTTCCTCAAAAAACTAAAAATATAGCTACCATATGATCCAGCAATCCTGCTGCTGGGTATATACCCAAAAGAAAAGAAATCAGTATATGGAAGAGGTATCTGCTCTCTCATATTTCTTGCAGCACTGTTCACAGTAGCTAAAATTTGGAAGCAACCTAAGTGTCCATCGATAGATGAATGTATAAAGAAAACGTGGTTGTTATACACAATGGAGCAGTTTTCTGCTATAAAAAACAATGAGATCTTGTCATTTGCAACAACATGGATGGAACTGGAAGCAATTATGTTAAGTGAAATAAGCCAGGCACAGAAAGACAAATTTCACATGTTCTCATACATGTGTTGGAGCTAAAAATTAAAACAATTGAACCCTTGGAGATAGAGAATAGAATGATGGTTATCAGAGTCTGGAAAGGGTAGTAGGGGACAAAGGGAAGTGGGGATGGTTAATGACCACAAAAATATAGTTGGATAGAATGAATAAGATCTAGTATTTGATAGCACAACAGGGTGATTACAGTCAACAATATTTCGTGTACATTGTTAGTTATTCTTCCTATGAATGTAAGCTGTTTTGTCGTATTCCTGGCAGCTTTGAAAATTTTCTTTGCTGTTCTGCACGTTCATGTGTGTAGGCATAAACTTTTCTTTATTTATCTTGCTTTGGAAATTTTAAGATTCATTTATTCTATGTTGGGACTTTCATTTCTTTTGTTTCTGAAAATGTCTAATTGCTTGATGCCTGAAGTTCCAGACCAGAGTGGGCCAAGACAACAAGACCTTGGCTCTCCAAAAAAAAAAAAAAAAAAAAAAAAAATTAGCCAGGCATGGTGGTGTGCCTATAGTCCCAGCTACTCCAAGGCTGAAGCAGGAGAATCACTTGAGCCTTGAAGTTACAGATTGCAGTGAACTATGATCATTCCACTTCACTCCAGCCTGGGTGATGAAGCAAGACTTTGTCTCAAAAAAAAAAGAAGCTTCTGTTACTTATTCTTAATCTCTCTTAATATTTTTTAATTCAATTTGATGAATGCGTGAATGTTAGAACTTTTCAATGTGCATGTCTCCTAACCTGTCTTACATAGTTTTATAATCTTTATCTTTCTGTTTTGCATTCTGGATATATCTCTTCTCATTTATTTTTATTGCATTAATTTTCTCTTCATTGCATCTGATTTTGGGTTTAGCCTAAACTTTGTGTTTTATACATATGTATTATTTTTTCTAAAAGTTCTATAATATTCTTTTATTCAGTTCTACTTGATAATTTTGGTTGAGTCTTATCACTTAGTCATAATTTTGATATTTTTTTATTTCTTTAAACATATTTAGCAAGCTTATTTAATACTCTGTGATGACAATTCTGATATCTGCAGTTTTCTCATTCTGTAGTTTGTGATTTTGTTGACCCTTACAGAAGCGTATTTCTTTCCTCATGTGTCTTATGAATTTTTGTTGTTTTTGAGAAATCACGTTCCTTAGAATTTTGTTTTGGGATTACCTTGAGGATAATATTGAGCATGTTTTCTCTCCAGTGATTTGCATATACTTTCATCTGGATTTGAGGATCCATTTAAAATAAGTTTTCTGGTTTGGGGTTTCAGGACCAATTAATGTTATTCTATTTCCCAACCCAGGAAAAGTGGTTATGAATTCTCAAGAGAGGTTTTCTGTTTTGTTTTATTTTGTTGTTTTTCTGTTTTCTCTATCCATCCAAAGGCAAAGATCCCTTAATATTTCCCAACTAAATGATAGGTTTTCTCACTTCAGCCACAGAGTGTGTCATTCTATAAGGATTCTGGCTTAATTCTGAATCTCTAATCCACCTGTTCACTATACAAGTTCTAACATTCATCACCCACATTTGGCCCTTGAAACTGAAACTCTGCGGGCAATAAGAGTCAACTGTCAGGGCCCTGAGGGCAACACCTGTCTAAAATGCTTGGCAACTTCTCTAGATTTAAGCTTCTGAGGATTTCCTTAATATCTTGCTATTGGAAGGCTAGTTTTAAATATTTTCTAATATTTTAGGTGGTTTTATACCAGGAAGCCGTTGGAGATTATCACACTGTCGTTTGTGCCAGAGTAGAATTATTTTATTGACAAACTGAAAGATATAGTCCTTAGAAAGAGAGACATGAAGTCAAATCAAAGCTTGGGTAGTGTTTCTCCTAAAACTGAGGTCATACCACAGTAGGTACAGAGGACATTTTTTTATATGCCATGTTTCTGAGCTATAGTCCCAATTTCAGTACTGAGTCTTCTGCACTAATAATGAACAGTGAATATCATTGGGTTCCACTCCATTTATCTATTTTCTTACATTACCAATGATTATATCTGGCACCAGGTGCAAAGAAAGGAAGTTTAGTAGTTCATCTTGGTTAGTCTAGTATATGAGCAAATCATATTAAGCAAACATAACAAACACACTCTTGAAAGAGAAACATATTCGTTTGAGGTGAATTGAGAAAGAAGGAAGCAAATCAAATAGTTTGACTCCAGAGCTCATGCTTGTTGCACTGCACCATTTCTCCAAAATTACAGCTTCAGAAATGGAGCTTGATTCCTAATTGGTGCATTCATAGGAATATGAACACCTGTTCATTAAAAGCAAAGATACATATTTTAACTGACACAATTAGATTAGTTAGTAAAGCTAACTCCAAAAGTAATTCTAACATGTAATAATTTTTAAGATTAGCATCTGAGAGTAAACACATGCTCATCTCTAACATATACTCAAAAAAGTATCATATAATCTAAAACATCTTTAGTATCTACACCTAAACATATTTACAATGCTTTCCCCTTGAGAAAGAAAAATGACAGTCTTTATTTTTCAGAAATTCTTGATACAATGAACAACAAAATTTTAAGCTGAAATCTAGATGAAAAGGATCTGTGAGTCCTTCTGATTATTTTAGACATTGATCCAAAACTACTTAAAAGTTTTACCCACCCTTTCTTTATACTTAGAGTTTTGTAATTTATTTCAATTGGCAACTAAAAAGTCCTGTAAAATCCAGTGCTTCCCAATGAAACAGACAAGGAGAGTAAATGACTATGCTGTAAATTTAAAGATGATGGGGAATGCGTTATGTCTACATCACCCAGATAGCAGTTTTCAAAGTACTGAACTAGTCACAGTAAATTCAATTTAGAGGAAGCCAGATTCTGGAATAACATAAAAATCATCCATTAAAAGTGTTTCTATTTCCAAATGAAATCTATTTTCTTAAGGAATAATGAACTTCCCTTTCCTAGAAAGTATTCACAAAGACACTGATTGTGTCTCTGAGATGCTGTACCAGGTGATCTAGGGCCATGATTCTAGTTTGTCTTTCGTAGAATCCCACTAAGTCTGCCTCCTTCCTGGTCATAGCTCCTCTCATTGATGTTTACAGGTCTGAATGCTTCGTTTTCATTTACAGTCTCTGCCCTAAAAATGAATTTGTTCCAACAAGCATCTTGAGCAAAAATATAGCTTTTAACCATTCAGACATGGCCTCTGGGACTCAGTGGATCAAGCAGGGGATGACAGATGCAATTGGTTTGTAGAAATTTTCAGGTCTTAAGAGAATGATCTCCTAGGAAAAGCAACACGTCTGCTGCTGCTTTTAAAGTGACAGAGCAATAGATCTTGGGCTGCCTCGGGTACTGCCTGAAGAATCAATAAACTCTCTTTTAAGGGCCACTGATGTCTCATGAAAGGCATCCAAAAACATTCTATTTAGAATATCCATCTTATTTCTTTCTGAACAATGTAACTCCCTTACGGCTGACAAATTGAGAAAAGCTTGATTTGTCTGTTTTAAAGGATATCTATTTTAATAGAGGACATAGAGAAGTAATTTGGAAATTCGCTTTTTAGAAGAGAGTCTCCAACTATGTTTATATAGAAAGCGTGTTTATTAGGGAAACTTCTATTTAATAAAAATAATTTTAAATTATCCAAACTCAGTAACATCTAAAATGCTGGTATAGTATATGAAAAGCTTTAATCAGAAATTTTATTTTTGCTATTATTAATTCAAAAATATAAAATGTATAACTATTATTCCTTTACGATAAAACATTAGAGCATATAATTGCTAAGCAATCAGATGTTTGTTGATTATTACCCAATTCATGAATATATAAACTGAAATCCCCAATTTATAAAGCTGCCTGCCTCAGTTTCTCATTAGAAAGTAGGAAAAATAATACATCTTTCACAAAGTTACTGCTAATATTAAATTATTTAAATGATAGCAAATATAAATTCTTGATACCTTGTATGTTATTAATGCCATTTTCTTACTTGCTGAAGTAAGTATACTATTTATGACTTTTAGAATTTATGTATATTTTGTCATATATTCTTTGAATATGACCATAAAACATCAAATCAAAATTTCCTATAAATTATGTTAGTCTAAAAGTTTCACAACCCATATTCTTGACATTATTTTGAAATTGCTTTACAAACTTATTTGAGTTGTTTCCAGAGAATTTGAAACTGCCTTCTCATGATGAGGTTTGTGATACTGGTAGTTAAGAATAAGTAATTTTTCATTTAAAACATAAGTTTATAGACAGTAAAAGGCAAAAGAAACGTAGAGAAAATAAACGAGTAAATATGAAAGAAAATAACAATATGATGCATTGCGAGATGGGGGGCAGGGGGACCATGCTGTAGAAATCTAGACTTCATATATTAATGCTTAGAAAGCCATGTATAGGTTTTGTTTTGTAGAGCAGAGGGTAAAATTATAATTTAAAAAACACAGGACACATGAATGTGTGTAAATATGATGTGTCCTTCAAGCATCTCTAACTTAAAAAAAAAGCAAGCCATGTCAATACATCCCTGTTGTGTAAAGCATAATTTTCTTATGTTCTCATACTTTTTTTCTCTATCTGGTATAGTGTCAACAGATTTGCCTACTTCTTTTGTTGTTTTAAAATTTTTGTTAATGGGGAAAATATTGAATTAAAATACCTTGAAGCAATGACTTGCCTTCTAGTACCCACAGTCCTCAACATGCAGAAGATTCACAAATTTCTTTTTTTAGTTTCAGAAATCATTTCAGTTTGGTCTCTTCTTTAGTATAATTTTACTACAGAGTTTTAAGTAAATCTACTATTTTACCAAATATTTTTAAATGCTCACAAATAGTTCAGGCATAAAGTAAATAACCTTATCTTAATACACTTTTTTCGATGTCTTGGGTTTCTAATTGTATGTTCTGGCTGTGTTTTGGGAGTCAACTTTCATTTACAACTTGGCATAGCTATGCTACTGAAAGTTCTTTAATAATAAGAATATTCTTAGTAATAAGAATTATTATATTACACTATATATTGTATTTTACATTACATTATATTCTTAGTAATAAGAATATAAATACTAACAGAAGATACCACTACGGAACTACTATAATGGCCAAAATCCAAAACACTGACAACACCAAATGCTGGCAAGGATATGGAGCAACAGGAATTCTCATTCAATGCTGGGAATGCAAAATGGTACAGCCATTTTGGAAGAAAATGTGGAAGTTTCTTACAAAACTAAACATATTCTTACTACACAACCCAGAAATCTTACTTTCTGGTGTTTATTCAAAGGTGTTGAAAACTTATTTTCACATAAAAATGTGGTGTTTATAGAAACTTTATTCATAATTTCCAAAACTTAGAAATAACCAAGATGCCCTTTTGTAGGTGAATGGATAAATAAATGGTGGTACATCCAGACAATGTAATATTATTCAGTGCTAAAAATACATGAGCTATCAAGCCATGGAGGAATCTTAAGTGCCCATTATTAAATGAAAGAAGCCAATCTGAAAAGCCAACATACAGTATGATTCCAATTATATGACATTTCTGAAGAAGCAAAACTTAAGAGAGAAGAAAGATCAGTGGTTGTCACAGCTTGAAAAAGAAAGGAATAAATAGGCCATGCCTAGCAGATTTTTAGGGTAGTGAAACCATTTTGTATGTTACTATAATGGTAGACACATGTCATTACACATTTATCAAAACCCATAAATCCTAATGTAATCAATGAATTGGGTGATCATGATGTGGCAATGTAAGTTCACCTATTGTAACACATGTGCAACATTGGTGAGGGATGTTGATACTGGGAGAGCCTGGTTGGAGTGGAGGGAAGGCATGTATGAAAACTTTTTGTGGTGAATCTAAATCTACTCTAAATCTATTTTAGAAGTAAATAACAGATGGCAATAAATGCATTTTGGCAAGAAAATCAGTGATGCTGATAATGTTGGTAAAGCTAATGCAGCAATTTTTAAATATATATGCACTCCCCAGAAGTTATTATATCCTTCTGGAAAACTGCCTTATTTCAGATTAAACACAACTCTTGCTTGATTCTTCTCTCCATCTTTAGAGAACTTAGAAAAAAAAAAACAGCCTTTATAACCCCCAAGAATTATGACCATTTCCTCCCACTGTTTCCTGCCCTTCTGTAGTCAAAGCCACGCCTTATGCATTTTAAATGAAGATGCTATTATACTTACCTGGAAAGTGCAAGATGGATTTATGATGAATATACAAGATTTCTAATTACATATAATGAAGGGTGGAATGGTATTTTATTAAATTTCCTATTTAATTGCTGATTTAAAGAAAAAGAGCTGCTTTTTGTATAGCCCAGACAATCCTAAGCAAATAGAACAAAGCTGGTGGCATCATGCTACCTGACTTCAAACTACACTACAATGCTACAGTAACCAAAACAGCATGGTACTGGTACCAAAACAGATATATAGACCAGTGGAACAGAACAGATCCCTCAGAAATAACACCGTGCATTTACAACCATCTGCTCTTTGACAGACCTGACAAAAGCAAGCAATGGGGAAAGGATTCCCTATTTAATAAATGGTGCTGGGAAAACTGGCTAGACATATGCAGAAAACTGAAACTGAAACCTTATACAAAAATTAACTCAAGATGGATTAAAGACTTAAACATGGGGCTAGGTGCAGTGGCTCATGCCTGTAATCCCAGCACTTTGGGAGGACGAGGCGGGTGGATCACAAGATCAGGAGATCGAAACCATCCTGGCTAACACAGTAAAAACCCATCTCTACTAAAAATACAAAAAATTAGCCAGGCATGGTGGCAGGCACCTGTAGTCCCAGCTACTTGGGAGGCTGAGGCAGGAGAATGGTGGGAACCTGGGAGGCGAAGGTTGCAGTGAGCCGAGATCATGCCACTGCACTCCAGCCTGGGCAACAGAACAAGAATCTGTCTCAAAAAAAAAAAAAAAGAAGGACTTAAACATAAAATCGAAAACCATAAAAGCCCTAGAAGGAAACCTAGGCAATACCATTCAGGACATAGGCATGGGCAATGACTTCATGACTAAAACACCAAAAGCAATTGCAACAAAAGCAGTAATTGACAAATGAGATCTAATTAAACTAACGAGCTTCTGCATAGCAAAAGAAACTATCATCACAGTGAACAGACAACCTACAGAAGAATGGGAGAAAATTTTTGCAATCTTTCCATTTTTACAGTGTAAAATCTTTCCACTTTTACACTGTTGGTGGGAGTGTAAATTAGTTCAACCATTGTGGAAGACAGTGTGGCAATTCCTCAAGAATCTAGAGCAAGAAATATCAATTGTCCCAACAATCTCATCACTTGGTATATTCCCAAAGGATTATAATTCATTCTACTATAAAGACACATGCACACGTGTGTTTATTGCAGCAGTATTCACAATAGCAAAGACCAGGAACCAACCCAAATGCCCATCAATGATAGACTGGATAAAGAAAACGTAGCACATATACACCATGGGATACTATGCAGGCACAAAAAAGAATGAATTCGTGTCCTTCACAGGGACGTGGATGAAGCTGAAAACTATCATTCTCAGCAAACTAGCACAGGAACAGAAAAGCAAACACTGCATGTTCTCAATAATCAGTGGGAGATGCACAATGAGAAAACATGGACACAGGGAGGGGAACATCACACACCAGGGCCTATCAGGGGGTGGGGAGTAAGGGAAGGGAGAGCATTAGGACAAATACCTAATGCATGCGGGGCTTAAAACCTGTATGATGGTTTGATGAGTGCAGCAAACCACCATGGCACATGTATATCTATCTATGTAACAAACCTGCACAATTTGCACATGTATCCCAGAACTTAAAGTATAATAAATAAAAAAGGGGCTGCTTTAAAAATTGATAAACATTGTATATATGTATCATGTACATGTTGTTTTGAAATATATATAAATTGTTGAATGGCTAAATTGAGATAATTCATATGTGCATTTTCTCATATTGTCATTTTTTGTGATAAGAAAATTTAATAGCTTCTCTTCCAGTAATTTCAAGAATAAAACACATTGTTACTAACTACAGTCAACACATCATACAGCACATCTCTTTAGCTTACTCCTCTTATCTAACATTTTATATTCTTTGACCATCATCTCCCCAGTCCCTCCTTTCCCTGCTTCCTAGCCCCTGGTAATCACCATTCATTTCTCTATGAGTTCAACTTTTTTATATTCCACATATGAGTGAAAACATGTGGTATTTGTCTTGCTGTGTCTGACTTACCTCACTTAACATAATGTCCTCTAGGATAATCTATGTTGTTTCAAGTGGCAGGAATTCCTTCCTTTTTTAAGGCTGAACAGTTGTGTATATGTACCATATTTTCTTTATCCATTTATACATCTATTGATACTTAGGTTAATTCCATATCTTGGCTATTGTGAATAATGTTTCAATAACTATAGAAGTGCAGATATATACTGAATTAATGTCCTTTGGCTATATATCTAGTAGTGGGGTTGCTAGATCATTTGAAGTCTCTATTTTCAATTTTTTGAGGACCCTCCATACTGTTTTCCATAATGGCTGTACTAATTTACACTCCCAGCAGTGTACAGGAGTTCCCTTTTCCCCACATCCTCACCAACACTTATGTTTCATCGCTATGATGTAGTTATTCTAAATAGGTGTGAGGTGATACTCACTGTGATTTTTATTTGCATTTCTCCAATGATTAGTAATTTTTAGCATTTTTCCCCTACCTGTTGTCTATTTGTATGTCTTCTTTTGAAAAATGTCTGTTCAGATCCTTTGATCATTTTTTAATGGTTTGTTTTCTTAAGAGTGAGTTGTTTGAGTTCTTTATGTTGGATATTAACTCCTTATCAGATGTCTGGTTTGCAAATATTTTCTCCCAACCAATAGGTTGTCTCTTCACTCATTTGTTTTCTTTGCTTTGCAGAAGCTTTTTAGTTTGATGTCATCAAATTTGTCTATTTTTTTATTTGCCTATTTTTTAATATTGTTGCTTCTGCTTTTAGGATCACATCCAAAAGAAATAATTGTCCAGTATCACTGCCATGGAGACTTCCCCTATGTTTTCTTCTAGTAGTTCTATAGATTTTGGTTGTACATTTAATCTACTTTGATTTGTGTTTTCTATATGATGTGACATAAAGGTCTAATTCAACAAAAAGTTTCTAACAACATTCTTATTATTAGAGGCTACCACTTCCCCCCAACACAGATTGATTTGAATAGAGAAATAGTAAAATTAGAGAAGAGGCAGACAGAGAGGGAAATGAGAAAACTAAAAAAAAACAATAAAATACATTTTATTTTACCTCTATATTAAATATACTTTAATCATTGATAATTCACATGCACTTTAGATTTCTATAGTGCATGAATATCATAATTTTGAACATCAGTTATTATACTGTAGTTGTTCAGAATTATTGGCTAATGCAATAGACAAAATTATAATCAGACCAGGTTTTGCTCCACTAACCTTAGTCTGTTTCTCAAAGCCACTGGCTGAAATTGTAAAATATACCCTACTGATGATGACGTGAGGCTACCACTGGGAATACTCTAATATTTTTCTTGAAAAAGAGCCAGATTAATTAAGCATAAGAAGAGTTATCTTTTGATACGTAAAAACTCACGAACTTAAAAGAAGAAATATATATGAAAGATTGGGTACTTAAAATTATAAATTATTTGGTATTATGTTGATCTATTCTCTATCTAATGTGCATAATCAGCTAGGAATAATCATTAGATCCTCACTGGAGAACAATTAGAACCTCATGCCCTGTGTTGTTGTTGCTGAAGGGGTACTATCAAAGTATTGCAGTGATATCTTTTCTCCATAACATTACTTGATCTGTCCCAACTTTAAGAATATTTTTTAATATTTAGCCAAAAAATTTTCATTTGAAATGTATTCAATTTTAGAATAAATCTGGTGGGGAAATAATTTTTTATATATTTTGATTATCCTGTGTGAAACTTTCAATATATCTATACAAATTTAGTGACAACTGTAATAAATAAGGACCTTAAACCATAGCAATAGAATCTCCTGTAGGATTATAGGAATTGTTTCCCTTAAAATCCTTCATTAAATGAGTTAAACCAAAAAGAGGGTAGAAAATAAAATATGATAACAATTAATTTTTTAAGGTAGTTTTATTAACTGAGGAACAATCACTGTACTGAACCATCTAATACAATGTATGCCCTAAAGTACAATTAGCAAACAAATAATTGGTCATTATACATTTCTTTAATCCGAGTGACTTCTTTCAGTATCTTGGGAATGAGAATTCCAAATATTAATTATACCATAAAAATAGAACATGCTGTTCCTATTCATTTCTGAAAATATAAAATAGCAACTTAAAACTCACATTTTAATATGTTTGCGCATGTGCTGTTTTTCATTTCGGTTTGATTGGGAACATAATGATAGAAATATTTTCCCTTAATCTGGGAATTGCTACTCTCTTTAGTTCATCCATGAGTTTATACAAGAGTGCTGTGATATTTTTAGTTCTCTTCCCCTCTTACCACTATTGATGTATAGTGGAGTATGGATCTGGTTCAAACTTGGCTAAACAAAGCTTTTTTTTCTCTCTCTCTTTTTTTTAACTTTGGACACTGGAAGCACACACACCAGTAAGTTCCTCTTATTTGGTATTGAGAATTGCAAAAATTGAAACATACAGGATGTTGAAAACAATATTTTTTGGTTGATAGAGTAATACACTTTGCAACCATAAAATATAGTCCACATACAGACAGGAAAAAGCATAGATGGTTAGCTGGGGGTTGGGTTGAGATGGGGGGCGTGAAAGAGAGAGATTATGAGAAACAAACATTGCATTGGAAATCCATTGAATCTTGGCTCTCCACATGACTTTATCATTCCTAGTATTAAATGAGACATATTAGAATCATCCCATGAGTTTCTCATTTTGCCAAAGGTATTTAGACCTTAATTTCTTGTATCTTTAATAACCAAGAGCTCTAATTAATACTGATGATTTTTGTAGCTTTTTGGATTTTCTTTATAATCATTATCATTTTGCATTTTAAGTGATTTTAAACTTGATGATTTTAAGTTTGATTGCAGCATAATTAACATGAGAATGTTTCTTCTCTTCTTATTATTTTTCTTTTTTTTATTTTTTATTATTATACTTTAGGTTTTAGGGTACATGTACACAGTGTGCAGGTTTGTTACATATGTATCCATGTGCCATGTTGTTTTGCTGCACCCATTAACTCATCATTTAGCATTAGGTATATCTCCTAATGCTGTCCCTCCCCGCTCCCCCCACCCCACAACAGTCCCTGGAGTGTGATGTTCCCTTTCCTGTGTCCATGAGTTCTCATTGTTCAATTCCCACCTATGAGTGAGAACATGCAGTGTTTGGTTTTTTGTCCTTGCGATAGTTTACTGAGAATGATGGTTTCCAGTTTCATCCATGGCCCTACAAAGGACATGAACTCATCATTTTTTATGGCTGCATAGTATTCCATGGTGTATATGTGCCACATTTTCTTAATCCAGTCTATCGTTGTTGGACATTTGGGTTGGTTCCAAGTCTTTGCTATTGTGAATAGTGCTGCAATAAACATACGTGTGCATGTGTCTTTATAGCAGCATGATTTATAGTCCTTTGGGTATATACCCAGTAATGGGATGGCTGGGTCAAATGGTATTTCTAGTTCTAGATCCCTGAGGAATCAGAGCTTCTGCACAGCAAAAGAAACTACCATCAGAGTGAACAGGCAACCTACAGAATGGGAGAAAATTTTTGCAACCTACTCATCTGACAAAGGGCTAATATCCAGAATCTGCAATGAACTCAAACAAATTTACAAGAAAAAAACAAACAACCCCATCAAAAAGTGGGCAAAGGACATGAACAGACACTTCTCAAAAGAAGACATTTATGCAGCCAAAAAACACATGAAAAAATGCTCATCATCACTGGCCATCAGAGAAATGCAAATCAAAACCACAGTGAGATACCATCTCACACCAGTTAGAATGGCCATCATTAAAAAGTCAGGAAACAACAGGTGCTGGAGAGGATGTGGAGAAATAGGAACACTTTTACACTGTTGGTGGGACTGTAAACTAGTTCAACCATTGTGGAACTCATTATTTTTATTATTCTTCCTCTTTGCCACTCAGTAACCCAGTTATTTGTGATAGGAAATAAGAATTATTTAGAGACAGGAAGAAGGTAGGAGATTTGACCAGTGTTATTGGTTAAATCCACCTAATAACAATCTAACAATGGAGACATGTGAGGAGCACAAAGATACTCTTGGCTGAAGTTTTGGAAAATCTTTGAGATTTTGGTAAGCAAGAGGTTGTGAGCTGTTAAAAGATGAGAAAAATTTAGGAGCAAAGGAAGAGATTAGTGAAGTTATGCTGAAAGTTATAAAATGTTTCCCATTTAAAATTAATTATAATTTAATTAATTGAAATAATTTATAGATTTAACATATACAAATGTATAACATCCATAAATGTACATGCCATATAAATCATTGCATGTGACTCGTACTCTCTTATGTCTCTGTAAGCCTTTATGGTGTCCTATGTACTTCCAGCTGGTTTGCCCAATTAAATTTTAAGAACATTTTGTGAAGTACAATAATACAGTTCATCATTATCACCATTTTAGAAAAATCAGCACCTAAAAATTTAGAAAGTCTG
Source organism: Symphalangus syndactylus (assembly GCF_028878055.3). Taxonomy (NCBI): domain Eukaryota; kingdom Metazoa; phylum Chordata; class Mammalia; order Primates; family Hylobatidae; genus Symphalangus; species Symphalangus syndactylus. The sequence goes on from NC_072424.2 coordinate 81,624,422, forward strand.
AAAGATTACCCAAGTTCAATTCAGTTTTTCTCACTATGAATTCAGAGTTCTTTCTACCATACTGCATTGACCTTTTTCTAGTGTTCTCATCATACCAGAGACATCTGTGGCAAAAGAAGTTAGATTTTGCTTCAGTGTTTTTATAATTCATTTAAACTTAAGAAAATTCATCTTCTGGACTCAGCTAGAATCACAACCATATCTAGTGCCAACACTTTATGTTCAAGCATGAGGTTATTATAAATAATATTTTTATAGAGAGATAAATGTTAAATTGCCCATAATATGTTTTATAAAACATCCTACCTCTGAATATCTCATGGTGAGTCATGCTTTGAACCCATTTCAGACTCTTTTGACTTGAGAAGTCTCCATAGCCTGCCCCTCCAGTCCGCTGCACTGTGCTGTGCTGACATAACTCTTCTGGAATCTCCAAATTTTATTTCACCATTATAATTGAATGTTTATTTTTGGTTAAGTTTAGAAATAAAACAGAGAATCCCTCAAGATTATGATAAGCACAAAAAACTATGCAAACATGAAAGAAGGATTGGTGTATCAAGGAAATGGGAAGTGATGGATGCTATGTCTGGTTTGGGAGTAGTTGCTGAGAGGAAGTGGAGGTGAAGTAAAATTAATTTAAAAAGGAATGCAAAGTCAAACTAAGTAGCATTATGGGTCTTTAACATGAGCATTATAGTAACTCTGATGTGGGCCAAAATTATATGTCAAATCCCAAAGCCTTCAATTAACAGAAGGGAGTGCCCTGCTTGAGAACACAAGAGAATAATAGAGATGGAGTGTACACTGTCTTCGAGTGCTATCAAATATTGATTAAGGTATAAATTTTACATCTGATTCAACTGAGGACACATACTTTTACAGTGGTTTTTTTAAAGTATTCAGCTGAGGTTGAAGTATAAGATGCCATAACTGGTATAAATTATCATTAATCAAGTACCAAGTAGGAATTATTTATTTCTGCAAGATATGACAGTGAGGTCAGGGTGGTAGACAATCCTGTTGCAAAGGACTACCATGCTTAATAGAGCGGCCAACTGAATCTAATTCTCAGACAACGGGGGAATTTTGTTTTTTGTAATTGTTCCATGTTCCAAATTTCAATCTCTCCATTTAACTATTGTTAACGTATCCTTTCACATGTGCAGCCAAAGATATGATTTGAATGAAGTTTAAGAAGCAAAGCAGTTGACAGTACAAGCAGGAATCTCAATGATGCAGGGCTTTTAACAACAAACGTAAGCAACAAATGGTTTTAAAGTATGTTTAAAGAAAGGTTGATCTAATTGAAAACCCAGAATATTATGCTTATTCACTATAGTAGTTGTTAGTGCTATTTGGTGTTACGAGTTGAATATCCCTATTCCAAAAATCTGAGATTCAAAATGTGCCAAAATCTGAAACTGAGGGCTAACATGACTCACAAAGTCAAAAAATGCTCATTACAGCATTTGGGATTTTGAATTTTCAGATTTTGGATGCTGAAAAGACTGGCTTCTATAAGAATATCTTACTTATTATCTTTATAGATAAACTAAAAAATGCAAATTTAACTGGGATTCTTACACCACAATTATTGTAGTATAAAATTTACTACAGGAATAACTTTAGAACAACTAACCTATTACTTTTTTAAAAAATGGAATATTCTATCAATCTTTTTCTGATTTAATTCTTTATTAAGTTAAAATTTATGTAACATAAAACTAATCATTTTACAGTATACCATTCAGTGGCACTTATAAATTCACAATATTTTGCCACCACCTCCTCTATCATGTTTCAAATCACCCCAATAGAAAACTCTGTACCCATTAAGTAGTCATTTATGCTCCAACCTCTCTTTCCCTGGTCCCCCAAAAATAGCAATCTGCTTTCTGTTTCTGTGGATTTACCTATTCTGGATATTTTTATATACATAAAATCATGTAATATGTTACCTGCATTTAGCATTATGCTTTTGAGATTCATTCACCTTTAGCATGTATCAGTACTTCTACTCTTTCATGCCTGAATAATATTTCATCTTCTAGATATACAACATTGTGTTTATTCATACATTGGTGGACATTTTGGTTGTTTCTACCTTTTGGCTTCTTGTCCATCCTATCTTGCAAATAGTCCTCATCACATTTTCCCCAGGTACTATATAATGTGCAGTGTATAAAATTAGACAATATAGAAAATCAATGGATGCCACATACTGAAACTGAAACTAGGCTAAGTTATATAGTTGGATAGTCAAACCTACTCACGACAAAAACAAAAATCATCAAACAAACAAAAATGCATTGTACTTACACAGCAATGGTAATATTTGTTTAAACCATATAATCGTACAAACACACACACCCACACACACACACACACACACACACAGCTTCTGGGAAGAAGGCCAACAATTTGGTTAGCCTTCTAGAAAGTGCTACTAGGAATTGAGGGGGATGCCATTCCTGTGGCATGAGAGAATAACACTTGCACCCCTGAAAAGGCTTCCCGAGCCAAATGCTTCCAATAAAGACCAGGTTTCATTTAGAACTAGGCATCTATCTGCTGGCCATTGATCTACTCAGCTACACAGTGGTGAGCACATTCATCATCTTCTTTGGTGATCCCTAATCAATAAGTTACGGATCCCTCTGAGTCTAGAAGTTATTGCAGGGATTGCACCAGGCAGTCACTGCCAAATGGCTTCTTTATCAGTAGCAGACATTAATGAGGGCGCTAGAGTGGAAGAACATGGGAGGGCTGCTTATGCCTGAATGTAAGAAAATCACCAAAATTCTCTGAAACACCTGAATTAGAAAAAGGTTGAGTGAGAGGATGAAATGAGATTGTGGGATATGAAGAATAAATCAGAGTAAGTCAAAGAAGCACAACTTCATACTTTTTATGTAACCTCATTTGTAACTATAGAGTTTTCAGACTTGGAGGGATTAGATTATAAGATTACACTCCTATTTCATGAATATGTACAAATAATATTATGACGAATAAAAATTCATTTAAATGCATCATTGAATTCATAGTATTTTTTTTTCTATTTGCAGATACTAAGCACAACAGCCTATAAGGATTCTCATGTTTTGTTTTGTTTTGTTTTTTCCTGTTAACAAGTGTCCTTCACATTTTAAAAGACTAAGAATCAGAGCACTAATCCTGCTCTTTGCTCAGCCACATCTGGTACTTTTCTCTGGACTTTCTCGATACCCACAGGTAAGGCTGAGTTTCCCTCCTGTTCTGGCCAACATCTAAACTCTTCAAGGAGGTTCCAGAGTTCCAGCAACAGGTGATTTACCAGATTTACCCAACTTTTAAGATAGTTCTCACTTGCAAATAGTTCCAGTTAGATTCAATTACTGCTTTCTATTTACCTTGTCCAGGACTAAGTCCTTCCCGTGAAGAAGTATACTTCACATTTACATTAATGAAAACCTATCAGTACTAATTTTTTTTCACCAAAGACAAACTTTACACATATCCAGTTGCCTTTTCAATTTCCCTAAAAGTGACATGAAGAACTCTTCTAAAAATATTCTGTTTTTCTAGAAGCTACAGAGACGAATTTTACCCAAATTTACCATTGATTTCTCTGTGTCTCTCTCTACATAGAGAAATATGCATATATAGTATATATATATATATATATATATACACATAGATAGATGTGTATATATGCATATATATTTAGAGAGAGAGAGAGATGGAGTGTACACTGTCTTACAGTGCTCACGCCTGTGATTGGAGCTACTTGGAAGTCTGAGATGGGAGAATCACAGATCACTGCAGCCCTGACCTCTCTGGGCTCAGGCGATCCTCCCATCTCAGCTTCCAAGTAGCTGAAACCACAGACATGAGCCACCACACCCAGCTAATGTTTTATTTTGTGCAGAGACAGGATTTTGCCATGTTGCCCAGGCTGTAAAATCCTATATAAATTTTAGGAGAAATTTTGGCTATAGGTTTGTGTTCCAGGCATAGATATATCCCTGAGAGTTCCTAAAAAAATATACGCCCTGGGAAACCACCTTCAGTTCTCCTAAATCAGCATTTGAGAGAGAAAGTGGTTTCATTCTATTTGGCATGCCAGCTGACCAGAAATACAGAACGCCTCCTGCTAGACCATTTCCTGCTCCTGTTTTTATCCTTGATCAGTAATAAAAGATCATCACTATTGAAATCTAAAGCTTAAATGAGTCTCATGTAAGCAAACGTAGTACATTCAGGGCATCATTTATATAGAAGTTCTTCAGGAGAAATCTATAAAATGCAAAGATATTGGATTTCTTGCCTCTGGCTTTAACCCAGAGGGAGACTATCAGCTACACATTGTGCCCAGATCCTCTATAAAGAGTATCTCTGTTGATCAGATATTATCACTCAATCAATTCAAAATTTATGATCAGATTCCCTTTGTAGTTGATTCTTATCTTGCTGCTTCTCACTGACAGAGAGTATAGAGAAGAAGACCACTGGTGTATAAAGCAGAGCAACTCTGGAAAGATTTTCCCTACATCACCCCAACAGGATCCTAATGGCCACACATTGTTGAAAAGAATAGCACATCACAAACACCTCATGAGTTGCAGGTCTCCCAGATAAAAGGAAGGTAATGGTAATCGTGTTAGTGACGTCACTAAACTTAAACTTTAAAAGCCTGGACCGTTCTATGAAGTGTCCTATTTTCTCACATTCTTCTAGTTACCTACTATATGGTAAATAATCTCACCCAATTTTTCCATAAATCCTTAAATAAAATGGAAGGGGAAAGTGCCAGAAGGCGCTCCTGTCTTCATAAGATACTTCATATACTTGGAAGTCAGGCATGCCTTTCCTGCAGAAGCTTATGTTTCTCTCCTCTATGAGTTTCATTTTCAAACGATATGAAATTTAAATTTCAGAAAGGTAAACTCCAAAGATTAAAAAAGGCAAATTTTCATATTATTGGAAGTAATTGTTCATTGTAATTGTAGCTGTCTGCCAGAGTAGCACTGCATCTCAGGAGTCGAAAAGATGAGCTCCATATTCAACCGTATAGCCATGAGAAAACCCCACGAGAGCCACAGGCATCTTCGAATTCCCAGGAGACTGTTTTCCTGGTCACTTCAGCTAAGGAGTCCTATCTCCATGTGAGTTCATTTTTCCATTAGAAGTTTTTACAGCTGTTTCTCTTTCTCTCTCCTTAGACACTAAAAGATGGAGTGCTTTGTGGAGAACCCTACTGGCAATGTGTTAAGTAAGCCCTGAGGAAGGAATTTCTAGGAAGGAGAAATGAGGTAGGTCTTACAAAGACAAGAGTGCTGGTTGTCTTTGTCCCATGTTAGCAAAGCCTCAGAACCCCTGAGTGCTGCTGATGGGCTGCAGTACCTGCACTGTAGTTGTGTAAGTATAGGGAGGGTGAGAGGAAGTTTCCTGTCCAGTTCGGAGTCCATCACAGAATGATGGCTTCCAGGTGCCTCTGCACTGTAAGTGATATACTCCAATTATATCTGCACTGCAGACAGCAAGATAGGGGGGTCAGGTGAGAGTTATCACTATTCCCAAACAGATAAACCACAATAGCAACAAAAACAAAATCACATTCACAATTTGTTGAAGAAGTTTACATAGCAGAAATTAAAATATGAAACAATCTCTAACCTCCATTCTATTCTCAAAAGGGTAAAAATTACGTTTCAAAGGGCTAAGTACCTTCTCCTTTAAATGAATCATAAAACTTTCTTACATTCTTTGAAAATTCTCTATTTAACCCATCTGTGACCTTCTCAGAGGAGACAGCACAGAATACATGCTATTTTACCTGGAACCTCACAGCAAAGGACATTATCTAAAGAAAAAGCTGAAGACATGATGAAGCACCTAAATAAAACTTTAAATGTATGCCCATTCACTCATGGCTCCTCTTATATTGCAAAATTTTTGAAGTATTTTTATCACCGAGTTTTAATAATTCCATCTCAAAAGACGTTTTACATTATACTCTGATCAAATTTGTGAAAATCCAAGTGCATAGGCTTGCAATGAAGTTATCCCTTTATTATATAATGCAATATTTTATGAAGACTAATGCATGCACACACATACACACATGCACACACGAAACCATGCCTTCCCAAGTACACTTATTGATTTATATTTATTCTTTCTTTACAAACATAACAACTGCATAAAAATTCCCTAGGGCCATGTCCTTCAAAGGCTTAGGAAGAAAGTTCTTCTGTTGTCTATAATTGGTATTGTTTTACATGTTATTAAGATGCAAAAAGGGTAGTTTTACACATTTGAGCTATCACTGAGCATGGCCACTGTGCATGTGTCTCTTATCTTCTATCTCTTCTAATTATATTCATAGGAAAACATACCTAAACTACAAATACTGATTACCAGAGGGACTGCTCTGAAACTATCTTGTTTTGAAGGTAAATCATGTGAAGAATGTTAACACATCCCATTCAGTATTAGAAATTCTACAGAAAAATACTTAATTATAATACTATTGTGTGGTATTATATATATATTTATAGATATACTACATATAATACCATTATATCTAAATATAATACTACTCTATTGCATTTTAATAATGATGCCAATTATTTATATGCTCATTGTGTTACTCAAGCTTGCAAATTTACATAGAAGAACAAATGTCTCGAAAGGGCAGCTATAAGTCTGAATTCCCAATATTTAAGACAACAAAATGTTTCATTGCTATTACCAGTCTATTTCTCAGGAAGTTTAGTATCAAATTCCTTTATCCATACTATGTCCTAAAGTATCTAGTTTGTTTACTCTCATGTGGATTTTGAGCTGGTACATTTTTCTTCTTTTCTAAAAAGTTCTGTAGAAAAATTGTGTAAATCCTAAGGGAACTTGGAGGCACAAGCAAAATAATTCTCACCATATTCTGAAACTTTGAGAAATTTTAAAACCTTCTTCTCCTCCCCAAACTGAAATCCTTTATTAGCATGGATTGCTTTTATACACATTTATTGACCAGAGCCATATCCAGGATGCTACCATGGTAGACAAGAAACAGTAGATTTGATTCAGCCATACTACTCTTTCACTCAATAATATCTATATTATTCCTATATCCTATTATATCCTATACATGGTATGTGCTCTTTCCTTGGAGAAAGCTTTCTATAGTGGTCATGGTACAGTGATATAGTATACATGTACAATGATATAGTGGTCATAATATAATATCATGGTGCTATACTGTATTCCAAGATTTACTAAAAATAGTAGTATGTATATGGATTCCATATAACTCTAAGATGGCATTACTATAAGTGAAATATTCTAGAAGTACTCAAAAGAATATGTTTTATTGCATCTATAACATGCTCATAGAAATCAAAGCTGTTGAAAGTTCAATCCACTTATATGAGAAAAAGATATATTTTATATTATTTTGTCTTATAATCTACTCCGTGAGTACAAGATATTTATTGTATTAGTAGAAGTGAAAGAAGTGAACAGAATGAGATGTCAGTCGTTCATCCATAATGACTTCACGGAGTCATTATGAGTGTAATGTATTCCCATTAAAATAAATAGGTTAATTAATTTCATCGAGCCTTTTTATGGGAATTAGGATTGGAAACTAATCTGAGCCACTTGACTTGAAAATGGATAGTATGTAATGCTACTAGGTTTATCAATAAGAAAACTTATTAAAAATTTGCTTTTGGTTATTCTTTTATCCCCTAATTATCTCATTTTTACATTAAAGATGCTGTATTGGAACAAAATTTTCATATTTTTAGTTACAAAGTTTAGATAGTATTCATTTTATTCTCATATTCAGAATTTTCTCCCTTTAATTTGCAATAAAGTTAATTTTCTTTATTGGAACATCAGAGAAGTTAGCATAGTTAATAAAATAATAACAAGTATGAAGAATACTATTTCTTTTTAAAATAAATGTTATTAGATATATAATATGCCTTCAGTACCACTAAAATTATGCTAAATGCCACTTAAACTTTCTTAGGAAAATTAATAAAATACTTCAGGATTCACAACATCTGAAAAACATTATTATTAATATTTCATTATGAATACATCAAAATGTCAAATACAACTTGATGAACTAGAATAATAGTGATGATAAATCTGTAGAGAAGCCAAAATCCAGAGTAAAATAAAACAGATCACAATATTGTACAAAGTGATTTAAATATAAGTTTATTAAACTATTACTCCGTACTTGGGAATACATTAATCACACAATGGAGTTTTATATGTAATGGTGGGTTTTTGATGCTATTATTAAAGTGATCGTCCACTCTGGCAGTATGTTAGAATTTGGGGGTGAATACACTGGAATAGTGAGATTTTGCCTTAACAAAGACAAGGAATTCCCTGTGAGATACCCCAAAAAGGCATTGATCATTTTATCTTTGACTGGGTTAGAACCCAGTTCACAGTGTTCTAAAAAACTTAGTGTGGGCGAGGTGCAGTGGCTCATGCCTGTAATCCCAGCACTTCGGGAGGCTGAAGTGGGTGGATCATGAGGTCAAGAAATCGAGGCCATCCTGGCCAACATGGTGAAACCCCGTCTCTACTAAAAATACAAAAATTAGCTGGGCGTGGTGGCGCACGCCTGTAGTCCCAGCTACTCAGGGCAGGAGAATCGCTTGAACCCTGGAGGCAGAGGTTGAAGTGAGCAGAGATCCCGCCACTGCACTCTAGCCTGGCCACAGAGTGAGACTTTGTCTAAAAAAACGAAAAGAAAAACAAAACAAAACAAAAAAACTTGGTATGAACACTGAGCTTGATGAGGCCAAATCCAGTCCAACATTAGCCAGCTGCTTAGCCTTCCCAAATGAGTAAGACTGTGAAAGAAAGAAAAGGGAGCATGTGAACATGAAGACTAGCTTGAACTTGAATTAATAAAAGTAGAAAAGACGCTAAACAAATAGTTGGCAAATGGTGAGTGCCTGGCCCCAGTTCCTAGAAAGAAAAGAAGAAGGAATAAAGGCAGGAGGGAGCTAGGGAGAGACAGAGGAAGGAGGGAGGGAGGGAGGGAAATGTTAGCATCAGGTAAGAGTAGAAGTGAAGGAGCTAAAAATGGAGAGCAATTAAAACAAAATACCACACATTATAAAATTTAAGTTTTAATTATTACAGAGAAGAAACTAGGTTTTTATTTTTACCATTCTGGTTAGAAATGGAAATATAACATTTAATCTACCAGTAAATGGAAGATAATATTTTTTTGCAGCTCAAGACTAGCTTTATGATACCATTTGTGTAAACTGATATTCTCAAAGAATAATTTAATATGGCAAGAATGGATTAACTTGAGGAAACAAATGGTCTTACTGGTACTTCTATTTATGGCTTGATCTTTTGATAATCATAGAAGGTTAAAGATAGAGGATTTTAGCAATTTATCTAGTTCAACTCCCTGTTTAATGTTCATATAATTTATTCACTCTTAGCCACACAGATGATGAATTGAAAAGTACTCTGATTCCAATCTACTGTTGTTTAACACATTCTTCTACCTCAATGATTTTTCTTTAAGTTAAATGTATTAATGAAGATCTTGAAACCTTTGGGCAACTTTTACAGATAATTCTTGTTTACCATTTATCCAAGATCAAAAGGAGTGTCTTTCTTCCTTTGATAATTACAAACTACAAATAAAAATGGTATATTTTAAAACTTATTTGGAACATTCCAAACCAATTCTTGTAATGAAAGCTCAGGTTTTGTTTACAAACATAAAATTTCAAATGAAACACTAATTTTCAACACAGTTTTAAGAAAAATATATTTTTATTACACTAAAATTTTCAAGAGTATAAACTGCTAACCATTATATTTTACCAGATACATAATGTTAGTCTCCATCACATGTGATTGGCACAGTCATGTACTATAATAAAATCTGTCAGTGTAGCTTTTTTTTTGACAGTTTTCTAAAAAATCTTGCTCTGGAAACCAGTTAAAACTTGATATTTTCGACTCTATTGTATCTCTTTATAGAATTTTGGTTAATGGGGAACTCCCTGATAATTTCTTTCTAGCAATAGTAAATTGACAGCACAACGTAATTAAATAACCTAGAAACAATTCTTTCAAAAAACCACTCCCTATCTCCTATTAGCCAATGCTTGTGCTAATGTGACAGACCTGTCACTTTGGGACAGGCATTTTAAGTCCACTGAATCAGCATTTCACTTAGTTATGGGATCACTTCTTTCAAAGATTCAATATGAGGAAAAAATGCTGGACTACTGGAAATGGCATACAGACAAGTGTCATAATGCTTGACAATAACTATTTTTAAAAACTGGTATTGTCAATAAGCTTATGTTTAGAAATTCCAAAACTAAAGTTAAAATCAAAACAGAAAGAGGTGTTTGGGAAAGAATGGCAAAGAAGCAACCACCAGTTATCTTGGCAAATTATAATTTAAAAGAGGGCTATTAAGTTTAGATATCAGTAGAATCAATGTCATTCAAATCATTCTTTATAATAATTAATTTTTGTTCTTCAATATTGATGCCTCCTCAAAGTGTTTTAAAACATAAATTAATGTCTAATGATATTTGGCTTAAGTTTTTTGAGAATACAGATATCTCTACTTTCTCCTGAAATATAAACTTAGTTAAGAACATTAATTAATTAAGAGGATTGAAAAATGTCTAACAATGCTCAGGAACATATATGTTTGTTTTTGTTTTCTTTTCTACTGAAAACACATAGTCTCACTCTACGTGTTGTTTCTTAGCTATAAAATAATAGGGCTTGGTTATTTGGTCTTAGACTGTGACATAATATCTTTCATACAGATTCAACGATCTGCTTCTAACACCAGAAATTAAAGCAAGAATCTTTCCCTAGAAATTTATATTGTAAGATTTGATTGTCTAATAGGATGCTATTATAAAAGATGCCAATTAAAAAATATTGGAACTACCAACAAAGAACTATTTTTTGTTTGTTAAAAAAAGATTCATTGAGTAACCACCATGTGCAGTACACTGGACTCAAAACAATGAATGACATACTATCCAAGACTATATAGAACTCAAGCTCCACATGGAATTTTCCATAGTTTTTGCTTTCAGTTTTTATTGAATATTTGCTGTGGCTTCCACTTGTTTGGCCATAATCAAGTCAATGCATATTATGAAAAACAATTAATTGGTGAAGCAGCATTTCGATCAAACTATATTCATTATATAATTTCCCTGTTAAAATGAAGTTCATGAAATATTGAGAAAGCCTGATTTAAAGAAATAAGATTATTCAGCCTACTTAGAAAAAATGCATTTTAAAAATTGTGCCAGTAATTACTTTTGTAATACAGTAAAACAACTTCTTGTAAAATATACTATCATATCCTCAAATTGATTTAATTCTGGGTAATACCACAAAGTGAAAGAAAACTCCAAGTTTTTATAAAATTCTCTTAAAAGTAGATTGATTGTTCTGATGAGGTTGTTTGCGTATAATGTTTAAAAGTTTTTTTTTTAAAGAAGCCAGACTATAAAATGATTAGGAGCAACTAAGCTTAGAATTCATACCAAAATATATAACTGAAAAACTACCCAACAATCTTTTATAACAAATAGACCATTGTTGTGCCTGGAAGAACAGAATAGACTCTTCCCAATTTCAGATAATTGTTTTATACAAATTCTCTATATACATTTACTAGTTGGACATTTCATTTATATACATTCTTACTCGACACATTGTGACAAATATCCATTGAGTACCTACTATGTTACCGACACTGTTATAGAAACCAGATGTGGCAGTGAGGAGATAAATTCACTATTATCATGAAGCATTCATTCTACACTGTAAAAAAGAGAGTAGGCAAAAAGTTGGGGTCAAAAATTTCAATAATCACTGGTAAAATCTGATGTTTTGGGAATTTCAAATAAACTCGTTTTTTAAAGTGTCCTATGTTTTTCACTGTCCAAGTGACAAGTATACTCATTAGAAAAGCCTGGGGGTGCAGCCTGACATGCAATTTGAGAGTACAGTATTTTGAGGAAAAGACCTGTTATGAAAAAGCAAAGAAGCAGATGCAAGTGAAGGAGGTCATTAAGATCCATTTGTAATTGAAGACTAAAAGTCAAAAGAGTATGAGTAAATGATAGAATATAATTATCAAGGATTGTAATGAATCAAAGGGGAAAATGCATCTAAGCATACTAGACAATAAATTCAATTTTTATATAGGCCTAACACATAAGAATCAGTCACCAAAACACTGGGTAAAAATAAATTTTCAGATTTCATATACATATTTCAGAATGTGATTTATAAATATTGTATATATGCATTTACAACAGTTTTTCAAAGATCTATGTGTTTTAATAATAACTGTCAAACACTGCAGTAGGTACTTGTTAATCCTATTTAATCTCAACAGGCAGGCATTATCATACCTCATACAAGCAGGAATATTTTATAGACAAGCCAGATCACCCCTTCTTCATCTCAACTTTACCCTCTTGACTATAAATACCTATTTCCCAGCAGAAACAGAGGTGTTTACTTTGTCAAATAATAATATTAGTCAAATCCACATGAAGTTTTGTTCCTGGAACACAGGTGTGTCCATAATACAGATGTGGATTACCTATTAATAATAATTTCATAATTCCTGGCTTATTTTCCCTTTTAATTTAGATATTCTTGTTACTTACAAGTAGATGCAAACTGTCATTACCTATAAATTTTTCTAGAACATTCAGGATCCATTTTGCTTCAGAGAAATGTCCCTGATCATTGGCAGCACATAATTTTTAAGAAAACCATGTCTGTTGTAGTCAGACTGAAAAACTGTCAGTATCTGGGAGGTGGTCACTGCTAGGAACTGCCACAGACATGATAGGCTGGCCTTCTGGAGAGCTATTGCAAGGTCTTTTTCCTATTTGGGTACTATAGAGACAACACCAAGGGTGAATAAAGAGAATAGATTACAAAGCAGCTAGAAAGAATAATAATAATTCTAGAAAGCATTTTAGGGGCATTTATACACATGCCAGGTCCTGTTTTAAGTACTTTATGTGTATAAATTGACTTAATCCTCACAACAATGCTACAATGTAGATGCTGTTACTATCCCTATTTTATAGGGGCCAAAACTGAAATACAGTGAGATGAAGTAGCTTCTTCCAGACTGTCCAGAAACAGGGCTAGGAAATAAATTTTTAAAAAGTAAAACAAAGCACATTACCTGGAGATCTATCATAATGGAAAGGTAATTAAACCAAGGGTTCACAGAGGGATATAGATTATAATGCTACATGCTTGAAAGACTGTGATGGTTAATTTTAGATGTCAACTTGAGTAGATTAAGACATACCTAGAGATATGGCAAAACATTACTTCTGGGCGTGTCTGCTAGGGGTGTTTCCAGAGGAGACTGGTGAAGGAGTTGCACTGAATAGGGAAGATCCACCTTCAACGTGAGCAGGCACCATTCAATTGGCTGGAGGCCCAGTACAACAAAAGAGGAGAGAAAAGTTGATTTTTTTTTCTCTTTCTCTCCTAGAGCCGAAAAACTCTTCTGCCCTGGGACATTAGTACTCCAGGCTCTTCTGCCTTGGGACTTTAGATCTTACACCAGCAGACCTCTGGTTCTCAGGCCTTCAACCTTGGACTGCAAATTACATCACTGGCTTCTCTAGTTTTGAGGCCTCCAGACTGGGATTGAGCTATGCAACCAGCATTGCAGGGTCTTCAGCTTGCAAGATGGCCTGTCATGAAACTTCTGTTCCATAATCTAGTTCCCTAATATATTCCCCTAATAAGTTACTATCTATCTATCTATCTATCTATCTATCTATCTATCTATCTATCTATCATCTATCTATCATCTCTCTCTCTCTCTCTCTCTATCTCTATCTCTCCAGCTATCTCCTATTGATTCTATCTCTCTGGAGAACCCTAATACAGACTTCAGCAATTTTAAAAACAACTTTACCGGAGCTTCATTGGTGAGCAAATATAAAGCTAACTTCAAGTGAGTAAAACATAAATTTAAAAAATTAACTCCCATTACTAAGCACCAACTATTTCCTAAGCACTGTCTAAAATAATGGGCTTATAAAGATTTTAAAAAATTCACATCATTGAAGAGTGTAAAATCCAGTGGGAAAGATGTATATTAAAAAGCAGTTGTAACTCGACCTGATAAGCCTATGATGGATGGCTATAAGTAGCATGAAGAGAGCAGAGAAAAAAATGAACCAATATGTTTTTCCCACAAAGGAAAGACATTCAGAACCAGCAGCTGAAGAATGAAGACTGCAAGTGAGTAATGGTGGAAGGCATTCCAAGCAGAAAGAACATTATGAGAAAGGGCAATGGAGAGTGAGAAAGCATATTGAAAGAATTAGAAATATTTCAGTATCACTCAAGTTTTACCCTACAATAGAGAAGTTGTAGATGATGCTGCTGGACAGGAAGCAAAATGCAAAGCAGTTTAAAAGTTACAGAGGCACATGAACAAATTTTGTACCTGACAGTCTGGAGGCAGAAAATAATGAGCCCATATTATTTAATATAAAAACTATAATCACTGTCTTCTTTTATTCAACCTGGCTTTATCAAATGGCAGATAAAACCAAAAAGTGAAAGATTCTAACTGGAATCTGTTAGCAAATAAACAACGGAGTGGGTAAAAATTGATGACATAGGTTTAGTGTGTAGAGAAGTCTCTGAAATAAGTAAACATGTATAGCTGGAATTCTGGCAGAAATTTAATCTGGAGATGCTAAAAAAGATATATCCCAAGTTAGAGTGGACATTTAAAAGTCATGTATTTAATTTATCAGAAATATATATGTAAATATAGTTTACTGTGGCTCAAATTACAAAAATTTGCAAGAGAGTAGCATAGTGTATGCAGTGCATAGATAAGTGATAAAAGTAATAAGCTGGATTCAGTCTATAAAAAACTATTTAACTAACTTATCAATATTTATACATTATTCAGTATATCAGCAAATATTTACCATGTACCATATTCAACAGCATATTCAAAGTACTGAATATTAAACAGTGTATGCCACATTGCTCTGCTACATCAGAAAGGCATATAAAGTCTGTCTGTTATTATAATAAAACATATGAATAACAAATATTAAATAAATTAAAGGCAAACTCAAACTAGAAAAACTGTCATAAGACTCAAAGTTGTTTGAAATTTAAGCCAGCAAGTGACCATTTTATTTGGCAGGTGATTATTAAAAATGCTGGAAATTACTGAGAAATATAATATTTCACTACATATTCAAACATTCAAGATGGGCACAATTTTGACAAAGTGATACGATCAATATAGACATATGTAAAATCGGGTTGGAGATTGATCAAGTGAATTGATGTTAATGATTAAAAGTTAAATTGAAATTAAGAATCTGAATGTAATGCCATTTAAGGTAATACATTATTATATATTCATTTCAATGTAACATTTTATTGTTGTATCTTATTATTCTATTTCTTTGGCCTTTCTTACTTGGAAATTCAATGAATACCCATTGACTGTCTTCTATATCTATCATTTTTTCTCTACTCTTTTAAATAATATCTTTATTAAGTTTTCTTAATTCTATCGTCTGTGTCTGTTACTGGCTTTATGTAAGGTCTGTTCTCTTTTGTGCTCCATGTACCTTAGTCTTCAGTTTTCAAATGATTTTGTCTTTTTCTTCTGTTTATTTCCTGAATTCTGCATGTTTTTGTTACATCCTATGGTTTGGCCATATTGTCTCAGAAATTGTGCATATGTTCTTTCTGGTCATCTTTCATGAAAGTGATTGCTTCTTTCATTTTATTTTTAATTCATGTTGGAATGTTTACTTTGTGGCAATATCTTTCTGGTAAGTTTAATAACCTGTAACAAAATTGTACTATTTTTATCTTGTTATCTGTAATATTTTTGTATGAATGTGGTATATTTTTATTTTGTGGTTATCCGAATGGCTGCATTTTGCTAATCAACTCTTTGTGAGCACTTGCTCTGGAAGGGATGAGTGGGCCAGGGTGCTTCCCAGACTTTTCTGCTCATGAACTCCCTCTTGTGTTGCTGCTGTTGCTAATGATTGTTGCCATGTCTTCTGTACTTTTCCTACCCAAACTTGGTTCAAAGGTTTTTAATAACAGATCTGAGTTTCAAGTTTCTTCACAAGCTGTTGGCTGGAATGAGACACAGTCTGGACTTTATGGCAATTCACTTAATATTTACACGAGACATTTTGCTTTTACCTTCTGAGTTTCCATTTCTGGATCACACTGATCTTTCCATATTGCCTCTCGGTTTGCTTACCTGACATTCAAGAGTTGCCTATTCTTAGCCTTCATCAACAGCCTTGAGGCTGTATTAAAAGAGTACAGCATTTTATACTATATAATCATAATTGCTTTTATCACTACTGTCTGTACTAGGTGTGAGAGTTCCATTCCTTAAGGTAATGAACTATTCCTAGGGATTTCTGAGATCTTCTAAAATTATGCCTCTCTCTCCAGATTTATTGCATCTTGAAGTAATCACATGATTTGATTTGGGGGTTTTCTTGGTCTTCTAATTTTGCTGAAAATATGCCTGTTGGTGCTTTTGTAGTTGTTGCTCTTGTCACTCTACCTACTTAAAAACAACTTTTAAGCATAAATTCCTCAGCTTACTATTAATCGTACCTTTATAATTGTTCCTCAGATACTATACCCTTCAGATACTAGTCTATTCCTGTGAATGGTCTTTATGTTTTGATGAAAATTGTGACAGGAAAATAACTGGCACCTTCAAACATTTGAATGTGTTTTTTTCTGCATGTGAAATGGCCTTCTCCTCTGTCCATTTGTAAAACTTGTTCATCAACCATAGTAAGTTACACTTCCTCATGGAGCTTTTTAAAATTTTACTCCATCAGTTGTAAGCTGTTTTCTAAACTCTCCTAAGCTGTTTTCTAAACTGTCCTAACAATTTGGGTGTTTTCCTTTGTTTTTTGTTTTTACCATTTGATGGCTTGTTCCTACTAATTTCTATTGTTTTTGTGTGAATATATGTGTGGGGGTAGATTGTATGCCTTCGTCTTATCCTCCTTGCTGAATATATGTTCTTTTAGGGTATGTATTCATTTATTTTACTAATATTTGTGTCACCTGGAGGATATTTAACATATATATATTTCTAAATTGTTGAATACAAACTAATAAATATTTTTGAGTGATGGCTATATATACAGCTGAATACGAGTTACAGGGGATGCAAGAGAAATATAAATATCAAAGTAAGTCTTAAAGAACTTATACTATATTTGAAGAAATAAGATTAAACTCACAAAATTGTTGTGACTATTAATGAAATTAGAATAAAAAGGAGAGACTTTGAATGAGTTATATGGAATAATCAGCAAATTTGAAAAATTCTATGCTTTTTTCATAAACAAACTACTAAACACTCTTAACATTTATCCTGGATAAAAATATTTCACTTGGTGATATCTGAAAACACTGTGTGCTTTAATAGAGTCTAACTGCCCTTATATATTTCTTTTTTCTTTTAAAAAATATGATATATCTTTACAAAAAATATATCACATATAAATATAAAAATATTACAATTATATAGGGCTGTAGGATAAGACAGTAGAGGTAGACTGAATAACATATGTTACAACAATAGATTCAAGTCTTCTTACAGTATTTGCCATATTATGGGACATTTTTGAAGCACTGTTTTGAAAGACTGTCAGGAAAATTAATGTCCTTAATGCAATTCACCTGAATGTTTGATAGCAAAATGTCATGAGAGAGTCAAGCTTCAGTGTATCTCAAAGCTAAAATAACATTCTGAAGGGAAAGCTGTGGTGTCAGGTGAGTGGTTAATTGGATGTCTATTTTCCTCCTTGGATTCTTTATGATGGGAAGGAATGACTACCACCGAGTGAAATGTGGACAGCTCCAAAGGTACAATTAAATAAAATGAATCATTTAAGGTTTCAAATTATTTAGGCATTAGAGATAAAATAAAATACAAGGTCTTATCATGAACAACTCTATGATTGCTCAATTAAAGATGCAAGAGAGCTATTATTATAAAATTCATCTCTGAAATGCAAGTTATCATTCAGTTGAAAGTGGACAAACTTATAGGTAGACATCATGGACTCAGAACTTGCTTCACATAAATCCCCTACAATCTTGTATCATCCATGAAATTTATGAGAGGGTGCTATTAAAAGAGACGATGACATCTTGTACTATATAATCTTACATTTTCTTTTATCACTACCACCTGTACTAGTTGGTTTAGAAAATTTCCTTAATACAGCAGAAGTCTGAAATGTGTTGAATCTCATTTGATGGGTCTGCTCATGAGGGATAACAACATGACTTGTTTCTCAAGATAATCTAGATGTAGCAGATACATATATTTTTAATTTTTTAAAAAGTTCATGTTTTAATGTTCTCTATTTTCTAGGCTGGGTGCAGTGGCTCACACCTGTAATCCCAGTACTTTGGGATGCTGAAGCAAGTGGATCACCTCAGGTCAGGAGTTTGAGACCAGCCTGCCCAACATGGTGAAACTGTCTCTACTAAAAATACAAAAATTAGTGGAGTGTGGTAGTGGGCACCTATGATCCCAGCTACTCAGGAGGCTGAGGCAGGAGAATAGCTTGAACCCAGAAGGGGGAGGTTGCAGTGAGCCGAGATCACGCCACTGCACTCCAGCCTGGGCAACAGAGTGAGACTCTGTCTCAAAAATAAAATAAAATAAAATAAAGTTCTTTATTTTGTTTCCATCTCTCCAGTGTCTCTCTTCCTTTATTCCTTGACAACTGAAAGTCTATTTTAATTATTAGCTTATAATTATTAAAGTAATAGAAATATAATAAAATGGAAAAGGTATGGGAATAGATATTCTGGTTTCAGTTCCTTTGTCTACTACCCAGGTGACCCTGGGCCCTTTCGAGGAATACCAGAACACTACTTGTGCAATCCAAGAAAAAGAATGTCCTTAACCAAGATACTATACAACATTGATGTCTTAAAACAAACACTGCTATTTTAAATCAATTAATTAAAATGGAAATGTTAAAAATTAAAAATCAAATATAAGATGAAACCAATAGGCAAATATTAATCAGAAAATACACATAATATTTGAGGAAAATATTAACAATAGATGACATACAAGATTTATTTTTTCAAAGACGCAGTATGCTTTTACAAATTGATAAGTGAATGTACAGCAGCACAAAAGAAAAAAGTTATAAAAATATGCAACTCAGCAATGCCCAGAAGAGCAAGTTCAGAAGACAAATAGGCATATAAAATTATGCTTAAATTCAGTAATAGGAAATTCAAATTTTTAAATTGAAAATGACTGATAACTTTTCACCAGACTGGAAACATTTAAAAATAACATTTTTTTGAGGTAATACAGAAAAATGTACTGTCATATATGTTTATAAAAGTGTAATTTGCTACATTTTTAGACAAAATATGCCAATATTTATGAAAACAAAAAATACATTTATCCTTCAAACCATTTTGAGTACCTATCATATAAAAATAAAACTGCATATATTTATTTCTTCCCTGACATGTTTGAAGTAACAGGGACCGATTTAATTTCATTTATTTTCTCACCACTAGACAAACATCCAAAAAAGGAAAAAGGCAGAAAAAAAAACCATGAAACAATCATCTTCAAGGCATTGGACCTAACAAAATATAGTGTTTCCTGAGAGAATAGAAAAACAAAACAGGATTAAATCAATGATCCCCCCCACCTCCCCCAGCAGCTTACTGCCTTGAGAAAATGCCCAGGCCATATTGCAAGAAGCTAGAATCCAGATACAGTCCTTAAATCAAGATAATAAAGCTGAGTATCCATGGATGCCATGGCAGCTAGAATTTGCAGACCGAATATTAGAGAGGAGAGAGCTGCACAGAGAAGCCCAGGTATCTGTGGACAATCTTTTTCTACTATTCAGAATAATAATCAGAACTTTAGCAGAATCTGGTGAGCACACACATTAAGGAAACTTCCTAAGGAAAGAATCACCCGAAAGCATTAGAGGGATGGTAGTTTACCCTCTTAGGGCATGGAATGGAACCTGTTCAATTCAGCAAAACTGGACAAATTCAAAATTCATAAAGCAAGGGGTGCAGTACCTAGAAGGGTCCTGCTCATCTAACAAATCTTAAAAAGCAAGACATGAAAGTATCAAACTATTTTTCAGTTGCATACTGTATGCCATGAGAAAGGTCAAGAATATTTATGGAGATAGACAGCACAGAACAAGATAAAATCACGTTGTCTGGCATCAGTAAAAAATTACCAGATATGGAAAGAGGCATGATAATAATAACCCATATGTGGAGAAAAATCAATCAATCAAAACTAACCATGAACTGATACAGATGTTGAAATGAGCAGGTAAGGACCCTAAAACAGTTATTATAGCTGTACTCTATATGTTCCAAAGTTGAGACATTGAAGTTACATAAAGACCAAATGAAACTGCTAGAGATGAAAATTATAATTTCTAAGAAGGAAATATATTTAGTGAGGGTAATGGCAAATTAAATATTGAAAAAGAAAAGATTAGTGAAATTGAATTCAAATTTGAGGTTCTCTAACCATAAATAACATGAAAACAAAAGGCACTTACACACATCAAAATTAATAATAAAGAGAAAATATCAAAAACAGATAGAAAAGCATGTGACATCCAGAAAGACAAAAGTAAAAATGACAATGGGGCTCTCAGCAACAGCAACGTAAACTAGAAGACAGTGGAATCAATGTCTTAAAGTACTGGAAGAAAAAAAAATGTGTCAACCTAGAATTCTATTTCTAATAAAAATATCTTGCAAAACCAAAGCTAAATTACAACTTTTTCAGACATAAAAGAGCTGAAAGTTTTCGTCACCGGTACATGCACACTACAAAAAATACTTAAGGAAGTCCTTCAGGCAGAAGAAAATCTCAGATGGAAATATGTATCTAAAAAAAGAACTGCAGAGCACCAGCAATAGAATGCATATAACATTACCAAAAAAATGGTTTATATGTGGGTAAATAAGTCAGATGTTTTTCACACTATTGAAATTCTTCTTTATTGTATTTGAATTTCTTCATTCAGCAGCTAGTAATAACCTTTCTAATAACCTTCAAATTTTTCTTGCCTCCTTTATCATCCATTTGCTTTTCTGTTTCTTAGGGTCTTGAGAAGTTCATTATGTCATCAATATTCTGATTTATTATTTGCATTATTTTCTTCTGTCTCTATTAATTTCAATAATTTTTTTTTCTGAATGTTGCTTTCTATTGATTTGTACTAAGGAGAGGAAAGATCCTGAAAGGTACTTCTTTAACTGCTTTACTAGCTGTTATTAGAATTACTTTACCAGGTGGAGAACTATGATGATTAATATACCCACATCCCTCTGTAATTTTAGAAAGTTACCTACATATTTTTATGACACTAAAGTCATGTCTCCTGTGAATTAAAATCAGATAAAATGTAATTAAAATGCATTTAGGAATATGAAAATAATCATATTGAATGGAAAGTGGAATTTCCTATTAGAACAATATAACCAAATTTTTATTGCAACTGCATATTCTACACAAAGATATACAGGATCACTTTTTCATAAATGAGCACTGTCAAGTTTAGATCACCCCTATGAAGGCATACGCCATGGTTTATATTCAAAGAACATACTATGAATTGCAAATTTTTATAAGAGATAACTCCTATGAAAGTATTTACATGATCACCACAGAAAATTTGATGTTTTTCTACAATGTAAATAATCTGGAGAGATAATCTTGATTTATTCTTTTGAATTTTTCAGCTATTAAAAGTTTTATAATTTTAATCACTTTCTTCCTTTTTTCTATACTGAAAATCCTGCAATTTTAACCAATAGTGAGATTCTTTTTTGTTTAATTGAATACAGTAAATAGAGCGTGTAGTCATCTTTGTGTTAAGTTTCTGGCACATTTCTCATATTTTTCACTCTGTGATCACACTCCCTTTTGGAAAACACTTATTGATTTTTAAAATAAGCAGATATGCAGTGCAATCCAGCCAGAAGAATATTTTAATAGTAGATAATATGACATCCCTCTGCATCCCACAAAAGAGAATGGTATGAAGAGAAAGCTGATAGTAATAGCACAGGGAAATGGCAAGGGAGTAATTATCTAAGCAAGAAAAAGGGGAAAGCCACATGCTTTGCATAGAAATTGGAACTACACAAATGTGGGAATTGATTTCATATTTTGACCTCCCATGCATTGGCATTCCATCTATTCCAGTTTCATAACACAAAATAACAAAACAAAAATGACAATAGTAATTTAAACAGGAACTTAGATATGCTTAGATTTTTTTCCTCCTTGCAAAATGATCATGTGAACTTTTTAAAAAGAAATAAAGGTGATATACAGCTACAGCTTAAATAATTTGTTCTAAAACATAGTGAGCTGAAATTTCCAAGTGCCTAAATATTTTTCTCAAAAGTAAATGAAGCACTTAGCCCTGGGTTTACTGCAGTTCCACAAATGCCCTGTGCACAAGAATGTATGCTAGCCAAGTAAAGCAGTCTGTTTTCTGTCATCAAACGGGCCCCTCCCCCATCATTGCTTACTGTGTTATTTCTTTTTATCTCATCTATCTGTGCATGCTTTACCTACAAGTTACTCTCAAAGAAAGATTCTCAAGCCATTTTTTCTATTGTAAAATCATTCTTTATGTATGGGTGGTCTGAGTGAAGACACAGGTCAATACTCCACAAGGGTACCTCAAATCTGGAATATATATCAATTTACTGAAATCATTTAAAAGAGGCATTCTCTAATGCTTCATAACAAAACTGCATTGTTTTGAACCACTATATACCCATCACCTTCCCTATCACTATCAGGAGACAGCTTTTACTCAATTGTGCCTGATATTATGCTATCCTTTTATATAGAAGAATTGAACGTGGAACAGCCCACAACCTGTTATGAGAACTAATTATGAGATTATTGGGGATTTTTAACATTAATAAACAAATGTATTTTAGAGAAGTTTTAGGTTTGAAGCCAAATTGAAGAGAAAATACAGACTTCTAAGTATACCCTGTTCCACACACCCATAACCTCCCCATTAATGAGCATCCTGTACCAGAGAGATACATTTGTTACAATAAGTCAATCTATATTGATACACTGGAATTTTTTTAAAAGAGCATTCTATCTGAAAGGATGTACAGGATAGATTTCTGTAATTTCAGAACTAAGAATAAATGTGCTTCTCTGAAGCAGTGGATTGGATTGCCATAGCATATCATTAACCATTTATTTTTCTGTGTCTGTTTTGACTAATAAAATATTTGAAGCTAAGTTGTCCAGATCTGAAAAGTTTCTCAGCATATATTTTGTAAATTAACTTCATTCCTGCTACATCTTATTTCTCCCACCTTTTTTTGTTCTGCCCTGAGATATTCCTTTACTTCATCCTTAAACTGCTGCATTTTTGGTATTTTTTTAAGTCATTTTAAATTTTTGGAACCAAAGGGTATAAAAACAAATGAATTATATAAATTGATAAAAATCTAATTATATTTGAATTTACCTAGTAGCTCTTCAATTATCATTTTCATTTGGGGAACAGATAAAACTATCAAGTGGTACATTTTATTTAGTATGAAACTCCAGAAAAAAAATCTCATTACTAACAGAAATACAAAATTTAAAGTGCTCATTATAAAAGAAATGGATTTGCATTGATAAAAATAATCAGAAGGCAATGACACACATGTTAGGGACAATACATAAGCATATTCCCTAAATTATGCACAGTATGTTTACTTAGTGGAGCTTTGTATAACAAGTGCATGTGGGAACAGTGATTACATGTTGACCTGTATAATTAAGAAAATGATTTGCCTAACAAGTAATCTGTAATAAAATGCCTAACTAGTAATCATAAGAACAAGCCATATGTTTTTAAATATGACCCAAACATTTGCATAGTATTTATGTACAATAAATTAAGTCAAAACGAAAAATCTGCTGACAAGAAATAAGTAGCAATAAGGGTATACCAATGTATTAAATCCTTCATTCTGGATCATTTAGGTAATGTTCCATTCATTTTAGATTCATGAGTAGAAGCCTTTACAGATTGGGCATGCATACCATAAATCTGGAGTTATCCATTATTAGGTGGCATTTTGCCGTTTGCAGTTGTACATGTTTACTTTGTGCATAATTAACTGCATAATAGCTGTCTGTGTTTTGCGCAGGATTTACACTCAGGCTCTCATCAAAACAAATGACTCCAGAAAGTAGGACACTTCCATTAAGTTCCCTGCAATCAGCATTTCCTAATAGGGTTTACAGGAATGGTTTTGATTGTGACTGTTAGTATATTAATGTTTTCAGTAGCTAATGTGTGTGTTGGAGTTTAATTTATTAAACTCTTAAAATGCATACAAAGTATGGATAGGTGGAGGCAAAAGGAAGTAGAGCATACCCAAAAATAGCCAAGAAATAAATTTCCATGAAAATAATAAGCGCAAGTTGGACAGGCAATTGATCACTGTGCAGAATAATACAACGGATCAAACACATATCTTAGCAATTCTTTTTTGGTGTACAATTGTGACAGCCAAATCAACAGCATTTGGAGAGCAGCATCTCTGAAAATTGGCTCTCAGAAGAAGAACCAAGATTTACTCCAGTCATGTCTTTTGTTTACAACAATATGAACTTAGGAAAAAATACCAAGTTAATCTAACCAAAATGAAACATGAAATTAAAGACCAAAGAATAAGAGAGGTAAACTATGAAGTAAAAGAGGCTATTGTTTATGAGTTATAAGCTATAACCCATAAATGGCAGCTGATTTTTAAAAAGTTCTGATAAATGGCTAAATGTTCTATTTAAAGCTGCATCTTTTTTGTTCATCAACGGTTGAATAAAAGATTTAGTGTAAAAAAATTCACTTTCTTCCAAGAAATGATCATTTAAAAATAAATGAAAGGCAGAGAAATAAAATAGCTAGTTTGGTTCTTATAAAAATAGTAATATTTTATTCATAAAGTTAATATTACACTTTTGATGGCAAAGAATGCAATATTTTTTAATTGGAGCTTGAAATAATGTTGTGTTCAATACTATTAATGGTCTCCCTCTCAGAATAAAGAACAGCACATAATGAAATATGTGTAAATATGTCACATATAAAATGCACAAACCCCAGAAGTATTCATCGTCGAAAGTATAGTTCCATATTGTCTGCTATAGTTTCAAATATTTACTGTTTTATAAAAGGCATTTTTTACATTTTCTCGCTATTATTTTCTTATTAAATTAGCCTAAGCTTCTTAAAATGCAATTCTATATGTCAG
Organism: Symphalangus syndactylus; assembly: GCF_028878055.3. NCBI lineage: Eukaryota > Metazoa > Chordata > Mammalia > Primates > Hylobatidae > Symphalangus > Symphalangus syndactylus. The sequence continues at coordinate 81,649,856 of NC_072424.2, forward strand.
TCATTTCTTGAATTTTTTAAGCTTCATGTTATGTAACTAAGTAATTACTTTTCCAAACACTATATGATTTTGGGTTATAAAACTTGATATTTTGAAGAATTACCTCAGATAACAAAAAATCAAGAATAAATTCCCTGGGATTCTGGGCAAGATGGTGGGTTAACTCAAATAGAATTTCTATAAGCACTCCCTATCATTACTTCACTTAGAATACATACATAAATATATGTATATATAAAATAGATTTCAAATATATATTCAAATATTTCAAAAACCACAAGTTCTTGGTTGTGACGGGAAACAGTTTCTAGCCAGGAGTGTAATGAGAACATGGTATCAGAGCATGGCTTACTGAGTGAAAACACCCACCTCACAGCAGTGCCTTTTGTCTATTAATAGAGACTGAAAATATCTGGAACCTGTGTATTGTGTTGTGAGCAATATCAAATGCCTTCCACTGTCTGGAAAGGTGTAAAAGGTCCAATTAACATTAGCTCTTTTAATGTCAAGAATGCATGTTTAATCATTCATTGGTCAAGTGTAACAACAATAAGGGTAATAAAATACTGAATAATTTCTAAGGTAATAGGTGGGAAAATTAATACAAAAGAAGCAATATAAAAGAAGGCAAAAAGAGATAAAGTAATATCAAAAGGAGGCCAAATAAAAAACACTTAGAAACATAGCAGATTTAAACCCAAATATATTAGCAATACACATTAAGTGTAATGGACTAATGTTTCTTTCAAATAAAGAGATAATCTAGCTGGATAAATAAAAATAATAATGCTTCTAGAAGACAGTATCAGAGAATAGCTTCATGACCTCTGAGTAGGGAAATACTCGTTAAATGGGATATAATAGCACTAAATTTAAAAGAATAAATTTATAACTTGGATTAAATTAAAATTATTACCATGGGTTTATTAAAGCCTTCACACTGAATGAGAGAAAAGATAAATGACAGAATAAGATATTTGCAATGTAAAGAAATTGCAAAGCATTGAATCCAAAATACATAAAAAATTTCTAACAATAAGTAAGAAAAATAATGACTATTACAATAAAAAACAGCATATCCTTTCAAGACTAAAATATAGTGATTAATGATGTATGCTTTAGTGGTTATTTTATAAGGAAAAGCAAGGGAATGATTGCTGTAAAAATAAGGAGGGTGGTTTCATTTGGGAAGTAATTGGGAGTTGGCACAGTGGAGCTTGTGGGGTATGCTAATGTTCTATTTCTTGACCTGGTTTTAGGTTCAGTGGGTACTTGATTTATAATAAATCATTTACCTGTCAAGTCACTTAATTTTTAGCATTTTTCTGCTTGTGCAGTGTATTTCTAAATTAATTTTTTAAAAGATCAGCCTACAAAAATCAATATTGTTTTTAAAAAAATTTTAAAGGCATAATTTACATCTAAATACACAGAGATATAAACCATGTTCACAGAGAGAAAGTTTTCATATCATAAAGATGTCAAACTTAATTTATACTTTTTATTATATTCTGATAAAACAACCAACCAGAATTTTCATGGAAACTGGCAAAGTGATTCTCAATTAATACAGAAGAGCACACAGTCAAAAATAACAAAGATCATTGTAAGAAGAAAAATGTAACATGAAAAGATTATAAAGTTCATAGTAATTTAAAAAGTGTGATAACCGCACAAGGATAGACAAACTGATGTATATATGACAAACTCTGTATAACAGAGACAAACTATGTATATAAAATAGTTTGGAATATGATAAAACTTTGAAATCTGCAATTTCTTTTATTCTTATTAATTAAATCTTTTATATATTTCCTTTTAATTTGCTTGATTTCATGACCTGAAAGAGATTAATTAAAATCATCCTTTAGAGTTATATTTTATTTATGTCTTTTTGTGGGTCCTACAGTTTCTGCTTTATATCTTTTTTACGTATTTTTTATAAAATATATAAAAAATAAGATATTTGCAACGTAAAGAAATCACAAAGCATTGAATCCAAAATACATAAAAAAATTCTAACAATAAGAATATTAACTATTACAATAAAAATAGCATATTTTATTTGCCTTCTTTTATATTCTTTTGTATTAATTTTCTCACCTATTACCTTATTTTTAATATATTATATATTTTTATATATTTATATCTTTTTTATATATTAAGGCTACATTATTTGGCACACAATATTTTAGATGCCATCTTTTTTCATATATCCATGTTTTTCTTATGTGAACAAATGTATTAAATTTCATATATTACTATTGAGGCAGAGGTCCTGAAGACCATACCCAGGGTTCAACAACTTGCTAGGAGGACTCAGAGAACTCAGTCATATTCACAGCCATTCTTTATTATAGAATAAGGGTACAAAGTAAAATCATCAAAGGGAAAAGGCACATAGGACAAAGTCTAGGGAAAACCAGGCACAAGCAAGCTTACAGAGTCACACAAGACACACTTCATTCCCCCAGCAACAAATTGGGACAACAGATGTGAAATGTTGCCAACCAGGGAAGCTCATTAGAGACTCAGAGTTCAGGGTCTTCTGGTCCAGAGTCCAGAGTTCACTCTCTGCCTGGCATGGACCAAAACTCAGACTCCCAAAAGGAAAACAGGTATTCAGCATAAACCACATTGTTTGTACAAACAGTTTAGTTATAATGAGACAATTTATCGGGAACGGCAGGAGCCCTCTTAAAATCCAACTTCCAAATGCCAGCCAAGGACCAAACTTGTTAAGCAGCCCTTGCAGAAGGCAGTAGTCAGGCCTGTTAACTCTTGTCTGCATGATTATAAATCAGCCTTTGTAGTTATTTGCATTTTTTTCAGATGTATTTTTGCCAGTAATTTTCTATTCAAATATTTTAGTTACTTTGTAATTTTTTAGCTTAATTTTGACCTAACAGTCTTTTTTCTTCTTTAATTGATTAGAGTTTATCTTTTCTTTGTATGAGAAGGAAAGATCTTAATTATGTAACAATGTTTTCTGTTCTAATGCTTCTATAATTGTTATATATTCCAATTTGTTAATATAACCCTAAATTTTAATGTATATAATCTGTTTTTAAGATTTTTAATGGCTGTCATTTTAACAATGACTGATATCTATGTTTTTTCTTTCTTTGAAGAAAATGAAATTCTTAAAAAAACTATAATATCCTCAGAATTATACAGAAGATAGTGAGTCCTTTAAATAGAGAATTAGAGAGTATAGTTTTCTGCTCTGCTCTTCACATGATGATTTCTTAAATTACAATATAAGTCTAGACTTCAAGTACATTCTAACTTTATGACTATCAGGTTTCAAAAGTGAGTACACCGGCTGGGCGCAGTGGCTCACGCCTCTAATCCCAGCACTTTGGGAGGCTAAGGCGGGTGGATAACGAGGTCAGGAGATCAAGACCATCCTCGCTAACATGGTGAAACCCCGTCTCTACTAAAAATACAAAAAAATTAGCCGGGCGTGGTGGCGGGCGCCTGTAGTCCCAGCTACTTGGGAGACTGAGGCAGGAGAATGGCGTGAATCCGTGAGGCGGAGCTTGCAGTGAGCCGAGAGATCGCGCCACTGCACTCCAGCCTGGGCGACAGAGTAAGACTCCTCCATCTTAAAAAAAAAAAAAAAAAATGAGTACACCATTCTTAGCCACCACAGTATAAGCTTTTTCAGATTAGTATGGAAAGACTGTGAAATTATTCATAATGAAAATGAAGTCAAATGTCATTTGAGAAAATGTACTTTCTGTATTCATCAAAACTGCTCTGATCTGCTTCTCAGCCTCCATCACAGTATAGAAACAGGAGAGGGAAAAAGAAAAACAGACTTAGCCTAACCCAGTAACTGATTCCAAAATTCAAACAATATTGCTGCTATAATTCTTAAGATCTAAAATATTTTCCCTTCTATTCTTTTCTTTCTCAACATAGTGTCTCTATGAACAAGGATGTTGACATATGAAAGATTCTTCTTTAAAAAAATTATTTCTATAGGTTTTTGAGAAACAAGTGCTATCTGGTTACAAGTAAGTTCTTTAATGGTGATTTGTGAGATTTTGGTGCACTCATCACCCGAACAGTATAAACTGAATCAAATTTGTAGTCTTTTATCCCTCACTCCTCTGCCACCCTTTCCCCTGAGTCCCCAAAGTCCACTGTATCATTCTTATGGCTTTGCATCTTCATAACTTAGCTCCCACTTATGAGTGAGAACATATGATGTTTGGTTCTTCTGGTATCCACTGCAATATCCTTTGTCTTCCTAGGCACTGCCAATCTTGCTGGTGTGGCTTGTGCTCAGCCTCAGCCTGGTGAGCATTCAGTGTGGTTCCCTAGATGAGGAGATCTCACTTCGGCTCTTGCTGTCATGGAAATATCCGTGGGTCTGTGCAGCCTCTGCAATGGGACCACCACTTTCTTCACCATAGTTGCCCAAATGGAAAAGGCATTTGCTCAGAACTTGGTTACCTCCAAGTCTTTTCTATGGGTAATGAAATAAATACTAAGTCTCCCTGTGCCAAGTGAATTATGACAGTATTTAGGAAAACTAAACTTAGGTAAGCCAATACCTGAGATATACGGAGTTAGATCAGATGGGGTAAAGATAGTGTATGCTGAATCCAAGGAGAACTCAGCTGAAGAGCGTTAATTAACAATGCTAACTGTTAATGTAATGCATATTTGCCAAGCCTGGAAGGGTACTTCAATAGAATATATTCTAGATGTGAACAGGGAAATAAAAGGAGCCTTTGAGCCAAAGTCTCTGTATTAGTCTGTTTTCACACTGCTATAAAGACACATCTGAGACTGTGTAATTTATAAAGGAAAAAGGCTTAATTGACTCATAGTTCCACATGCCTAGAGAGGCCTCAGGAAACTTACAATCATGGCAGAAGGGGAAGCAGGCACTTTCTTCACAAGGCAGCTGGAGAGAGAGTGTGTGAAGTAGTATCTTTCAAACACATAAAACCATCAGATCTTGTGAGAACTCACTCACTGTCACAAGAATAGCATGGGGGGAACTACCCCATGATCCAATCACCTCCCTCCCTCCACACATGGTGGGGGATTATAGGTCCCTCCCTCAACAGGTGGGGATTACAATTCAAAATGAGATTTGGTTGGGGACACAGAACCGAACCATATCAGTCTCAATACTATTAATCGGTGTTAAAGTCTTTTAGCTTCAGCATGCTTCTTTAGTTATATAACATCTCACCTTCTCTAAGATTTATAAATTTTACTCCATGGCTATTGTCAGGTTCACCACTACACCAAATGTCATACCCAGGGTCAGGTTTGAGCCCCAGCTGTGGTCTGAGGGGAGTGGGTGGATAGGCGATGGATAGCTGAAAGAACACTCATTGGGCCATAGGCAGGTGAATATGGTTTTATTCAGCAGCTCTCTCATCAGCAGCTCTCTCACACTGTTTGCTCTGTCTTGGCTGCTCGCTCCAGCCGCTCCCCTGCACAGCTGCATGGCTGGCTGTCCCTTCAGGGACAGCAGCTTAACCCTTTCTGGGCACAAGCTGGTTCCTGGCTCCCTCCTGCCTGCCTTCAAGGTGACAGGCTTTCCCCTATGGGGTTTTCTTATGTTTCTTAGTAACAGGGTGAGATAATCAGTGAGAAAGCAGAGGTTCAGAGAGACTGAGTGATCTGGTACTCAATAAGCAGCAGAGCTGAGAGGCAAATCTAGGTTGGTAAGTTGGTTGGTTGGTTGGTTGGTTGGTTTCCGCCCAGGTTGGAGTACAGTGGCGCAATCTTGGTTCACTGCAACTTCCACCTCCTGGGTTCAAGCAATTCTCCTGTCTCAGCCTCCCAAATAGTTGGGACTACAGGTGCATGCCACCACACCTGGCTGAATTTTGTATTTTTAGTAGAGACAGGGTTTCATTCCACTATATTGGTCAGGCTGGTCTCCAACTCCTGACCTCAAGTGATCCACCCAGCTTGGCCTCCCAAAGTGCTGGGATTATAGGCGTGAGCTACCATGCCCAGCCCAAGTCTAGGTTTTTAACCTCAACTCTTGCTCTCTTATATTAAAACGGAGTTCCACAGAGGACTCTAACTCCACTACTGCAGTTTTTGCCATTTTATCAGTCATTCTATGAATTTTAAAATATTTGAATAAAAAAATTTCTGTACTTTTTGCTATATGATGTTTTTCTTGTGGTAATGATTCAATTATGCATGATATCTGTTAACACAGAGTATAATAAGGCTTTCAAAAATATTTCCTTCCAATAAACAAGCAGTAGTCTGTCTTACTCATTTTCACTTTAGTCACTCACACTTGAAGTTTCTTCTGCTTGAAATATCCCTGACCCCACCTATAGCTTTGTCTGACTAAACTTCACTTTAATATTTATTTTAGATGTCATTTTTCTCCTGGAAATCTCCCCAGGTGCCACAATTTGAGTTAGTTGCCTCTTTTATATATTTACAGATTCTGTTTTACTGGCATAGTATGGTATCTTTCACCCTGTATTGCCCTGACCAGTTTGCTAGTCTTTATTCTCTGCTAAACTGTGAGTTACTATATTCGTACAAATTTTTATCATCAATATATAAATTCATCTATCCATCCATCAATCCACCCACCCATTCATGCAGCAATCTATCAATAAAAGTGTAAGGGTCAGGTGTACAGCTCTCCACTTGTTTGATTTAAGGAATGTATTTTAGAGTATCTTGTGTGACAATAGCTGATAGGTTTCGTCTCATACAACAGATCCAACTGGTAATCTAATCTAACGGATGTCCTATATTGAGAAGAACTCAAGAGTCATATCTAGATTTACCAAAAAGAAAAAGAAATGATCATTTACTATATCAGCCATAAAGGGAGAGTTCTGGCATAAAGCCATGTATGCTTTTTAAATATTGATCCAGAGAAAGGGATCAACTGCAAATACTTGAGAAAATTCCTATCACTTGGAGTCTTGGTATAAAAATGACTTGTGGTGAGTTTGAAGTTTTGCTTCCCTATCGAAACTGGTCAGGAATGCTGAAGTATATATTATTGGTTTGTTATTGGTATTCTGCGATGAAAGCTGGGAAGACTTTAAGTAGAAGGCTTCTCATAGTGGTTTACCAAGACTCAGATCACCCTTCACCTGCTGCTGAGAGCCTTCAACTCTCAGGTTTTGTCAGGCCACACTTCCTCTGGGTTGCTGTTAGAGGACAACTGAGCATGGCAGTGCTTTCAGAATCGGGCCATTCCCAGCCAACCCAATGTGAACCTCCTCTAACATAAACTTTTCTTGGAATTTCTCTTCAGCTTGGCTGAGCCCCTCTGAGAACAGCATCTCTCTCTGAAGCTCTTCCCACCCACCTGGATTCTAGCTTGCTTCAGATATGGCTTTCAAAGCAGCAATGCTCAGTTTTTGCAGCTAGTTATTTTCCACAGTAAGGCCAACTTAATATTTAAGGATATGAACAAGAAACTGACAGAAAGACAACAGAAGTAAAAAGAACCAAAGTACAGATTATAAAGAGTAAGGAAACAATAATGCTTTGAAGAAAGCATGCCATGGCAGCAATGCAGATTACCCAACTTCCTGGATATTTTCAGCTTTAGCTCATACTTATGTAAGCCAGATCATAATAATTGGCAGTCATGGCATGCTTACCAGGAAATAAACAATTTCCTAAGTAATTTATGTTCATTTTTCATTTAACTTTTATGGGATCTCTATGGCAGAGATACTATTTACCCAATTTGCTGATGAGGAAACTGATTATTTGAGAGATAAGTATTTTCACAAAGGCGTAACAACATTAATTAGTGGATGATGGATTTAAACCCAGTTTTGAATAATTCTAAAGTCCAAGCCATTAGCCACAATAGTGTACTGGCTTTCAACCAAATGTTCAGACTATCTCATTTGGAAGTCTCAAGTAAAATCTCATTATCCTCTTTCTCATCTGAAAAATTCCTTTTTGGAGATTATTATCCATTTAAAAAACATCTACCTATCTAGGTGTATATTTGTGTGTCTGTACCAGAAGCTCTCCATTAAACAAGAAATGATGGTATAAATTGTGCATTGAAATGAGAAAACATACTTGTTTGTTGTCTTGAGATTCTTCAATTGGTTAGTTATAACTGGTAACAGACATTTGCGTTATTGACCAATTTTATCTTTAGCCTCAAAGACAATTAAAATCAAGAAGTGAATAAAAAATAAATCTCTTAAAAAACAATAATATGCTTATTTTATGAACATACACACACATGCACTTGAAATTCCTAAAATTATCGTACAAAATTAGAGGCCTCTAGACATTAATTCTACAATTTACTCCAACTATCAACAATACTTTTTATGATTTTAGAGCACAGAGAGAGTTTGTTCACCTCTATCCCTACAGCAAGTAATAAATATTTATTGATATAATTTCAAATAAATGCTTTTCTTTATAGAATTCAAAGAAACATCAAAAGTATATTTTTCTAAAACAAAAATGACTTTCTGCTTAGCCAATTGTTCTAGCTTCTCTAAAGATACTTCTATCTTTATATAATTTGTGGCCATGCTATTTCACCAATTTATAAATCAGCTTTAAAAATCGAATGAGAGTTAAATAAATTTCACCTAATCTATTTAAATAAGTATAGTAGTCAATATTATATTTGCTCTATATTCAATAATTCCAAAGCTTCACTACTTTGATTTTTATTTTAATATTAAGATAGCTTTAGCCTATTCTTATTGTTCTTAAAACTGCTCCTTGATTTATTTTTGTTGTGTGTTCCTAAAGTTATTCAGTAGACTAATTAGATACTCACTTTGACATTCTGGTCCCAGAAGAAATAACATTAACTCCATACTTATCCATCTGGTTATCAGTTATAGTTTGTGAGTTGCAGCTTGCAATTTTCCAGGGACATGTGGGCGCCCTTCCAGTTAGGCTATTAAAGTCCCTTACACTCTAACAACATGCTAATTAATATCCTTTCATGCTTGTGGATACACAGCAAAACACTGCCATATAGAGGAAATTTCATTTCTTCAATACTGAAGTGTAGAAATTTTAGATTAAAAATTAAGCCAGAAATTATTTATATAACTATATTTTCTGAGGAACCAAAATGTTTTATCTTCAATTTTATGAAACTGTTTAATTCACACATCATCTTAAATTTAATATCCATCATTGTAAAAAAAAATTGCACTGTGAAAAAGTATCTTTAAACCTACATTCACAGAAGGGTGTTTCCTAGCAACCCCATACAATCGGGACCAATACTTGGCTGAATTATGACTCAAAGTGCTGTTAGAAGTAAAAATTTGCATGAGAAAGAGACCAATGTCTGTTCTGATTAGGAACAACAGCTCTTTCCTAATATTGGTCAGCAGCAGTCCAAAATCAGGCAGCTGGTTAGAAATGCCTTTGTTTTTATGAAATTTTGCCTGAGGAAGGAAATCATTACAACCCCCTGGACAGTACAGAGGCCACTAAAACTTCAGAAATTAATCCAGACAAATCAAGGAGCTCACCTCTACAATACATTAAAATAAGTTGCTTCCTTTAATTTTGTTTAAATTTATTAATTCACTGTTATTTATTTTTACCTTGTAAATATAATATTCACTGTTGTTTACTATAAGGACTAAATATTAGTTAATGGTCTCATAGAGAACAGTTATTATATTTAATTTGGATCCCATATATATACATGTACTTGCACATTATCTTCCCTTTGTTGACTTCTGTTGTCCCTGAATATAAATTTCAGAACAGTTTATTTCAAATTATTCCAGTCTTAATCAATGCTTCCCCATAGTAACAATATCAAGCCAAAGAGATTTGATTTATTTATATTTATTTTAGAGAAAAAACAGTTGCATTCTTTCAGAATAAGAATAAATACAAAACCTCAGTAAGTTAACTTACCACTATTTAATTTTTATTTCCTGTTAATTTTTTTTGTCATTGTTTCATATTCATATTAGTAAGTAGAAAACATTCCTGCCATCAAATAGGTCATGTAATGTACATTTGGGACTATATAAAAACACAAAATCTATCAGAGTCAGATGAACTATGATTATTGCTACTACTAAAGTCTCAAAGACCACACAGAGGGATAGCCTGAGGAACGCTGCATCCCAAATTTAGAAACCACATCTGTTCCTGGAGCTAAATTACAGCATATACTCTAAAGATTATTTTTAGCATAAATTTACTCCAGAAAAATACAAACAAGGTATGTAAGCGAACAATAAACACCAAAATAATTAGACTATTCTGAAAATGGTTCTTGGAATTTATTAGATTATAAATACCCAATGCACAAAGAAGGCTTTCGGGTACCAAGTGGAATAAACAAGCTTGTAGGTACTAGCTCTATTTATTAAAGTCTAAGCACAGATCCTCTTCTCAGAGATCATGCAATTAATAGTACATACCAGAACACACACACACACACACACACACAATATACATTATAGCAAAATTATTTCATTTTTAAAAAGGAGCTGTTAACTTTTATTTTTTTAGACAGAGTCTCACTCTGTCGCTAGGCTGGAGTGCGGTGGCATGATCTCGGCTCACTGCAACCTCTGCCTCCTGGGTAAGAAATTTTTTTAAATGATCTTGAAACCTCTTGGATTTCTTTTTCTTTTAATACATCCCATAGAATTAACAATATCCTGAATCTTTAGAAATATGATTGTCTATTTCACATAGTTGGAGAAATATAATTAAAAGAAAAATTACCTCCCAACACAGAAAACCTATCCACAAAGACAGAAAAGAAAGTAATTTTGTTACTCAATAAATATTAAACCAGAACCTAATGTGTATCACAAGCAATCTGCTAAGAGATTTGCAAAGACAGAAAAAAAAAAAGCTCACCCTTTTAAATAGCCAAGCAGATACAATCCATAACATATATGTTTTCAAGATTAAGCAATTGCTAGTCCTCAAGTAAGAGGACCTGACAGCACCATTTGTCATACATAGTTCATCCTAAATTTACTTAGTAGGGCTGGGGCACAGAAAATGATAGCCAAAAATAGGTCATTTTGGCATACTGAGTGTTTTTGTCAGAGACACTCAAACCAGAGTGACTCTATCTTGAACAGGCGTTGGGAAAATGAGGCTGGGACCTACTGGGCTGCAACCTCAGGAGGCTAGGCATTCTAAGTCACAGGATGAGATAGGAGGTTGGCACAAGATACAGGTCACAAAGACCTTGCTTATAAAACAGCATGCGGTAAAGAAGCTGGCCAAAGCCCAACAAAACCAAGATGGTCTCCTCTGGTCATCCTCAATGCTTTTTATACACTAATTATAAGGCATTAGCATACTAAAAGACACTCCCACCAGTGCCATGCCAGTTTACAAAGGCCATGGCAACATCAGGAAGTTACCCTACATGGTCTAAAATGGGGAGGAACTTTCAGTTCTGGGAATTGCCCACCCTTTCCCAGAAAAATCATGAATAATTCACCTTTTGTCTAGTGTATAATCAAGAAATAACTATAAGTATAATTAGTTGAGCAGCCCACACTGCTGCTCTGCTTATGGAGTAGCCGTTCTTTATTCCTTTTGCTTTCCTAATAAACTTGCTTTTGCTTTATTCTATGGACTCGTCCCGAATTCTTTCTTCCATGAGATCCAAGAATCCACTCTTGGGACCCCCTTCCAGTAACATTTTGAATTAAGGAAAATTGAATGGACTCCGATATTAGCCTCAGAACCAAGATCTCTCTCTTATCTTTCCTTGGCCCCCGGTCTCTCGGATTCTGTTTCTTTTCTGAAGCACCAAATATCCTTATCTGACTAAGAGTTTCTTTCCAGAACAAATGCAATGGTCTTAAGACCCTCTCCCTAGGAATCTCATAAAATAACTGGGAAATCAGCATGGTGACTGACACCTTTAATTCCAGCACTTTGGGAGGCTGAGGAGGAGGATCCTTTGAGGCCAGGAGCTCAAGACCAGCAGGGACCATATAATAAAATCCTGTCTCTAGAAAAAAATCAAAGGATTTCTTGAGCCAGGAATTCAAGTCTGCAGTGAGCTATGATCATATCACTGTACTTCAGCCTGGGCAACAAAGCACAACCTGACTCTGAAAAAAAGTAAAAACAAAACAAAACAAAACAAAACAAAAAAACAGAAAAGATCAACCACCTGAGATGAGAAGAGACTGGGAGAATTATCACCATACTCAGAGAGTTTCCTTTATTCTTCTGAGGCCAGCTCCAAAATAGGTTTTATCTGCATAATAAGACAAACTTTGTTCATAGTTAAGTTCTACCTCTCAGCTTCCCTTCACCAGAGCTCACAGGAACTTTGCCACAGGCCATTGTTCTTTGGGCTCACTCATTTCCCCGAAAACCAGCTACTCCTACAACCCCCAGCACCCTTTCCCCTGTGAAGAAGGGCACAGACAAATCTAGGCCTCATTGGGTTATTGGATAATCATTCTCCTGCACTTATACACATTTTTTAAAACTGTATACTTTTTGGCCGGGCGCGGTGGCTCACGCTTGTAATCCCAGCACTTTGGGAGGCCGAGGCGGGCGGATCACGAGGTCAGGAGATCGAGACCATGGTGAAACCCCGTCTCTACCAAAAATACAAAAAAAAAATTAGCCGGGCGTGGTGGCGGGCGCCTGTAGTCCCAGCTACTCGGAGAGGCTGAGGCAGGAGAATGGCGTGAACCCGGGAGGCGGAGCTTGCAGTGAGCCGAGATCGCGCCACTGCACTCCAGCCTGGGTGACAGAGCAAGACTCCGTCTCAAAAAAAAAAAAAAAAAAACAAAAAAAAAATTGTATACTTTTTTCTCCCACTAATTCTGCCTTTTGTAAGTTCATTTTCAGGAACCCTTTAGAGGGGGAAAGGAAAGCTTTTCCTCTTCATCCCTACAGTAGCTGGGATGATCATCTGTGTTAGCTAAATAGCTTTATCCAAAGGAAAAAGAAACTTCTTGTCTTCTTGTGTCTTTATGACAGGAGGTAATTTAGCAACTTGGAGCAAGGCACTCACATAAGTTAGTCTCCTGCCCTCCCACAGAAGCTGGTAGATGGGGGCACGATCCTCCTTGAAGATTATGTTTCAAAGAGATGATTCCCAGGTTCTTAAGAAAGACATTCCTGTATCTCAAAGTTTGCAAGAGGTTTATTTAGCTATCAAAAGAGCATTATAAGACATTCAAACACATACAAAAAGCACTTCAAAGTGACAAGAAGGAGTTTACAAGTATTCCGAAGTAAATACCTTAAGAAAAAGCTGGGGCAGGTGGTGAGGGTCTCTTCCCTTATTTTTATTGGGGATAATTAAGCCTTTTATTTTAAATTTGCATTTGCTTTTATAATACATATGATTCTACTCTAAATGTAGCAAATCCTTAAAAGAGTAGGAACTCTCAACTTACATTAACATCTGTAGCTGTAAATATTATCTTTTTTCAACAGTAAGGTTTTTTTCCAACTTATTTTAGGTTCAGGGGGTACATGTGCAGGTTTGTTACATGGGTAAATTACATGTCATGGGGGTTGGTGTACAGATAATTTTGTCACCCAGGTAATCAGCATAATAGCTGATAGGTAGTTTTTCAACCCATCCCTGCCTCCCACCCTCCCATGTCAAGTAGTCCCAGTGTCCACTGTTGCCATCTTTGTGTCCCCATGTACTCAGTATTTAGCTCCTCCTTGTAAGTTAGAACATGTGGTATTTGGTTTTCTCTTTCTGTGTTAATTCCCTTAGGATAATTGCCTCTAGCTGCACCCATGTTGCTGCAAACGATATGATTTCATTCATTTTTATGGCTGTGTAGTATTCCATGGTGTATATGTACCACATTTTCTTTATCTAGTTCACCATTGATGTGTATCTAGGTTGTTTCCATGTCTTTGCTATTGTGAATAGTGCTGCGATGAACATACAGGTGCATGTATCTTTTTGGTAGAACATTTTATTTTCCTTTGGGTATATATCCAGTAGTGGGATTGCTGAGTTGAATGGTAGTTCCGTTTCAGGATCGTTGAAAATCTGTACAGTTTTCCACAGTGGTTGAGCTAATTTACATTCTCATCAGAAGTATGTCAGTGTTCCCCTTTCTCTGCAACCTCAACAATATCTGTTATTTTTTGACTTTTTAATAATATCTATTTTGACTGGTTTGAGATGGTAATGAGACAGCCAAATGCCTAGGCAGATAAAAAGGGGTCCCCAGAGAATCTCCAACACACCCCACAAGTGTTTAAATCAGATGCTTTGTGCAGACGAGGGAACCTGCCCAGAGCTAGCCATTCCCACAGCAGACTGGTGCCAGACATGTGCACTGGGGGAAACGGGTGCAGCCACAGGGAACTCACACTTTATGCAAGAGAGGCGCCTGCTCTCTTCTGTTCCTGTATGGTGGCCTCGGATTCAACCTGTGAGGTTGGAGGCCTGTTAGCCTCTCACTTTGCTGAGAGTTTTTCCTTTTTTTCCCCCCTTTTTGCACAATGAAACGCTGCTCTACTCACCCTTCAACGTATCTGTGTGCCTAAATTTCCCTGGTTGTGTGATAAGGACCTAGGTTTTAGCTAAACTAAGGAGCAAAATTCTGCAATATTTTGGCATCTCTGGGTGGGCTCAGCTTTAAAAGGTCTTATTTGAGATTCTTTGTGGAATAGAGTTCCATCAATGCCGATCTAAAAGGCTTATATCAAAATAATTATTCTTGCTGCACTTTATGCAAATAATCAGGCCAAGTATAAGAATAAAGTCTATTTTGCAAAAAATATAGTCGTATCATGAATTGTTTTTAACAGAAATGAGGACTAGACAGAAATTATGTTTCAAAACTTATCATCATTAGAATCTACACTCATTAGTTGTTTTTAAGTTTTTGCCTACATTTTAGACTATCCCTGCTTGTTCCTGTGAACCAACCAGCAATCTCCAACTGCAGCTCAGAAGGAATAAAAGTGGATGTGTGATGTAAAAATCTGGATCAGTATTCTAGTTCTGAGCAAACTGGTGCCAGACATGTGCACTGGGGGGAAGTGAAATCCTGAAATCCTGAAAATCCTGCCAGGTGATGGGAATAAATAGGGTGCCCATTACCTGGAGGTTTCCTCTTTGGGAAAGTAAGACCAATGGAGCCAAGCCTCATCACCAAAATCTTAGCAAGCATAACTATAGCTACCAAGTTATGCCACCAAGGATGTCTTGGGTGTGTCACAGGACATCTTTTCCTCTGCCTTTTTGGAGGACAAATCAATCCCACAGCTTCGCCTTAGCATTTGGCTTATGATAAGGAGTCCATACAATACCCCTGCAAGACACAGTTTTGTCCCAAACTCAATTCCAAGCTTCAGGTCAAAGCCTTAGGAAAGAAAACTGGATCTGAGGGATCCAGAGGCAGATGATAACGGAAATTAAAAGGCACAGCGCAGGTGAGCATAACTAATTCCTGCTGATTAAGCCAAGCTTCCCATTTCATGGATAAACATCACACTGGTATCCATGGCAATAAATGAGGTCTAGGGAATTCAAAGGCTACTGAAAGCAGGGGAGATATGGTGTACATGGGTAAGAGCAGATACTCCCACCCTCTAGGCCCCCTGTTAACACAGGTGAAAACCACTTTGACACCCATGGGTGGCACTCTGTCGCAGTCACCAGGACTAGGGGATGCAAGGACAGAAGATAGAGCAATGCCTCACTTTCTCTCCCTTACTTACCCTGGGTGTTTGCTAGGAAGAGAAAGGAACCAGGGGCACCTGCTTCCCTCTTTCTAGATCAGTAGCCATTCATCTTCAGCCTGTACCCCTTAAGAATGTATTCTGAACCCCTGGGATTCCTCTGAAAAAATGCCTTCTTTTTTCTTTTTTCCTCCACTTTCCTCACTTCACTGATAGGTAATCATGTCTCCATACTACAGGACACTCCCCTTGGATGCATTCTCCAAACTGGGAAAAGTTAATTTCCCAAACCTTAGACTAGTTGGCTTAGGATTGGGCTCAGGGGAAGGGAAGCCAGAAGACCGGCACGCCGGCAAAAGAGTAAAAGTTTTTTTTACCAGTCATGCTTTTGGCCTCCTTCTCCCTGTGCAAACTGGTAAAAGGCCTCAGGATTTTTGAGCTGTCCTTTTCCCTGCTTGTTTCATTTTAATACATGACTTCTAATAACCTGCGTTGTCTCTTCTTGCCTTCAGACCATCAAACTCTAAATGCTCATGCAACCGGAGCCTCAGACCATGGCACCTTTTGCTGGGGTCACTTAGGCCCTTGAAGAAGATCTGACTTCCATTTTCCCAAAACAGTGCCCCCTGTCAGCAGGAAGCAGTTAAGATTGGTCTTTGTCCTTGTCCTTATCCTTATCCTTATCCTTATCCTTATCCTTATCCTTATCCTTATCAACAGCAGTAAGATGTACTTCTTTAGAGCTGCGAATGAGATGGCCAAATGCCTAGGCAGATAAAAAGGGGTACCTGGAGAATCTCTGACCCACCCCACAAGTGTTTACATCAGATGCTTTTGTGCAGGTGAGGGAAGCTGCCCAGGGCTCGTCTGGTCATGCCCACAGCAGACTGGAGCCTGACTTGTGCACTGGGGGAAGTGGGTGTAGCCATGGGGAATTTGCACCTTATGCAGGAGAGTCACCTGCTCTCTTCTGTTCCTGTGTGGCGGCCTGGGATTCAATATGTGAGGTTGGGGGCCTGTTAGCAGGAAACCTTCTTGCTTTACTGAGAGTTTTTCTATCTGTTCACCCATTAAAACCCTGCTCTACTCACCCTTCAATATGTCGATGTGCCTAAGTTTTCCTGGTCATGTGACAAGAACCTAGGTTTTAGCTGAACTAAGGAGTAAAATTCTGCAACAATATCTTATTGTGGCTTTGATTTGCATTTATCTAATGATTTGCAATGTTGAGCATTTTTTCATACATTTGTTGGCCATATATATGTCTTTTGAGAAGTGTCTGTTCATGTCGTTTGCCCATTTTTTAATAGGGTTGTTTTCTTCTTTGTTGAACTATGAAAGTTCCCTATAGATTGCAGATATTAGATCTTTGTGAGATACATAGTTTGCAAAATTTTTCCCATTCTATAGGTTGCCTATTTACTCTTTTAATAGTTTCTTTTGCTGTGTAGAAGCTCTTCAGTTTAATTAAGTCACATTTATAAATTTTTGTTTTTGTTTCAATTGCTTTCAGGGACTTACATAAGTTATTTACCAAGGCCAATATCCAGAATGGTATTTCCTAGGTTTTCTTCTAGACTTTTTATAGCTTTATGTCTTATATTTTGTCTTTCTCCGTCTTGACTTAATTTTTGTGTATTATGTAAGGAAGAAGGCCAGTTTCAATCTTCTGCGTAACAGTTTTATTGGCATTTGTTTTCTAATAATTGTAGTTATCACAACCCAATAGTTTATTGTAGTATGCTTTAAACAAACTGAGAGAACAAGGAATAGAGGTGAGAACTAATGAAAAATAGAGGTAAGAATTATAATCTCTGTATAACAATGTAGAGTAAATCTTGGCAGATACATAATTTTACATCAGGAAACTAATATCTAACTTGTATATTAGTAAAATTACTTTTGATAATTTACACTTTTTTCAACAAAATAGCTTATTTTTCTGGTTATATGAATAATACACACACATTATGAAATGGTAAGTAATTATATATATATGTACAGGAAAGAGCATGAGTTATCTGATATCTCACATTTGCACTGAGCTAAATACCATTATTATCTTGTGACTCATCTTTCATAAATTTCAGTTGATTCTTTACTTTCGAGTTTTTTCTATTAGGAGATAATGTGAAGCACAATAAATATATTGCAAACATATAAATCATACTTAATGTTCCAAAATGATTTACTATACAATTTCTGTAGAACATGATTTATTTAATCTTTGGGGATCTAAAATGCATTTTTTATGGATATGATAAAAGGAGGGTTTTATTTCATCTTGTGTTATACAAAACAAGTTCTTATTAACAAGCAGTATAAACTGGATAATTTATGCAAACGGGAATTTGTTGGAAAAATATTTGGGGCAGAGAGGTTCTAGAGACAAGACACTGAATTGCCAGAAAACTGGAGGATCAGGCTTGGAACTAAGCAGGACTGGGCATCTAAGACACATATAGGCATTAAGAATCCCAGCAGTGCCTCCCTGTCTGAAAGCCTAGAGGGGAATTTGGAGGAA
The DNA here is from genome assembly GCF_028878055.3 of Symphalangus syndactylus. Classification (NCBI taxonomy): domain Eukaryota; kingdom Metazoa; phylum Chordata; class Mammalia; order Primates; family Hylobatidae; genus Symphalangus; species Symphalangus syndactylus. Next base: position 81,668,028 of record NC_072424.2, read on the forward strand.
GGGGAGGGGGACAATTGCCAACCAATCATTCTCAGACTTGCAGCAACTGCTTGAGATCCAAATACCTGGAAAAGAGCTCCAGATTAATCTTCCATGATGGAAGACCGCCTGTCGAATTACCATCCTAGAAAGTCTACACACAGTAAGGAATAGTTAATTACCCACTAGGAAATGAGATACTGTGTCCGGAATTTATTCCTTCTGGTGGGTTCTTGGTCTTGCTGACTTCAAGAATGAAGCCGCGGACCTCACAGTTACTGTTACAGCTCTTAAAGGTGGTGTGGACCCAAAGAGTGAGCAGCAGCAAGATTTATTATGAAGAGCGAAAGAACAAATCTTCCACAGCATGGAAGGGGACCCAAGCGGGTTGCTGCTGCTGGCTTGGGTGGCCGGCTTTTATTCCCTTATTTGGCCCCATGCATGTCCTGCTGATTGGTCCATTTTACAGAGCGCTGATTGTTGCGTTTACAATCCTTTAGCTAGACACAGAACGCTGATTGGTACATTTTTACAGAATGCTGATTGGTGCATTTACAATCCTTTAGCTATACACAGAGCATTGATTGCTGCATTTACAATCCTCTAGCTAGACATAAAAGTTCTTCAAGTCCCCACTTGACCCAGGAAGTCTAGCTGGCTTCACCTCTCAATACATTCAGGAAGAGATAATGGATTCTGCACAACTAAAAAATGTCAAATCGCCTTAGCAATGCCCAACAAATATTTGTTTTCTATATCTCCTTTTGTGACTTCATAAGAATCATGCATTTAATAATTTTGATAACATTGGATTTTAACATATATGACATGACACTCACATTTTTGTTTAGTAAAAAATAAAAATTTCTAGATGCAAAATGTAAAACAACTTTTATGAAACTTAGCCCAAGTCTAAGAGTATGAATACTGACTTTATTTCATGCAAGGACCTAGCTCAGAAAGTTTCTCAACTCTTGGTTACACTCATTTTTGCTTTCTTAGTCACTTAATTCTCTACCTTGCTCTATTACCAACTGCTTAAATACTCTGTAACCCTCCTGTTACTATTGAATCTTCTCTTTCCTATGTTTTATTTGAATTATTTGTTTTCTGCAAAGGTCATACTTTAGTAATTGTTTTTGAGTTTCAGTCTCTATACGTCTCCTAACTGTCAAGACAAAAAGACACCTGAATAAAACAAAGACAAAAACAATAAAAATTATTTTGGAAGGCAACGGAGGAATATTTATCCTTGATAAGTCCTCCCAAATATAAATGTTGCTTTTTAAAAAAAGACTGTATTGTACAATTTAAATCCCCATAGGTCATGACTCAATTTGTCTCTAAGACCTTTCCTCTCATAGAATTTTCTGAAAGGTGGAGATAATTGTAGAAAGCTCTACCCTTCATCCAAATGTTTATTTCAAATAAGTTCCTCTCTGAAAAAGGGAGAGAATACACTTTCTCTTTGTTCCAAAAAAAAAAAAAAAAAAAAAAAAAAAAGTCTGCTTTCCTCCAAAGTATCTACTTTCCTTGAGCATTCAGGTACAGACCATGCCAGTGCCCAGCAAATTCTTATAAACAAAAATCTCACCAAAGTTCTCTGGTTTTTCCTTGTATATTAGGATTCCCCCAGTCTGTGCCACTAGCACAGATGAATTGAGCCCTGGAAATCCATGGCTTAGTAACACACATGCCTCCCCTTCTAAGTGCTACACAATTTCTCTTTTGATGAAACCTCTCATACCTTAAAGGAATTATAAAATTTTATCAAACGTTTATCTCCTCTGATTCAAGCAGAGAAAGACATTGATGACATTAAAGCTGGCCTCAGAAGCATCTAGCACAAATATTAGCTTCTGTGGATATATCTTTATTTTTATTTTTATTTTTATTTTTATTTTTATTTTTTTTTTTTTGAGACGGAGTCTTGCTCTGTCCCCCAGGCTGGAGTGCAGTGGTGCAATCTCAGCTCACTGCAAGCTCCGCCTCCCGGGTTCACGCCATTCTCATGCCTCAGCCTCTCCGAGTAGCTGGGACTACAGGCGCCCGCCACCATGCCCGGCTAATGTTTTTTTGTATTTTTAGTAGAGACGGGGTTTCACCGTGGTCTCGATCTCCTGACCTCGTGATCCGCCCACCTCAGCCTCCCAAAGTGCTGGGATTACAGGCGTGAGCCACCGCGCCCGGCTATATCTTTATTTTTAAACCCTGAATTGGGAAGAGATGTTGGAGTAGGGGATGAGATTTTGAAACTATTCTCATACAGAAACATTGTGACTATTACACCTTGCTTGGGCTTAAACTGACACAGACACAGACACACACAGAACACACCAACACACACACACACACACACACAATCTCTATCAGGAATAGACATAGGAGTCAAACATATGGAGATCAAAATAGCAGCTTTATTATTTATAAAGCTGAGTTGGAGAACATCATAGCTGTGTTCAAAAACAGACTTACTAACATGCTGTCTATAAATCTAGACCTTAGGACACCATATCCAAGAGAGTTCAAAAGATAGATAGATAAGATACATTTGCAAAATTATTCAATGCTTCATCACCACTAGCCCTGATATTGTAGCCTTGCTACTAAATGTTGCCTGTCATTAAGCAGCATGAACATCAACTTCTGACCCCAACCAAGACCTACTGAATCAGAGCCTGTGTGTCAGCAAATTCCATGGGGGATACGAATATACATTGAAGTGTGAGAAGTGCTGCTCCAGATGGTGAGAGATGGGCTTCCAGTGTTTCCCAAATATTCTCAGGACTCTTCCTTGGAGATTCTGAAACAGCCAGATGGGTCTTGAAAATCTGCATTTTAAAAATCACTCCAGATCATTGTTATTATCTTGGGAGTTTGGAAAGAATAAATTGATGCTTCTGAAATGTTAATGGTATATGAACCACCTCAGGGTTTTGTTAAAAAGCAGGTCCTGATTCAATAGGTCTAGGATTAGCCCTGATATTCTGATTTCTTCTTTTCCTGTAATTGCAGTCACAATATGTTGCACAGGCTGGTCTCAAACTCGTGAGCTCAAGTGATCCTTCTGCCTCAGTCTCCTCAGTTGTTTGGGATTGCAGGCATGAGCCACTATGCCCAGCGCCCTGATATTCTGATTTCTAAGAAACTTACAGATGATAATATTGACGCTCATCCACCAACTGTGTTTTGACAGGTGGGGATACTCACCACTATATTAACGAGGAAGACAAATCACATTTCATATAGAGTCATGCTTCTTCCCTAGCAGTGGGAGCCCAGCAAACCTTTTATATAGATTGTGGGCAGGCCCAAGAGAGCTAGGGACAAGGTAGAACCACACATGCTCAACAAAATATCCTCTACTGAATACATGCTTCACTTCTGCTCTGCAAATGAACAGGTCAACAGGGCTTGGGAGAGGGGCAGAACTTATCTTCCCAATACTGTTACCACTTGGGGAGTGAAATGGAAACAATTTAGAAATATAAGGCTTAGGAGAACAGGGTTCTGGACTGACGGGTCCAACAATTCACTGATGTTACTGGTCTTTCAGGGGAGGACGCAAACAGTGAGATAGGCACCTTGAGGGCCGCCTCCAGCACCAACCTACTGCCCTGTTATATACTCTGGCACTGCTGGTGAGCATTGCCCTTTGCCTCAACATGCTTCTGGAACCAGACCAGAGCAGTTCACAAATCAAATAGGTCCAACCGTGTGAGAGGCTCAGCCTCCTCCCCAACTCATTCTTCGTCTTAAATTAGACTCAGCCACTTTGCAAACACAGCTCACCCAAGGTAATGTATTGAGTCTATATATTATCATAAAGATACAATAGTAATAATATCCACAAATACAATAATAGTAATAGCAATATGTCCCAAATTTCAATATTAACTTCCATCCTTTAATTTTTAGGGAAAAATTAAAATCCAAAGATTAACTCACTTTTCCTCATAAAGATCAAAGTAAATTCTGAATTACAAAGTTAACATTAAAGATAAAGGAACTTCCAGCCAGGCATGGTGGCTCATGCCTGTAATCCCAGCACTTTGGGAGGCCGAGGAAGTCAGATCACCTGAGGTCAGGAGTTCGAGACCAGCCTGGCCAACATGGTGAAATCCCGTCACTACTAAAAATATGAAAATTAGGCGGGTGTGGAGGCAGGTGCCTGTAATTGCAGCTACTGGAGAGGCTGAGGCAGGAGAATTGTTTGAACCTGGGAGGCGGAGGTTGCAGTGAGTTGAGATCATACCACTGCACTTCAGCCTGGGCAACAGAATGAGACTCAGTCTCAAAAAATAAAAATAAAAATAAAAAAAGACACAATTTTCCCCAAATTCGTGAGCCCCATCGCTTTAGACCTACTGAATTGAAACCTCTGAGGACTGAGCCACAAAATTTGCATTTTGAACAAGTCCCGTGAGGATGGTGACATTTTGGGCTGGGAACCACACCAGAAATACTGCATTAGAGGGAGCCAAAATGGTTTACCTAACAAAACTTGAGAGCCTTTCTTTTAAAGCAAAACAAACAAAAGCAGAAGCTATGCTTTTAGTGACACGAGGCTTTACTGGAACTAAGAGCTTTCCCTTTCTTTTTTTTTTTTTTTTTTTTTATTATACTTTAGGGTTTTAGGGTACATGTGCACAATGTGCAGGTTTGTTACATATGTATCCATGTGCCATGTTGATTTCCTGCACCCATTAACTCGTCATTTAGCATTAGGTGTATCTCCTAATGCTGTCCCTCCCCCCTCCCCCCACCCCACAACAGTCCCCGGAGCGTGATGTTCCCCTTCCTGTGTCCATGAGTTCTCCTTGTTCAATTCCCACCTATGAGTGAGAACATGCGGTGTTTGATTTTTGTCCTTGAGATAGTTTACTGAGAATGATGGTTTCCAGTTTCATCCATGTCCCTACAAAGGACACGAACTCATCATTTTTTATGGCTGCATAGTATTCCATGGTGTATATGTGCCATGCTGCTTCCTTCAGTCAGCAGCAAAGCCCCATTCATGGCACACAGGCCTGTGCTGAACGAAAAATAAATCCATCACCAGTGAACAATGGCTTCCACTTCTGTAACTGGAAAAAGTTGATCTAAATCAAATGCATTAAACTTTTTAGTTTAGTTGCTAAGTGAATGCTTGGGTCCATTTCAAAAGGCTATCTAGCTCATGCACCTTCTTCTGGGTTTTATAGATGCTAATAAATCAGACCTCTATTCAGATATATGATTTGAAATCAAATGGGAAACAATAATTTTTAATACTGATATGACAAAGCCGGAATAGAAAATGCAACCTAGATTAATAGGGAAAATAGGATTTCTAACACACACACACACCTCTTCCCAAATCCACTGGAGGCAGAATCTTCCTCATATCTGTTGAGCATCAAGAGCTGGAACAAAAAAAAAAGCTACGCTCCTACTCTGCCTCTACATGGCCCTGGAACATTCCCCTAGGGTCACTGATTACAGCCCATCAGAACAGGAGCAAAAGAAGGTTACTGCCTTGTACATGTGGATAAATGGGAGAGCAGTGCCTTTCTCTCAATATCAATTAAATGAGCAAATTATTCATTTGCCCAAGAGAAGAGTAAAGAAGTCAGATTACTTTCTCAATATCCCCTTCTCTCCTGGAAAGGTTAGTGAAAATTCTTTCATGGAAATAGGACGAAAGAGTAGAAGAGTTCTAACACGTCTTTTTTTTTTTTTTTTTTTGGAGCCTCACTCTGTTGCCCAGGCTGGAGTGTAGTGGCACAATCTTGGCTCACTGCAACCTCTGCCTCCTGGGTTCAAGGGATGCTTCTGCCTCAGCTTCCTTGGTAGATGGGACTACAGGCGCCTGCCACCATGCCCAGCTAATTTGTGTACTTTTAATAGAGATGGGGTTTCACCATGTTGGCCAGGCTGGTCTCGATCTCTTGACCTCGAGATCCACCTGCCTCGGCCTCCCAAAGTGCTGGGATTATAGGAGTGCATCACTGCGCCCAGCCCTAACACTTCTTAAGAAGCAAGAGAGGGTTAGAGGGATGTGTGTATTTTTAAACCAGAGCAGCAATTAGTCCCCTTGGTTTGATTACATTTTAGTGACTCATATATTTTGTTAATTGATTTAACCCTAAAACAAAGACATGGGGCTTATTAACCTGTTTTGAAAAAAAGTAAGGCTTTATTTTAATCTTAATGAGCCAGTCTTTTGTCCATAACCTCTCTTAAGCTCAGTTTGTAGCCACCCAGCAATGCCACATATTAGAGAGGGAGCCTTAGCCATCACTAAGCCAAACATGACCCATTCTTCACTCTTGGACATAATCGGTTCAAGGGTTGGTGTCTTCTTCAAGCTGGATGAAGTTTGCTCCCCATAAAAACTGAAAATTAAAACTTGATGTCAGACTTAATCTGGTTCTAATCTTCAAAGGGAGGTGTTAGTCACCATATTACAGCAGGAAAATTTGATCTGTGTTGAGAAAGAATAAAGTAGACACAGAGATGAGTAGATGGAGAAGGCATTCCAGATATTTATCTAATGTCAAATGAAGAATCACAAGGTTCATCAATTTGAAATGGAAAGCTTTGTTTCTCATAAAGGGTTGCAACCTGCGGCCTGGCCATTTCATAGGCTGGGAATCATAGCATCTGGCAGAAGCTGAGATTAAACACCTGAAGGAAGGGGTAAAGGGAATGAGAACTTATGCTGAGCATGGTGGCCAAATATACATATTTAATAGGTTATAGGAGAAATCATGAATATTTATAAAAGGAGAAACATGCACACGTACAACTGAGATTCATGCCTTTTCATGGGTGGCATGTTCAAAAAATGGCAGCGTTAGCATAATCTAAGGGCAGAGTTTGGGGCACACTAATGTTGAAAGGTGAAGCAGAGGACATGAAAACCCTCAGTGCGCAACTGTGCATCCTCTACAGACTGGCCAGAAGCACTCTGTCGTTCGCGGTCTCTTGTCAGGAACGCTGGTCAGTTGCTCTATGGAGACAAAAATGGGGTGCAGCAATCTGGCAGTTGGCTGAAATCAGCGGTAGCGTGAGTATTTCAAAAGGACTGTGTTTTTAACCCTTAGGCAAGAAAGCCTGATGGTGGTGAGCAAGGGACAGAGTATGATGAGGTGTGTTAACCTCTCGACCTGTGAGGCTGGGAACTCAGTCTTCAGGTTTCTCTGGGGTCCCTTGGCCAAGAGAGGGTTTGTGCAGTCAGTTAGGAAACTTCAGATTTTATTTTTATTTCTCACTAATTTTTTCTGAGATCTGGGTGTATTCTTGCTCTTGGTTTTCATGTAACACCTATAACATTTACCTTAAATAAGCCAGTTTCTCTTACTTGAAATAATAAGAACACCCCTAATACACCTACTTCCAAATGCTTCCACTTCTGCGTCCTCCTGTTTCCCAAGCTTCTCCAAGCACATGTGCATAAGCTGCTTGATAACCCTATGTGATTATGACGTCCCTCTCCCTTACTGTCACTCTATTGCTTCTGGTTCATGATTTGTTTCTTTTTAAAATAAGGCAGAGGTTATAATAATTTCTTAAGGGATTTATTTTTTCATTGTAATTCTTTTTAAGATAATACATAATGCAGAAAAATGTTAGACAAAAATACACGATATTTTATTATGTTCAATTCAGCCCTCACATAGTATATGAAAAATAGGCTCTGTTCTAGAAATTGGAAAGATGAAAAGGAAATTGCAATCGAATTGTGAGGACAAGTGGATACAAAATATAGGCAAACTAACAAGCATAGTACAACAGAATGAATACTATAAATAAACTTTGAACACAACGCAATCACAAAGTAGAAAAGAGAATGCCGAATTCTACTTTGAGAGACTGAAGAAGACATCACTGAGGAGGTTAAATTTGCTCTAGGGCTTAAAGTGGAGGTAATTGTATAAATACAGTTACAATCATGGAAAGTGCATACTCATTAAAGAAATGCTGGCTGCACTTAATGCTAAATAGTTGGACTGAAGCCAACTTGTTCAAGTCCCTAGTAGGGTGATGATTTCACATTCCTGAGGCAAGGAGAAGGCATTAAAGGTTCTAAAAGACAGGAATAATACCATCATACCTATGTTTTAGAAAAATAACTCCCAGAGGAATGTGGAACGTTATTATTTACGTGTGCTATTCAGAAAAGGGACTTTAGTTTAAAGGCTTTTGTAGTAATCATGGTAAAAGATAAGTCTCACCTAAGTTTAGAGGGATTAAGGTGAAAGATGGATCAAGAAACATTTTGGAGGTTGAATTGGGAGACTTATTTATAAGATCCACTGACTAGAAAGGCATTGGTGTCTAGAGGAAGAGAGGGCTCAAAAAACACATAGTGGTATCATCAGAACAAACAAGATCACATTCCCCCATATGAAGGCATGCTTTTAGCAGATCTGCCACTCTTAGCAGGATAAAGATGTCGAAAGAAACATAGAGATAGAGAGATAGATGGTATACGTACAAATGTAGATACAGATATAGACATAGAGGAAGACAAAGATATAGTTGTTATTGCATAACACTTTGATAAAGCACTGAAAATTTCTGCAAATGGCTTAGGTACCAATATTTTTCACCAACTGCAGAAACTTCTACCTGAACTTAAGCAATTCATTCCTGTGACTAGACTTACATGTATCTGTTTGGAAGCATAGCTATAATGCAAGGTAGTGGGTAAAATAAATATATATGTAATAATATATATATATAAATAATATATAAATATATGAGTATATGTGTATGAATAAATATATATAAATAAGATATAAATATATATAAGAATATATATGATAAATAAAAAATATATATTTGTCTATATATAGGGAAATATATATATATATGGAAAATATCTTGTAAACAATCTAATAGAAATACAGGCTTTTGTTAGTTGGAATTATTTTACTTGGAACACTTAGGTCTCAAAATACTACAAACATAAAGGGAAAGGCTTGACTTTCCTAGAGTCGTTTAACAGGCCCAGTACCTGTAATTACTGAAATGTTACCGTGAAAGTTTTCATAAGGAAAAGTAGTCACATACTTCTTCAACATATTTAAGGCAAGTGGAAAAATAAAAATATATGGAAATTATATTGTATAGTAAATACACTGTTCATCAGAGCAAATTTACAGACTATTGTTAATCTGTGGCATTTATGCTCATTTCCCCTTCATTAAAATTAATGAAGCAAACTGTCTCTTCTGTGTAGGAGGCAAACACAAAATAAGTCATATTTTCTGACCTTGAAAGTACCAAACAAGTTTGGTAAGTCTCCTAGAAGTGTCAGTACAAGCCTCATGCTCTTCTGCTGTTTCAGATTAATTGTATCATGTGATTTCCTCAAAGTAGCATTATAAAAAGGAAACACTGCATTTTCATCTTTCTGTTTTATACAGAGGGCAAAAAATCCTTATATCCCCATGAATAAATAGTTTATCTTCTTCACGTTGTATTTCTTTTAATTATGGAGAAATTTGATTTTTATATAATACAATTAATATAAAGTGTTATGAAATGTAAGATTGTACTTTGGTATTCAGAAGAACTGGAGTTAGAACACTGTGTAATTTAGTTGGTTTTTGAAAATGTCTGTTTGCGTCAGCTATAACCAAAGAATAATGATGGTTTCCAAGGGTTGACTTGAGGACTAAATTTAAAAAGTGTGTGTCAGTCCAGTATAGAAGAATGATGTTGGACCAATTACATAACCTGTTGAGATCTGAAATGTATTGATATATTCAACTATATTTATTGGGTGCCCACTATGTGTAGGCCATGGTGCTAAGCTCAGAGAACACAGTGGTGTACCACAGTGTTTACTGTTATTGAGGGAGACAGTCAACATAAGAGTCAATTACAATGTAGCTTACTAAATACCAGTATAAGATAAATAATGGGTACTGTAGGAAAGCACCTAACTGTACTGGAGAGGTGGAAGTCAGGAAATGCCTCCTAGAACTGAACAGGTGGTATGTAGAAGTTAGATACATGAGGGAAGGACAGAAACCAACAATAATGTTGGCAGAGGAAGAACTTTCATAAAAGCCAAGAGGTTCAAGCCAGGCGCGGTGGCTCATGTCTATAATCCCAGCACTTTGGGAGGCTGAGGCTGGCGGATCACGAGTTCAGGAGATCGAGACCATCCTGGCTAACACGGTGAAACCCTGTCTCTACTAAAAATACAAAAAAATTAGCCAGGTGTGGTGGCGGGCGCCTGTAGTCCCAGCTACTCAGGAGGCTGAGGCAGGAGAATGGTGTGAACCCGGGAGACGGAGCTTGCAGTGAGCCGAGATCGCACCACTGCACTCCAGCCTGGGTGACAGAGCGAGACTCCATCTCAAAAAACAAACAAAAAAAAGCCGAGAGGTTCTTACCTCCTGGGAAGGACACTATAGAGGATATGGGGATAAAATGGGGTCATTTTGGCTGGAAGAGTTTGTGTGACAAAGGGAATATTAAGAGAAGAGGAGGGAAGTAGAAAGGACCAGATCAGAAGGGCCTTCTGAAACCTGTATAGGGGTTGAAACTTCATCTTAAGGCAAGAAGAGTCATAAAATTGTTTACATGAGAAAGTCACATCATTGGATATGAGAAAGTTTGAGGAAGCTGAAGATAATCGCCAAAGGTCTGAAGTGATAGATGGTGATATTGGATCTGAATGAAGAAAATGAAGATAGAAGACAGCTAAAGTCAGGAGAAAAGGGAAGATTTAAGCACCGGAAGATTGACATTGAAAGCCAAGTGTACAGAGTGAAACAGGGAAACCATGGAAACTAGAGGAGGTTGTCTTCAGAGAGCAGTTCTGTGAATGCACTACTTTGGTGGAGAAGTCATTTCAATTGATCAGAGGAGCTGGAGTGTGGCCCATGGGAGCAAGTAGTTGAACAGAAGTTGAGGTGGTCATAGCTGGGATCTGGAAGCAAGCCGTAAGGTAGTATAAAGGTAGTAAAGTTGCCTGGAGTTGCTAAGGCATCTTGCTATCATTTCTTTCGTACAATTTTCCCCATGCAGGTGTTTTGTTTTTGTTTGCTGGTGGTTAGTTCTTTGTCACGGCAAATTCTGAAATTCAGAACTGATTCAGATCATAACCCCAGTTAACAATAAATTGCTACTTGCTCCCAGTTTATAACTTTCCCATGAGAAGTGTGGGAGGAGAAGATGTTCCTCCAGAAAGCATAATCAAGGTACTCCTGAGTCCCCTGTCTTCATGCCATCACTTTATTTTAAAAGCTTCTAATTCTACAACATTAACCAAGGAACAAAAATAAACACTTGTGAATCAAGTGTTTTTCAGATAAAGATAATCAAAGTAGTGGTGAACCCAGGGAGTAAAGGCATTAGAAAGAGGAAAATATTCTTTTGAATTAGAACTTGAGATCATCTAGCATCTCAGTGTTTTCTTATTATGTTATACAGGTATAACAAAAATAGAACAATGTCTCATCAGCTGAACCCAAATATATCTTATTACCGTATAGGAAAGTGATGTTTAAAATCCAAAGCAAAGAGTGTGATTTGTTTTTTTTCAAGAGAAAATGTCTACATGGTAAACACAAACTACTCGATTGAATATAATGGTATAAAACCATATATGTCAATATTATCCACATTTATAACAGATTAAATAGAATAACTAGAATAAGCCCTAAATAGAGAATGGGAAAAAATGAGTCCTTCTCCTAGAAAAGGGCAAAAAGCAAATGTATTCTAATCAAAGTGACTTTATATACCATTGCTCCTTAATGTGTTACTGCATTTTGGTATGAAATATTTCCAAAGAGTATAAGTGTCAGAAAGTCATCTTATATCTTCAGGGCAACAAATGATCCATGTCAAAACTTAGAGTTAAGTGTTCATATATTTTTGTTACATAGTATTCACCATGCAACAAAAATATTTCTCCTCTATAAGAACATTTTCATGTGATCAATAAATATTTTGGATAAGGTACACCATGATAGCTACTGTTCTGGA